>NC_140595.1:344753800-345369651 GCF_964204655.1 Triturus cristatus | reverse complement strand
AGAAAAACGTTTTTTGGGTGGTGCCTCCGGCAAAAATTCATCCTCAGAAGTATGAGGTGATGCAGGTGATGCCTGCTGCCCTGAAGCCATTTTTGGTTGAAAAAAGTTAGAGCTAAGTGTAAACTTAGTCTTAAAAATCTTCTTCTCTCCAAAGAGATGGTGCTCTAAAGAAGGTCAAAGAAGAATGATTGAAATGGGTGGGGTCTTTCAATAGTTAGAAGAGGAAGTGTAATGAACCAATCAAATCTCTTTTTTTGCAGGTCACATGGGATCCGCGCATCCTGCGCGTGCGCAGCACGCACCCAGCGCGCATCCGCGAAATTGAATAAAAAAAAATTATAGGATTAGATGTAAAAATATTTTAGTTTTAAGACTAGTTTAGAGTTGGTCTTCAATAAATTTCCACATGAAATACATAATCTGTTTTTTTAAATGTTAAATACTTCGTGGGACCCGCGTACCCACCACGTCATAGACGCAGATGACGCATCGCGGAAGTGTGTAAACGTCGCGTTACGTAGATCGAACTTCTCGCGTATAGGCTGGGAGTCGCATACTGGTCGCATTGCGATCGCGCACTAAACATGTACCCAACGCATACCATGCGCGGATGCTATCGCATAGGGATTGAGAACGGTGCGCATAGGGTGCACGGATCCAAAAACATTGAAAAAATATATAAAATACAGTTTTGAACATATAGTTAAAAAATATTTTGAAAAATATAAAAAATATGTTTGAAAAACCCATTAAGTTCAAATAATATTTTTTAATTTTTAAAAGAATTAATTGAAAAAATAAGTTTAAAAAATGGTGATAAAAAACTATTTAAAAAAAAGATAATTAATGAAATTGACACACTGAATTTGAAAAATATAGAAATTAGCATTTAAAAAACCTTTGAAATTCACTGAAAAAACCATAGGTTTCATGCACGTTATAGTTAGGAATTGGCATTTAAAAAACCTTTGAAATTCACTGAAAAAACCAAAGGTTTCAGGGGCGTTATAGTTAGGAATTGGCATTTATAAAACCTTAGAAATTCACTAAAAAACCCATAGGTTTCAGGGGCGTTATAGTTAGCTGGACTTTTCACTCGTACAAAACCCTAGAAATTCCCCTGTTATAGTTAGTTCAGCTAACTATAACTCGCGCCCCCGCAATGCACTGCTGATGACGTCACATATTACATCACTCATGACATGGTCAGTGACATCACTGAAGACATCACTGATGACATCTCAAATGACATCACTGATGACATCACTGATGACGTCATCCATGTGATAAATTAGTGCATCTTCTCACACCCTAATATAACCTTTGATACACCGACTCAAAATTTCAGACGGCCATCTTGAAAACCATAGATACTCCAATACCAATAACTACATACCCACTCATTGACTCTTAGGTCTACATACACCTCCACTCACTCACCTGTACAGTCACTCATACTTACAGTCACTCCGTACAAGACTATCATATGCATTTATACACCTATATAGACACTCACACACCGCCAAACATCCATTGAGGTACTGACACACCTAGTCAGTTGTGCAAATAATTAAACACAGTCCAATTTACTCACCTATACAGTTAAACACACTCAAGTTCACTTACTCATAAGAATACTAACAAATTCTGACACTCTTATACAATTACTAATACAAGCACACACTCATCCATACAGGCACTCCCTCAATCACACACTCTCACATATAGATAGTTATATACTCTTACACACATATACACTGTGTTTCACATATGTAGTTACTGACACATGTACAACTGAGATATACATTCAATCACTAACACACTCATACATACACTCACCCAACCATACAGTCCATCACAGTTGCACTCTTAAAACCATGCACCATAGAATCACCCACTCACACATCTATGCACACAGTCACACACACCCTACCCACACAAACACTCAGGCACCCATACAGATACTCAGACATCCAATCAATAACCCATATAGACAATCATATAGCTATTCACAAAACCATGCAGCCACTTATACACCAACACACAGACACATACAGACATTCACACAGTTTAGTCACTAGTCTGCAGTAAGATACATTTAATGACTCACTTATAGAGTCAGTTACGCACCTAGAAAATCCCCCATTCACACACTTATACACCCACTCATTCTTCCATAGGCCTTTCACTATAAATATATAAAACATATTTAAACTTTTAAGAAAAACACACATTCACTGGATGATGTCATCAGAGATGTCATCAGTGATGTCAATAGTGATGTCACTGACCATGTCATGAGTGATGTAATATTTGACATCATCAGCGGTGCATTGCGGGGGCGCTAGTTATAGTTAGCTGAACTAACTATAACAGGGGAAGTTCTAGGTTTTGTACGAGGGAAATGTCCAGCTAACTATAACGCCCCTGAAACCTATGGTTTTTTTAGTGAATTTCTAAGGTTTTTTAAATGCCAATTCCTAACTATAACGCCCCTGAAACCTTTGGTTTTTTCAGTGAATATAGTGAATATATATATATATATATCCTGCTTCTGAGCTCCAATCCCCAGGCGGGCAGAAAGAACAGGTACGGACCACAGATAGCTTCTTAGATTCAGTGCTTTATTGTTGTAGAGACATCCACAGCATGACGTGTTTCGACTGGGTCACCCCGGTCTTGATCACATGATGTGCTAAACCAATGGCGTGTCTTAAATAGTGCTATACACAAAAGAAAAGAGAAAACCCCACCTACTTAATGGACATAAAATATACATTGTATTTGGCCAAATAACAAGTAGTAGCCTTCTAAAAAAATCGATCTATAGTACAAAAAAATCTCTGAGAGTTGATTATTTACAATAAAGTATTTTGTTTGAAATGTTTTTAGCAAAACAGGAGACTATTTGCTTGTATCATATGGCCTAGTGGCCAGAATTAATCGTGCACAAAATACCATCAGGAATTACATCATCTCTTTATGTACTAATGTACAGTCCATATATCAGTATCAGTAGGGGGTTCAACAAAGTGCAAATGCAAGAAAGTGCTGTGTGTGATAGATATAGAATTAAAATATCCAAATAACAGGGAATGAGCAGCTGTTTCAAAAATTGCTATGAAATATATAGGTTGCAAATTTCTATTGGATGTATAAACAAATGAGTGAGTCCAAAGTATGGAGAATCTTAGTCACATAGGCAACTATTGATAGTAACTAAGCCTTGTTACACAATATTGTATACAGCATATCCATGTGCAAAAGTAAAGAAAGATACTAACATATTATGTAATATCGTAAGAATATACAAAATACAGTACCAGGAAATAGCAGCACATAGAAATGACAGAGTCCGGAATACGGTCAGATAAACAATGTGCAAAACTCGCTCTCATAAATCCTATGAAGGAAATGCTTTGATCATAAAATCAATACAGATATAAATATATAAATATACATATAAATATATAAACATGAATATAAATATGAATATAAATATAAATATAAATATGGTATAAATACAATATGAGCTCAATATAGACTTAGTGTAAACATGGGCACAAATATTGGTTTGCATATAATTCATTCATAATGTGAACCTATTAGTAACCAACTAAAAACCAAGTACTCTAAAATTCCCATTACACCATTTAAGACCAAAATGAATGGTTAAAACTGAACTAAAATGGGGATAAGAAACCAGGTCTCAAATATTGGCTAAAAGATTTCACTAATAAATAAGACACGAAAAAAACATGTGCACACATAAAAAATAAATCCATCTGCATCAATAAAAAGTCATATAGAGATGCACAACATGGTCTATCAAATATGTTTCATGGACTGAAAATGAATTACAAAAAAATGTGTAAGGCTTCACCCATGTTCAGTCCATTAGGCATCTTAGTATTCAGTGTCAATATGTAATGTGATTCCATCTGGCGTAACCTCCTTTCCCTGTTCCCTCCTCTAGGTAATTTCAGAACTGCATCGTTGACATAGTAAGTGAGATCTTTGAGATTGTTATTATGTACCAGATTGAAGTGTCGTGGAAAAGGGTAGTTGTGATCTGTATTGACAATAGCACGTAGATGTTGCAGGATACGGTTAATTACCTGCAATTTCGTGCTTCCCACATACCTTAACTGACAAGTAAACTCAAGTATGTAGACCTCAAACTCAGTGCGGCATGTGAAATTACCCTTGATTTGTATGGGTTCAGGATCAAAAGCATCCGTGTACTCTTGTTTGTTAATACCAATTTGAAGGCTCTGCAAACATTGCATTTAAAGAAGCCTGTTTTAGGAGCTAGCCAGGTAGTTGGTGCTGATATAACTTCTGGACTGGTGTTCTCACTAAAGTGTCCCGCAGGGAGGGAGCTCTGCGGAATGTGATAGAGGGGGAATCGGGAAGTATATGAGAAAGAGTAAGGTCAGTTTTAACAATGTGCCAGTTGTTCAATATGATTTTTCTTATCTGATGTTCTTGATTACTGTAAGTAGTTATAAGTCTTATTATGTTGTGTTCACCCAGATGGACATTTGTTGTAGCTAGCTCGGTGTGGTCAGTTGTGACTACTGATAAATTGTATCCATTAGCCTTTGTTAGAGCAGTGAGTAAAGCCTTACTAGTGTAACCTCGTAGTAAAAACCTTTGAAATGCCTCAGCCTGACAGGATTTACGATCAGCTTCAGTACTGCAAATTCTTTTCATTCTGAGGAACTCCACATAGGGAATACTGCTGATAAGATGCCTAGGGTGGGCACTATGGGCATGTAAGATGGAGTTACCTGCCGTGACCTTCCTATGCAGTTTAGTCTGAATGGTATCATCAGCAATATCAATTTCCACATCTAGAAATTGTACATTCTGATTGCTAATATGTGCTGTGAATTGTAAATTGGAATTATTGATGTTAATGGAATTGACAACATTTTCTGCCGATTCAATGGTACCTTGCCAGATTACACAGATGTCATCTATAAAACGCCACCATTCAATGATGTGTTCATCAAACAGCCGCCCATGAGTCTGCCTGAGGACACGCTCCTCCCACCAGCCAACATGAAGACATGCATAGCTGGGAGAGAAGCATGCCCTCATAGCCACCCCGCGCAGCTGCCGATAAACCTCCTTATTGGATAGGAACAGATAGTTATTCAAACAAGTTTCGATCATTTGTAAAATCATAATATTATTCTTATAACAATGGATATCGCTAGAATCCAAATAGTGTTTAACAGCTGTTAGTCCATCGCTGTGTCGGATACTAGTATATAGTGAACAAATATCCATCACTATTAGCAGGTAGTCTTGTTTCCATGTTACTTGTCGCAGTTTGGTAAGAAAATGGCCTGTGTCTTTAATATATGATGGTAAATTTTCCACAAATGTTTGTAATAAGAAATCAACGTATTTTGAGGTGGCCTCTAGTGCACTATTTTGTGCAGAAATTATTGGACGTCCAGGTACAGGGATTTCTTTTTGCGGATCTTCGGGATCAAATAGAACACCGGTGTGATTGGATGGTCATTTTTCAAAAATGTATGTTCATTTTTACTAAGCAAGCCCTCTCTTTTCCACTGCGTCAAGAGTCCATGGACCAATTCTTTAGTTTTCATGATCGCTTGATGTGTTACTTTAGTGTAACAGTCTGTATCAGACAGGTGGTGATTTGCTTCTTGCAAGTACTGTTGTCTAGGCCATAAAACGATATTACCTCCTTTGTCCGAAGTATTAATGATAACATTGTCCACTTTTTTGAGTTTGCGCATAAGGTTAAAATAACGGATCTCAGAGTATCTCTTGGATCTATTTTTGCTATAGATTTTCTTGTTAAGCGCTTTCAATTCATTGGTTATAACATCATTGAACGTATCTATGCTATCTTTAGGCATCAAAGGGACAAAGGTTGAAGGTGGATGAAACGGACTCATGACGGCTCCACTGCAAGAGATACCCATATCTTGAAGGTGTGTTTGCGTATTATATGCAGGTTCCTCATGATCTGAACTGAGAGAATGAAATGATCTAAGAACAGGAATATCAGATACTTGCAGTTTCATACTGGGTTGGGTGGCATTGTCAATAGTAGATGCGGTTTCAGCAGCTTTACTGAGCTTGAAGTGCTTCATAATTTTAAGTTTGTGAATAAATTTGAAAACATCGATACGTGTCTGAGCATATTTAAATCTGTTCTTTGGACAGTATGACAGACCTAAAGACAGTAGCTGGAGCTCTGCAGTGTCCAGATTAATGTCAGATAAATTGATGACTGTGTTGTCTGTGGTTTGTATGGTCAATAGAGTGCTATCTTTTACCTCCTTAGGTAGGTTTTGCCTTTCTTGCCCTTTTTGTTGCCTCCTGATTTTGCGCCTTTGTTTGCGGCATTTGTTTCTCCTTCTTCTGGTTTCTTCTGGGGTGGTCTTGGCCGCAATGTCTGGCGGTGGTCTTCTATTAAAAAAACGAGTTCTTCTGATGATGTGTAATTGGTTGGGGCTGAAGATTGCATATTTATTGGACCAATGTCATCGGAATCCGAACTGCTGGGTACTGAACTAAGATCTGTCAGAGAGCCCTCTTGGTTTAAATTATGTTCTGGAGCCAAATGTTCTGTTTGGGGTGTCATAGCTTTTTTTTGACAGAGTCAAACTTGCGAGAGAATGTGAAGACCCTTCCGGTTTCATAATCATGTTTGTCTCTGGCAAACTTAAATATTTTTCTTGTTTTTATTGTTTCCTCATGTTTTTTAAGGCGGGCATCTATCTCTTCTCTGCCTTTTTTTATCACCTCTTGTTGGTCATGGGCCTCCAGTTTTTCATTTAGTGATTCTATTTGTTTTAAGATCTCCATTCTATCGGCGTATTTGACAAGTATTTTCACCATGTTCATGAAAGCTTCTAAATTGTTTGAAGCTCATTCTTTGAGCATTGATGGATTGGGGTTTTCAAATGATGGTGCGATGAGAACTCTTAGACCTCGAAGCACCCTGCCTACTTCCACATACTTTTCCAAAGACTTATGTTCCCACCACTTGGTGAGTTCACTGCGTAAAAGTTTTTCCAATTGTTTAAGTAGTGATTTAACGTCATTTCTTGTGCTCATTCCCATGTTGGTTTCATTGTCACTGGGATTGGCACTAACATCCGGTAAGTTAGAAAACATGGCATCAGCCGCTGCTTCCCTGTTTCGTAGCACGTCTGCTGTGGATAGCATGATGGCATGTAACAGTATCAAAATTGCACCGTAAGTATAGCCGGCGTAGTGTTGATAATAACACAGCCAGTTTACTTGTCGAATTATAGTGTTATCTCTCCACCCATCAATAATGCTTCATTATATGGCTGCATGCTCGTACATATCCATTTTACTTAACAGGAACTTGTGTTGTCATCCCTGTGTTAGGTGGAGTACGGCAGGGCGAGGAACATTCTTCAGTGAGCCCCCGTGTGGTGAGTGAAAACCAGCAGAATGTGTGAAAGAGAAATGCATGCCCGTTCCCACTTAGGGTTGAACATTACGAAAATGGATATGTACGAGCATGCAGCCAAGCTCACTTAGAGATGAACAAAACTTTCATGCTGACATGGCGGACATAAAAACGGATAGAACTACTATTGTCCGTCATCACTGACATTGCTTCTCACAACCAATGGGGAAGCACACATGGATATTTAAATGGGGGCAATGTGATTGGAAAATATCTAGAGGCATTGAAAAAGGCGAAACGCTGAAACCGGTCTGCCTGGAATTAAATCCATTGAAGCATGCAAAAGCCAGCGAGTGCGTTATTTTCCTTTTGGGAATTTGGTGAATAATATATATATATGTATATATATATATATTCACTGAAAAAACCATAGGTTTCAGAGGCGTTATAGTTAGCTGGACTTTTCACTCGTACAAAACCATAGAAATTTCCCCGTTATAGTTAGTTCAGCTAACTATAACTCGCGCGCCCGCAATGCACTGCTGATGACGTCACATATTACATCACTCATGACATGGTCAGTGACATCACTCATGACATCACTGATGACATCTCAAATGACATCACTGATGACATCCTCCAGTGAATGTGTGTTTTTCTGAATATTACATTTGTTTTATATATGTATATCTCAAGGTCGATGGAAGAATAAATGGGTATATAAGTGTCTAAATGGATGATTTGTTTTTGAAAAATTGATTGTATAACTGACTGATTAAGTGTATCTTAGTGAATACATGGCTTAGTGAGTAATGTTTAAATATGTAAATATCTGTATCAGTCTCTCACTTTGTGCATAAGTGGCTGCATGGGTTGGTGAGTAGCTACATGAGTGAATATAGGTTATTAATTGGTTTTTTGAGTATCAGTATAAGTGTCTGATGCTAGGTGCATGAATGAGTGACTCACTGTTTGTATGTGTTGAAGACAGCATGTGTGCAGGACTGTATGGGTGGATGAGTGTGTGCATGGGTGTGTTAGTGAGTAAATGACTGTCTCAATAGTGTCTCTATGAGTAACTACATATGTTTTAAACTATTATATGTGACTATTGGTGTATATAAGTGAGTATATGTGAGAGTGAGAGATTGAAAGAGTTCCTGCATGAATAAGTATGTGTTTCTATAAGTGATTGTTAAAAAGACTAAGTATGTGTAAGTTTCTGTGGAAGTAAGTGTGGTGGTGTGTGTATAACTGTATATGCAGGTAAACAGATGTTTGATTCTTTATTAGCATGAGTGACTATGTGTGTGAGTAACTTTATGGATGAGTGGCATTGTGTAACAGGATGTATAGGTGTATGAGTACATATGATGAGTGAGTACATGTATGAGTGACTGTATAGGACTGTTGGTGAATGAGTGGATGTGGATGTGGATCTTACAATTACTGAATAGGTTGTTGTAACTGATATTGTTATGTCCATTGTTTTGAAAATTTTAATTTCTATTTTTGAATGTGTGTATCAAAGGTTATATTAGGGGGAGAGGAGGTCTGCCACTCTATCACAAGGATGATGTCATCAGTGATGTCATGAGTGATGTCATGAGTGATGTCACTGACCACGTCATGAGTGATGTAATATGTGACGTCATCAGCAGTGCATTGCGGGCGCGCGAGTTATAGTTAGCTGAACTAACTATAACGGGGGAATTTCTATGGTTTTGTACGAGTGAAAAGTCCAGCTAACTATAACGCCCCTGAAACCTATGGTTTTTTCAGTGAATTTCTAAGGTTTTTTAAATGCTAATTCCTAGCTATAACGTGCCTGAAACCTATGTTTTTTTCAGTGAATTTCAAAGGTCTTTTAAATGCTAATTTCTAGCTATGTCTAGAGAGATAGGACATGTGAAGAAAGAAGGAAAAACGCACAGAAAGAAAAAAACAGAAATGCAGAAAGAAGCAACAGAAGTCCTCAAAGACGAAGAAAAGTGCAGGAAGAAGTATAACGTGCAGAAAGAACAAACAGAAGAGCAGAAACAAGCCTTGTTGCTAAATCATCCTGTACCCTCAACTTTTTCAGACGGATACTGGTGGTAACTGAGTCTGACTAACCAGTCCTAGAGCCAGTGCTATGTTAAAAGACACTCAGAATACAGTGAAAACACCTACATACACTAGGGCACACTATGTGTTGGGGTCCCCCTGTGATTAGCATGACCTCCTCTGTAAGCCCCTAGTATATAATAGGGCAGGGGATTAAAACTACCTCTTAAAACGCACCACAGGGCGTGTTTGAACACGTCACCTCATGCCCCGTCCCCTCCCTTCCCCACTGTGTAAACACGCCCTGTAGTCGTTTTAATTTGGGAGATTAATACCCCTTGAATCCTGAGGGTCCCTAGGGTCAAACTAGACCACTAGACCACTAGGTACCTCCAGTAAGCGCCACAGAGCTGCGTTGCAGAGAGGTGTAAAAAGTGGCACGGCCTGCACCACCTCTCTGCAACGCAGAGCAGTGGTGCTTACTGGAAGCACCTGGTGGGCTAGTTGGATCCCAGGGTCCCTCAGGATTGATAGGGAATTATTTCCCCAACTTAAAAACGCGCCACAGGGCCTGTGGGCGTTCTGAGTTGAGAGATTAAGTCCCCTTGAATCCTAAGGGTCCCTAGGGTCAAACTAGCCCACTAGGTACCTCCAGTAAGCGCCACAGAGCTGAGTTGCATGAAGGTGTAAAAAGGGGCATGGCCTCGGAACACCTGTCTGCAACGCAGCTCCCTGGCGCATACTGGAGATACCTGTTGGGCTAGTTGGCCCTCAGTGACCCTCAGTATTGAAGGGGAATTAATTCCTCAACTTACAACTGGCCAGGGGGTGCGTTTGCAGAGTGCTGCAAGGAGGGGGCGTGGCCTCCGGCGCGATGCCGGTCTTTTATTTATTTATTTTTAAGAAGGAGGGCTGTGTGGCCTCCTTTCTTTTTCTAATTTATTAGCCCTGGGGACCCCATCCCCCAGGGCCTGCACCCTAATTTTTTGTTGTTGAAAAAAAATAATTTGGCCCTCCCAAGGCCTTAATCGGTCCCGTGGACCCCAACCCCCAGGTCATGGCCTTTTTTATATTTTTTTATGCTTTAGGAGGGGGGCTGTGTTGCCCCCCTCCTCAGGCCACTTATGGCCCCGGAGACCCCATCCCCCAGGGCCGGCCTTTGTTTTTTATTTAAAAAAAATATATATATATTTATAGAAACACCTAGGACATGCTGGACAAACCGTATGTACCTATCACCATGATGATTTGCGTGATATTCATTAAAAGGCGACTATGCATACAATGAATCCACGTAGAATGTATTCACACCGCTAGTGAAGCTCTGACATGTCTGACACCCTACCGTGCGTAATCCCGGCGCCCCCGCTGGTGGGTACTCTCCAAGTAGACACCCTTGTCGTTTATTTATACACACATGGGTAGCTATTGACGGGCACATTTAATACACATGGACACCAAGCCATTCAAAGGGGATTCAACAAACATTCGACCAAACTATGCAAGAAGCCCCCTCACGATTAATAAAATACACATCCACCGCCGGAGGTGTAATACTTTTTATTTTACTCTCTGGAAAGGAGACAAACCTCACTTGAGAGTCCCAGCGTGCTCCTGGCTGAGCCCAATGCTGTGTTACACCCACCAGTGCCCGCCGAGTGCCACACACCTCTGTGTTGTATTCCATCAGCTAGTGCGTATGCTATGACACTCTCTAGCCCATGTGCACTGTAACACCACCCCGTGAATATGTCATGCCACACTTGCCTTCGCACGGGTTATATTGCCCCATCTAACGTGCCTTCCTCGATGCCTATGTTATAAAGCACAGCGCTATGCCATACATATTACAATCTGGGATCCATATCTTTGTCACAGTGCATATGCAATGTTACACTACCCAGCACATATTTTATATTACAACTTTAGAGACTACTTAGGTTACACAACACTGCCCTGTGCATATTACACTCCAAGGCGCATATCACATAGCAAGCGCTAGTGCCTGTGCTATTTCGCGCTCTCCAATGAATCTGTCATTGCGCACAATGTATTGCATATTATATTTCACGCCCCGGTTCATCTTATATCACACTTTTTGGTGCATAGTTTATACCATATACTATATCTAGTTTTCATTTTCAATCGTGCTCTCAGGACTATGTTCTATATAACACTGCGTCCACCTACCCTTTTCACGGGCATTACATTTTGCGATGGGGGTGGGGGGTCAGGGGATGTTTCTGCCAAGTGAGCCCGGAGTCACAATCCCAAACTTCCTCTTCTTCCTGAATAAAAGTGAGATTATGCTGCATACTTGTTCATATTTTAAGTAGTTCGCACAGACACACATTTTAAAAACAATAACGTTCCTAATACCCACCTTCTATGAACAGTTAGCTTGCTGCCCCATCCACCTCCTCCCTATCCTCTGTTGTCTGAATCCATGGACTAGCCTCCTCCTTCCTGCCATGCATGTGCTGCCACTGCCCTGCATTTAGCATGATGTACCAGTCCACTCATCCTGCCCTCCATTGCCCAATTCTATGGCCCATCATTGACCTCCTGCTTAGCCTCCGTGCTTTGCTTGCTGCCCCTATTCTCCTTCCCCCTGCCCTCCGAGTTCTTTGTGCATGCCCCTGCTCCATCCTTTTTGACCACCATGTTCCATGGACCTGCCACTCCTATCTACTCTGAGTGTTCTGGTGAGCTGCCACTCCCCTACGACCTGCCTAGCATTGTCAGATGACTGTACCCTGTCCCTGCCACCTCCACCCTGCCTCTCCACATGCCATGCCCCTATCCCCTTCCTCCTGTCCTCCATGGTCCATTTTACTGCCACACCCTTCTGCCCTCCCTGGTCTGTTGTGCTGCAACTGCTCCTCCTGCCTGCCCCGCGCGGTCTGTTGTGAGGCCCCTTCCCCTGAACTCTCTTGTCTGTGCCCAGGTCCTGACCCTCCCTTCTATCCTCCATGGTCCTTTGTGCATGCCCCTGCACCCTCCTTCTTGCCCATCATAGCCATTGTGCTGCCACTAACCCTCCCGCTTGCCATGCATGGTCTTCTGTGCTGCCATGGCCCCTCCCACCTTCCCTGTGTGGTCAGCTAGCTGCTCCTGACCCCCTCCCACCTTCCCTCCATGGTCTGCGTGTATGCCATCACAGTCTCACTGTTGCTCCTCACAGTGTGTCTTGCTTCTAGTGCCCATCCTGCCTGACCTCCATGGCTATCTTGCTGCTCCTGCCCTGCCCCCTTGCCCCCAGCCCTCTGTTTCCATGTGCAGACTCCTATTCCCTCCCTCCTGGCTTGTCGGTTCCATTGTAATGCCCCTGATCCGTCCCTCCTGCCCTTTATGGTCTGTTATGCTGCAGCTTTCTCTCCTGTCTGTCCATTATGGTCAGCTAGCTACCATTGCCTCTTTCCCCTCTTTTGTCTGTTGTCCATGTGCATGGTCCTGTCCCCTCCATATTGCTTTCTATGGATTGTTGTGCTGCACTCCCGTCCCGCATGCCCTGTGTGGTGTATTGTGCTGCTGCAAACCCTGATGCCTGCCCTGTAGGGTCAGTTTGGTGCACCTCTCAATGTCCCTCCTGTCCTCTGTTATCCGAGTCCATGTCCCTACCCCAATTCCTCCTGCCTACCATGATCCAATGTACCATACTTGCAAACATTTTGAACTTGGTAAGAGGGAGATTTTGAAATAAAACTGGGGTATTGATTTTCCCCTTTGAGTTACATTGAAAAAGAGAAGATTGTAGACAGGAAACAGATCAAGTAAAGCCCATTTGAGCTTAAAAACATTGGACGTGTCCTGGCTGAAACGGGTCTGTTGGCATGTATGGTTGTATGACCACTGCCTCTTCCTTCTGCCCACAATGGTCTATTATATTGCCACAGCCTCTCTTGCCCGTCCTGTATTGTTGGTTTGTTGCCCCTGTCCCCCTTTCCACTGCCCTCCATAGTCTTTTGCGCTGCCACTGCCCTTCCTGCCTGCCTAGTGTGGTCAAATTGTTGCCTCTGCACTCTCCTACCTGCCTTCAATTTTCAGAGTCCGTGCCCCTGGCCTCTGCCTCTCAACAGTATCCCAATGAACAACTAGATTGCTAACATTCTATATTTATTACAAAAGTGTGGAATGCCTGACGTCATCTTGATGTAATCAAAACTGTAATGCCTAGAGCATTTCCTTTAGAAATTACATATATGAGAGGGTCTTGTTTGCATCAAAATTATGGTTAGTGCTCTAAAAAACTAAAATGAGGACATATTTTCAGAATTTTCAAATAGCGACAAAGAACTTTTAAATTATTTGTAATCTTAGTTTTTTTATCCAGTTGACCACTTGATTTAATGTTGCATCCAAGGGGAGAGGGTGTGGTGTTACTTCCAGAGCTGCAGACTTTGCAACTGGGGAACCAGGTTGGAGTTTCTGCTTCAGCTCAACATTCTGTGATTCTGGTCAAATCACTTAGTCTCCCCATGTCTACAACCAAAATGAATTTGATCTTGTGTGATGTAACCAATGTTCATGTAAAGCACTCCAATACCTGACAAGTCTGCACTATATAAAACTGCAAATACACAAAAAATAGGTGTTTGCACACTTCTGTCATTGGGCTACATTTGGGCTACATCTGGGTGATATTTGGGCTACATTTGGGCTCTTTTGTCTCTGGTGGCCATTTTAGGAGATTTATTTGTTATGAAGATTCCTAATTTCCTCATTTACTGCAGTCTCCTTAGTAGGAAATGCTTTCAGTTTTTTACTTTGATTCCATCAAGAAGGCATTAAGATGTGTCACACATTTTCCATAAATTCTGAATGTTTGCACTCTAGTTGCTCATTAGATCACTGTAGTAAAGCTACTGCTCACCAGGCAAGTCTGCTGATGGTATTCAAAGTGCATGTTTCAGTCTGCATGTCAGAATGTTTTTATGAAATAAAAGAGGATTTCAGAAGTCAAAATGTGCCCTAGTTTTTCTTTCTGCAGCACTAATCATAATTTATATGGCAAAATGAACCCCCTCATTTTGTTCCTTTGTAAATTAAATGTTTTATGTGTTACCACTTTATTCCAATCAAGATGGCTTCAGGTGTGCCATACTTTTGTCATAAGTAAGACTGTTAGCGCTCTAGTTGTTCTTTAGAGCACTCTGGGAAGCTGCAGTAGAACACAAAGGAATAAACTGACAGTCTCTGCCCTTGTTGGATGTACATGTTTTACTGAGAATGTCAGACTTCATTCTTACATGACTGAGAAAGATAATGTGAATTTACAGAAAATATGCTCTCAGTTTAGCTTATAGATCACCTTCCAAACCTCTGTGGGAAAAGTGTGAGAAAATAGTTTTCTCTCAAACATAGTTCGTGATATCACAGCAGAAGGCTTTTTCACATGGTAAAATCACCTTAGAACACACCACAATTCCTAAAATGAGTATGGTACCATCAACAAATGATTTATAATGTAACTAAAGTCTTAAAACCTTCTATTAACTGCAATGCTTTTTAATGAGGTGCTATCATGTATATTGGTCCCAAGATGGCTGCCAACACTTCTTGGATGAAGTACTGACAGAAAATCAGATCTCACGATGAGATGTGTGGCTAGGCTCCGCTCAGATATGTATGTGAGTTTACTTTTGATTTTCTCAGGAACTACTGAACAGATTGACACCATATATGCAAAAGGCACATGCCTGACCTGAGGACTACCTCTTTGCCAAATTTCAAGTAATTCTGTTCAGCCGTTCGGGCTGTACCTTGGACTAAAGGTCCCCCTGGAAAATTGCATGGGGAAAACGTGTTTTGTGACCCCCCTTTTTTCTCAGCCCCCGCTTGACGAATCCCCCCGAGACTTTCAAGGTAGGAGCGGAGCGGAGCGCCCCACCTATTTTGAAAATTTCGCGAGGATTCTTCAAACGGCGCCAAAGTTATTCCAAATAGAATGTTGCAGATTTCCTATGGAAACACGGTCCTAACTATAACTATCTACTGGCGACTGCCAGTAGAAATATATATATATATATATATATATATATATATATATATATATATATATATATATTCACTGAAAAAACCAAAGGTTTCAGGGGCATTATAGTTAGGAATTGGCATTTAAAAAACCTTAGAAATTCACTGAAAAAACCAAAGGTTTCATGGGCATTATAGTTAGCTGGACATTTCCCTCGTACAAAACCCTAGAAATTCCCCTGTTATAGTTAGTTCAGCTAACTATAACTCGCGCCCCCGCAATGCACTGCTGATGACGTCACATATTACATCACTCATGACATGGTCAGTGACATCACTGATGACATCACTGATGCCATCTCAAATGAAATCACTGATGACATCACTGATGACATCATCCAGTGGGTATGTGTTTCTGTACAGTTTTAATATGTTTAATATATATAGGGAAAGGTCTGTTGAAGAATGAGTGGGTGTACAAGTGTGTGAATGGATGATTTTGTAGGTGCGTAACTGACTCTTTAAGTGAGTCATTAAATGTATCTTACTGCAGACTAGTGACTAAACTGTGTGACTGTCTGTATGTGTCTGTGTGTAGGTGTGTAAGTGGCTGCATGGTTTTGTGAATAGCTATATGAGTGTCTATGTGGGTTATTGATTGGTTGTCTGAGTATCTGTATGGGTGCCTGAGTGTTTGTGTGGGTAGGGTGTGTGTGACTCTATGCATAGATGTGTGAGTGGGTGATTCTATGGGTGCATGGTTTTAAGAGTGCATCTGTGATGGACTGTATGGTTGGGTGAGTGTATGTATGGGTGTGTTAGGGATTGAAGGTATATCTCAGTGGTACATGTGCGACTAACTACATATGTGAAAGGCAGTATATATGTGTGAAAGAGTATATAAGTGGGTATATGTGAGAGTGTGTGATTGTGAGAGTGGCTGTATGGATGAGTGTGTGCTTGTATCAATGATTCTATTAGAGCGTAAGAATGTGGTACTATTTTTATGAGTAAGTGAACTTGAGTGTGTTTAACTATATAGGTGAGTAAATTTGACTGTGTTTAATTACTTGCACGACTGACTAGGTGTGTCAGTACCTCAATGGATGATTGGCGGTGTGTGAGTGTCTATATAGGTGTATAAATGCATATGATAGTCTTGTACGGAGTGACTGTAAGTATTAGTGACTGTACAGGTGAGTGAGTGGAGGTGTATGTAGACCTAAGAGTTAATGAGTGGGTATGTAGTTATTGGTATTGGAGTATCTATGATTTTCAAAATGGCCGTCTGAAATTTTGAGTCGGTGTATCAAAGGTTATATTAGGGTGTGAGAAGATGTACTAATTTATCACATGGATGATGTCATCAGTGATGTCATGAGTGATGTCATTTGAGATGTCATCAGTGATGTCCCTGACCATGTCATGAGTGATGTAATATGTGACGTCACCAGCAGTGTATTGCGGGGGCGCGAGTTATAGTTAGCTGATCTAACTATAACAGGGGAATTTATAGGGTTTTGTACGAGGGAAATGTCCAGCTAACTATAACGCCCCTGAAACCTTTGTTTTTTTCCGTGAATTTCTAAGGTTTTTTAAATGCCAATTCCTAACTATAACGTGCCTGAAACCTATGGTTTTTTCAGTGAATTTCAAAGGTTTTTTAAATGCTAATTCCTATCTATAACTTATCTCTGAAGATATCATGAAAAGCATTCTTTTTTAAAAGTAGGGTGCACATTAGTTTTGTGGAAAAGCATCTTTGTGATTGGTTAAGAAAAAGCAGTTTCAACGTGGAGTACGTATCAAAGGATAACATTTGCTCAGATCAACCACACCTGCTACTTGCATTTGAAAGGCACTGTTCGAACTTAAAACAATCGTCAACTTTTAACCTGCACGTGTCGTTAAATATTCAAGAAAATGTTACAAAAAAATATCGTTACGTTTAAAAATATTAATGAACTTTTAAACTGCACGTGTTGTAGAATGTTCTAGAAAGTGTGTTGATAGAATACGTTGCACTTCAGACTTCTATGTGTTGTTCAATATTAAAAAAACGGTTCATATGGAAAATTAAAAAGAAACCAATAGAGAAGTTTTGAAACCTAAAAATCAATGAACTATTCTAATTTATTCTTTACATGTATTTATGTGTGCAGCAACAAAATTATAGACACAACAGCAGTAGGAAGAGGAAGAAGCAGGGAGTGGGGGGAGGGGGGAGATGGGCAGAATGGCACACATGCACAATTAAGTACAACACACATATAGACTAACAATGGCCAAAATGAATCACACCAACAAGCAGCACAAGTCACACAACCCGCCAACATCACACCACTGAACGAGCATAGAAGTGAAAACCACGCTGCATTCATACAGGATGTGTACAAAGGCCAGTCATTGGTGTTGTGGGATGTGTGTGACCGTGGTCATCATGGTTGAGATGCCCAGCATGTGGCACATGGTCGAGTTCACTGTGTGTTATGTTGCCAAACGGCTGCACCTCCCTCCCACGAGCCCCCACACTTTTGTACGGTGCGCTGTTGTATCTCGTGCACTCGTACAGCACACCATTGTAATCCCTATTTTCGCATGTCCTGCTACATTCCAACTACAACATCACAGTGCCGTTTGGAGGTGGTGCATGCCAGTTTAAAACATCAACTGCTGTGGCTCTTGTAGCAGGCCACACCAGAACACAGAGACACACTTACCACACTTCCTGTACATGGACATGTTCGAGACACCCCGTTCCCCTTGCCGGGTAGGCACACCCCTGCACTGACCTGTGAACCCCAGACCAGCACACGCCAGTTGTGCATGCAGGAGGATGCGTGCATAGCTACACATCCAGGCTCAAATCGGATAAAGGTGGTAACATTGTCCTATGGCCACGAAAAATGTATATGGCGGAAGCACACAGACATTTGGGAGATAATGAATGCTATGTCAAAGCTACTTTCAATGACTTAAAAAAAACCAAAGACAAAATATTCAAGGACCTATCCAATTGGAAAAGAATGGGATTGCTAACCAAAAATGAATTTGATTTTCTAAAAAATGACCATCCTATTACCCCGGTAATTTACTTTATCCCGAAGGTACACAAAATGATTAATCCAGTCCCAGGAAGACCTATAATATCAGCTCAAAAGGGACTCCTAGAAAATATGTCCAAATATGTGGATTTCTTCCTACATGAACACGTAGAAAAATTGGATTCATACATTCGGGATACTACCCATTTCTTATCCAAACTACAAACCATTGAGTGGCATCAAGAATATATCTTCTTGGTTATGGACATTAGCTCCTTATATACAAGCATTGGACATGCCGATGGCATAGCTGCCAATCAATATTATTTATCTAAACGCCCCAGTATGTTTTATCAACACAATGTTATGTTACTTGACATGATCAACATATGTTTAACAAATAATTTTTTTATTTTTAACAAGGAAGTGTATCAGCAGCTACGCGGGGTGGCGATGGGGGCATGTTTTTCCCCCAGCTACGCTTGTCTCCATGTAGGCTGGTGGGTGGAGCGTGTCCTCAGAGCCACCCACAAGGAGCTGTTTGACACTCATGTCATTAGATGGTGGCGTTTTATAGATGATGTGTTTGTGATATGGAGGGGAAACAAAGAATCAGCTTTCAAATTTGTTGAAACCATAAACGTCAATGCTCTGAACCTGAATTTCACGGCAGATATAAATGAAAAGTCTACACAATTTTTAGACACAGAAGTTTACATCAGGGACAATTCTATTCATACAAAACTACATAGAAAAAGCACTGCGGGTAATGCCATATTACATGCTACGAGCTTTCACCCCTATCATTTGATCAAAAGTATCCCCTATGGAGAATTCTTGCGGATCAAACGAATATGCAATACTGATGAGGATCTCAAGATATGCCAGAGTGAGGCATTTAATAGATTCATCCATCGAGGGTACAACAAAAAGGAACTCTGCATAGCTATGAATAGAGCAAACACATGTAGTGCTAATGTAGATGATGATGAAACAATTCCCACTACTAAAAAGACAGAATCTGAAAATACCATCAGACTGATTACACCCTACAGCCAACAAAATAAACAAATCAAAAGGATTATTTATAAAAATTGGCCTATTGTCAAAACAGATCTTACTATGTCCCAATTAGTGCCCGAATTGCCTAATATTACTTTTAGACGAGCTCCTTCCATGAGAGATGCATTAGTAAGATCAAGTCCAGAAGTTACTAAAGCCACTAGCAACTGGCTAACTACCACCAAGAAAGGCTTTTTTAAATGCAGTTCATGTAGAGCTTGCAAATTCGGCATCAATACTCAGGAGGTTACAGGAATGGTGACATCTAATCCTATCACAATTTCCAAAATGCTTACATGCCGTACTGAGTTTGCAGTTTATGTTTTACAATGTACTTGTAAACTCAGATATGTAGGAAGTACTAAACTCCAAGTCTTCAATCGAATCCTACAGCACTTGCGAGCAATAGTTAACTCAGACCCCAGTTACCCAGTAGCACGTCACTTCAAACATGTACATAACAACAACCTTAATGACCTTAGCTACTTTGTCATAGATATGATACCCAAATCCATCAGAGGGGGCAATAGGGAGAAAAAACTGCGGCAACTAGAGTCATATTACATCTTGACTCTAGATTCCAAAATGCCTAATGGTCTGAATAACAGTGAAGAATTGCACCATTTCCTGTAAATTATTCCTGTATTATTTATCTGGGACTAATATACTGTCTTACTATCCTTTTGTATGTCTGCCATCCATGTTTTAAACCTTTATATTGTGCCATGCTATCAGGCTTTTATTGAATTTTTAGATGTGTTTTTTATCATGGGTTTTACTGGGGCTCCGGTTTTACTTACGATTTTAAACAATCTATTAATGATATGATCGCCGATACAGGCAGGTACATTTGGTTTTACACGTATTTAGCATCTGCTTTTATCTGTGCGTATTAATTACTTATAAACTCCCTATAGGCATGTTATACTATCAACTTTAAAACATATCCTTCTAGCACCAGCACGTTATATCACTTTTAGTTGGAACGTGAAGTTTATATCACAACCTCACAGGAGGCTGATAATATATGAGCAACGTTCAGTCTCATTTATTTGTTTACTTCATTTCCAGCTTTGCCTTTGTATGAGTTTTTTATATAATATATATATGCACAGTATAGGCAGTTAGCTTCTCTACATTGATTAATCTTCATATGATTTTAATATGGATATTTTATCAGGATGTATTTTAATCGTTATTATTATCGGTGTTTGAATTTAATCTTTTATATACTAATAGATTTTTAGCACTTGCACTTTCACTACGTTTACATATTTATTCTTTTATTGTAAACTGCGATCTTTGCACATTTGTCCGTATACAAATACGTATTTGTAAAATCTCCAAGAATATGTTAAATAATATTGTGTACTATAGTTACTTATGAGATTTCAAAAAATTGGCGGCAACTAATGTCTGTTTTCACTGTTTGATCACCGATATAAAAGCTCTGATTGGCCGCAAGCATGTCATGTGATCAAGACAGTTGTTTACTGTCGAAACGCGTTATGCTGCTACTTAGCCAAAATTGCTGACAACCTTTGAGCAATAAAAACTGCACTGAATTCATCAACACGCTGTGGTCTGTACCTGTTCTTTCCGGAAATTGGAGATCAGACGGGACGGTGATACTTGATATATATATATATATATATATATATATATATATATATATATATATATATATATATATATTCACTGAAAAAACCAAAGGTTTCAGGGGCATTATAGTTAGGAATTGGCATTTAAAAAACCTTAGAAATTCACTGAAAAAACCAAAGGTTTCATGGGCATTATAGTTAGCTGGACATTTCCCTCGTACAAAACCCTAGAAATTCCCCTGTTATAGTTAGTTCAGCTAACTATAACTCGCGCCCCCGCAATGCACTGCTGATGACGTCACATATTACATCACTCATGACATGGTCAGTGACATCACTGATGACATCACTGATGCCATCTCAAATGAAATCACTGATGACATCACTGATGACATCATCCAGTGGGTATGTGTTTCTGTACAGTTTTAATATGTTTAATATATATAGGGAAAGGTCTGTTGAAGAATGAGTGGGTGTACAAGTGTGTGAATGGATGATTTTGTAGGTGCGTAACTGACTCTTTAAGTGAGTCATTAAATGTATCTTACTGCAGACTAGTGACTAAACTGTGTGACTGTCTGTATGTGTCTGTGTGTAGGTGTATAAGTGGCTGCATGGTTTTGTGAATAGCTATATGAGTGTCTATGTGGGTTATTGATTGGTTGTCTGAGTATCTGTATGGGTGCCTGAGTGTTTGTGTGGGTAGGGTGTGTGTGACTCTATGCATAGATGTGTGAGTGGGTGATTCTATGGGTGCATGGTTTTAAGAGTGCATCTGTGATGGACTGTATGGTTGGGTGAGTGTATGTATGGGTGTGTTAGGGATTGAAGGTATATCTCAGTGGTACATGTGCGACTAACTACATATGTGAAAGGCAGTATATATGTGTGAAAGAGTATATAAGTGGGTATATGTGAGAGTGTGTGATTGTGAGAGTGGCTGTATGGATGAGTGTGTGCTTGTATCAATGATTCTATTAGAGCGTAAGAATGTGGTACTATTTTTATGAGTAAGTGAACTTGAGTGTGTTTAACTATATAGGTGAGTAAATTTGACTGTGTTTAATTACTTGCACGACTGACTAGGTGTGTCAGTACCTCAATGGATGTGAGTGTCTATATAGGTGTATAAATGCATATGATAGTCTTGTACGGAGTGACTGTAAGTATTAGTGACTGTACAGGTGAGTGAGTGGAGGTGTATGTAGACCTAAGAGTTAATGAGTGGGTATGTAGTTATTGGTATTGGAGTATCTATGATTTTCAAAATGGCCGTCTGAAATTTTGAGTCGGTGTATCAAAGTTTATATTAGGGTGTGAGAAGATGTACTAATTTATCACATGGATGATGTCCTCAGTGATGTCATGAGTGATGTCATTTGAGATGTCATCAGTGATGTCCCTGACCATGTCATGAGTGATGTAATATGTGACGTCACCAGCAGTGTATTGCGGGGGCGCGAGTTATAGTTAGCTGATCTAACTATAACAGGGGAATTTATAGGGTTTTGTACGAGGGAAATGTCCAGCTAACTATAACGCCCCTGAAACCTTTGTTTTTTTCCGTGAATTTCTAAGGTTTTTTAAATGCCAATTCCTAACTATAACGTGCCTGAAACCTATGGTTTTTTCAGTGAATTTCAAAGGTTTTTTAAATGCTAATTCCTATCTATAACTTATCTCTGAAGATATCATGAAAAGCATTCTTTTTTAAAAGTAGGGTGCACATTAGTTTTGTGGAAAAGCATCTTTGTGATTGGTTAAGAAAAAGCGGTTTCAA
Organism: Triturus cristatus; assembly: GCF_964204655.1. NCBI lineage: Eukaryota > Metazoa > Chordata > Amphibia > Caudata > Salamandridae > Triturus > Triturus cristatus. The sequence goes on along the minus strand of NC_140595.1, from coordinate 345,346,713 downwards.
CGTGGAGTACGTATCAAAGGATAACATTTGCTCAGATCAACCACACCTGCTACTTGCATTTGAAAGGCACTGTTCGAACTTAAAACAATCGTCAACTTTTAACCTGCACGTGTCGTTAAATATTCAAGAAAATGTTACAAAAAAATATCGTTACGTTTAAAAAAATTAATGAACTTTTAAACTGCACGTGTTGTAGAATGTTCTAGAAAGTGTGTTGATAGAATACGTTGCACTTCAGACTTCTATGTGTTGTTCAATATTAAAAAAACGGTTCATATGGAAAATTAAAAAGAAACCAATAGAGAAGTTTTGAAACCTAAAAATCAATGAACTATTCTAATTTATTCTTTACATGTATTTATGTGTGCAGCAACAAAATTATAGACACAACAGCAGTAGGAAGAGGAAGAAGCAGGGAGTGGGGGGAGGGGGGAGATGGGCAGAATGGCACACATGCACAATTAAGTACAACTCACATATAGACTAACAATGGCCAAAATGAATCACACCAACAAGCAGCACAAGTCACACAACCCGCCAACATCACACCACTGAACGAGCATAGAAGTGAAAACCACGCTGCATTCATACAGGATGTGTACAAAGGCCAGTCATTGGTGTTGTGGGATGTCTGTGACCGTGGTCATCATGGTTGAGATGCCCAGCATGTGGCACATGGTCGAGTTCACTGTGTGTTATGTTGCCAAACGGCTGCACCTCCCTCCCACGAGCCCCCACACTTTTGTACGGTGCGCTGTTGTATCTCGTGCACTCGTACAGCACACCATTGTAATCCCTATTTTCGCATGTCCTGCTACATTCCAACTACAACATCACAGTGCCGTTTGGAGGTGGTGCATGCCAGTTTAAAACATCAACTGCTGTGGCTCTTGTAGCAGGCCACACCAGAACACAGAGACACACTTACCACACTTCCTGTACATGGACATGTTCGAGACACCCCGTTCCCCTTGCCGGGTAGGCACACCCCTGCACTGACCTGTGAACCCCAGACCAGCACACGCCAGTTGTGCATGCAGGAGGATGCGTGCATAGCTACACATCCAGGCTCACTGCCAACGCTGAGGTGACAGCACACTGTGATGTTGCAGGGCTCGTGCCTATCATGCTAAGACAATGACCACAGGGACACACTTACTAAGATGTGGGTTTGGGGGGCATTGGCGGTCCTGGAGTTGTTGAGATGAGTCTTCTGTCCCTCATGGGTATCCCTGTATCATGCTCATTGACTCTATGGTACCTGTGGGTGTTCTGGTGTGGCTCTTGACTGTGTTCCCTTTCATGGTGCAGGTAGTTGTCCTGCTTAACACCAGCAGAAAGCAGGTGTAAAATCCCTAGTGCTAACGTGTCTTATCGCCGGAATTTTTTTCGCATTGCAATTGGTGTGAAAGTTGTGATGTGATTTTTTTCGTGTGCAGAACAATATACGAACTGAGCAGTGTATCTCATCAAGATCCAGCACCTGACGCACTATTCCCAATCAATATAAATACAATGAGATTTCTTAATAGATTTTGTGTGGACACTGTAACTGCAGCCAATACCTCAGTGCAATTCAATACGGGATTTTAGTATTTAGAATAAATCGGAAAGGTGCACCTCGTGTCTTTTTGCACGAAAACGGCTACTCTCCATTTCATTATCAGCACTTTAACGGAAGTAAAGTTGAGATAAATCAAACACACTATTCAGAAGTTAGTGCAAACAGCAGATATCACCAGTATTCCAGCGATAAGTCCCCCAAAATTTAACACCATGGTGGACTCCATCAAATAACAGTAATACCAAGAAAGAGTCACACAGCAGTTAAGAGAACAACCAAAAACGTTATTAATACTTTTTTCAAACTTTATTTTTTATAATAATAAATATATAAACGAAAAACTATTTTCAAACTTTATTTTTTTATTAACATATATATGAACAATAAACTAATAAACAAAATGTAACAACAATAAAAAAAAAACAACAAGGCGGAACACTACTGTGGGGACAATGGATGTCGACGACAGACCTGGAAAATAAGAAAGATTGTTAAAAAACAACAACATGGTATTCTCAACAAAATACCACAAGAAACAAATCACAGATATATAAAATGCATACAGCTAACAACATTTTATAAGTTTAACTTACAAAAACTGTAAATGTTGCCGCTTTAAAATATTTACCGAATCTGAAGAAAATGTTTTGCAGAGGACACTACACAAACAACGTTTTTCTTCAGTGGTGAGGACATTTTTTACTTTTTCCAAGGAGCAAACAAAGACCAATGCCACATTCGTCACTCGCAAGATTTGCCAAAGAGTTCTGTTACAAGGAGATCCTAACAAAAAATACTCTTGTGGCACAGCAAGTATGATGAAACACCTAAGGACCCTTCATCCAAACAATCTTGCACCATGAGAAGAGTGCAAACAGATGAGAAACACTCCTGTTCTGTATCTGTAAAAAAGAATCACAAATAAATGTATATTAATAACTTTCAAATTTATACTATTCCATTACTGTACAAACACATTTTATATAAAAACTGACTATGAAACTATAGCCCTGGACTACAAGTGTGACGATCATTAAAACACTACATGCATAATGCATACTACTTTGAATCAGTTCATGCCCTAAAGCCTACCTCACTAAAACACTACATGCTAACTGACTAAATGATTACAGTAGTATAAGGAGACACACTTGGTGACTCACAGGGTGTTTGCTAGAAGAGTATGAATACTAACTAGGGAATAGAAGGTATGAAACACAACTGTGTAGGTGATTAGAGGACTGCATCCATACTGCATAGGCATTTAAAGCAGTCCATGTGCTAAGGCCTGGCTCACTGCATGACTACTTGGGTACTGACTGAATGATTATCGTACAGCAAGGAGAGTGCCTAGGTGAATTTATAAGTGCTAGGCTTTTCGCACAGAGAATAGATTAGTACTTGGTACTAAATGGGTCACTAGAGGAGTGCAAAGGCAGTGACAAGTGCTGGACTGTATGGATACTGACTAGGAAATTGAAAGTGTGAAAGACAAGTGTCTAGGTGGTTAGAAGACTGCATGCATAGTGCATAGGGGTTTGAAGCAGTACATGTGCTAAGGCCTGGCTCAGTGTATGAATACTTAGGCACAGACTGAATGATTAGAGTACTGCAAAGATAGTATCTTGGTGAATTTATAAGTGTTTGGGTTTTAGCACAGTGAATGGATTAGTACATGGTGCTGAATGGGTCACTAGAGGACTGCAAAGAGAGTCACAGGGTATTTCCTGGAAGTGTATGGATTCTGACTAGGGAATTGAAGGTGTGAAAGACAATTGTGTAGGTGGTTAGAGTACTGCATACATAGAGGATAAGGGTTTGAAGCAGTCCATATACTAAGGCCTCGGTCACTGGATGAGTACTTGGGTACTGACTGAATGATTAGAGAACTGCAAGGAGAATGCCTGGGTGAATTTATTAGGATTTGGCGCTGTGAATGGATTAGTACATGATGCTGAATGGGTCACTAGAGGAGTGCAACGGCAGTGACAGGGTGTTTGCTGGAAGTGAACGGATACTGACTGGGGAATTGAAGGTGTGAAAGACAAGTGTGTAGGTGGTTAGAGGACTGCATGCATAGTGGATATGGGTTTGACGTAGTCCATGTGCTAAGAACTGGCTCAGTGCATGAATACTTAGGCAGTGACTGAATCATTAGATTACTGGAAAGAGAGTGTCTAGGTGAATGTATAAGTGTTTGAGTTTTGGCACAGTCAATGGATTAGTACATGCTGTTGAATGTGTCTCTAGAGGACTGCAAAGGAAGTGACAGGATGTTTCCTGGAAGTGTATGGATACTGACTAGGGAATTGAAGGTGTAAAAGACAAGTGTATAGTATGTCAGAACACTTTTATTTGAAGCAATCAATTTGGTACTTAGAAACTGACTAAATAATCAGACTACTTCTAGGACAGTGCTTAGGTAAAACTTTTAAATTTTCAGTTCTGCCACAGTGAACAGAATAGTACATGGTACTGCACCTTAGTGTCAAAACCTGACTCATTTTATCAATGCATAAGCAAAGACTAGCTTCGAATGCTACTAAAACTTGACAACATGAGAGGTTTTAAATTAGTTATCTGTCAGCAAATACACAATGTTACCAAATGCTTCTCTCACAGTGGTTCTCAAATGCACACAGACTCACAGTGTAATTCTAGACAACAACCACTATACCTAGGAGTTTAACAAAAATCATTCACTACTGTGGAAGTGGTAAGCGAACTGCACACAATCTTCATATTTCATGACTGCACTTTTGTGTCAATGCCTGACTCATATAATGAAAGCATAAGCCATAACTGTCTTCTAATGCTACTAAAACTTGACAACATGACAGGTTTTAAAACAGTTATCTGTCAGCAAATACACGATGTTACCAAATGCTTCTCTCACAATCCTTACCCGAATGCACACAGACTCACAGTGTGATTTTAGACAAGCAACACTATCCTAGGAGTTTACCAAAACTCATTCACTAGTCTAGAAGAGTTAATGGTACTGCACACAATCTACATATTTAAGTACAGCACATCAGTGTCAAAGCATGACTCATTTAATCAACACATAAGCAAAGACTGGATTCTAATGCTACTAAAACTTCTCAACATGATAGATTTTAAAACAGTTATCTGTCAGCAAATACATGATGTTACCAAATGATTCTCTCACAGTGATCCCAAATACACACTAACTCACAGTATGATTCTAGACAAGCACCACTATCCCTATGAGCTTACCAAAACTCATTCACTACAGTGCAAGTGGTAAGGGAACTGCACACAATCTACATATTTCACAACTGCAATTTACTGTCAATGCCTGACTCATATAATGAAAGCATAAGCCATAACTGTCTTCTAATGCCACTAAAACTTGACAACATGACATGTTTTTCAACACTTATCTGTCAGCAAATACACAATATTACCAAACGCTTCTTTCACAGTGGTTCCCAAATGCACAAAGACTCACAGTTTGATTCTAGACAAGCACCAGTATCCCTAGGAGTTTACCAAAACTCATTCACAACACTGGAAGTGATAAGGGAACTGCACACAATCTACATATTTCACGACTGCTCTTTAGTGTCAATGCCTGACTCATTTAATCAACACATAAGCAAAGACTGGCTTCTAATGCTACTAAAACTTGACAACATGACAGGTTTTAAAACAGTTTTCTCTCAGCAAATACACGATGTTACCAAACGCTTCTCTCACAGTGGCTCCCAAATGCACAAAGACTCACCGTGTGATTCTAGACAAGCACCAGTATTCCTAGGAGTTTACCAAAACTCATTCACTACACTGGAAGTGATAAGGGAACTGCACACAATCTACATATTTCACGACTGCACTTTAGTGTCAATGCCTGACTCATTTAATCAACACATAGGCAAAGACTGCCTTCTAATGCTACTAAAACTTGACAACCTGACTGGTTTTAAAACACTTATCTGTCAGCAAATACACGATATTACCAAATTCTTCTCTCACAGTGGTTCCCAAATGCACACAGACTCACTGTGTGATTCTAGACAAACAACACTATCCCTTGCACTAAATGAAAACACATTTCTTCATCTAGAAGTAGTACTACATTTTAGTATAGAAACATAACATAACTCATTTCACAAATTCATAAACAATGACTGGTTTCCAATTCTACCAAAATATAAAAACTGCACAGTTATCTCTCTACAAACACTTGAAAAACACAAATGCCAATCACAGAATGGTTTCTACATGCACACACATTCTAGAGAAAAAAAGTACTCCCTATACTTTAGCAGGAAAAATACATTAGTCTGATTAAAATCAAAATAGTCCACATACATCCCCATACAATTAAATAACTCATCTTTCAAGTTCTTTTGTAGATTAAGGAGTATATCAATCACTCACCATATTTTCTTTTACAGAATCTCTGCACTGTGCAACTCTCAGCAAAAGCAAAGAATGGAAAAGTTTCCCTTTCATTTTTCACACATATACATGTAAACATCAAATCACAATCCTTCGCGCATAAACTCAAAAGCAAACACACATTTCTATTGGTTAAACATTTCAACCCTTTCCAACTGAAATACATTTCAACCCTTCCCCCAATCTGCCTTCTGCCTGTTACCATAGAAACAGGTCATGGAACACTGCACTGAGCTCACAGGTCACAAGTTCAGCACACAATGTTCCTACACAAGACAGGAAGTGTGCTTGACTTTTCAACATATCAGCTTATCATATATAATGTTCCTTACAATCTTTTTTTGTTAACCAATTACAATCATACCTTTAAAAAACAGAAATATACACCATACCTTTCTGTGTACAAAGTAGTCATACAACCAATGATGTCTTGTCTTTTTAAAAAAAATATTCCGTTGATCCTCACACCGTGCGTGCATTTTGCCGTTTTATTTCTTGTCATTTTTCAAAAAACGTTGCTGTGGATCCGCGCACCAACCGCGAGAGAATCCGTGCATCCAACGCGATAGGATGCGCGCACCGTGCGCGCATTTCGCCGCTTTTTTTTATTTTAAAAAAGGGGGGCCCCAGGGGGTCCTTCTGGGACCCCCTAAGCACCTCTAAAAGGTCAGAGTATTCCCACTATGCCCCCTTTATATGTTTCACACACTTATTCCCCTTGCTTCTTCAGCCTCGCTTCTACCGAGGCAGAAAATGGCCGCCAACAGTTCCTGGTTTCGAATGTAGAGAGACGCTCGACAGCCAATTAGCATTCAGCGCGCGATCGGGAGGGTGCGCGCTCGGTTCGGGGAGGGTTCGCGTACGGTGCAGGTAGGGTCCACGGACCCTCCGTGGCCATAGATATCACTTACATTTTTACCCTAATTTTCTCAGGAACCACTGAACAGATTCACACCAAATATGCAAAAGGCACGAGTCCGAACTGAGGACTACCTCTTTGCCAAATTTGGTGTCATTCTGTTCAGCGGTTCGGGCTGTAGCTGCGACAACAGATCCTATGGAAAATTGCATGGGGAAAACGCGTTTTGGAACCCCCCTTTTTTCTCGGCCCCCGCTTGACGAATCACCATGAAGCTTTCAAGGTAGGAGCGGAGCGGAGCTGGCCAAAAGTTTGGAGAATTTCGCGAAGATTCGTCAATCGGCGCCAAAGAAATTCCCAATAGAATGTTGCGGATTTCCTCTGGAAAATAGGTCCTAACTATAACTATCTACTGGTGACCGCCAGTAGATAATATATATATATATATATATATACAAGGCCGAGGTGTGCTCGAAGCAAGGCTTTGAGCACCAACAACCACCTGCGACGCCACAGGGAGCCCCACGGGACTATGCGGCGCGGCAGGGGTGCTATGGGTTGTAGAGGGGGACCCAGCCGGCCCGCACCCTGACGACACCATATATCCTTTGTCCCTGGAGGGCAAGGGCTTATTTGGCACCGGGGGCGAACCCACCGGCGAGTCCGTCGGGGACCCCGTACGTTGGGGAGGCCCCGAGGACGCCCCAGGGACAGGTGAGGACCCAAGAGAAGGCCTGCAGAGCCGCAGCAAAGACCTCCATTTGGGTCCGAGTAGGGCGGATAGGGGAGGGGTGACTCCCAGGGGCGCACATCCGGAGGGCTCCGGGAACTAGTGCCCCAAAGAACAGACGGAAGTGAGGTCGAGGACCTCGGCGACATGCGCTGCGACTTACCCATAAGGGGCGAACGATGTCTCCGGGCCCTAGAGGGCGACCGACGCTGCAACTGGAAACCAGAGGGGCCTGCCAGCGATGAGGTGGCCGGAGGACGAGACCACTCCGACCGGGACAGGCGAGCCGAAAGGAGCTTCATCCGGTGTTCCCGCCGGGACTTCGGCTTCAGGTGTTGGCAGGCGTCGCAATCCGTCAAGTCGTGGTGTTCGCCCAAACACCACATATAGATAAGATGTGGGTCCGTCGTGGACATTTGCAGGAGGTACACGTTTTAAAGCCCTAAGACATCGCACACCGTTCCAGACGCGAAGGGTCAAAAGGGGCCTGAAAACAGGCCAGAGGAACCACTTACTCCGGATCCGCGTTGCACGCGGAAAAGAAGGAAACTGACGTCAGCGCGCCGGGAGGGACTTATATGACCTCGCTGATGTCACGTACGTGGACGATGTCAGGGCGGGGTCGTGTGGGGCCATCCCCGGCGTGCAGAGGTGCTGCTGCAAATAATTTTCTGGATCCAGTCTGACGCCTGGGGATATTCTAAGTTAAGGAATCTGTGGCTAGGTGTCTCTATCAGATCAATGCATCCAGTGATTAGTGACGACCAACTGCAAGGCCCAATAATAACTTTTGATTGCCGGGAGGGCAATCTCTCCATCATACCAGCTTTTTGACAGTTTGGTCAGGGCTACACGTGGAATACCGTTGTTCCAGAGGAGTTCTCATACTTCCGATTCTATATCCTTAAAATATTTATCTGGTGTGAGAAGTTGGCCTGGAATATGCTGTCCACTAATTAAAGTGGCCACCCTGCACCAGTCCACATGACCCTTATGATGTATGAGGTCAAAGATAACCTTTAGAAAGCTATCCTAGTGGTAGCTGCGGAGAGCAGTCTTCAGGCTTAATCTTGAAGGAAAGTAAAGCAGCTTGTTTTACCAGAATATCACCTCCTAAATGACTAAATGAAAGGAGAACCACACAGTAGTTGTATAAAAATATGTATTTATTAATATAACACTCTCTACTAGTCTCTATACGAGATTAGGGCACAAACCACACAATACTGAATCAATAGAACATTCGTAAGTAGCAAATTACACAGCGGGCTCCAGGGGGAGACCGAACCATATACTAAAAAAATGGTATAACAATCATGACTTGACTAGACACAGTGCCTGAAGCATGTAGAATGGCTGGGACCCCAAGGAACAACCCAGAGGAGTGACACAGGGAGCCCACGGAGGACGGGGGCAGTGAGGAAACATGACCACATCCTCCGTACAACTCTATGGGAAAGTCGTGGTTACAAAGTTATAGTTTAAGGACACTTCTACGATGACTTCGAGCAAACCCTTTGGAACATAGGAGGTTCTAAGGCCAACCCAACAGTGAGTACCGAGGTGCCAGTTTTACAAATCCCAGAGGAGCCGGGTGCATAGGGGTCAAGTGGTGTCGGAAACCTTTGTCGTTTTCAATGAAGAGTTGCAAAGAAGTACTGCTGCCAGGATGGCGAAGAGTGTCAGCTGGAATCCAAGCCTGGATTCTAGGTGAGAAGAACCTGAAAGTAAAGCAGACAGAGTCTGGGTCACTTCAGGTGACCAGGGGCTCAGTAGTCGAATGCCCACCGATATCAGATGCTTCAGGTGCGAAGAAGGGTTGCTTGACTCTGCAGCCAGGGGGACCAGGAGACGTTGAGGACAACCAGGATCCAGAGGTGAGCTGTCCCACAAAGAATGTCGAGTGCTGAGGGGGGATGTCTGGCTGAAGCACCAACAAGCCTTGGCAAATGCAACCCATGAGGTTAGAGTAAACAGGTTATGGTGTGGACCAGCAAGGTCCAGGGAACTCCCCAAGCAATGGGGAGTCAGGGCACGTCTGGAGCAACCAGGTAAGCCCAAGAACAAACAAGGTGACCCTTGCCAGGACCCACAGGCCAACGAACCAGGGATCGCGAGGAGACCTCAAGCTAGATTGCAAAGTACCAGCCCACAGGACACTCGGTGAGTGGAGGTTGGTTATCTTCAGTGCAATTACTGTTTGGGGTCAGGACTACACAGAGTCCAATTCACAAGCTCGGGATTTGTCAACAAGCATATGCACTTGCAATTGTACGTGGTGCACAGGGGTCCAGGTTGTACAGTCCCCACTAGGGATACTGGTCTCAGAATCGCTGAGAGGTCAGATCTACCGCAGGGACTTTCGGGAACCTACCTCCTATGTTGCTGAAATCTTCAGAGTCCTCAGGGGCTCGGGAGACGCAAACTGGTCAGACGCATTTAGGTGGCTGCTTCTGCAGGGGAGTAACTCCTTCACTCCAAGATATATTCTTCGGTCGTTCAGCGTCGTGCAGGCAGTTGAAATATTTGGTTTCTTCTTAGCAGAATCTTGTCCAGGTAAAATCTAAAGTCCTGTAGCAAAGTAACCCACTTTATACCCATGGGAAGGGGTTGGAAAGATTCTGTGGACCCTCCTAGGGGAGGGGCAGGACAGAGGGGTGGCTACACCCATGTCCTTTGTCCATTTTCGCACCAGAGCAGGAGCCAATGGCTCCCAGAACTGGTTTGAGCTGGACTATGCACAGGGACACCAAATGTGCCCCCAGTGCAGACTTTCTGGCACTCTCAGAGTGCACCCACCCAGCCCCAATACACTAAACCCTGTCTGGGAGGTGGTCACACCTCCCTGTGACAGGATACCTATTGTCATGCCTTCCTCTGCTCGAGCTTGGTGCAGCAGGAGAGCAGAATCATGTCTGTGGCTGGCAGCGTCCATTTTGTGCTGCCCGGGTCGAGAAAGCTGGTACAGGGTAGACTGGTGACCCACACATGTCCCGTAGGAAGGGTGGAATCATACCTCCCACACCAGGTACTGGTGTGGAGGTATGATTCCAAGGTGTTTGACACCAAACACGACATTTTCTAAGCAGCCATTTTAAAGTTAGCATTTGCCGCGAGGTTATAATGCACTTAAACATATATGTCTGGCTGCATCACAGACAACTCCGGAGAAGGGTCTCCGAAGGCTGCAGAGGGACTCTGCTCAGGTACGGGCACCTTCTCACGTAAAGCCCAGCACCCTGCCTTCAGGATTGATAAGGCCTGCCATAGGGGTGACTGATAGGTTTTTAGTGTAGTGATTTAGAAAGATATAGTGAACCTATATCTTGGTAAGTGGTGCAAGCACCATCTTACACAGTCTGCAGTAGCAGGCCTGTTGTGTCATTTTGAATAGCCTCTCATGGGTGGCATAATACATGCTTCAGCCCATGGGAGGCCTCTGGGGTACCTATGCCCTGGGTACATGGTGTACCATATACTAGGGACTGATAAGGGTACCCCAGTATCCAATCTAGAGTGTACTTAACCCCTTCAGTGCCCATGACGAGCTGGACTCGTCATGGGCTGCGGTGGCGCTGTGCCCATGACGAGTCCAGCTCGTCATGAACTCCGCCCGCTAATACAAAGCGCGGCACTGGGCGGGGAAAGGGGCGGGCATGCAAGGGGTTAAAGTACATACATAGCAATTTAAGGGAGAAAGCAGATAGACTGGGGTCCTGGATAGCAGGATCCCAGTACGACTAGTCAAAAACCAGCAAAACGCCAGGCAAAACATGTGGGTAACTATGCAGTCAGATCCTACCTTCCTACATCTGGGACCAAGTAAGGTGTGTTTTCTCATGCATAAATGAAACGTGGTAATGCCATCATTTTGTATAGAGAGGCTCTCTCCAACAATGTAAGGGGCAGGGTCTTCCAATGTTGTATGTCAGTTTGAAAACGACGAAGCGGGGGTACCAAATTGTTCTCGTAGAATATCACTGAATTTGTTGTGACATATATCCATAAGTACCGGAAGCCTTATGTCACTATCTTGGCTTTGCAGTGGGTGGGTAACTTGGGGCACCCTCCACTTAAAATGTAAATCAATGACTTATCCCAGTTAATGTTGTAACTGGAGTATTTTTGAAAGAGTGTAAAGATATGCAAAGTTCTGTGCAGTGAGGAATATGGTTTAGCCAAGTAGAGCAAAATATCATCGGCATAGAGGTAGATTCTATCTTCCCACTCTGCCGTCCAGTTTAAGCCCCTTTTCAAAGGGTCGCCTCTAATCCAAATTGCCAGGGGTTAGAGTACAAGTGCGAATATCGGCGGAAACAACGGACACCCCTGCCTCATCCCTTTTTGTAACTGAAAAGTCTTGGATTTGCCTCTGTTGACCATCTCACACGCCAGGGGCTCTGCGTAGAGCAGCCGCACCCACGACAGGATTTTTTTTTCCTAATCCATATCTTTCGAACACTGCAAATAAAAAGGGCCACTCAATCATATCAAATGCCATTTTGGCGTTGAGGGACACTATCACCGTCTCCTCCTGTATAGCCCCTGCTCTGCCCAAAGCACCATTGAGTCGCTTTAAGTTTAGTGCACTATTTCTGCCTGACAGAAATCCGGATTGGTCAGGATTGATCAATTTATGTAGTAGAGGTGTCAAACGTGTGGCCAGTAATTTGGCCAATATTTTAACCTATGGGTTTAGGAGGGAGATGGGTCGGTACGAGCCACACTGTTCCAGGGGTTTGCCCTTTTTATGGATCACTACTATATTAGCTAGTCTCTGAGTCTCAGGCAGTATCCCATCATCCACACACTCTTAATACATGTCTGTCAAGTAGGGAGCAATAGTGGATGTACACACCTTATGTAATTCTATTGGCAAACCACTGGGGCCCATCGCATTCCCGGATTGCAATGCTCCTATCGCTTGGTTACCTCGTCTTTAGTTAGGGCTGCATCCAGTTCCTCGATATCCACGCTATCGAGTGTAGGAAGGTTGAGTGTGGCCAGCAACTCCAGCGCTTCTGCATAAGTTGAAGCCCCTGTGGATGTATAAACCTGCTTAAAGTGCTCTCCAAACGCTTCTGCTATACTCTGTCTATCGTTAAGGGGCACGTATTCCTTCACCTCAAGCTCGAACAGCCATCTGAAAGCTTTTTCCCGCTCGTCTAACCACGCTGGTAGTTTGCTCGTCTTATCCCCTATTTCGTATATGCGATGTGTTGTTGCCCGATAATGGGCTTTTACTGCATCTTCAGCCAGGTCTCTAAACTCTTTTTGTTTTAGCAATAGTCTATATTGAATATCTGGGGCATCTGAGGTTGCTAAATCATTTTGTAGTTGGCTAATTTTGTTTTCTTCTTCTTGTATTTGTCTTCTTTTTTCCTTCTTAAGGTCTGCTATTGCTGAGACTCCTCGTCATCTGACCACCGTTTTATATGCTTTCCAAAGCATTAGGGCCGAGTCCACCGACCTTTTGTTTTTGCCAAAATAGTTGGTTGTGGCCCAATGAGGTTATCCCGTATGGAAGGTATTTTAGGTACCAGAGGTCAAGTGTCATCACGCCCCTTGTCATAGAAGTGTTTATACCATAGAACTCAACAACCGGTGAATGGTCTGAAATACCCCTGGGGAGGTGTGCCACTTCGTCAAACATGGGAAGTTGTCCGCCATACCAAAGAGGTAATCTATATGTGACAAGCTCTTGTGTGCCCCTGAATGATAAGTATATTGCCTCACTTAGGGATTATACGTTCTCCAGACGTCCATAAGGCATAGCTCGTAGGAAATCCTCCAGAAGTTTCTGGGATGCATCTTCCGGTCTAGCCGGCATCCTGTCCAGATCCCCGTTGAGGGCTGCATTAAAGTCTCCTCCAATCAGCAGTTCTGCCTCAGGTAAGTTAAGTATATGTGACGCCCAAGTCGGCTATGGTGGAGGAGTGTAGCCTAGGCAGGATATGGAGGGTTGTTGTGTTGAGCGATCTCCCCTCCCAGTTTCCTGATACAGTAACAAATCTACCACGTGAGTCATGGGACACGTTTTGGATCTGCAGGGGAGATGAACTACGGATCAGAATACCCACTCCCCTGGACCCTTTGGTGTACCCAGCGTGGGCGACCAGCTTATCTCCCATCTATTGAGTGCGCAGTAGGAGGTCCCTTGTATATGGGTTTCTTGTAATAAAACAGCATCAAGTGGGTGTCTTTTTAGGTATTGCAATACTATTCTCCATTTAATTCTATCCCCCAAACTGTTGACATTCCAGGATAGCAATTTTATACGGCCTATTCGGGGAGTCGTGAAAGGGCTGTCCGTCATTTGAAAATTGCGTGTCCCAGTGCCCTCTGCGCCCCCTGATAAGTGAGCCGCAATTCAACGTTTAGTAATATTAATTGACACAAGATTGATCCTCCACCAGCTGAATCGTTTCTAGCCTGTGAACTGTCGCATAATCCATCATACAACACAAAAAACAGTAAACATTTCTATAACAATCCCATATGTACGGTTCCTACCCCTCCCCCCTCCCTGCCTCCCTGCAACGTGGACTTTAAACTGCCCACCCCCCAACTATGCAGAGCGCCTGTGTACCCTTGTCCATTTAACATTAAAGAGGGGAACCTGGTCCAGTCTGTATCCTGTAGAGAGCCCATTTTTCCCCCCCAAAGTTTGTTACCATTATTAGCTCATGTGTATAGGTCAGTTTAAACAGTTCAATGCGTGTCAAAAGCACTAGGTGTAACTTTATCCTGCTCTCAACAGTTATGCGGAAATGTGGAATCAAGTGAAAGCACAATCAGATATGCAACAGTTAACAATTGCCCCCCGTTCCCATTGTGATATACTTAGCAGTCCCTGGGTTCGGCCACTCTGACCAATAGTGGCCCATCCATGCCCGATGACCCACTCTACATTTGCAAATCGTCCAACAGACTGTACCTGTAGTGACGCACGCCCATTCAAATCAGCTCCTGTTGAGGGCCTTCCCTGAGACCTCTGGTGTCGTATAAATCCTCATGTCTGAGATTTCATTTTAGCAAGCCAGGTTTTTGGGTTCCTGTGGCTTTGGACCCTTCAAGCCAGTCCCAGGTCTCTTCCGGGGTCGAGAAAAACAAGGATCTCTCATCCGCTACCACATGTAATTTGGCCAGAAATAACATGGCGTATTTTCGATTCCGTTCTCGTAGAGCTCACTTTACTTCCAAGAAGGACCGCCACATTTTCTGGATCTTCACTGTGAAGTCCGGGAAGAAAGTGATCGTAGAGTTGTTGAGTTTGAGCGCAGGGGCAGTACGGGCTATCTGTAATATTATGTCTCTGTCCTGTAATTGAAGATTCTGGCCAGGAAAAGTCGGGGGCATCCCCCAACTTTGGCGGTCTCCCCGCGCTCCACAGAAAATTAAGGAGAGCGGGCACGAGGCTGCAGATGATTCTGTATCAAGTCCTCTACAAAAGGTCCATGGCCTGTCCCTCCAATTATCTCCAGTACTCCCAGAATGCGAACGTTATTTTGTTGCGCGCGTGCTTCATAGTCTTCAAGTTTTGCTTCTAAGTCCCTTTTTGTAGTTTGTAGTTTCTTCACCATTGTTTCCAATGTTTTCGTGGACGTTTGCAATGTGGTGACAGCGTCTTCTGGACTTTTTACTATTTTGCCTAAATTACATAGGTCTGCGTGTATAAACGTAACTGCAGTCGTGACTGAGTCCATTTTAAGTTCCAGTGTGGAGCTCACCCCTTGCACTGCATCCATATTATCCTGCAGGGCAACCGTCTCTGTCTGTGGTTTTGCGCCCTGTACCACAGTTTTGTCTTCCCCAGAGTCCGCCTTGGTGTGGGTAAATCTATCCAGTTTGGTTTGATGCGTTTGTTTGAGTCCCTTCAGCGCAGACATTTTGGTGGGTCTAAAACGTTATTTTATCAGTTGGATCAGCCTCTCGCCTTTGAGGTAATGGGGTCTCAGCCCAGCCTTTGAGTTCAGGCGCCTTCTATCACCTTTCTGTATTGCAGGGAAGAGTCTCGTCGCCTGTGGTGCAATACATATTTTCCCCCAGCTCTGTCGGTGTTGCACCGTGGCAAATAACACCTCATGAAAAGGGCACCAGTTCAGAGCCACAGAACAGCGTGCACCTACTGGTGAGGCTAGCCCTGCTACCCCACAGGCCTCTTCTGGTCGCCCCCAGGTACACGCGTCAGAACTGGGTGGCTCCAGATATGTCCCCTCACCGCAGGGTCTCCGCACTGCACTAGGCCCTCCGGCCAGCACTTTGTCTCACCTAAATGTCGATCCTCGTAGAGGCGAGTCACTGCCCAAAAATGCTGTAAGGGGGGTTGGGGGAGGCAGAAGGAGGGCGACGCCAGCCACCACATATGACCTGCCATGTCCCCACCACAGTTGTGTGTTCCTCGTCCGTGCGCATCCGGACCCCACTCGCTCACGCAGCAGAGATCGGCCAAAGTCACCACTTCAAGCAGCAGAGTGCCGCCGCGCCGCACTTCCTCGTCAACCTCAGCTGCCACCGCAGCCCGCAAAAGTTCCAGTGAAGGGGAAGGCTCAGAACCCTCGGGCCTTGACCCCACTGTATGCACCACGTTCTCCACTGCCCATATGATCCCTGGCCCTCATTGGATACTGCACTTCGAGTTCCTTGGTCCAATGTCGTTACTGCGCACCACGGCGCCCGCAGTTCGGGAGACCGCGGTTTCTGGACCGAGTCTTCCCTATGTGCTGCGAACCACCAAGGAGGTAATTGTATTGGGCTACACGGATAAATGAGGCGGATTTGGGGGATTTATGTCTGTCAGTCTTGGAGCTCTTCTCCGGTGCGGCCATTGCCGACTGGCCACACCCCCTTGTTCAAGACTTTCTTGAGCTTGTCGCCAATTGTCTTACTCCAGACGTTAAAGATGTGGTGAGGGGGGTGTTCCTGAGTGCACCGAGTTCATGATGGGTCTCACTTTTATAGTCATGTCAGACATAGTTGTGGATCTCACTGTCAAAGGATTGAAATTGGTTTTGGGCAGTTCCTCTTCTTTATGCATTTCAGATCTGTGGAGCAGACAGTCTGTGTCTGTGGTGAGGCTCTTCTCAACAGGCAGTAATGAGGGGTGTCTCTAATAGGGACACTCACAAAAGCAGCACTATCAGGTATGAAGCTCTGCACTCAGCTGTCAACAGCCCTTCTGGCAGTAGCACTTAGACAAAGAGTAAAGGTCAGGTCTTGAATTTAGGATTCTCTTTATACCTAAGTAGACTCACGTCTCTCTGCCCACTGTCAGCCCTAATAGTTCTCAGAAATAATCTGCAGGACCTCCACAAAATGTTCTCTGCTACATTTCGAAAGCAATCCTATCTCCAGAATTTCACACTTCAGTGTCTTGGGCTGTTCCCTCCAACTCAGCAAAGCCAGCACTACAGTTCCTTGTTTGAGGAGGCTAGACCACAACTTCTATCTTGTGCTGTGTTGCACCAGGGGCAATCCTAAAAAGCAGCTGGCCTGGTCAAGCATACTCACATTTAAGATGGAGCCCTGCTAAAAGCACCACATACACAGAGTCCACTTGCATATTCACTCTGGATTTTAGCCGGGCCAGTTTTATGCTTGTGGCACCCATCTGACGGTCTTTGTTGGTGGCCCAACAATCTTCTCTACGGATTCCCTCACAGCCAACCTCCAAGCGTTCCCCTCATCTTTCCATAGCATCTTTTACTTGTATTTAATTTAATTTAATTTATAGTACTACACATACCAATGCCGGAGCATTGCACATCGCACACACACTTTATACAGAGACAATGAATCATACAAGTGTGTACATCAATGTAAAAGAAATGTTACCACCTGAGGACAAAGGTGTAGAAGTCATATGTCATCCATACTCCTAAGCATTCTGTTGTAAGAGTGCTTGGTCTGGAGAAACACAAACTCAGGATTTAAAATGTAACAAAGTGGTTGGGGTTGGCTTGGCTGACAAGAATTTGTTTCTACCCAAACAACCCTTTTTTTATTAGCAACCTTGGAATAAAAAAAGACAATATAAATACTTAAGGTTCTACACCTATACCTTAAAGTTAATATTCAGCTCTTGGTGCTAGTTCATAGCTCACTGTGCTAAATTAGGATAGTAACTTACAAACTGAAATTAACAAAAGAATGTATGTGACAAAAGCAGTAGTAATTCACTGAACTATCTACATAAAATGCAATTCTGTGGTCTGCATGTTACAAATGCTTTGCAGCAGGTACATTAACTTTCTGCGCTACTTTCTGATGAGTCCAAACTGCCACTAGACCACAGATTTCTCCAGCATGTACCTTAATTACCAGAGTTATGTTCACATTTTTATTATTGCTGGAACATTGCTGGGCAAGGGAAGGATTTCTGCTCAAGGAGTTTTTAAACCCACCAGATGTCAAATGCAGCATCACCTCAAGCTCGGTGCCCAGTGCGGTGGCACAGGTCACACTACCCTAAAGCTAGCACTGAATGTTAAAGAAAGGTATGAGAACTACATTAAAGTGGGACTTTATACAAGAGGAAAGGGAGGCACCACACTCTCCCTAAACAGTGAAAAGTCTGTTTATGACTATTAATTTGAAAACATATGGTACACTGTCACCAATGCTTAATTTATATGTCTAGGACTCAGACAGAAGTTTTGTGTCAGCTCAATGATACACTAGGTGCACACCTTCAAACCAAGGAGCTAGCCTCTGGGTCTTGCAGCCTTTACGACTGCTTAGGCCACAGTATTCATGTATGATAGTCGGACACGCTAGGCCAAGAGACAAATATCAGTATACAATATATCATGCCTGACTGTGACATGGGCCTAAAGTACCTCAAGTTATGCCTCTGCAATACGCAGGGCAGGGATTGCATGCCTTTGTTACCACGCAGGCCACTTTCCTCTTCCAACACTGGGACTTTGCAAATAGGCATGAACGTGTTTTAGCTCACTATCTCACTGTGTTGATTAAAAGATCGCTTGAAGAGACTAAAATCTAAAGTGAGCAATGAGAATACTCAGTAACTGACATAAATATGATGTTAATTTATCAAGATGGATCTATAATCAAAGTGGTGAGTGTAATTTTCGTCTGATGAATAGTCTGCACAACGCACTGGCCCATACCCTGTTATAATATGATTGTGGGGTCCAAAGATTCCCTTGTTAAGGATGATCTATAGTGAGATGACCTTACTAGGGATAGGGACTACTATATTCTATATAAACTAAAACACATGGAAAAATGAATGAATATGTAGATTGGTATTTTGAAGCTAAAGTAGCCATTTGTGCAAAATATGACTTACTGTTCAGATAATTGACTTTATGAAATAGGAAAACTTTATTGGAAATATGTAGTCGTATACAGCAGAAACGCAATGTCTTGTTTTGCATGAGTGACAAAAATTCGGATTTAATAAAATACAAGACTATGTCATATAGTCGTACAACTGAGGGGAATTCCATGTCTTACAATACACCATGGAACAGTAGTGTAAACAAGAAACAGTTAAAAACTAGTAAAGTGTGAAAAAAGGTTGATTGTAGTTTGGGGAAATCCGCCCTAAATGTATTTCTTTAGACACGTTTTTCCCCCGGCACCATAAGTATGCAAGATGTCAAAGAAAGGTATTCAACCAGTAAGAGAATGGCACGATATGGCTTCCAGACTTAAGATCTTACATTGGCATGATTGTTACTGCTCAGGTGTGCAAACAAGATAAGCAACGGTTGACACTGGTCTCCCCGTGCCTGCTTGTGGTGGAGGAGAGAGGTGAACATAGCTGAGAAGGGTGCACGCTCCACTTTCGTGTTCCATATCCCTGGCCCTAATGCCAAAACCTTAGGAAACATTGAACGAGACTTGTTCATTTTAGCACTTTGCAATGCATGATGGGGTCACTTCTCAGTATGGTTTGCGACAGCTGTATGCCCAAGGTGCTATAACACACGACAGTGGCAATACACAGTCTTTGTGTGTGTGCATTCATGTCTGTAGTGATGTGCATCACATGGACACACTTCATTGTATCTATACAGCTTCTATTCCATAGCACTTTTGCATGAGCTGTAGGATTTACCTATGATGTTAAAAAGAGTTCTCTGCTTTTTTGCTTAAAGACAAATCCTCTGCCATAGACACGTGGGGACTTGAAACAGGATATATTTACCCATAACATACGTCACCCAACTTGCCAATGCCAGCCATAAAGATGTCTATAAGTCCCGCACATCTTTGCCTAAGGACCTCAATAGACTTTTGCATCATATCACTTTAGTGTCCTTTCTTTCTTAGGAGAGAACTTGACTCTCAAGACTTACTAGACTGTACAGGACAAAGCCAGGACCAAGAGAACATCCTGACAAACCCTTGAGTAGGCATCAAGAGTGGAGATCATTTTCCACTGCATGTTCCTTTCTAATGTTCTTATAATTATACTCATTACCAGAGACTTTAATGTATCTTTTCCATAATCCACCCAGAGTCTTCGTCTCTTCTTGAACCATACACGGGACAGTTTTCTAGAATTATTGTGACTTTGATCCAGTAGGCCTTGTGAATAATGCAGAGTGCCAAAAACGTTTAACCCTGAATAATTATATAAAGGAGAATAAATTACTCAGGAAATGACATTGCTAACCGTATCAAATAAAAAACAACAAAAACCTGTCAGTCTTAAAGAAAGGATTAAACTTTTGCCCAATGACACAAAGCCTAACACAAACTAGGATTTCCCTTTACCAATGTAATTCTAAGATCAAATTGGCAAAGGTTTTTGTGGCTAAATAAAGAAAAAGTGAGAACCACCACAAGTGGAGTCTCGAATCCCAGAACAAACTTTCCTCCAGAAGACCTAACTCTAATATAACATTTAATAAACATGGAACAAAACATCCCTAGCAATCATGAACTAACTGAATTACAGACTTTGGAGGCACTGCAAGTCACAAATACAGGAGGTGGCCTAAGTGGCAAGAAAATAACGTCAAACTATCATCCAACTAGACTATTAGAAAATGAAATGGACTTATTTCATGCGTTAGTGATAAGAGACTTACATTGAAAAGGCCCCATGTGCAATGGAATGTAACATTAGATGAAAGAAAATCATCGCATCCTAAAAAGAAAACAAAAACATTGATCTAAAGTCCACAGACAAAGGTGGAAACATTTTAAACATGAAAAAACGTGACTAAATACAAAAAGCAAACTGACAACTTTCAAAAAACGTGTTATGAGAAATTAGAAACAAACCCAACATAAAGCTAAAGCTTAATGGGAGAATTGAAGGAAAAACTAGAAACCTGGGAAAATATGGACCTAATTGATGACAATAAACACTAAGGGGCCTATCACGAATTCGGTCGGCAAGCCGTTGATCTTAGGTCGGAGGCTTTACGACCGAGATAGTTTGTTTTAATTCTGACCGGCTGATTACAATACAGCCTGTTGGAATTTCAACTGGACGGTCATACTGGTTGGATTCCAACAGGCTCAAGGAGTCCGTCTGCCAGTCGGAACCACGCATGTAATCCCAATGGTCGGCGTTGCTGCCATTGGGATGACGATGCATGTTTTCTAACAGACTTTCAATGCCTGGCTTTCCAACATAGAAAGCTTGTTGGAAAGTGTGTTTTGGGGCCCCTAGCAGGGCCCCCTTCACCCTGCGGCCTCTAGTTTGGGGCCGATCGGGCACCTATGGAGAATCCCTCTTGATCTTTGCACTGTGTTGCAGGCCCTCTTAGGTGCCTGCCACGCAGTGCAGGGATGAACACAACCTCCCATTTCCCTATGGAAGCTTGTTCTACGGCCGGAACACATGCTCCCATAGGGAAATGTGGGAATGCAACAGCACCATGTGTGGTTGTATGGTAATTAGGCGGTTGGGACAACTGACCAGAGGTCAGTCGGTCCCGTTTCCACCACAGTGCCTGTCAGAGGAAACACCGACCTACATCCTAATAAGCCCCTAAGTAGTTAATGGTGGAGCACCCGGTGACACCAATAGTCTACTTCTTACTTATAATCCATAAAAAAACAAAAGAGACTAAAAGGGAGACCACGAGTCACAGCAAAGGGTTGATTATATGAACGGATTTCAAACTACATTAATCACTTTCTGGCACCGTTAGGAAGAGCCATAAGTTCTTATCTGAGAGAGCAGGAAACTTATTGCAGCATCTTCAAAATATATCATGGCAAAAGAAGTATAAGCTCATACAGTTGATGCAATATCACTGTACATGAGCATTGACCATCGTATAGGAATACGAGCCTGCAACTAAGGTATTGGCAAAAGGAACGCCCATTTGCGCCAACACAATTTAATGCAAATAGAAACTATACAAATGTTCCTCAATAATATATTTTTGGTCAGCAAATGTGAGAAATTGGGTCCTTGTTGCAGTACTCCCTCATTTTTTGCCTGGTTTTTGATGCAAATTTGACTGAGGCATACTCAGTGGTGGCTGCAGCAATACTAAAGCGAGAAAGCGGATAGGAGGGAATCATAATTTAAAAAGTTTACCTGATGACACGGGCTCCTCGGTCCTCTTTTCCAACTTGCCTCCCAGCATGCACTGGGACACAGGCTTCCCACACAATCCCAGCGCTACTCTCAATAGCATGAGAGCACCACCAGGATTGATTTGAGCAGCACGGTTTGCCGCTCAGACAGTGCCTAGGAGCCTGTGATGTTGCTCCGACCCAGCTGTGCAACACTGGAGCAACCTAAGTGTGTATGTTTATTTGGCCAGCTTAAGACAGCCAGCCAAACAGAGATGCACACTTACAGTGTGCCTACTGGTCCTCTCTGCTATGCCCGTCCTCTCCCTACACTGCTGGCATCAGCTCAGTCAGTCAGTAGTCATTTAATTTTTTGCTTGACCGCTGACTGACTGACCACTGGGGCGAAAGTCCTCCACCATTATGGAGGAGCCACCCATGGGTGTACTGGGTCTCTGTCAACCAGGCTCCCAGTACCAGTCTTTTTTACCAAAAACATTACCACAATTGGCACCACTTTAGCAACCTGTAAAAATCCCTAGTAACTGGTACCCCTGGTACCTAGGGCACTGATACTGAATAGGGTCCACTGGGGCTGCAGCATATATTGTGCCACCATAGAGACCCCTCACCAAGGCCATGCAAATTGCCATTGCAGGCTATGTGTCTTGGTACAGAGAAAACTGAAGAGTTTACATGGCACACAGCACTGTGAGCCATGCCCCAACACTGCATGAGGCATAGGTAGGTCACCCCTACTGCGGGTCTTACAGCCCTTAGCCAGGGTGTACTATATCCCATGTGTGGGCATATTTACATGTGCATATCTGACCCTACAATATCAAGTCCATACTTGGATATTGTAAGTGTACAGAGAAGCCATAGAGAGTACTAGGGCTGGATACTTGCATTATACGTTTCCTAGATTCATGATGGCTTCACTCTACCCTAGGATGTTTAGTACCACACATCTCATCTTAATGGATCCTCACTGATGCCAGTGTTGTATTTATTAATAAATGCACACAGGAGACTATTTAAAGGGTCGACTTAAAACCTACCAAGAACTGGTGTGGTCGCTGCTAGTCTTAGACAGTCTGCCACCACCAGACATGTTTCTGACCTCATGGGGTGAGTGCCAGCACTCTGAGGCCAGAAAAAAAGCCTGCTCTGGGCAGAGGTGCTTTGCACCTCGCCCAGGACAGGGTGGCCTTCCGACGTGGGAATCTTCAAAGGTTAAGCCACAGGGAGTTCCAGATAGTGGAGGATGTAAACCTTCCTTGCCTGCTCCCCTTTTGGAGGGAGGAAAGGCAGGAACATTAGTTAGGTGAGGATGCGTGCCCACATTCAGCCAGCACCACCCCTAAGGTGTGGCAGGCAATATGGACACTGCTTTTGCCAATCCTCCATCTTGAGATAGTAGGAAAACAACCTATCAGGGCTAGGGTAGTGCTCCTTCCCTTAGGACCTGGTCACTTAGAGGATGTAGATACCCTAAAGGTAGGTAGCCCGTTGGTTACTACCTACCTCCCCCTTTAAAGCCCCTAAGTTTAGTATTTGGGTGGCATCCCTGGATCCTGAACTTTAGATTCGATGGACCAAAGAAGAGCAATTGACAAAGAAGAGCTTCTAACCCGAGAACCGAAGACCTGCTACAGAAAATAAGCACCAAACCCTGCCTGCTGCTTCCAGGACTCAACAATCATGACCTGCTGTCTCGTCATGCAACTGTGAGGCCTCCAAGAACCCCAGAGCACCTACACCCTTTGACAAATTATCGAGAACCGCCCTTGAAGTAGAGGAGCTACTCCCCTGCTGCCTGCAGGCACTGAACCGCGAAGTCCAATTTACCATCTTAATAAGAAGCCTCAGGAGGGGGGCCCGTGCACCCCCCCCTTTTTTAGAAAATTATAGGGACCTGGCCCACCCGGGCCCTTTTCAAATCAATTGCGGGAGCCTGCGCTTGTTTGGGGGGGGTTTTCAACAAATCTTTGAATTTCGTTAATTTGCAGCAAAAATATATTTTTCTGCAAATTCCCTTATTACTATGCTGCCCCCTTTTCAATTTTTTTGTTGGGACTTGGCTGAATACATATATACATATATAAAAACGCCATCCCACTCCAGCAAAGAAGAAGGCACGTACTCGGAGATGTAAGGTATGGCTTTCTTTATTCAATCAGGTCTCACACGATCCCATGGCTGGAGATATATATATATATATATATATATATCCAGAAGAATGCTGTCTGCCAATCCACGGCAGTACCACCAGGCACGGACCGCAACCAACCTCAAAAGAAGACTGGAACGTGATGTAGTGGAAAAAGCAGTGCAATTTTAATACCAAATTATCCACAGGAATACACAGGCACAGTGCCTGCCATGACGCGTTTCAACACACACAGTAAGCTTGATCACATGATACGCTTCATTTCCGGGGAACTGTTTAAAAACACACACTCTGCTCTAAAAATGGCCACACCAGGTTAGTGAAACTCGAAAACAGACAAACAATTATTCAGTACGGGTGATATGAGTAAAAAACAATTATATCAGTTCATCAGAATAAAAGGGAAGAAATCTTAAAAAGGTGCGTATTCACCATGTATGAAAATATCGTAAATAGACAGTGCTGCAATAGTGAAGACACAGAATTATAACAAAATGCATAGTTATTTCCAAAAAGCATGCAAGTGCATCCTTTAAATGTGAAGTACAATGATGAAATGGCAATCACAAATACTAATACTCATATCAACATCACATACTGTAAAAAAATATTCAATTTATTATGATGGACTAAATTAAAATGCCTGGCAACTGGATAGTTAGGGTCGTAATTTACGATGGCCCGCACATGCTGTAAAATGCGTTTGTGCACAGGAAGCTTAGTGCTACCTATGTACTCCAGCCCACAGGTACACCTAAGTTTGTAAATCGCAAATTCCGTTCGACAAGTGATATGTTCCTTAATTTCAATAGCCTTCTCATTGAAGGCTGTCGTATAGTGAGTAGCATTCATCGCAAAGGTACAGGCAGTACAAGAATTACATTTGTGGAAACCCATTTTCTTGAGCCAAGTGCTTTTCAAAATAACTTCAGGCATAGGCTTGACTAATGCGTCCCTCATTGAGGGTGCCCTCCTAAATGTTATAGCGGGCAATGCAGGAAGAATGGAACCCTGAGTGATGTCAGTGAGTATAATTGGCCATTCCGAATAAATAATCCTGCCGATTTGATTTTTGTGGTGACTAAAGGTGGTAATCAGTCGAATGGAATGCCTCTCATCAATGGGAGTCTCACCTGTGGTGGTAATACTAGTCTGCTTGGGCAGCAGCAATACTTCTCTAGAAAGATCATTTGCTTTTGTCAAAGCTTGGTTCAGATTAGACTTTTTGTATCCTCTTTCCACAAACCGACAAAATGCTTACTGTTGACACTCTTTGGAAACAGCATCCAAACTGCAAATTCTGCAAATACGCACAAATTTGCAGTAAGGTATGCTTTTAATGAGGTGATGTGGATGAGAGCTACCGGCATGTAAAATAGAGTTTCCTGCGGTGGTCTTGCGGTGAAGCTTAGTGTGTATTTTCTCATCACTGATGTAGACTAAAACATCTAGAAACTCTACACTAGAATTGTCTATGGTAGCAGTAAATGTAAGGTTAAGTCTGTTGGCATTAATAACTTCAACAAACTCAAAGGCTGACTCTTTAGATCTGCTCCAAACCAGACAAATATCGTCTATATACTGCCAATAGTGTACGATATATTTGTACCATTCTCTATGCGTGCCCATGAGGACACACCTCTCCCACCAGCCTACATGCAAGTATGCATAGCTGGGGGAGAAGCATGACCCCATAGTCACGCGCCTTAGTTGATGGTAAATCTCCTGACTGAATACAAAAAAGTTATTGAGCAAACACAATTCAATCATTTCTAAAAGCATACAGTTTTGATCTTTCATGTCAATGTCTCTGTTATCCAAAAAGTATTTGATTGCAGCAATACCGTCCACATGATTAATGCTTGTGTAAAGCGATTCAATGTCCATAACCACAAGCCAGTAGTTAAAATTCCACACTACTTCACTGATTTTAACCAGAAAATCTGTGGTATCTTTTATATATGAGGGCATTGTGGGGCTGGGGCAGTAGCATGCAGTGCTCTGGGCGAGGGGTACATGTCTACTCAGATCAGGCTAGAATAACCCCATACTGTTGTCGGCTCAGCACTGTGGGGCAGGGTGCGTAGAACTAGGTTTGAAGACCTTGCGGTTCATCGACGTACAAGAAGAAGGCTGCGGCGCACTAAAGGCTAATGGGCTACCTTTTGGGGTCAAGATGGGTGTTATAGATTTGGGGGCGCCTAGAGACATGGTGCTAGATCCGAGCACACAGAGAGCAGCTCAGAGTGATAGGCACCGGTGCACTAAGGGGCAGGTGGTAGATCCATGGGTACAGAGAGGGCTAAGGTACGAGAGCCTGTGGTACTTTTGGAGACGTGTTTTAGGACACAGTGTACCCTTGCGGAGGAGCAGCAGTGCGAGGGCCAAAGGTGCGCCTGAGGCAGAATGCTCTAGAGATGCGCACCCAGGATAGGGGTACAAGCCTAGGACACACCAAGGGTCAGGCTGTTAGAACCTGGAGTGAATTAGTGAAAAGGGTGCTAGCTTTCTGATGTGCAAGGATAGAGTGCTCGTCCTTTGGTATACTGATAGGCTGAGTGCTAGAACCGTGATTTGCACAAGGCCGTATGGTGATGGAGCGCAAGAGCCGGGATTGCCCTCGAAGCTGGAACTGAAGCCAGAGAGTGCTAGGGCCTGGGTATTGAAGATGTAGAGTCTGTTGACACATTAGTGTGCCCTCTGGCGGAGGTATGCTTCAGACTGGGTACTCCCTGCCCTGTGGGTGCCCTGTAGATCAGGCATGCATGCACTGGAGGTCGAGGCTGGCCCGGAGAGTTAGAGAGAGGAGTGGGATTCTGACCAGGACAGCACTCAGCAGAGGACCATGCTGGCGGGACTGGCTGCAGGAGAGTTACCCACGTTGGAGTCCACGGAGCTCAGACAGCGGGAGGCGCACTGCTGCAGGCGGTCAGGACGCAGCTCAGGAGACGAGGCTTGGCTTTTGTAACACCGAACAAAAGCTGCAGTGTCACAGCACTCTGGTAAGTGACGGGCTCCTACATCCCATTCTGAGTGTCATTGGTGGGCAGTCTGTTAGCGTCCCAGGCTTAGGGACGTGCTCTACCCATTCCAGGGCTCTAACTACCCTGATGTCACTCACTGTAGTGCTCTAACAATCCCTGAACAATCTCCATGCGCAGCAGCGAGCTGGAGTAAACAGAGCTCATACTTGGGCATACTGGGCTCGGGGCTTTCTTTTGGAATTTAAACACACAGCGCTTCCGGCAGTGGCAGTATGCACCGCTTTCTTTAACTGGACTTTGTCTGTGTGGCCGGTTACCCAAACTGCAGCCTACAACAGCACAAGGGTTATCTGATTGGAAAATGGATACGTGTGATCTGAGGCCCACTGGAGGGCTGTGAAAAATGAAATTATGCAAGTCGGCAGTAAAAACAATTGGTAATGACTTGGCCATACCTGAATGGAAGAATTGGGACTTCCACTCCCGGCATACCGCTTACTGAAAAGCGAGTGCCACGTGGGGATAAAAGATGGAAGTTTATTCCAAGTTTTACCGAAGCGCCGCCCAGTGATTAAGGTGCTTGGAGCACCGAAACGCATCAAGGAGCAATATTTATTGGATTCATGAAGCCGTTTTTCCTGTTTTGTAAACTGAACCCTTGTGGAGTGCTACTTCAAAAGCTCGGGGCTTTCTTTTGGAATATGAAAATACATATATATATATATATTATTAATATTTTGTTCGATCAAAAATATGATCATTCACATCGTAAAGAAAGACACAACACATCAGAATAAAAACAGCTAATGTACATTAACAAAGTATTATCAAAATATCCACTAAAAACAAGGTTAAGAATTCCTGTAAAAACACAGTAGGCCAAGTCATCCATTTGGACAAATTAAGGCTACATAGACACAGCCATTTTCGTAGGCTGAATTACACATTTTAACCTCCTCCTCCACCCAAATAGCAGGAATCTTGAGATGGAAAACACTAGCCAACGTGTGGTATCAGATTTAAAAATGCGTATAGCTTCCGAATGACACCTAATAGAAAGCATACGACAGACAGGCGGCTATCCAGGTTCTTCTATAGTCAGCAGAGTATGGGCAGAAAAAGAGAAAATGCTCAAGTGTCTCGGATGCAGCAAGGCAGGATGGGCACAATACATTAACCACCACATTTCCACAGCCACTTCTCCTTGTGTTTAAAGGAATCGTTCCATATCTAAGTTGGGTATACAAAGCTTGTGCCTGTGGTGGCTCGATGTCGTCCAAGAAGGACTCAAAACCATAGCTGTCTTTAACATTTTAAAACCACACGGTTAAAGTGCCATGTGCAAAATGTTCAAGGCTTTCCGAGATCATCAGTGCCCAGAACCTTTTCTTTAACAAGAGGGATCAAAGATTTAGTAATGGTCCCAGGTTCCTCCCAAAGCTGCCCCAACCCAATTTTTAAAAACCAATCCTTAATCTTTTTGAACCATTTGATTCGACCAGTTTGCCTGTGCAATGCAATCAGCTCAACCATGGCTTCCTTCAGTGGGACCTTGTGCTGCTTGTCCACACCTTTATCCAGAATAGGAGGGCCCGGAGAATGGCAAAATATTCTATAGGTTTTAGGCCAAGGTCTAGTCTTAGTGGCAGAAGTGGTGTATTTACTAGCATGTTCGTAATAGCTCTAATAAATTTGTTCTCAGAGGTAGTTAGGTCTGTAAGATTTTCCAATCCTCATAACTCGGCCCCATAAAGAGCCGCTCTTAGACCTTTTGCCCTATGCATTTCTAGGATAGGTGAGATGGGCCAGTAGGGAGAGGCCCTAGACCTACGTACTAGGGCACAATCTACATGCTGGAGGGTCAGGATGCTCTTTGCCAGCTGCACATTCCAAATCAGCCTATCACTGAGGCGAACCCCCAAGTAGTCAAAGGACTTAAATTGCTCCAAAACTTGCGTACCCAACACAAGTTTGCCCTTAATAGATTTTTAGGGATTGAAGGACATATACTTAGTTTTGGAGCAATTTATTTCTAAGCCCTTTTCTTTACAGATCTCAGCAAACTTATTTAGTAGGTTTTGAATTCCTCTAGGGGTTTTAGCAATAAGCAGAGTGTTGTGTTCAAATAGCAGATACGGCACTGCTCTACCTGCCAGTTTCGGAGGGTCAGCGTCGCAATTAAAGAGTTCACCAATTAAACCATTGATATAGAGGGTGAACAATGTCGGAGCAAGGACGCAGCCTTGGCGTAGGCCTTTTTGAACCAGTATGTTATTGGTCAGGCTGCCATCAGAGTTCCATCTAACCTTGGCATATGTATCATGGTGTAGCCGAATCAGGATTCTGACTATATAGGATGGAAATCCTAATTCGCTCAGGGCTAGGCAGAGTTTACAAAGAAATAATCAAAGAGAGGGAGTGAAGAGGTGCTAGGATAGAACCTACCTCCTATCTGATATTTAGTAAACAAAAGTGATTCTACCCTGTCATGGAGTGAAAAAAGTGATTCTAAATAATTAATTAATTTTTAATTTTTGATTTACGTAATGATAAGTAAAGTGAGTTTGAAGTGATCCATGAAATGCCACGGAAAGCACTATGTGTTTTTAAAATACCCCTCACACACTATGAGTCCCATAGTGTCATGCTTCATCATGGGGGTCTTCCCGTCCCTCTACGGGGCGGGGCGTGCTACTACCTACGACTACGCGGGAGCACTGTTGTTATGAAGATAAGGCTTATGTGTAGTGCAAGGGATGTGAGTGATTAGAATTACGTGTGAATTATAAAGATTAAAAGGACCCTGGCTAGTAGAAAAAACTATTTTATTCTGTTCTCTAGCTGGGAGCGTTAAAAATGGGGAAGAAAGTAGGAGATACCACAAATTAGTGGCTACCTACTGGGTCGACATGTTTCGTAAGCAGTCCCCACTGCTTTACTCATCAGGACCAAGAAATAATCCCTTAAGCACTCGAGGGAATCTCTAGATTTGTATGCCTATTTGTCTCTATTGGCAGACTTGAATAAAAGCTGCGCCCTAGGGTACACTGACCCCAATAAGAAATAAGACCAAATTGGTATCTGGAAGGAAAGGAGAAAAAAACTCCAATAATACAAGGCTTTTTCATCATTGAAGGGTATAAACACATCACCATACTTTGGGTATATCTCACTGAGAATTCAGTTGATATCGTTTTCGTGATATATTTTTCTGAATATATATATTTTTCATTCTATATCTGAACGGGTAAGGTAAAAATTACTCATCACCCGATTTTTAGAAAAGCGAAAGAGAAAAGGTAGTTAGACACAGAGAACAGACTATACGTGATATTACCACAAAAACACACATAAAAAACACATAATGGTATTATACTATGTGAATTCGTTGACTGTATACACATAATGGTATGATACACATGATGGCCCACAGTTATTCACTGCATGTAAGAAATCGTAATGTACATACTTTAATTAGTTGTAATGTTCAGGCTTCATGAGCACGCACTGGAGGGGAGGGCGCCTGGTTATAGTCACTACAGGATAGTAAATATCGTATTAGTTAGAGAAACGGCAGCTGTTGGTGGAAGGCGAGCCTTCCAAACTCCTGACCTGATTTAAGGACTTGGCCAAGTCTCAACTTACAGTTCGCAGGATCTTTCCTCGCTTCCGTATGCCTCCGTGCTGCTCCGTCGATGTAAACACTGGAGTGTGCATCAGTGTTTTTATTGGCAGGAGACAAGCAGGAAGCGAAGGCACAACTAGAGCGTAAGGGGCTTCAAAATGGCCACCCGACATGGACTTTACAAGGCACCAATCCCTCACTTCCTGGTTACGGAACGTGTAGGTAAAACAATGTTGTTAAAAGTATCGTGATGTGAACTGGTACCTATGGTGAATCGATAATTCAATGTGAATCTTAAACAGGAGCGGATTTTGGTGGCAATATACCGAGCACAGGGAAAGAAAAGATTTTTGTAAGCATTGTAGTAGCCACATATATTCACTACGACTTAATGCAGGGCATAAAAAGAGGTAAAAGGGTAGTTCATTGATCGTTTTCTAATATGATATACATTCATTGTTTTTATTCCTCTGCGCTCGATGCAGCGTTTGTAGACGCCTCGCCGTCATTGTGGCAGAGAAACACAGGAGAGCATAATGATCGTGGGCGCATCATTGAACATCCAGAAAGGGAAGTGTCTGGTTCATGAAATGATATCTGAATGCGTGTTTCCATAGGTGGAGTTCCAACTTGGGTCTGTAAATCAAAAACGTCCCCCAGACCTTGTCTATCTTTTGGAGACCAAGCATGTGCTCCCAAATATGTTGATGATTCAGAGTGGGTCTGCAAAAAGGGGTGAATCAGATAGATTTCAGGCATAAGAGTTTTGTTGGGTTGACGAAAAAAGTTTTAAAAATTTCACTATTTGAAATTATAACTGACTCCATGGAATATCGTCATTAAGGCCTATGATGTTGGTCTTGATGCGATGTACCCATCTTTGCTCTTTTTCAAATAGGTATTTGTCATTCGGTACTTGTTCTATGACTGTCCATGATATTTCTTCTGGTGTGTGTGCAAAGTCAATGAAATGTGCTGCCATTTTCGTTGATCCTTTTTTGCACTTGATGTTGCTTTTATGCTCACCAATTCTTACTTTTACACATCGCGTGGTCATCCCTATATATTCCAGTTGGCAGGGACATTTGATCAAGCACACAACGTTGTTACTGTTGCAGGTGGTGAATCTTCTCTGTTCCCATTTAGTGCCATCCGAAAAGGTGATGCTTGTGGTTTTTCTGGTAAGATTGCAGACTTTGCATCTTCCACACGGGTGGTGTCCTTGGATTTTAGCCATGGAGGTTGATAAGCCTGTAGATTCATTGCTACTAGGTCTAGTATGGACCAACATATCACGTATGCTTTTGCCTCTCCTGTGTGCAAAAATGGGTTTAGGGAGGTTGAGTCCACCACTATTCAAAATGCGCCAATGTTTGTTCACAATTTTGGTAATTTTATTGGAGTTGGTGTTATATGTAGTGATGCAGAAAGGCCGTTCTTCCTTGGGTTTTGGTGTAGTTGGTTCAAGAAGGCTTTCTCTGCAATTGTTGCGTGCTCTTTTGTATGCTTTCTCAATAATTCGTTTGGGGTATTGTCTTTTGGCTAATTTAGCTTTAAGATCTTCCGATCGGCTTTTGAAATCTTCAACTTCAGTGCAATTGCGTCGTAGGCGCAAAAATTGTCCATAGGGAAGGTTATCACGTAAGTGTTTGGGGTGGAAACTCTGATATAATAGAAGGCAGTTTTTTGCTGTGGTTTTGAAATGAGTAGTAGTCACAAGTCTTCCATCCTTCGGTGATATGTTTAGATCAAGAAAGGTCAGCTCCTTATTGGATATTGTACTGGTAAACTTCAGAAATTCATCTTGGTAGTTGAGCCAGGTCATAAAGTGATTGGCAGTGGTCTCATCGCCGTTCCAGATGATCAAAATGTCATCAATGTATCTTTTCCAGATACCGATGTGGCCCTGGAAAGGATTATTAGGATGTAGAATCCTCGTTGTTTCAAACCTTTCTTGATCTAAACATATCACCGAAGGATGGAAGACTTGTGACTACTACTCATTTCAAAACCACAGCAAAAAACTGCCTTCTATTATATCAGAGTTTCCACCCCAAACACTTACGTGATAACCTTCCCTATGGACAATTTTTGCGCCTACGACGCAATTGCACTGAAGTTGAAGATTTCAAAAGCCAATCGGAAGATCTTAAAGCTAAATTAGCCAAAAGACAATACCCCAAACGAATTATTGAGAAAGCATACAAAAGAGCACGCAACAATTGCAGAGAAAGCCTCTTGAACCAACTACACCAAAACCCAAGGAAGAACGGCCTTTCTGCATCACTACATATAACACCAACTCCAATAAAATTACCAAAATTGTGAACAAACATTGGCGCATTTTGAATAGTGGTGGACTCAACCTCCCTAAACCCATTTTTGCACACAGGAGAGGCAAAAGCATACGTGATATGTTGGTCCATACTAGACCTAGTAGCAATGAATCTACAGGCTTATCAACCTCCATGGCTAAAATCCAAGGACACCACCCGTGTGGAAGATGCAAAGTCTGCAATCTTACCAGAAAAACCACAAGCATCACCTTTTCGGATGGCACTAAATGGGAACAGAGAAGATTCACCACCTGCAACAGTAACAACGTTGTGTACTTGATCAAATGTCCCTGCCAACTAGAATATATAGGGATGACCACGCGATGTGTAAAAGTTAGAATTGGTGAGCATATAAGCAACATCAAGTGCAAAAAAGGATCAACGAAAATGGCAGCACATTTCATTGACTTTGCACACACACCAGAAGAAATATCATGGACAGTCATAGAACAAGTACCGAATGACAAATACCTATTTGAAAAAGAGCAAAGATGGGTACATCGCATCAAGACCAACATCATAGGCCTTAATGACGATATTCCATGGAGTCAGTTATAATTTCAAATAGTGAAATTTTTAAAACTTTTTTCGTCAACCCAACAAAACTCTTATGCCTGAAATCTATCTGATTCATCCCTTTTTGCAGACCCACTCTGAATCATCAACATATTTGGGAGCACATGCTTGGTCTCCAAAAGATAGACAAGGTCTGGGGGACGTTTTTGATTTACAGACCCAAGTTGGAACTCCACCTATGGAAACACGCATTCAGATATCATTTCATGAACCAGACACTTCCCTTTCTGGATGTTCAATGATGCGCCCATGATCATTATGCTCTCCTGTGTTTCTCTGCCACAATGACGGCGAGGCGTCTACAAATGCTGCATCGAGCGCAGAGGAATAAAAACAATGAATGTATATCATATTAGAAAACGATCAATGAACTACCCTTTTACCTCTTTTTATGCCCTGCATTAAGTCGTAGTGAATATATGTGGCTACTACAATGCTTACAAAAATCTTTTCTTTCCCTGTGCTCGGTATATTGCCACCAAAATCCGCTCCTGTTTAAGATTCACATTAAATTATCGATTCACCATAGGTACCAGTTCACATCACGATACTTTTCACAACATTGTTTTACCTACACGTTCCATAACCAGGAAGTGAGGGATTGGTGCCTTGTAAAGTCCATGTCGGGTGGCCATTTTGAAGCCCCTTACGCTCTAGTTGTGCGTTCGCTTCCTGCTTGTCTCCTGCCAATAAAAACACTGATGCACACTCCAGTGTTTACATCGACGGAGCAGCACGGAGGCATACGGAAGCGAGGAAAGATCCTGCGAACTGTAAGTTGAGACTTGGCCAAGTCCTTAAATCAGGTCAGGAGTTTGGAAGGCTCGCCTTCCACCAACAGCTGCCGTTTCTCTAACTAATACGATATTTACTATCCTGTAGTGACTATAACCAGGCGCCCTCCCCTCCAGTGCGTGCTCATGAAGCCTGAACATTACAACTAATTAAAGTATGTACATTACGATTTCTTACATGCAGTGAATAACTGTGGGCCATCATGTGTATCATACCATTATGTGTATACAGTCAACGAATTCACATAGTATAATACCATTATGTGTTTTTTATGTGTGTTTTTGTGGTAATATCACGTATAGTCTGTTCTCTGTGTCTAACTACCTTTTCTCTTTCGCTTTTCTAAAAATCGGGTGATGAGTAAATTTTACCTTACCCGTTCAGATATAGAATGAAAAATATATATATTCAGAAAAATATATCACGAAAACGATGTCAACTGAATTCTCAGTGAGATATACCCAAAGTATGGTGATGTGTTTATACCCTTCAATGATGAAAAAGCCTTGTATTATTGGTGTTTTTTTCTCCTTTCCTTCCAGATACCAATTTGGTCTTATTTCTTATTGGGGTCAGTGTACCCTAGGGCGCAGCTTTTATTCAAGTCTGCCAATAGAGACAAATAGGCATACAAATCTAGAGATTCCCTCGAGTGCTTAAGGGATTATTTCTTGGTCCTGATGAGTAAAGCAGTGGGGACTGCTTACGAAACATGTCGACCCAGTAGGTAGCCACTAATTTGTGGTATCTCCTACTTTCTTCCCCATTTTTAACGCTCCCAGCTAGAGAACAGAATAAAATTGTTTTTTCTACTAGCCAGGGTCCTTTTAATCTTTATAATTCACACGTAATTCTAATCACTCACATCCCTTGCACTACACATAAGCCTTATCTTCATAACAACAGTGCTCCCGCGTAGTCGTAGGTAGTAGCACGCCCCGCCCCGTAGAGGGACGGGAAGACCCCCATGATGAAGCATGACACTATGGGACTCATAGTGTGTGAGGGATATTTTAAAAACACATAGTGCTTTCCGTGGCATTTCATGGATCACTTCAAACTCACTTTACTTATCATTACGTAAATCAAAAATTAAAAATTAATTAATTATTTAGAAACACTTTTTTCACTCCATGACAGGGTAGAATCACTTTTGTTTACTAAACTAGGCAGAGTTTAGTCCGGTCAATTGAGTCAAAGTCCATCTTTAGGTCCACAAACACCACATATAAATGACACCCTCTGATGGTAACTTCCTTCCAGATTAACAGGAGGAATCTAAAAACTTGGTCAGTGGTGCTTGTGGAAGCCCTAAATCCTGCCTGCAAATCAGACAGAACATTTTTATCCTCTATCCAATTATGAATTCTTGTCAGAATGATTTTACAAAATATTTTTGGGGGAACATCTATTAGGCTGATAGGACTTGAAGAACCAGAACCAATTGGGCCTGGCGGCGCAGGGTACGCCTTAATCTCCTGGGTTCTCCTGCTTCAGCTAACAGAGACCCGGGGACACTCTGTCGGCTTAAAAGATCAGATTTTATTAGCTGCAGCTAGTACAGTTGTCCTAGAAGTACACACGGTATGTTCTCAGGAGACTGCCACTTCACTCCGTGGCGCACAATCTTTTATAGTACATAGGTGACATATACATTAACGAAGGACACACCTAAAACATACATAGAGGACCAAAAAGGTAAGGTTAAAGACAGAACATGTCCAATAGAAAAGGTTGAAAAACAAAGATATCGAGTAACTCGAAGAAGCCTCTCCTCTAACGGTGTTTGCCATCCCTCCCACAGGTTAAGGTATTAACATGTCTGTAACTGGTTTGCAGGTGGCAAGATACTTTCGTTTGTTTTGGAGGACAGTTGTGAAACAAGAGAATATGAGCAGAAGACAGCGAAGGCCAGAAGATAAGATAAGGTCAGAAGAGAATAGTGTGAACCAACAGATAGTTAAGACAGGGATTAGAAAAACCAGACAGGGATTAGTGTACTCGGCCAGTCTCTAACACCAGCTTCGTAAACAGAGGCACAAGGCTATTTGTGACACAATATTGCAGGAAAAGCAGAAAAGACTTCGTTCGTCGTGCTGCCTGAGTGAGGGCAACACAAAATGGCGGCAGAGCACAAAATGGAGGCTCAATACGATCGTGATCAAAAATCGAATTTCCTCAGACCCTCCTTTTGCCAGAACTCAGGCAAGATACATAGACTCATGTCAATCTGAGTCAATGTCGATGGACATTAGGTTATCAATCTGTAGCTGTAACATCATTCTAATATTCTCTGTTCTTTGTGCATTGGGTTTCGGGATGCACATAGTAGCGTAAAGGTCGCAGATGGCGGGACCACAGTGCATACAAAGACAAGAGAAAACGATGGCTAAAACCATACCGAGGAATGTTAGCATCTTCCAACCCCATTTGGACAGTAGTTCCCAAAACCATCCCAATAACGACCAATCTCCTTCGTCCTGATGAATCGACTCAGAGATTATATGTAATTTAGAGATGGCCTGGTATACTGTCGGAGCGTCATCAGGTATATAAATACAGCAACTCGATTTGATCAATTTACAGACTCCACCACGATCTGCAAGAATAACATCTATGGCAACTCGGTTCTGTAATGTCATAAGACGATCCGCTTGTAGTTCCGCTGTAATATTACTTAAAGCTCCTACAGTGATGTCTATGGTAGTCTCTACGACACGAACCAGTTGCCTCATATTCCTGCTGTTTTGCCATAGGACCCCAAAAAGGAAGAAATCCCTTTAGGAAGTCTCCTCCCTCTTGACCTGCTGTGTCTTTGGAATCAATAATTCCTCTGCCATATCTGTTTTTATGAAAATTTGAAGAAGCAGTGTATGTAGGGGGAAGAAGAAACCTATATAGCAAGTTCCAGAAAAACCAGTCGGCAACCACGTATAGGCTCTATCGTGACAGATGAAATACGTGCCCTGAGATGGCACTAATGGCGGTGAATTCTGAGAGGAGTGGATATAAGTATGGGAACAAAAGCTTTTTCTTTGTTCGGGGTCAGTAGTTTGGCCATTTATTTGCAAACAGAAAATGCCTTGATGAGGTACAGTTCAAATTGGTGGAGACTTTCCTTGTTTAACCTTATCACTAAGACTTGTGATGTAATGAGTGACATTCCAACTAGCGTATGCTTTTCTTTCATCAACAGCAATTTTGCTATTTTCCATGATTTTAGCCATAGCTACCATTCCCTTTATCAATGAACTATGACTGAAATCTGGCCCACCAATATAAGAACTGACAGGTCGTTTAAATCGGCTTTGATAGGCGTTAGAGAAAATTACAAAATAAGCCCAAGCAGAACCTTCATAAGAGAATGGAAGGACTAAATATGGCATCCCTTTTTTTCTGTGGTATGAGGCATTAATCCACACACCCAACAATCAGTTGTATTAATTACTAATTGGTGTTGGTGTAATAATTGAATAAACGAATTATTGTAGTATTCGATTCTTCTAACGAGTTTATGTTGAGGAAGTGTATGAAAGAGATGCGGAGAGATAGTGGAATAAGAAGGCACAGAGATAGAAGAAGGGACAACTTTTTGCTGCATAGCATAAACAATCCAACCTATACACGACAATAAAATACATAATAATATGAAAACACATAAAGTTATACTACAGCGACTGTATATTATTTTACAATGACTGTTTTTCATTTTGTTCTTTCTCTCTCTTTCGCCTAATGTAGTTTCCATCTTCTAAAAGGATGCTCACGGCAATTTTCCTTAATCACTTGATCACGATTGTCTGCCGTCCTATGACACTGCAAGTCCTGCAGGCCTATTGCCACTACTCAGGTCACAATCAAGACTCCTATCGTGACCCTGCAACCGGGATAGAAACTACATAGAAGATAGATTTTCAAATTTTCTTCTTCAGTCTGGGTCTCAAATCGTAATGGATTTTATCAGGTACAGTCTGATCCTGAAACAATGTTCGTGGATTTGTGGTATTCAGACGAAAATGTGATGGTACAGCTTCTTGGAGAATGTCGTCGTTTTCTTTTTCCGACAGTGTTCCATTCAAGCGTGCATCACTAAAGGGTACAAATCGTGGAACCTTCTCGCTTTCAGAGTCACTTATACCCTTACAGACCCACTGATCAAAGGGCAAAGGCAAAGGAACCTTCTTGCAGTGCACGCCGTGAATCCAGTTTTTCTTTCCTTCAACCTTCACTGCTGTACGAGTTGTCACGAGGACCTGACGGGGCTCTCTCCAGCGAGGCTCCAAATTCTTCGTCCTTTGAAAATTCTTCACACAAACCCAGTCACCTGGTTGGATGGAATGACCTGAGTCTGTGGAGGCCTCTGGCAGAGTGCTCTGAACCTGTTAATGAAGAACACGTAATTTAGTTGTAAGGTCGTGCAAGTAACCAATCAACATTGGGTATGGCAAGTCTGAATACTTTTTAGGGCGAGGGACTCCCCATATATTAGCTGGGCGTCCAAAAACTACCTCATAAGGGTTAAGTCCCAAACGAGAATGCACAGCCGTTCTGATAGATAGAAGAGCCAAAGGTAGTGCATCGGGCCAACTAAGGCCTGTACTAGCCTGCAATTTCGCAAGCTTAAGCTTTAAAGTACCATTGTAGCATTCCACTAGACCCGCTGACTGTGGATGGTTTGCCGCATGGAACTTCTGTCTTATACCAAGACCTGCACAAACCTTTTGCAGGACTTGGCCCACAAATTCGCTCCCATTGTCACTCCAGACAATGCGCGGCAAACCAAATCTAGGGAAAAACTCTTTTAGAAGTACTTTGGCTGTAGATAAAGCAGTATTATCTTTCAGGGGGTAAGCCTCTATCCATCGGGAAAAGGCACATACCACCACTAGAACATATTTGAGATTGTTGCATCGTTCCATGTAAATGTAATCGATTTGCAACACCTCAAATGGATAGGTCGGAGGAGTAAAGTGACCTGCTGGAGTTGGGGTTCCCGGATTGTACATTAAACTGTGGTATAACAATTTTGTTTACCTCCCGAAGATCAATTACAAAATGATAAACAGGAGGTTGAGAAGGATCAGTGCATTTAAGAACAGGAAGAATATGGCTATTACATATGTTACCTCTCATTTCCTCAACCACATCCTTCTGAATCAAATCATGAATGATTTCCAAAAGCGCTCTTTCACCTTCAGTGGAAATTCTATATTGAGGAACGCGTGGCAATTCAGCATTGGGCTTGAGAGTAACAACATAAGGTGGAATTTCAAGACAACCAACATCATTTGGAACCGTAGCTCAAAGCGTTGTAGGAAGAGAAAGCAATTCAGGTGGGAATTGATCTTTAGACAAATACATCGGAGACGTCAGTTGTTGTCCTAAAGTGAGATATGCACCAGAAGGAGAACAAGATATTGTGGCATGCAGTCTTTTCAATATATCCAAGCCCAATAGATTCTCGCCGCAACCATTCGTTAAGAGAAGCGGAACTTCTAAATCATAAGGGCCAATTGAAATAGGCAAAGGGCAAGAAACCGGATTACGAACTGGGGCGCCAGAAAAACCTACAGATACATTCGTTAAGCCAGACAAAGGTGCCCCAGGGAGTTTTGAATGAATGATAGAACTTCTCATCGCACCAGTATCTAAAAGAAATGGCTCTGAAACACCCATAGTAGTGACATTAACATAAGGTCCATTCTGATCTACTGGAATCGACACAACTCCCTTACTTTGTCCATGGCTGTCCTAGTTAACATGAAGACTTTCATTCCCGTCTCCAATATAACAATCCTCATTGTAATACTGTGTAGACCGAGCGTTTTGCTGATCAAAGTAGTTCACGGAATTAGAGGGAGGAAGGGAACGCTGTTCTTGGGTCAATATACCTCGACCTCTACCTCTGTTTGCTGACTGGAGGCCAGCACGACCTTGCGGAACAGATAGTGTCCCATTACGCTGCAATAAAACCGGACAACTATTCTTGAAATGACCTTCCTCTCTACAATAGGCACATTGATTAGGACCTAACAAAGGTGGCGGAATATATGGCTCAGGCTTTTGATACACCCTCTGAAACTGCGGAGGCTGTTGAAACTGCGGCTGAGCATAACGAGGTGGATAAGCTTGTTGCAAGAGAACCTTAGTTTTCAATTCTTTAGTCTTTTTCTCTTGCTTATCTTTTTCTTCTTTATCTCTATTTTCATAATATTGAGCAGTAGCCAATATCTGGGCTGGAGAAGAAACAGCCCATGAACTTTCGGAGTCTTTCAGCTTATGCGACAGCTCGGGAAGCAAATTAAATACGAACTTATCTACAAATAATCGCTGTCCACCCTCCGTAGTCATGTCCTGACCACTGTGATCGATGAATGTTTCCTCGAAACGAGTAAAGAAATCGGAAACACTCTCATCTTTCTTCTGTTTACACGCGGCTAGTTTATCCCAGTTAACTCTCAAGGCAGGCATCATTGTTTTCATTAATGTAATAATCCTACCAGGGAGTTCTGAAATCAAAGCCTCAGGTTTCGCACCACCCACTTGGTTTCTATCTTTGGCAATTTTAGCATCCCAATTAGCACCTAATTCTTGGGCATGATTCTCTTTACGAATCCTAGCCCATAATGCTTGTGGAACTACATTCCCCATCAACATATCAATATCTGCTAAATTCATGATGCAGGCTTCAACAGTTTGTGACAATTCTTTATAATAACCTGCAGGGTTTTTACGAGGATCCGGTAGAGACTGTTTAAGGGCTAAAACTTCAGACCTTTTCCAGGGCACATGTACCCATATACGCTGGAAATGAGCAGGAATAGCTAGATTAGCACCTGCTGCTGGGGCCTCTTCTCTCCATACCGGAGGAACCTCTCTCATTGGATAGTTTTTCAGTGTCAACCTAACTGAGGGATCGGAATCAAGAAAAGTCTGTGAAGTAAATAAGGTTCTAAAGGAAACAAGTGTCTTTACAGCGTCCTCAACCTTAGAACCCAGAATGAGTCCCTTATCAAAATTAGCCTGAATATCTAACAGACCCTGAGGGACCGAACCCAAGTCCATATCCTCCCAACCTTTAATAAGAGTATCACACATAGTATTGAAGACATATCTCTGCGTAGGCGCATTCCACTGTGAGAAGGTAGGCATAATGTTGGGTACGCTATACCGAGGACCCTTCTCAATCCATTTGCGAGCGAGAGAGTCCAACCTTTCTCGTTCTTCGGAAGCTGGGAACTGACTACGAGACTGTCTTCGAGAAAAAGCCGGAGACACATTTAATGCTTCAAAGAAAGGTGATAAAAGACCAGAGACCGTTTCTGTGAGTCGTTTACGCATAGATGGAGAATTGGACATAAGGATAGGGGACAAGGTATTAGGCGAACTAACGGAAGGGGAATCAGTAATTACCGGAGGACCGGAAGGCAAAGAAGATGAAGGTAAAGGAGTCGAAGCCAAAGCTGGCAAAGGCGGCAATACTTGAGGGGGCAAATGTGGAAGAGCCGGAGCAAGCGGAGGCACAACTGGCGGCTGAATAGGCTGTAACAACGGGGGTGCATTAGCACCTTGTACATAGGGCGGAGGCAATCTTAATAGGTGAGACATCAAGGAGTCCTCTTCTAAATCCTTTCTTTTATCAGAGGGGGAAGCTGGCAACATCGGATAGCATTTATCTATTGCCATACGATGCTGTCTCTCTGAAATTTCCATTGTATTATCAACTTCATCATCTTTAAACTGCTGAGCAGCCTGTATAATTGTCATATCCTGTGCTTTCTTATCTCGTTTTTCTTGCTTAATTTTTCTCTGTTTGGCTTCCTTACGCCAAAGGCGGAAAGAGTCAAACATTGCCGGCCGGGCTTTTCTTTTAAATAAAATAGTTTCCAAATTATCTAGTATGTCGGGCTCAAAGCTATCATTTTCTGGCCATTTTAAAACACCATCATTCTTCGTGTATCGGATCCATGCCTCGTTAAAGGCAATGGGGCCAACACCATGTTTAGAATAGAGCTCATAAGTGGGAGTTCCAACCGAAGGAATCGGACAAGAGTCCGTCAGCCGGGAATCCCTATTACAACCAAAACAACAAAGTTTCTCAAACTTAGTCAGACCAGGCATCGTTATTTCACTGGACTGTTCACAAACATCAAGGGGGTTAAATACTTAACACAGCACAAGTGTACTTACCCCTCGGCTTCGGTTATTGCAATACCCGAATCAAAGACCCAAAGAACCTAAGAACTAAAGAACCAAAGAACCGAAGAACCTAAGGACCAAAGAACCAAAGAACCAAAGAACCAAATGTGGGAGCGACCCACCAATACTTAACTAAGATGTCTTCTTACACCAACAGAGGCCCCGTCTATCGTCTCGCTTTACCATCATCATCATCATAGTCTTTATTCGAATTAAAAATGATTCTTACAAGACACAAACATATACGTAAAACAGAATTAAAGGGAGTCCCATTCGCTAAAAAATGTATAAAATCTTTCTATAAATAACTAAAATTTAGATTTAAGAAAAGAATTAAACATTTCAGCAGACTTAGGATGAAGTGCAATACAGATGAATAATAAAACAGTATGTAAAGCTAA
The DNA here is from genome assembly GCF_964204655.1 of Triturus cristatus. Lineage (NCBI taxonomy): Eukaryota > Metazoa > Chordata > Amphibia > Caudata > Salamandridae > Triturus > Triturus cristatus. The sequence continues at coordinate 345,303,529 of NC_140595.1, read as the reverse complement.
ACATTTTTGGCAAATAACAACCAAGGATGGAGCCCTACGAGGGAGCCTCCTCAGTACCCCGGAGGGCATTGCGTCTTAAAAACCATGCCCAGCCCAAGTATTTGGCTAAGGCAATTGAATGGACTGGGAATTTGCTTGTGCTTAAAACTCTAATAGCTGTAGCGGAGCTCCTTGGGCCCAGTGATTTACACAAAGGAGCAAGCCAGAATCGTCTGGGGTTAGCGTATACAGGGCAGACAAACAAGAAATGGGCAATGGATTCTTCTTTGGCACCACAGACAGGACAGGTACCTCTACTTGCACCAGACCACCCGCTAGTTAGGGCCCTGAATGGAAGGGAGCCTGCTCTAAGTTGGAAATAGAGTTTCCTGTCTCTTGGTATGGTAATCATATCCCAATAAGGTTCGAAGAGTGGGGTTGCCTTTGCCTCTAAGAATCGGCTGGTCATCGTAGGAGAGATAGAGTCGCTCCACACCCTATGATTTACCCACTCCCAGTAGAGCGTTTTCAGAAGCTTCTTAGCGGGAAACCCAGCAGCAACTGGGTCGCTCCATAGGCCTTCCAATCCCAGGTCTAGCAAGGTTTCTCGGAGGTTCCTAAGCCACCCAATCTTGTGAAACTTGTCGGCCTGCATTACATCCATGATGCCCATTGCATAAGGCCGAAGCTCTGGTGTGATCCATAGTCTCCTCCAGTATAAGACCGGGCGGAGTTTGGCCAGATCCTTAATGGCCTTTCTACCTAGGTCGTAACGTAGTGGGACCAGAGGGGTGCTTTGTGGAAGACCGGTTATACAACGAAAAAATGTATTTTCGGCGACTGTTAAAGATGGTAATGCGTCGAAACCCCAAAGCTCGGCCCCATACAGCACTGAGCTAAGGGCCTTTGCCTCATATACTTGAAGCACGGGTTTGACCAGCTTAGTGAGGGATTTTTTGTGCTCGTTGACCAATGTTCCCGTAATCTGGGTAAGTTTCAGCGTAGACAGTTCCAAGTGTCTATTCCACTTATTGTTTTGAGTCACATGTATGCCCAGATAGACAAAATTTTTAACCTCCTCGAGATTTTGGCCATTCATTATAAGCTTGCCTGTTCTGTAACTTGGGTGCGGGTTGAATGTCATGAGTTTGGTCTTGGTCACATTGACCTCCAAGCCGTGTTTTTTACAAAAATCTTCAAAGACTATCAGGGCCCTTTGCATGCCACTCGGAGTTTTAGATACTATAAGAGTATAGTCGGCAAACATCAATATTGGAGTAGAAACACCGGCCAACTTGGGGGCGTCAGTGTTGACTTGAAGCATGTAGTCGACCACTCCATTGATGTACAGGGAGAAAAGCGTGGGTGCCATAGCACAACCTTGGCGCACACCTCGCTCAACCAGAAACTCGGGGGTTGTGTCCCCCGGGCCTCCCCACTGTATTTTTGCAAAGTTAGGCTCATGGAGCCTCCTAATTAAGGTCAAGAGTTCCAAGGGGAGCCCAAGCTTTTCGAAGACCCTCCAGAGTTGCTCTCGGGGGACAAGGTCAAAGGCAGCTCTTAGATCCACGAAAGTGACATAGAGACTACCTTTGCCTAACGTAACAACCTTCCAGAGCAATTGTTTGAAGCGAAACACCTGATCCACAGTGCTGGTAAATTTACGAAAACCAGCTTGGAGGCTAGAGAGAATCTGATTGTCTTAGATCCAAGCCAGTACCTCATTCAATACCATCCTCCCAATGACTTTTTGAATTGTGTCAATTAGGCCGATGGGCCTATAATTTCCTGGGAGGGTTTTATCACCCTTTTTAAATATTGGGATTATAATTGCGCACCCCCAAGATTTAGGCACTGGGGCTCCTACGGCCACAGCATTGGCCACTAGGGCGATATACTTGCTCCAGGAGGACCTATTGTTGAGAAAAAGATCGGATGGAACACCGTCCAAACCCTACAGCTACACAGGCCAAAGCAGCTAGGACGTCCTTGGGGCTAAAGGGATCAGACAAGTAGAAGACATATGGGGTTATCCCAAGCTTCTGTAGAGGGGGTCACATGCATATTGGGGTTTGAAGTACCCCAACCAATCTTCTTGGGTAACGTGGTTTGAAGGATTTTCAGGCGAGCCACCTCTGTTCCACTTGATCACATTCCAGAACAATCTGGTGTCCCGGGCATGGCAAGCCTCCTTCAGGTCAAGCCAATACAATTCGTCCCATCTTTTTTTTTGCTTGGGTGAGGCACTTCTTATAAGAGGATCTGGCTAGTTGAATATATGGCTTGTTCCCACTAGAGAGGGCTTGTGTCAAAATTCTTCTAGCACGTTTACATTCTTTGTCGTACCACCTCAATCGCTTGCACGGTGGCTTGTTACCCTTTCTTAATTGTTTGAGAAAAAAGCCACGTAGACCCTCAAAGAAGGACTCGTGTAATCTAGTTACTTGATCATTATTTTCTTTGACCCTCAGAACATCCTCCAGTCTCGCAATAGTTACGGAGAGCTCGGTGTCGATGCTAGCAATAGCTGTGGCATTGGTCTTTACCTGGGACCACTTTAACCTCCGCATATCGTTAGTTGGGACGCAGCCAGTGGGAGCCAATATTGGTTCCTCGCTCACCAAGCGGGGATTCCCCCACCAGCTCTGGGTGACGCAGATAGGGTTATGGTCGCTCTCTATTCTTGGCTCGACCACCATATCAATAGATTGGCGCCACAGCCTCGAGCAGCAAAGGACATAATCGATCCTGCTTGTTGAGCGGCCGTTATCGAAGGTGGGTGCTCCCAGCCTATCCCCTAAGGTTCTGCCATTCAAGGCCCTTAAGCCTCTCTCGAGGCAAAGTGCATTTACCTGCACTGCTACCGTAGACCACCTTTTAATGGGGGGGAGTGAGAGGGCTGGTATACCCCAAAGTCGGTCCTCTTCGGGGTCTAGGCCCCATTCTGAGTCCGGGTCTAAAAGGGGTTCAAAAGTGACATTGAAGTCACCAGCAACGATCAGGTCCCTATTGCACGATTTAGTTTCTATAAGGCTGGTCAGGATGTCCAGTTCCCTTGACTTTTTCCCTTTTGTGCCACGGAGATATAAGTTATAAATATCCAATGAACCCCTGTGGTCAAGAGTTAATCTCACTAGTTGAATATCCAGGGAACCCGTGTCAATCATGACAGCACTCAAAAATAAGTCCTGGCGAGCCCAAATGATTAGTCCACCCATTGGACGGCCTATCGGGCCTTGGGTTGCTGGGACGTGAAAGTTCAAGTATCCCGGCAGGAACCAAGCCTCAGAGGTCCATGTTTCCTGTAGAAGGCAGACATCATATTTATTAACAAAGCTAATCCATTCAGGTGAATCTAATTTAGTCTTGATACCAGCTAAGTTCCAAGACAAGAGAGTGCCTAGGTGGTTACTATGCAATGTAATGTGATGCACAGCGATCTGGCTAGGTACATTTTCCCTCACTCCCAACCTAGGCTGAGTCGGCGGTAAGGCCCTGAGTGTTACGGACGGCCCTGTCAAAGCCAGGGAGGCGACGTCGTGGCCAGCCGTAAGTGTACTTTCATTTACCCTCAGTATCTTAGGAGGTGAGGCGATTGTCATGCTATGGGATTGTCAATAACAGAGACCTGAGTTGTAGAAAAAGTTTAAGTTATGGGCCTCTATCCCTGATCTAGGCCCGTAGGGTGTATATTCAGTGATGAACCTTGGGAGGCGTGGATCTTCAAAATTGACAATGATGCAATCTCCCTGAATGTTTTTGGGTTGAGAGCCTACCCATTGTACTCTTCTAGCAAATAGAATCCGCCCATTCAAGTAATTAGGGATTGGTCTATGCATGTTAAGCCAGTGACTCGCTTTGTTTTTTAGTTGCTGAAAGGATTCAGTTTTATTAGTTGGAAGTTCAGGAACACCGGTTAAAACCACAACATAGGGGAGGGATTCAGGTGGTAAGTGTATTTGGGTTGAGGGTAGCCTAGGTGCATTGCCTGAGGGGGCTGTATCATTATCCGTTCTCATACCCACAAATTTCTTGGTGTTAGTGCCCAAGGGTGCGTTACTTGGCCGTCCCTCCCGCCCCAGTGACTGGTGGGTGTTTAACACTCCCTCCCGCCCTGGTGACTGATGCGTATTTGGTGCTGGTATAGTTAAATCTATACCTGGGCCGATGCCTGTATTGGTTGAGGCAGGGGGTTTGTCAATTAGGGGCGGTACAAAGGTCATAGGGTTTGTGCCGTGGGGGCAGTTAATTTTACCAATATCCCTAGTAGACAGCTTAACGACATTCTTTAACAAGCAAAAATTGTCCAGAATAGTTTGTTCCAGCTTATCAACTTTCTCTACAACCGTTTTGATCCTTTCCAGTAGTGGTAAGATTAAGGAACGGACGGTGTGTTCTAACTGGGAGACCATGTCGTGATTATTTGGTGAGGAAGGAGTGTGTGTACTGGCATCGACCATAGTTGGACAGGCTGTGGGGCTTGAAGTGTCGGGGAGTACCATGTTTTTAGATGACTTGGATATTTTCTCCTGCCTAACACCATCCGTAGCCCCACCCCTTTTCCTTTTCTGATTAACTGGTCTAAAGGGTTTGGCCCCTGCCCTGGTCTGGGGGCGAGTGGCTTTAGACTTAAGTGTGGCCACAGATTCCACTTCTGGTACAACGTCCGTCATAACAGGGGATTCTGATAACCTCCCGGTGGATGATGACAAATTGTACAGTATTTCAGGCTCTATAGGCGAAGGTGCATCCCCCGTGTATGCTCTCTAAATTTATTTGGTGATTTAACAAAAGCTAGCGGGCCCAATGAAGAGCATCTAGCAAGCGTGGGATCTATAGAGAGGCGTCTTTCGGTGATAGCAATTTCGTGTTCAAGTACCGAGACGGCTCGAGTGATAAATTGGTCCATGGTACCAGACACTGTTGTAGAGGCCGTGGCACGCTTCCCTTTCCCGGTCATTTGACACCATGCAAGTGGGGGCCCAATATATATTGATGGTGGCTGGGTAACGCAAATGTCAATGGTCGTAAGACAAATCCTCCGGCGACTTACTGCTTGTACTCGATGGATAAGGGGATTTGCCCAGCCCGGCCTGGGCGGCCCCGGACGACCACAGACGGTCCCGCCCTTGTCCCGGGCTTCTCCCGGCGCCGACCCGCGCGCGGACCCGCGATGCGGTGGCACGGGTGTAATTTAAGCGCCTCCAGGCGCGAAAGAACGTCCTGCGGCTTCCGGGTCCACCGCTAAGGCTGTAGGGAATTGCTACTCCGCTCGGCAGGTTCGCCAAGACCACAGCGGCGAAGAGAGGCAGGCTGCCAAGGACCACACCGCACACCAGCAGGAAAACACCACCACAGGTAACGGGGGCCAAGCAATGAGGGTCAGCAAAGGTTCACCCGCTCTGTCAGCGGCACGGGTGTAATTTAAGCGCCTCCAGGCGCGAAATAACGTCCTGCGGCTTCCGGGTCCGCCGCTAAGGCTGTAGGGAATTGTAGTCCAATGCTACTCCGCTCGGCGGGTTCGCCAAGACCACAGCGGCGAAGAGAGGCAGGCTGCCAGGGACCACACCGCACACCAGCAGGAAAACACCACCACAGGTAACGGGGGCCAAGCAATGAGGGTCAGCAAAGGTTCACCCGCTCTGTCAGTGGCACGGGTGTAATTGAAGCACCTCCAGGCACGAAAGAACGTCCGGCGGCTTCCGGGTCCGCCGCTAAGGCTGTAGGGAATTGTAGTCCAATGCTACTCCGCTCGGCGGGTTCGCCAAGACCACAGCGGCGAAGAGAGGCAGGCTGCCAGGGACCACACCGCACACCAGCAGGAAAACACCACCACAGGTAACGGGGGCCAAGCAATGAGGGTCAGCAAAGGTTCACCCGCACTGTCAGCGGCACGGGTGTAATTTGATCGCCTCCAGGCGCGAAAGAACGTCCGGCGGCTTCCGGGTCCGCCGCTAAGGCTGTAGGGAATTGTAGTCCAATGCTACTCCGCTCGGCGGGTTCGCCAAGACCACAGCGGCAAAGAGAGGCAGGCTGCCAGGGACCACACCGCACACCAGCAGGAAAACACCACCACAGGTAACGGGGGCCAAGCAATGAGGGTCAGCAAAGGTTCTCGCTTTACCATACATCATCGAAAAGAGGGCCAAGGCAGGGCGGCAGTCAGGGCAGCAGTCGTCAGTAGCCATCAGGAAGGAGTAACCACGCTGCAAAAGACCTTCGGACCACTTTCGACATACAGGGGTCGCTTGACGTGGCTCGCGATTCCTCCAGAATTTTCTTGCGGGGTTCCTCACGACCTTCAGGCAGAACCACTACCTCTGAAGCCGCCCCATGTTGGGCGCCAGTTGAAGAACCAGAACCAATTGGGCCTGGCGGCGCAGGGAACGCCTTAATCTCCTGGGTTCTCCTGCTTCAGCTAACAGAGACACGGGGACACTCTGTCGGCGTAAAAGATCAGATTTTATTAGCTGCAGCTAGTACAGTTGTCCTAGAAGTACACACAGTATGTTCTCAGGAGACTGCCACTTCACTCTGTGGCGCACAATCTTTTATAGTACATAGGTGACATATACATTAATGAAGGACACACCTAAAACATACATAGAGGACCAAAAAGGTAAGGTTAAAGACAGAACATGTCCAATAGAAAAGGTTGAAAAACAAAGATATCGAGTAACTCGAAGAAGCCTCTCCTCTAACGGTGTTTGCCATCCCTCCCACAGGTTAAGGTATTAACATGTCTGTAACTGGTTTGCAGGTGGCGAGATACGTTTGTGTGTTTTGGAGGACAGTTGTGAAACAAGAGAATACGAGCAGAGGACAGCGAAGGCCAGAAGATAAGATAAGGTCAGAAGAGAATAGTGTGAACCAACAGATAGTTAAGACAGGGATTAGAAAAACCAGACAGAGATTAGTGTACTCGGCCAGTCTCTAACACCAGCTTCGTAAACAGAGGCACAAGGCTATTTGTGACACAATATTGCAGGAAAAGCAGAAAAGACTTCGTTCGTCGTGCTGCCTGAGTGAGGGCAACACAAAATGGCGGCAGAGCACAAAATGGCGGCTCAATACGATCGTGATCAAAAATCGAATTTCCTCAGACTGTAGTTGCAAGGTGACCCTTTGTCACCCTTTTTATGGATAGGAATGATTTCCGCGCCCCACCAGGTTTCCGGAATGGCTCCCCCATGCAGGATGGTATTAAACACTTTTTGGAGCAGGGAGCCCCATATAACAGGCTCGGCTTTAAACAAGTCGCCCGGAAGCTTGTCGAAGCCCGGTGCTTTCCCACTCGGTAACAAATTTATGGCCAGAATGGTTTCATCTACTGTAAAATTGTCTCCATCTAATATTCCAAGATCCTGTGGGTACGTATATGTACCTAGGTCATAATGGAACCCCTGATCTGCAACTAAGTCCCCAAAGTAATCCTCCCACACATGGGGCTAAATATGGAAGTCTGTTTCTATTGCTATATTTGATGATCCCTTCGACAGCAGGTGCCAAAAAAGTTGGCTGTTCTTAAGTTTTGCAGCTCCAAGAAGCATGCTCCACTTTTCAGTCTCCCAATCCCTTTTTGCCATATTTTGTGCCATTTTATAAGACTTTCTGCAGCTTTGTACAAATATAGGAGACTTCTTTTTCACTGCCTCAAATAGGTCATCCCTGGATTTTTTGCAGGCTTCGTTAAACCAGGGAGCTGTTTTCCGCTTGGGTCGAGTACAGTTTTTATAAAAAAGAGGTCTTAAATTTGTAATCAATTTTAAAAATGTGGTCATAACTAAGGGTGGGCGTAGTTCGCGAAGTAGCACTTCGCGAAGCTACGCAAATTGAAGTTCGCACTACGCGAGCTACGCGTAGCACTTCGCGAACTGCGTAGTAACATGTTCGCACTGTGCAAGATGTTGTTTTCAATGATTGCACAGTGCGGACAAGCAACCGGCACTGTGCAATCATTGAAAATGGCATCTTGCACAGTGCGAGCTGTAGTTCTCTGCTGCTCGAGTAGATTTTTACTCGAGCGGCAGCTTTTTCAACGCGAACTGGTAGTTTCTCATCGCGAGCGGTCGCGAGCACACGTGTCAAGAATTCCTGTCATACAAGGGAAACACGCCCTTATGTAAACAGGAGAGCTGTTACATAACTCAAGGGAAACACGCCCTTATGTAAACAGGAGAGCTGTTACATAACTCAAGGGAAACACGCCCTTATGTAAACAGGAGAGCTGTTACATAACTCAAGGGAAACACGCCCTTATGTAAACAGGAGAGCTGTTACATAACTCAAGGAAAACACGCCCTATAAAGGGAGGAACCGGGAGGTACAAGGCTGTCGGATATTGTGTTTACACCGACGTACCTGCTTCGTGAAGAGCAGTGTTCCGGAGTGGTGCTCCAGTAAGGCAAGAACGGAGGTAGGTCGAGTCGTTACTCCCTGGGCCGTGTCTTGCCCCATCGTCACCTGTGAAGGACCCGGAAGCTCTACCGGTCAACCATTGAGCTTCGCTTTTTGACTCGGCTGAGTCCAAGCGCAGTGGCGCTTTTGCTGGTTGGAGTCGTAACTCCCAGCCCGACCAGAGACACAGGGACTGCCAGCTGTAACGCACACCAGGAGGTGTTTGCCGCGTTACAGACTCGGAAGTCCACAGGATCGATCGAGCGGCTGCTCTCGGTTCAGTCTTCTTGCTTGTGATTGGGGTATCAGTGACGCATCACCAGGAGGTGACTCCGCGTCCCGGTGCAGTCTGAGGAAGAGGTTGAGCGGCTGCTCCCTTCAGGTAGAGACCCCGGCTGGGTGTTTCCCTGACTCCTCGATTCTCCCCAACACTCTTCGTGCCCCTCACAGCCTACCGATTGGCATTGTCGGCCAATTCATTTCTGCCCTCTGTTGGCATACGCCGGGATCGGCGTATATGCAGAGGACGGTTAGGACCATCCGTGCTGTGGGCTGGTAACGTACTTAGCCTGGAGGATTCCAGTGACTATAACTTTTGTTTGTTCTTTGTATTTTATTTGCCTTCATTAAAAGAACTAACCGTTCACAAGTGGTTGCGTCCTCATTGTCGTGTCTGTTAAACGATCCTGAGACGTTCAGGGCGTTACAAAATATCCGACCTTAATAACACTAACTGTCTCCCGGTCGATAACAGACATGGCAACACTTGATGATGTGCTGGCTGCTTTAGCGGCCATGCAAGTTGAAGTGGCTGCCTCTAGGCAAGAAACAGCCGATGTAAAAGCCAGACTGGATGCTATCCAATTGGACCCGCTCACGCCCAGCACCTCCCTCACGAACCAGACCCCTGCGGTAGTAGTGGAAATGCCGGTAGCCATCCCCTTGGCAACACCAGAGAGGTACAGTGGGGATCCTAACACAGTGCAGGTATTCCTCACACAAGTTGCGCTACATTTATCGTGCAAACCAAAGGCGTTCCCCACGAGTCAGGCTCGTGTGGCTTTCCTTATATCCTATTTGGCTGGAAACGCGGCACAATGGGCCGTACCTCTGGTGAGCAGGGACGACCCCCTCTTATGTGATTGGGGTGCTTTTCGCGAGGAATTCCTGAAGGTATTCGACAGAAGGGCTGACTCGTACACGGCGGACTGTGAAATGCTTGAGTTGAGACAGGGATCCAACGACCTGGTGCAGTATCTCAACGCGTTCCGAAGGCTGGTTGCGGAAACCAAGTGGCCTGTTGCTAAACAGACGGCGCTCTTCCATCAAGGGCTGTGCGATGAGCTCAAGGACGCCGTGGCTCATATTGACCCTCAACCCAAGACATGTGAGGGCCTTATCAACCTGGTATTACGGCTGGAACATAGGCTAAGTGAAAGAAAGGGGGATCATGGGAGAAAAGGAAAATCCCTTCCATCCTATGTGACGGTGGGAAGTCCTGAAACTTCCACCGCATCCAAGGGAGAACCCATGGACATCAGCGCAATACGAGCGAGCCTCACAGCCACGGAGAAAGAGTCACGCCGTAAACAAGGATTGTGCCTATATTGTGGCAAAAAAGGCCACTACGTACGTGAATGCCCTGCCAAACCGAAGACGTCACGTTATCGGGCCAACCGGTCGGTAACAGCCGTGGTGGACATACCGGCGGAAAACTAGAGGACTCCAAGACCAGAGAAGGGGCATCTCGGAGTCACTCATCCATCCCTTCACTTTCCAACTCGGTCACTAAGGGACAACGACACCTGTTTATCACGGTGCACGTGGGAGTGCATGACCAGTGGATACCCGTTGTGGCCATGGTGGATTCAGGGGCCACTGGCATATTTATGGACCACAACGAGGCATGCAGGCTAGGGCTAGTGCTTCTTCCCAAAGCAGTACCCGAAGACGTCTATGCGGTAGACGGAAGGCGATTGGTGACGGGGCCCATCGGACAGCACACGGGGGTCCTTCCGATGAGATATGGGAGGAACCATTTGGAACAAATCGATTTTAACATCATCCGAGCGCCCCAATATGGCGTCATATTGGGATTGCCGTGGCTACAGAAACACAACCCCTTTGTGGATTGGCCAACACATCGCATCGAAATGACGTCACCGTATTGCATCCTGCATTGTGGAATAAGAACGGAATCCCTTGACGCAGATGAGAGCGGGAGTCAGACGGTGGCTACAGCGGCAGAAAAAGATGTGGCTCTCCCCCAGGCTTATCACACTTTTGAGGATGTATTTGATGAGGTGAAGGCGGAAGTGCTACCACCACATAGACAGTTTGACTGCCAGATCGACCTGGTGCCAGGGGCCAGCGTTCCCAGCGGCAGGCTGTATGCCCTGACGGAGCCTGAAAACGTGCATCTCCGGGGGTACCTGGATAAACTCCTCAAGCTAGGATTCATCCGCCCGTCCAAGTCTCCGGCCGCCTCGCCACTCTTCTTCATCCCGAAGGCTAATGGGGAGCTGAGAGCCTGTGTGGACTTTAGGGCATTGAATGCGATAACCATAAAAAATCGGTACCCCTTGCCTCTCATCAGTGTACTTCTGGAACAGGTCAAGAAAGCTCGTATCTACACCAAGTTGGATTTGAAAGGGGCATACCATCTGGTGCGCATGAGGGACGGAGACGAGTGGAAGACCGCCTTTAAGACCAGGTTCGGCCTTTTTGAGTACCTCGTCATGCCGTTCGGTCTGTGCAACGCCCCGGCAGCCTTTCAGTACTTTTTGAATGAGGTATTCAGAGAGGAGTTGGATATCGACGTGGTCGTATATATCGACGACATCCTCATCTATTCGTCCAGTGTGGAGGAGCACGTACACCACGTCAAAGCTGTGCTCCAAAAGCTGAGGGAAAACATGCTGTTTTGTAAACTCAGCAAGTGTGACTTCCACGTCACATCCGTGGAATTCCTCGGAGTGATGCTGAGTCCAGAGGGACAGGAGATGGCAGAACGAAAGATCAAGGCGGTGAAAGAATGGCCGGTGCCCCAAAGCGTGAAGGACGTCCAAAGTTTCATTGGCTTCGCCAACTTTTACAGGCGGTTTATAGATGGATTTTCAGGAGTGGTGGCCCCAATCACACAGCTACTGAGGAAGTCCAAGGAGTTTGTCTGGTCCCCTGAAGCGAACAAAGCCTTTGAGGCCCTGAAAAGCGCCTTTGGTAAGGCGCCGGTGTTGGCTCACCCCGATCCGGATCTCCCCTACGTGGTGGAAGCGGACGCGTCGGATGTGGCGCTGGGGGCTATCTTGTCCCAACGCAACCACGACACAGGGGTGCTTCATCCCGTTGCGTACATGTCCCGCAAACTCAACGACGCCGAACGCAACTACCATATTGCGGAGAAGGAGCTTCTCGCAATCAAGGACGCCTTCACCGAATGGAGGCATTGGTTGATGGGGGCAAGACATGTGGTATCGGTGTACACGGACCATCGGAACCTACAGTTCATGACGGCCACTAGACACCTTTCTCCCAGGCAGCTGCGGTGGATGATCTTCTTTGCGGGGTTCAACTTCCGCATCACATATCGGCCGGGGACGGAAAACCGGAAGGCGGACGCCCTGTCCCGTCAATCTGCAGTTAAGGAACCATTGCCTGCAACCGAGCGTTCCATCATTTCCCCGAGGATGGTATTGGGGGTTATCCAACCGGATACTTTCCTGAGGGGAATAAAGAGAGGGATCAGGTCATTCGCATGGCGGAGGTGGCTCCTCAGTCACAGAGAATGGCAGCTGAAGGACGGGATACCCCTGAAGGGCAGGTGCCTATTGATACCCACGCCTAGGCTAAGGAAACAAGCATTCATCTGGTGACATGACTCTCCATGCGCAGGTCATTTGGGCTTTGAAAAAACGGTGGCTAGCATGGGACGGCATTTCTGGTGGCCAACCATGAGAGTGGATGTCAGGAGGTGGGGACAGGAGTGTCCTACGTGTGCTACCATGAAGGCCGACCATGGCCGAACCCAAGGGCTCTTACATCCACTTCCGACCCCGGATAGACCATGGGATAGCATATCACTGGACTTCGTGGTGGGCCTACCGGTAGACCAGGGGATGACGGCAATACTGGTGGTGGTGGATTACTTGACGAAAATGGGGCACTTCATCCCCTGCAAGAGAGTCCCTACGGCCGGGGAATTGGCGTCACTACTCCTAAAGAATGTGGTACGACTGCATGGATTACCTGGGGTGATCGTGTCGGACCGGGGGTCGCAGTTTACTGCGCAATTCTGGAAGACTTGGTGCACTGCGCTGCATGTTAAGACCGCCCTGTCCACCAGCTACCACCCTCAAACGGACGGCCAAACCGAGCGCCTGAACCAAACGCTCAAACAGTATCTGCGATGTTTTGTAGACCAGGGCAGGGAAGAATGGGTCGACTTGCTATGGGTTGCAGAGATAGCCTATAACAACGCCACTCACAGCTCCACACAGTCATCTCCATTCTATAGCAACTATGGCCAACATCCCAGGTTCTTGCCATTTCTACATCCGTTCAGAGAGGACAGGATTCCCGCCACAGCGGACAGGGTGGCACACATAAAAGACACGTTGATGCGCTCAAGGGCTGTCCTAATAGAGGCCAAGAGAAGATACAAGGCTGCGGCAGATAGGAAGAGAAGGCCCGGGCCACTGTACCGCACTGGAGACTACGTCTGGATATCCACAAGAAACATGAGGTTTCGAAAGAACAGTGTGTTCCATCCCAAGTACATGGGCCCCTATCGAATTACCAAGTGTATGGGTCCCGTGAACGTGAAGGTGTGCTTGCCCCAGTCATTGCGGATACACCCTGTCTTTCATGTATCATTGCTCAAACCAGCACCCTCCAAGCCGTCTGGGACACCTAGGCCGGTATGCGTGGAGTCGGAGGTGGAGTATGAAGTGTCGGGCATACGGGCGTCCAAATGGCGCAGGGGGAAGCTGTGGTACCTGGTTGCGTGGAAAGGCTATGGCCCGGAGGAGCATTCATGGGAACCGGCTGAAGGGGTTCATGCTCCGCGCTTGGTCTCCTTGTTCCATCGGCGTTTTCCTGCCAGCGCTGGACCCGTGGGGAGCCGCTGAGAGGGAGGATGTACTGTCAAGAATTCCTGTCATACAAGGGAAACACGCCCTTATGTAAACAGGAGAGCTGTTACATAACTCAAGGGAAACACGCCCTTATGTAAACAGGAGAGCTGTTACATAACTCAAGGGAAACACGCCCTTATGTAAACAGGAGAGCTGTTACATAACTCAAGGGAAACACGCCCTTATGTAAACAGGAGAGCTGTTACATAACTCAAGGAAAACACGCCCTATAAAGGGAGGAACCGGGAGGTACAAGGCTGTCGGATATTGTGTTTACACCGACGTACCTGCTTCGTGAAGAGCAGTGTTCCGGAGTGGTGCTCCAGTAAGGCAAGAACGGAGGTAGGTCGAGTCGTTACTCCCTGGGCCGTGTCTTGCCCCATCGTCACCTGTGAAGGACCCGGAAGCTCTACCGGTCAACCATTGAGCTTCGCTTTTTGACTCGGCTGAGTCCAAGCGCAGTGGCGCTTTTGCTGGTTGGAGTCGTAACTCCCAGCCCGACCAGAGACACAGGGACTGCCAGCTGTAACGCACACCAGGAGGTGTTTGCCGCGTTACAGACTCGGAAGTCCACAGGATCGATCGAGCGGCTGCTCTCGGTTCAGTCTTCTTGCTTGTGATTGGGGTATCAGTGACGCATCACCAGGAGGTGACTCCGCGTCCCGGTGCAGTCTGAGGAAGAGGTTGAGCGGCTGCTCCCTTCATGTAGAGACCACGGCTGGGTGTTTCCCTGACTCCTCGATTCTCCCCAACACTCTTCGTGCCCCTCACAGCCTACCGATTGGCATTGTCGGCCAATTCATTTCTGCCCTCCGTTGGCATACGCCGGGATCGGCGTATATGCAGAGGACGGTTAGGACCATCCGTGCTGTGGGCTGGTAACGTACTTAGCCTGGAGGATTCCAGTGACTATAACTTTTGTTTGTTCTTTGTATTTTATTTGCCTTCATTAAAAGAACTAACCGTTCACAAGTGGTTGCGTCCTCATTGTCGTGTCTGTTAAACGATCCTGAGACGTTCAGGGCGTTACAACACGGGACCCCTCGCAATGAGAAACCTGACCTCCTCGCGTTGGGAATCTCGCCGGGAGGTTTATTTTCCATGCACGCGATCGCCAACTTGATGTTGCTGATCGCGAACAAGGAAAAAGTCTCGCCGGGATGTCATTTTGCTTGCTCGCGGTCGCCAACTTGATGTTGAGGACCGCGCACTGTGCTACGTGCAGTTCGCGTAGTGCGAAGTAGCGCAAACTTCGCAAACTACGCGAGCGTAGCGTAGTGCTTCGCCCAGGCTTAGTCATAACGACTTCCTGCCCTATGGTAAGTGTACTCAGATCAATTAAAGTCTGCTCCACCTCTGTGTATATTTTGGGGAGTACAGTTGGATCAGCTAAAATGAGGGGCCACTTCACTCTTCTATTGTTATTTGTAGTCATGACCGGGGTACTCTCACTCCCTGGGGGTCCATACAATGAGGCTAGACCAATCAACGAGAGGGACAAAGCGTTGTGATCGCTGTCATCCCGGAGTAAAATTACCATATCTCTGACATAAGGCCAAAGATCAAGATCAACAAGAATATAGTCGATCCAGGTCTTAGAAGCACCCCTCTTAAAGGTATGACTCGCTCCTTTATCGGAGTTTGTCCGGCCGTTACAGGGTCTGACCCCATATGCAATTGTGAGTGACAAAATTTGGTGGGCCACACTAGTGCATTTCTTAATTGATGGTATCATATATGTATATATATATATATACACACACACACACATATGTACACACACTCATATATGTATATATATATATATTCACTGAAAAAACCATAGGTTTCAGGCACGTTATGGTTAGGAATTAGCATTTAAAAAACCTTAGAAATTCACTGAAAAAACCAAAGGTTTCAGGAGCGTGATAGTTAGCTGGACTTTTCACTCGTACAAAACCATTGAAATTCCCCCGTTATAGTTAGTTCAGCTAACTATAACTCGCGCGCCCGCAATGCACTGCTGATGACGTTACATATTACATCACTCATGACATGGTCAGTGACATCACTCATGACATCACTGATGACATCTCAAATGACATCACTGATGACATCATCCAGTGAATGTGTGTTTTTCTGAAAATTACATATGTTTTATATATGTATATCTCAAGGTCGATGGAAGAATAAATGGGTATATAAGTGTCAAAATGGGTGATTTGTTTTTGAAAAATTGATTGTATAACTGACTGATTAAGTGTATCTTAGTGAATACATGGCTTAGTGAGTAATGTTTAAATATGTAAATATCTGTATCAGTCTCTCACTTTGTGTATAAGTGGCTGCATGGGTTGGTGAGTAGCTACATGAGTGTCTATATAGGTTATTAGTTGGTTTTTTGAGTATCAGTATGAGTGTCTGAGTGTCTGTATGGTTTGGTGGGGGGTATTACGTAGTGCATAGGTACATGAATGAGTGACTCACTGTTTGTATGTGTTGAAGACAGCATGTGTGCAGGACTGTATGGGTGGATGAGTGTGTGCATGGGTGTTTTAGTGAGTGAATGACTGTCTAAATAGTGTCTTTTTGAGTAACTACATATGTTTTAAACTAGTATATGTGACTATTGGTGTATATAAGTGAGTATATGTGAGAGTGAGAGATTGTAAGAGTTCCTGTATGAATAAGTATGTATTTCTATAAGTGATTGTTTAAAAGACTAAGTATGTGTAAGTTTCTGTAGAAGTAAGTGTGGTGGTGTGTGTATAACTGTATATGCAAGTAAATGGATGTTTGATTCTTTATTAGCATGAGTGACTGTGTGTGAGTAACTATGGATGAGTGGCGTTGTGTAACAGGATGTATAGCTGTATGAGTACATATCATGAGTGAGTACATGTATGATTGACTGTATAGGACTGTTGGTGAATAAGTGGATATGTATGTGGATCTTAGAATTACTGAATAGGTTGTTGTAACTGATATTGGTATGTCCATGGTTTTGAAAATGTTAGTTTCTATTTTTGAATGTGTGTATCAAACGTTATATTAGGTGGAGAGGAGGTCTGCCACTGTATCACAAGGATGATGTCATCAGTGATGTCATTTGAGATGTCATCAGTGATGTCATGAGTGATGTCACTGACTATGTCATGAGTGATATAATATGTGACGTCATCAGCAGTGCATTGCGGGCGCACGAGTTATAGTTAGCTGAACTAACTATAACGGGGGAATTTCAATGGTTGTGTACGAGTGAAAAGTCCAGCTAACTATAACGCCCCTGAAACCTATGCTTTTTTCAGTGAATTTCTAAGGTTTTTTAAATGCTAATTTCTAACCATAACGTGCCTGAAACCTATGGTTTTTTCAGTGAATTTCAAAGGTTTTTTAAATGCTAATTTCTAACTATGCCTACAGAGATAGGACATGTGAAGAAAGAAGAATAAATGCACAGAAAGAAAAAAAAGAAATGCAGAAAGAAGCAACAGAAGTCCTCAAAGACGAAGAAAAGTGCAGGAAGATGGATAACGTGCAGAAAGAACAAACAGAAGAGCAGAAAGAAGCCTTGTTGCAAAATCATCCTGTACCCTCAACTTTTTCAGACGGAAACTGGTGGTAACTGAGTCTGACTAAACAGTCCTAAAGCCAGTGCTATGTTAAAAGACACTTAGAATACAGTGAAAACACCTACATACACTAGGGAACATTATGCGTTGGGGTCCCCCTGTGATCAGCATGACCTCCTCTGTAAACCCCTAGTATATGATAGGACAGGGGATTAATACTACCTCTTAAAACGCGCCACAGTGCGTGTTTGCACACGTCACCTCTGGCCCCGTCCCCTCACTTCCCTACTGTGTAAACACGCCCTGTGGCCGTTTTAAGTTGGGAGATTAAGTCTCCTTGAATCCTGAGGGTCCCTAGGGTCCAACTAGACCACTAGGTACCTCCAGTAAGCGCCACAGTGCTGCGTTGCAGAGAGATGTAAAAAGAGGCACGGCCAAGACCACCTCTCTGCAGCGCAGCGCAGTAGCGCTTACTGGAAGCACCTGGTGGGCTAGTTGGGCCCCAGGGTCCCTCAGGATTGAAGGGGAATTATTTCCCCAACTTAAAACGCGCCACAGGGCTTGGTTTGCACACGTTAACTCAGGCCCCGTCCCCTCCCTTCACCACTGTGTAAACACGCCTTGTGGCCGTTTTTAGTTGGGAGATTAAGTTCATTTGAATCCTGAGGGTCCCTAGGGTCCAACTAGCCCACTAGGTACCTCCAGTAAGCGCCACAGAGCTGCGTTGCAGAGAGGTGTAAAAAGTGGCACGGCCTGGACCACCTCTCTGCAACACAGCTCAGTGGCGCTTACTGGAAGCACCTGGTGGGCTAGTTAGCCCCCAGGGGCCCTTAGGATTGAAGGGGAATTATTTCCCCAACTTAAAACGTGCCATAGGGCGTGTTTGCACACGTCACCTCAGGCCCCGTCCCCTCCGTTCCCCACTGTGTAAACACGCCCTGTGGCCGTTTTTTAAGTTGGGAGATTAAGTCCCCTTGAATCCTGAGGATCCCTAGGGGTAAAATAGCCCACTAGGTATGTCCAGTAAGCGCCATTGCAGAGAGGTGTAAAAAGGGGCACGGCCTGCACCACCTCTCTGCAACGCAGAGCAGTGGTGCTTACTGGAAGCACCTGGTGGGCTAGTTGGCCCCCAGGGTCCCTCAGGATTGAAAGGGAATTATTTCCCCAACTTAAAACGTGCCACAGGGCGTGTTTGCACACGTCACCTAAAGCCCCGTCCCCTCCCTTTACCACTGTGTAAACGAGCCCTGAGGCCGATCTAAGTTGAGAGATTAAGTCCCCTTGAATCGTAAGGGTCCCTAGGGTCAAACTAGCCCACTAGGTACCACCAGTAAGCGCCACAGAGCTGCGTTGCATAGAGATGTAAAAAGGGGCGTGGCCTCAGAACACCTGTCTGCAACGCAGCTCCCTGGCGCATACTGGAGATACCTGTTGGGCTAGTTGGCCCTCAGGGACCCTCAGTATTGAAGGGGAATTAATTCCCCAACTCACAACTGGCCAGGGTTTGCGGGAAAGGGGGGGCGTGGCCTCCGGCGCGATGCCGGTCTTTTATTTATTTTATTTTTTTAAGAAGGAGGGCTGTGTGGCCCCCCTTCTTTTCTAATTTACTGGCCCTGGGGACCCCATCCCCCAGGGCCTGCACCGTAATTTTTTTTGTTGAAAATTTTTTAATTTGGCCCTCCCAAAGCCTTAAACGGCCCCGGGGACCCCAACCCCCAGGTCATAGCCTTTTTTTTTTTATTCTTTAGGAGGGGGCTGCGTTGCCCCCCTCCTCAAGCCACTTATGGCCTCGGGGACCCCATCCCCCGGGGCCGACCTTTGTTTTTTATTATTTTAAAAAAATGTATATTTATAGAAACACCTAGGACATGCTGGACAAACCGTACGTACCTATCTCCATCACGATTTGCGTGATATTCATTAAAAGGCGACTATGCATAGAATGAATCCACATTGAATGTATTTACACCGCTAGTGAAGCTCTGACGTGTCTGAAGCCCTACCATGCCTAATCCCGGCGCCCCCGCCGGTGGGTACTCTCCAAGTAGACACCCTTGTTGTTTATTTATACAAAAATGGGTAGCTATTGATGGGCACATTTAATATACACGCACACCAAGCCATTCAAAGGGGATTTGACAAAAATTCGACCAAACTATGCAAGAAACCCCCCTCACGGTTAATAAAATACACATCCACCGCCGGATGTGTAATACTTTTTATTTTACTCTCTGGAAAGGAGACGAACCTCACTTGAGAGTCACAGTGTGCTCCTGGCTGAGCCCAATGCTGTGTTACACCCACCAGTCCCCGCCGAGTGCCTCACACCTCTGTGTTGTATTCCACCAGCTAGTGCTTATGCTATGACACTCTCTAGCCCATGCCCTCTAGCACTTGACAGCCTAAGCGAAGCTGTGTGTTATGCTCGCTGTAGCGCTGTAACGCTCTGAAGTACGAACTGCTAGAATCTTTGTTGGTCTAATTTTATCTTTTTAAACTCTTTTAAATTGTTTTATCATTGTATTCTGCTGCCCATTACCTGCATTTATTTGTTTTTACTGGTTCTCTGGGGCTTGAGAGGGGAGTTGACTGCTGCTCGTATGCACTGCACTTTATCTACCTGCCTCCGGCCACAAAAACACCACTTCCGCCGGTTAGCGGTCTAGTGGCTCATGGGGGAGTACTTCAGGAAGTCGCTGTCGCGCCCGCGCAGCACTTGACAGCCTAAGCGAAGCTGTGTGTTATGCTCGCTGTAGCGCTGTAACGCTCTGAAGTACGAACTGCTAGAATCTTTGTTGGTCTAATTTTATCTTTTTAAACTCTTTTAAATTGTTTTATCATTGTATTCTGCTGCCCATTACCTGCATTTATTTGTTTTTACTGGTTCTCTGGGGCTTGAGAGGGGAGTTGACTGCTGCTCGTATGCACTGCACTTTATCTACCTGCCTCCGGCCACAAAAACACCACTTCCGCCGGTTAGCGGTCTAGTGGCTCATGGGGGAGTACTTCAGGAAGTCGCTGTCGCGCCCGCGCAGCACTTGACAGCCTAAGCGAAGCTGTGTGTTATGCTCGCTGTAGCGCTGTAACGCTCTGAAGTACGAACTGCTAGAATCTTTGTTGGTCTAATTTTATCTTTTTAAACTCTTTTAAATTGTTTTATCATTGTATTCTGCTGCCCATTACCTGCATTTATTTGTTTTTACTGGTTCTCTGGGGCTTGAGAGGGGAGTTGACTGCTGCTCGTATGCACTGCACTTTATCTACCTGCCTCCGGCCACAAAAACACCACTTCTGCCGGTTAGCGGTCTAGTGGCTCATGGGGGAGTACTTCAGGAAGTCGCTGTCGTGCCCGCGCAGCGGACGCGCGCAGCTGACGCGCGCAGCGGGCGCGCCGCTGGCGCGCCGAAGGCGCGCACAAGGCAAGCCCGTCTGCGCCTGTCCGCGCTCGGGCCGGGCACAGGGCCACGGCCCCTGGTCTCGTCCCCCCAGCAGGAAGGCACACTTACACGGCTAAGGAGCTGAAGCAGCTGAACCGTAGTGATAATGGGCTCCGATGTCACAAGCTTTCTTTGGACTCCTTTACCGATGTTAATGTGGACTCTGAAAGAAAGGTCGGGCCTACAGTATGTACGGTGTGTCTGGCTTTACTCCCGATCCCACTTAACCATTCTATCCGAGATATTAAATCTGGTCATGCCACGGACAAAGCTGTAAGTAGGGATAATCACCTCAAATGCGTTTTATTTAACGCAAGATCGCTTGTTAAACACTCAGTAGAATGCGCTCTTTTTTTAGAAAATCACAATGTTAAACTCGCATTTATCACTGAGTCTTGGTTAGACAACACCTCTGGCCCTGACCTGGTGAAGGCTACCCCCACAGGTTTTTGCTGCTACTCTTTAGATCGAACTCATAAAAGGGGAGGAGGGCTTGCAGTGATCTACCACGACTCACTCACCCCGTATTTCCAACCGGTGTACGATCAAGGTTGTGAAGCCCTCTCCTTTAATATTACGTTTTTTAAGTTGGGAGATTAAGTCCCCTTGAATCCTGAGGATCCCTAGGGGTAAAATAGCCCACTAGGTATGTCCAGTAAGCGCCATTGCAGAGAGGTGTAAAAAGGGGCACGGCCTGCACCACCTCTCTGCAACGCAGAGCAGTGGTGCTTACTGGAAGCACCTGGTGGGCTAGTTGGCCCCCAGGGTCCCTCAGGATTGAAAGGGAATTATTTCCCCAACTTAAAACGTGCCACAGGGCGTGTTTGCACACGTCACCTAAAGCCCCGTCCCCTCCCTTTACCACTGTGTAAACGAGCCCTGAGGCCGATCTAAGTTGAGAGATTAAGTCCCCTTGAATCGTAAGGGTCCCTAGGGTCAAACTAGCCCACTAGGTACCACCAGTAAGCGCCACAGAGCTGCGTTGCATAGAGATGTAAAAAGGGGCGTGGCCTCAGAACACCTGTCTGCAACGCAGCTCCCTGGCGCATACTGGAGATACCTGTTGGGCTAGTTGGCCCTCAGGGACCCTCAGTATTGAAGGGGAATTAATTCCCCAACTCACAACTGGCCAGGGTTTGCGGGAAAGGGGGGGCGTGGCCTCCGGCGCGATGCCGGTCTTTTATTTATTTTATTTTTTTAAGAAGGAGGGCTGTGTGGCCCCCCTTCTTTTCTAATTTACTGGCCCTGGGGACCCCATCCCCCAGGGCCTGCACCGTAATTTTTTTTGTTGAAAATTTTTTAATTTGGCCCTCCCAAAGCCTTAAACGGCCCCGGGGACCCCAACCCCCAGGTCATAGCCTTTTTTTTTTTATTCTTTAGGAGGGGGCTGCGTTGCCCCCCTCCTCAAGCCACTTATGGCCTCGGGGACCCCATCCCCCGGGGCCGACCTTTGTTTTTTATTATTTTAAAAAAATGTATATTTATAGAAACACCTAGGACATGCTGGACAAACCGTACGTACCTATCTCCATCACGATTTGCGTGATATTCATTAAAAGGCGACTATGCATAGAATGAATCCACATTGAATGTATTTACACCGCTAGTGAAGCTCTGACGTGTCTGAAGCCCTACCATGCCTAATCCCGGCGCCCCCGCCGGTGGGTACTCTCCAAGTAGACACCCTTGTTGTTTATTTATACAAAAATGGGTAGCTATTGATGGGCACATTTAATATACACGCACACCAAGCAATTCAAAGGGGATTTGACAAAAATTCGACCAAACTATGCAAGAAACCCCCCTCACGGTTAATAAAATACACATCCACCGCCGGATGTGTAATACTTTTTATTTTACTCTCTGGAAAGGAGACGAACCTCACTTGAGAGTCACAGTGTGCTCCTGGCTGAGCCCAATGCTGTGTTACACCCACCAGTCCCCGCCGAGTGCCTCACACCTCTGTGTTGTATTCCACCAGCTAGTGCTTATGCTATGACACTCTCTAGCCCATGCCCTCTAGCACTTGACAGCCTAAGCGAAGCTGTGTGTTATGCTCGCTGTAGCGCTGTAACGCTCTGAAGTACGAACTGCTAGAATCTTTGTTGGTCTAATTTTATCTTTTTAAACTCTTTTAAATTGTTTTATCATTGTATTCTGCTGCCCATTACCTGCATTTATTTGTTTTTACTGGTTCTCTGGGGCTTGAGAGGGGAGTTGACTGCTGCTCGTATGCACTGCACTTTATCTACCTGCCTCCGGCCACAAAAACAACACTTCCGCCGGTTAGCGGTCTAGTGGCTCATGGGGGAGTACTTCAGGAAGTCGCTGTCGCGCCCGCGCAGCACTTGACAGCCTAAGCGAAGCTGTGTGTTATGCTCGCTGTAGCGCTGTAACGCTCTGAAGTACGAACTGCTAGAATCTTTGTTGGTCTAATTTTATCTTTTTAAACTCTTTTAAATTGTTTTATCATTGTATTCTGCTGCCCATTACCTGCATTTATTTGTTTTTACTGGTTCTCTGGGGCTTGAGAGGGGAGTTGACTGCTGCTCGTATGCACTGCACTTTATCTACCTGCCTCCGGCCACAAAAACACCACTTCTGCCGGTTAGCGGTCTAGTGGCTCATGGGGGAGTACTTCAGGAAGTCGCTGTCGCGCCCGCGCAGCGGACGCGCACAGCTGACACGCGCAGCGGGCGCGCCGCTGGCGCACCGAAGGCGCGCACAAGGCAAGCCCGTCTGCGCCTGTCCGCGCTCGGGCCGGGCACAGGGCCACGACCCCTGGTCTCGTCCCCCCAGCAGGAAGGCACACTTACACGGCTAAGGAGCTGAAGCAGCTGAACCGTAGTGATAATGGGCTCCGATGTCACAAGCTTTCTTTGGACTCCTTTACCGATGTTAATGTGGACTCTGAAAGAAAGGTCGGGCCTACAGTATGTACGGTGTGTCTGGCTTTACTCCCGATCCCACTTAACCATTCTATCCGAGATATTAAATCTGGTCATGCCACGGACAAAGCTGTAAGTAGGGATAATCACCTCAAATGCGTTTTATTTAACGCAAGATCGCTTGTTAAACACTCAGTAGAATGCGCTCTTTTTTAAGAAAATCACAATGTTAAACTCGCATTTATCACTGAGTCTTGGTTAGACAACACCTCTGGCCCTGACCTGGTGAAGGCTACCCCCACAGGTTTTTGCTGCTACTCTTTAGATCGAACTCATAAAAGGGGAGGAGGGCTTGCAGTGATCTACCACGACTCACTCACCCCGTATTTCCAACCGGTGTACGATCAAGGTTGTGAAGCCCTCTCCTTTAATATTACGTCTGAATATTGCAGACCTTTTAAAGGTATCCTCATCTATCGTCCTCCTGGAAGTAAGACCAATTTCCTTAATTTTCTCAACACATTACTAGAAGATGGTCTGACTCAACAATCCTTTGTTGTTCTGGGCGACTTCAATTTCCACCTGGAAAAACTGGAAGACCCTGATACGGCTAATCTCCAAAGCACAATGGCCTTGGGAAGCCTAGAACAGCTGGTCTCCTTCCCCACCCACATAAAGGGACATACCCTAGATGGGATTTTCTCGAACAATTGTGATCTGGGTAACATTGCCGCTCTTCCCATAACTTGGTCGGACCATGTTGCAACCACCTTTGAACTTAAACATGTCACGAGGGATTCTACATGTTTAAAAGTTAAAAAGGAGATCACAACTAGAGCTTGGGGAAAAGTAGACGTTTTACATCTAGAATCCTCCCTTCAGGAAAAACTACCCATAATTTCACCTGACCCTGAGGTAGCAAGCCGACAGTATAACAACTGGTTGGAAGAGGCATGTTTACAAGCAGCCCCCCCCAGAAAATGGATACCGAGAAGGGCCATACCTACGGCTCCTTGGTACTCAGAAGAGCTCCGGGGGAAAAAACTTTTATGTAAACGGGCTGAAAGACTGTGGCGAAAAAACTATACAATAGCCGATAAACTGGAACTTAAAGTAACCATCGCAACATACAAACAATCTCTCTTGGAAGCCAAGAGAGATTTCTTTTCGCGCCAAATTTCTAATGCCAAATCTGACTCAAAGGAGCTTTTTAAAACTGTCATTAAACTCTCTAACCCTAGGAAGCCCAATGGTCCAATCGCACCCAATTTCTGCAATACGGTGGCAGCTTTTTTTAAATCTAAAGTGGAAATCATTTTTTCCTCTCTATCAGACATGATTAATAAAAATGATGAGGTTTTAGAGACCAACACCCCCCCTCCCCTGGCTAACACATTAGATCACTTTATTCCTCTGAATTTAGAGGAAACTAAGGATCTTATGAATAATATCAAATCAGGTGCGCCCAGCGATCCCTGCCCCACCGGGATGATCAAACAGGTGGCAGATATTTCCTGCAGGGCCCTCACACCCCTCTTCAATAATATATTTCAAACGGCCATTTTCCCTACCCTATGGAAAAAGGCCTCAGTACTTCCTCTTCTAAAGAAACAATCCTTGGACCCCAAAGATCCATCTAATTATCGCCCCATCTCCAGACTCCCTTTACCAGCGAAAATGCTCGAAAGAGCTATGAACAGACAACTCAGCAATTTCCTTCAGTTGAATGATTCTCTTGACCACTCACAATATGGTTTCAGACCATATCATAGCACGGAACTGGCGCTTATTAAAACGACAGAGGAGATTAGAGAAACCTTGGACAAAGGAGGAAGTGCTATGCTAATCCTTTTAGATCTATCCGCGGCCTTTGACACCGTGCATGACGAAATTTTGTTAAATCGGTTGTCAAAGACCGGGATAACAGGACAAGCCTGGAAGCTCCTGGAGTCCTTCCTAAAAGACAGGCTTCAAACAGTCGAATTAAATGACACTACCTCTGAAGCTTTTTCTTTGCCATGTGGGGTGCCGCAAGGCTCCTCACTAAGCCCCACCCTCTTTAATGTTTATGTGGCCCCCTTAGCCGGTATCATCAGGTCATTCGGCTTCCAGCTTACCTCCTACGCCGATGACACGCAAATTGTGCTATCGGTAAGGGAGGGGGCTGAGAACGAAACAGGCAATCGCTTCTCGAATTGTATGCTATCTATTTCCAGGTGGATGTCAGCTAACTGTCTTAAGCTGAACTCGGCTAAAACAGAAGTGGTGAGGTTTGGCAATAACCTCCGGATGTGGACTCCTGACTGGTGGCCTGACTCACTAGGCCTCTGCCCCATTCCCTGTAGGAAGGCAAAAAACCTGGGAGTGATGATTGACGATAAACTCAACATGGGCGACCAGGTGAGCAGTGTCACTTCAGGCTGCTCCTTTGTACTTAGAATTAGGCCTGGGCAAAAATTTCGTTCCGTTCGCGGAAATTGCGATAATTTGACATTTTTGCGTTCCGCGGAGAGCGCGAAAATGTCAAAAATTCCGGTTTCCGCAGCTTGGCGATAATTTGTTTCTTGCTCGCGCTGTAAAATGATACATTCTCGCGCGCGCGCGATCGCCTTACCTGAATCCCTGCGTTCGCCGACAAGTTTTCTTGATCCGGTCGCGTTCTCCATGAGATGTTGTATTGTTTTTAGCCATTTGCGCTGTCTCGCGACAGTTCGCGCCCGCAGTGACGTCATGCGTCGCGCGATCACGTCTTTCTTCTCGCGATCATGCACCGCGAGAACAACTCAAAACAAGATGGCCGCGCCCGCAAGCAGCCACATGGGTAAGTTGGCGACCCGCAACCATGCAGAAAATCGCGCGAACATGCCGGAAAAAAACTTCCGCATCTTCGCGATATTTCTGCTTGTTTGCGATAATTTTAAACATTCTCGCGATAATTTGCGAAGGTTAATTCCGCAAATTCCGCCCACCCCTACTTAGAATGATTAGGAAAATCAGGCCCTATCTGACTGAAGGTTGCCTTCGTACTGTAGTGACCGCACTCATACTATCCCGACTTGACTATTGTAACAGTCTTTATTTGAATATGCAGTTACAATATCAAAACAGGCTGCAGGTCATCCAAAATGCCGCAGCCAGACTCCTGACTCGAACCCCTAGATGGGTATCAGTTAAAGACGAGTTGAAAAAACTGCACTGGCTCCCCATCCATATTAGAGCCAGGTTCAAGGCCTCGTGTATTGTGTTCAGAGCCTTGAACGGGACAGCTCCCGAATTTCTCAAAAATAAGTTCTCCTGGTATAGACCAGGCAGAACGCTCAGATCATCTGGAGCCAAGCGGGTAAAAGTTCCTTACATAAAAAAGGTAAATTGGGGAGGAAGGAGCTTTACCTATGCAGCCGCTAAAGTCTGGAATGGATTGCCGTTCACACTGAGAAATGCTTCAGATCTCGCCTCCTTTAGGAAGACTCTCAAAACCTGGTTCTTTTCCGAGTTCTAATTCTTCACGTCAGTACAGGCTTTCAGTGCTTAGCGCCAGGACACCGCAAGGTAATCGTGCGCTTTATAAACTATTATAACATAACATAACATAACATAACATGTGCACTGTAACACCACCCCGTGAATATGTCATACCACACTTGCCTTCGCACAGGTTATATTGCCCCATCTAACATGCCTTCCTCGATGCCTATGTTATAACGCACAGCGCTATGCCATACATATTACAATCTGGGATCCATATCTTTGTCACAGTGCATATGCAACGTTACACTCCCCAGCACATATTTTATATCACAACTTTAGAGACTAGTTAGGTTACACAACACTGCCCTGTGCATATTAACCTCCAAGGCGCATATCGCATAGCACGCGCTAGTGCCTGTGCTATCTCGCGTTCTCCAATGAATCTGTCATTGCGCACAATGTATTGCATATTATATTTCACGCCCCGGTTCATCTTATATCACACTTTTTGTTGCATAGTTTATACTAGGGGTGGGCGGAATTTGCGTAATTGCGTTACGCAAATCTCCGCGAAACGGTAAAAAATCTCCGCGAACACGCAGAAATTCCGCGAACACGCGGAATTGCTTGTTCGCGATGCTTTTTTCCTGTTCGCAATTGCTGTTTGCGTGCTCGAGGAGAAATATCTCGCGAACATGCATTTTGAGAACGCGAACAAGCAAAAATTTCGCGAAATCGCGGAAAGCAGACTTTTGAGCAATTTAGCGTTCTCCGCGGAACGCGAAATTACGCAAATTCCGCAAATTCCGCGAGCGGAACGGAATTTGCCGCCCAGGCCTAGTTTATACCATATACTATATCTAGTTTTCATTTTCAATCATGCTCTCAGGACTATGTTCTATATAACACTGCATCCACCTACCCTTTTCACGGGCATTACATTTTGCGATGGGGGGTGGAGAGTCGGGGGTGTTTCTGCTATGTGAGCCTGGAGTCACAGTCACAAACGTCCTCTTCTTCCTGAATAAAAGTGAGATTATTCTGCATACTTGTTCATATTTTAAGTAGTTCGCACAGACACACATTTTTAAAACAATAAAGTTCCTAATACCCACCTTCTCTGAACAGTTAGCTTGCTGCCCCATCAACCTCCTCCCTATCCTCTGTTATCTGAATCCATGGACTAGCCTCCTCCCTCCTGCTATGCATGGTCTGATGTGCTGCCACTGCCTTCCATTTAGCATGATGTACCAGTCCACTCCTCCTGCCATCCATTGCCCAATTCTATGGCCCATCATTGACCTCCTGCTTAGCCTCTGTGCTTAGGCTTAGCTTGCTGCCCCTATTCTCCTTCCCCCTGCCCTCCGATGTCTTAGTGCATGCCCCTGCTCCATCCCTTTTGCCCACCATTTTCCATGGACCTGCCACTCCTATCTACTCTGAGTGTTCTGTTGAGCTGCCACTCCCCTCCCACCTGCCTAGCATTGTCAGATGACTGTAACCTGCCCCTGCCACCTCCACCCTGCCTGTCCACATGCCATGCCCCTCTCCCCTTCTCCTATCCTCCATGGTCCATTTTACTGCCACACCCTTCTGC
The DNA here is from genome assembly GCF_964204655.1 of Triturus cristatus. Classification (NCBI taxonomy): domain Eukaryota; kingdom Metazoa; phylum Chordata; class Amphibia; order Caudata; family Salamandridae; genus Triturus; species Triturus cristatus. The sequence goes on along the minus strand of NC_140595.1, from coordinate 345,275,080 downwards.
CCTCCCTCGTCTGTTGTGCTGCAACTGCTCCTCCTGCCTGCCCCGTGCGGTCTGTTGAGAGACCCCTTCCCCTGAACTCTCTTGTCCGTGCCCAGGTCCTGACCCTCCCTTCTATACTCCATGGTCCTTTGTGCATGCCCCTGCACCCTCCTTCTAGCCCATCATAGCCATTCTGCTGCCACTAACCCTCCCGCTTGCCATGCATGGTCTTCTGTGCTGCCATGGCCCCTCCCACCTTCCCTGTGTGGTCAGCTAGCTGCCCCTGACCCCCTCCCACCTTCCCTCCATGGTCTGTGTGTATGCCATCATAGTCTCATTGTTGCTCTCCATGGTGTGTCTTGTTTCTAGTGCCCATCCTGCCTGACCTCCATGGTCATCTTGCTGCTCCTGCCCTGCCCCCTTGCCCCCAGCCCTCTGTTTCCATGTGCAGACCCCTATTCCCTCCCTCCTGGCTTGTCTGTTCCATTGTAATGCCCCTGATCCGTCCCTCCTGCCCTTTATGGTCTGTTATGCTGCAGCTTTCTCTCCTGTCTGTCCATTATGGTCAGCTAGCTACCATTGCCTCTTTCCCCTCTGTTCTCTGTTGTCCATGTGCATGGTCCTGTCCCCTCCCTATTGCTTTCTATGGATTGTTGTGCTGCACTCCCTGCTGCACTCCCGTCCCGCATGCGCTGTGTGGTGTATTGTGCTGCTGCAAACCCTGATGCCTGCCCTGTAGGGTCAGTTTGGTGCACCTCTCCATGTCCCTCCTGTCCTCTGTTATCCGAGTCCATGTCCCTACCCCAATTCCTCCTGCCAACCATGATCCAATGTACCATACTTGCGAACATTTTGAACTTGGTAAGAGAGAGATTTTGAAAAAAAACTGGGGTATTGATTTTCCCCTTTGAGTTACATTGAAAAAGAGGAGATTGTAGACAGGAGACAGATTAAATAAAGCCCATTTGAGCTTAAAAACATTGGGCGTTTCCTGGCTGAAACGGGTCTGTTGGCATGAATGGTTGTACTACCACTGCCTCTTTCTTCTGCCAACAATGGTCTATTATATTGCCACAGCCTCTCTTGCCAGTCCTGTATTGTTGGTTTGTTGCCCCTTCCCCCCTTTCCACTGCCCTCCATAGTCTGTTGTGCTGCCACTGCCCTTCCTGCCTGCCCAGTGTGGTCAAATTGTTGCCTCTGCACTAGGCCTGGGCCAAAATTCCGTTCCGTTTGCGGAAATTGTGATAATTTGGCATTTTCGAGTTCCGCGGAAAGCGCGAAAATGTCAAAATTTCCGCAATCCGCAGCTTAGCGATAATTTGTTTCTTGCTCGTGCTGTAAAAAAATACATTCTCGTGTGCGCGCGATCGCCTTACCTGAATCCCTGCGTTCGCTGACAAGTTTTCCCGACCCGGTTGCGTTCTCCACGAGATATTGGATTGTTGGTAGCCATTTTGCGCTGTCTTGCAACAGTTCGCGCTCGCATTATTGTAACTTGTTGCGCGATCACGTTATTTGTCGCACGATCACGTCATTCTTCTCGCGATCATGCACCGCGCGAGTATGCGAAGATTGAGATCTCGAACACGTCATTCTCCACCGCGAGCGAGAGAGCGATGACGCGGGCACGTCTAATCGAACGTGAAAAGGAGAAAGAGACCCCAAACACGTCATATCCAACGTGACAGGGAGCGAGAGAACGCGATCAAGTCATTTTCGACACGCCATCGACATCCGGCGGAAGTAATGTGAAGCTCGAGAACTCGAGCATGTAAAATTTTCAATTTGGAGAAGAATATCAGCTCTAGCAGCATGAAACCTTCTGCAAATGATGATTTTGGATGAAAAACAACTCCTCAGATTGACATTTGGCTGTCCTTTTTTGTGCAAGGAGTCCTTTTTTAAAAAGGTGGGGAGAGGGAGGAAGTCACACAGATTCTCCAACTTCCTGTTCCTGTCCAGCAGGCTCCTCCCAGTGCTTTGTCCATCTCCTGCTCATTCTGCCTTTGGATTTTGAGCTGGAAAGATCACTCTTTTTTTCTGCTGCATCATTGCAATTGGATTTGAGGATTTTTTGATTTGGATATTTTACTAGTACGTGGTTGTTTTGTCTGTTTGATTGTGGGCATTGCAGTTGTTGTAACTACAATTTATTTTTTGTAACTATCATCATTCCTTTTTTTTTTAAATGTTGTGGGTAGTAGTAGTCAGTAGTAGGCCCGAGCTTGTCATGGGCATGGCCTCATGGGTGTGTGCATGATGAAGCAACTGTTCCTTTGGTGGTTTTTGAATGTATTTCATTTTCAAGCATCATTTAGGGCATGGATGTCATTGGAATGAGTTGGGGAAGTGTGTTTTTTTGGGGTGGGCTTTCTGATGTTGTTGGGCCTGCCCATGTGGCCGGTGGCCATTTTGAAGCCTAGGCCTGCAAGCTTGCCTGGCCTTGTCTGCCAACAGCCCTGCTTTCATCCACTAGGATCAGAGCAGGTAGCCACAGCTTTATTAATCAAGTGTTTTCTGTGTGGTCTGTTGAATTTAGACATAATTTAGGGCATGGATGACATTAGATTGAGTTGGGGAAGTGTGTTTTTTTGGGGTGGGCTTTCTGATGTTGTTGGGCCTGGCCATGTGGCTGGTGGCCATTTTGAAGCCTAGGCATGGAAGCTTGCCTGGCCTTGTCTGTCAACAGGCCTGCTTTCCTCCACTAGGATCAGAGCAGGTAGTCACAGCTGTAATAATCAAGTGTTTTCTGTGTTGTCTGTTGAATTAGCCATCATTTATGGCATGGATGGCATTAGATTGAGTTGGGGAAGTGTGTTTTTTTTGGGGTGGGCTTTCTGATGTTGTTGGGCCTGGCCATGTGGCAGGTGGCCATTTTGAAGCCTGGGCCTGCAAGCTTGCCTGGCCTTGTCTGCCAACAGGCCTGCTTTTTCATCCACTAGGATCAGAGCAGGTAGCCACAGCTTTATTAATCAAGTGTTTTTTGTGTGGTCTGTTGAATTTAGACATCATTTAGGGCATGGATGGCATTGGATTGAGTTGGGGAGGTGTGTTTTTTTGGGGTGGGCTTTCCGATGTTGTTGGGCCTGGCCATGTGGTTGGTGGCCATTTTGAAGCCTAGGCCTGCAAGCTTGCCTGGCCTTGTCCTCCAACAGGCCTGCTTTCATCCACTAGGATCAGAGCAGGTAGCCACAGGTTTATTAATCAAGTGTTTTCTGTGTGGTCTGTTGAATTTAGACATCATTTAGGGCATGGATGGCACTGGATTGAGTTGGGGAAGTGTGTTTTTTTGGGGTGGGCTTTCTGATGTTGGTTGTCTTAAAGACATGCTTTTGTTGTATGTGTCTGGTGTGTTGGTGTGCAATGCATGCACCCTGCAGACCTTTTTGGGGCCTGTGAATGTTCGTATTTCCATTTTGCTGCATTAAAAAGGCAGGGCAGTGTGCTTTAGCATGCATCCTTTACCTGGCTTTTATAGGCCGTTTGTCAGCTCCTGGTGTTTCCCAGGCCCCCTGCTTGTTTGCGATTTGTGATTGTCCATGTGGCTGGTGGCCTTTTTTTGTGTTTGGACTGGGAGTTATTAGTGTCCTGCTTTTGCCATAGGCCTGCATGGTTTTCCTATTGGCTATTTGGCTTTCTGCTTCCATCCATCCACCCCCTTTGCCAGCAGCAGCTCCATGGATGCTGAGATGCTCAAATAATTTAATGGCAAATAGGGTCCACCCCACTTCCATTACATTTTTATTTTGGTGGTTATTATTAACTTTCCTATCCTTCCTGAGAGTGTAGTGTGTGACTGTACACAGTAGTATAACATAGCCCTTGTTAAAAAAAAAGTCATAAATGGCTAGACTATATCTTTTGTTTGCACTAGTACAGTACTAAGTGACTGAACCACAACAACAAATGCAACATTTCACTGATGTTCTTCTCCTGGCTTATTTGCTTTTAGGTGCACAAAAGACAGAGGAGGAGGTGTCATCAGCATCACCCGGCTACCCGTTGTACTGCCAGCCAGACAGAAGTCCTGCTGTGCATCACGTCCACGAGTGACCAGAACTTGTTGTGAATCTGCATCCTGCCTGACATCTGAAGAAGATGGCCCCAAAGAAAGGTACCAGGTCCAGTACCAAGAAAGTTGCCGGTGAGAAGAAGGAACAGAAAAAGGAAGTGCCGTTAACCATGACTGGTGGTGTGCCGGCCAATGTTTTTTTGGCACCATAAAAGTCATGCCTGCAGCAGCGTTGTCCGGGAACCAAGCTGGGAGCAGCACAGCGGTCCAACCCCACCAACCTAGGCCCAAGGGCTTTAGTGTCGCAGAGGTAGCCAGTCTACTAACGAGCAGCGTAGTTGAAGAAATGTCATTACCGCAAAGTAGTACACAATCAAGTTCAACGCAGGCGCAAACTCAGCAGATAAGTGTGCAGCTGCAACAAGAACAGCAGCAGCCGCAACAAGAACAGCAGCAGCCGCAACATGAACAGCAGCGGCCGCAACAGCCCACCATAGTAGTTGTTGCTCCTGACGTAGGGGCATTTCAAGAAATCGAGCTTCCTGCAGACAAAGTGGAGCAAAGTCAAACCACTGTTTCAGAAGATCTATTGTCTTCCAGACCACCAGCAAGGAAAAGGAGGCTTAGCCCATCATCTTCTTCTTCAAGCCCCGCTTCTGATGATCGTGATGCCACTTGGCTCCCACCAGCTGAGTCTGAGAGTGATATACGCCACAAGACAATGCTTCTGGAAAGGAAGGTCCCAGAAAAACTTAGAGTTATGGAGGTAGATGTAGAAGAGGGGGGTGATGATGTTGATGAAGACGAGCCAGTCATCACGCACATTACTCCCGCCCCAAAGGGATTGGAGACCAAAATTCTCACCCTATCCAGAAAGGCTGCTACTGAGCGGGATGTAGCACGGATATCACCAACACAGGTTACACCACCACTACCTCCAGCTGCCATATTTTCTAAGGCCCGGTAGGGACCTACATCCAGCTCCGCCATCTCAGTAGGTAGTGGTAGTAAAAGTCACAGTCTAGGTGCACAGGGTCACATTTCAAGCACACTCTCCAGTTCATCTGGTATTGAAAGTGGCACATCCAGCAGTGCCAGAAAGTTCTCCCCAGTTTGGGACTTCTTTTCTGTTAGCGCCAAGGAGGAGAACGTTGCTATATGCTCAATTTGTCGGCAAGGTGTTCGGCGTGGTAAGCTTGGTACAAACTATGGTACCGGAGGACAAGCAAGTCATCTCAGAATACACAACACTATCGTGTGGGAGGATCACCTACTTCAGTTAAAAGAAAGTAGAAAACCTCAACCCATTGAAGTTGGTCAGGAAGAATCAGGGAGCGATATTATTGCGGTGGAAGGTGAAGAAGAGGGAGGCATTTCTAGCCCTGTCCCCAGTAGTGCAGTGGTAACGCCCACATCCTCCTCAGTAACATCAGAGTGGCACCGCAGTAAGAGCCATACTCTGAGTCAGGCTGAGACACCAAGGCGACCGAGTACTGCAATGAGACAATCTGTGTTGTTGAGCCTTAGTGGGTTAATGAAAACAGCACCACAAAGGAAAGTAATCCAGCCTACCATTGAGAGCATGTTTAGGTTGGAGGGGCAGTTACAACGCAACCACCCAACAGCACGGTTGTACAATGCGAAGCTGGCTAAAATGTTAGCGCTGGACCTTCTTCCTTTTTCATTTGTGGAAGGGGTGGGTTTCCTTGAATTTGTGTCTGCCATCTGCCCTAAATGGAAGGTTCCCAGCCGGTCCTATTTCGCAAGAATTGCTGTTCCGGCACTACATCATGATGTGCTGGAATTGGTTGGACAAGCTTTGCAGCAGAGTGCTGTTCACAATATCCACCTGACAACAGACATGTGGAGCAGTTGCCAAGCCACAGATTACATGTGCATCACTGCACACTGGATCTCTTTTGTAGGGGTTAGAGATAAGCTATCTGCACAAGGTGCTTTTGACACAGCTGTGATTTTTGAAGGTACTCAGAAACATGCAACTGTAGCCATGTTCGCCATGGAGAAATTTCATACGGCTGAAAACATTTTACACGAGTTTCGCAGCAAGGTTTTGGAATGGCTGCGGCCAAGAGGGATTGGTATTGGTTTTGTTGCCACAAACAATGGCAGTAATGTACTTAAGGCCATGGAACTTGGTTCCTATTTCAGGGTTCCGTGTTTGGCGCACTGCATAAACATTATAGTTCAAGACTTTCTGAAAAAAGAACCCATAGTCAGCAATTTACTGGCCATCTGCCGAAGAATATGCACTCATTTCAGCCATTCTTTTAAAGCTCGGAAGCAGCTGAGGATCATCCAAGGTGAACATAGGATGCCAGTCAAGGCACTCATCCAGGAGGTGGCAACACGTTGGAACTCAACGTATTACATGCTTGATCGTCTGTATGAGCAGTACAGGTCACTCCATGAATATGTCTGGAAAAGAAGAGGGGATGCTACTGTTAAAGGCATGAACCTTGAGATGGCGCAATGGAGCCTAATTAAATGCCTGACTGAGATGCTTTGTCCTTTTGAGGTCTTCACACGTGAAGTCAACAAGGAGGACTGTACAATGGGCCAAGCTATCCCATTATTGCAAATGCTAGAGCATCAGCTGAATAATGTGTCTGAATCATACAATCATAGAGGACAAAAGAAAAGCCCATGACTTGGTGTAGAGCTTATCTCGGTGCTTAGCTGAAAATGTAAGGATACAAAATAAAATTTTGTCACAAGAACTTTACATTTGTGCCACAATTCTGGATCCACGTGCAAAATTTGGACTGAAGACATTCTTTGCTTTTTCCGAGATTGATGTTGCCCTCTACAAAACTTGTATAGCTGAAGCAGCCAGTAAGTTGGAAAACGAACAGCTGCTAATTAAAAGCCCGCAAGATCAACCCACAAGAAGTACTGCAGCAGGCCATGCAGGATCAAGTGCAACTTTGTCGGCTGAGGGCAGTGCGTTTGGATCACAACACTCACCATCACTATCGACCACAGAAACAATAACTGGATCATTAGGCCGAGTACAATCATTAGACGATTGGTATGTAAAGTTAGGCATTAATAAGCACAGTGCTGATGCACGGAGAAAAGAGCACGAAAGCTCACCGGCAGCAACCCTGAACATTGAGCGGATGGTCCAGGCCTATCTGGACGGCCCAAGAGAGGTGTACATTGATCAAAACCCATTGCAGTATTGGTATAGGAAAAGGTCTGAATGGCCACAGCTCAGCAGGCTGGCGATCAGCTATCTGGCTTGCCCTGTTGCAAGTGTCTCTTCCGAACGTGTTTTCAGTGCTGCTGGTTCCATTGTAACATGGAGAAGGACCAGTCTCTCGCCCAAAAACGTGGAGAGGTTAACAATGATCAAAATGAATCAGCACTTCATACCACCGAATTACACAATACATGAAGCAATGGAGGAAGATGAGGACAGCGGCTCAGGTGACGGAAGTAGTGTGTCACATGATGATTATTACCTACTACTGGCTGACCCCCCAGAGTTTGGGGACGAGCTATACTTCCCTGACAAATAGGCTTGCACTTACTGTCTTCCTCCCTTTTTTCCCACCTTTATTTGTGTGTCTGTCGTTCCAGTTTCAAACTTGTGAATCACAACACATCCATTACCACCGTCTTCTACTCTTCTTATTTAATATACATTTTTCAGGTGTCTGCAATTTGACAGTACAGTCCTCCGAATCCAGCTCCTCCGCTCCATCATACTGAATCTCCCGCCCAACTCCATTGCCACTAATCAACTTTCTACAGAACACACTAAACGTAACTCAAGGTGAATTCAATTTTCCCCTTCTTGCAAATAAGAAACGTGTACTTCTCCTGCAGCTTGGTGATACATTGCTTTTAATTCAATACAGGAAAGGGACTCACTCAATCTGCGCAATGAGTATAATTGACACAACAGCACCGTCCATCATGATGATGGCGAAATAGACGGCCTGTTAACTTAAGATGGGAAGGAACAGGTAATGACAATTAATGGCATGCATTGAACACCTGACTCTGAGCGATTGGTCTTTGTGTTTTCGTTGTTTGTTTGTTGTGCACAAAGTGAAGTCAAAGTGTACTAGTAATCTATATTTCTGTACACACTAAAGACTGACTCAAGTCAATAATATTTCTACTCTTGTTGTGTAATAACAATTTTACTTCTACTGCAGGCCGATCTTCACAGTCAGTCAGTAAAAGTATCGGAGATGATGATGAAGTCAGGAGGACGTTTCATGAGTGGCATAAAACTTAAAAGCCTAAAGGTAAACACGTCAACAACAACCACAGCAGACCCAAATGTCTGTGTAGAAGTGGAATAGAGTGTAGCGGTGGGATGACTGCGGTGCATTGATTTACTAACTTAAACTGTAAAATGCTATGTTTGGAATGGATAATGTGCTTTGCCTTTGTCCAACTCTTTAAAACAAAAAAGTCTTAAAGTAGGATGTGCTACTGCTAAGTACAGTGGGCCTGCTCTCGCCTGTTATTGTTGAAGGTCAATGCTGGAAACAGACTAGAGTAGAGATGATGCATATATGCCACCTCGGAAAGTGTTCTTGTTGCACTACACCATAACTAGTGCATTTGTTTCAACTTTGTTTCTCAATATCCCCTTTGGTTTTCCATCTCCAATTACAGGCCGGGCCTTGCCCTATACTTTGGAAAACATTACAATGCACACTTACCTTACCAATAGATCGACATTTTTTTTCCATCCGGACAGGTTTGCTCTCTGTTTACGATTCTTCCCTACCAATATTTAAAATTTCTATTTGCTATCTGTAAAAGTATTAAGGCCGGAACAACAGAACAAGAACTAGAAGTATATGCAATCCGGGTCTCTCATCATCATGCATGCATTTCCTTTTTCTCCCTTAACATATGGATATGGTAGTCTTCAATGATTGTCGTTTGTTTGTCCATGCATACTGTTTTTCTATGTCAAACTTTCCCAAAAACCCCCTTCCCATCCATTCAACAAACCCTAACCCTCTTCCCCCGGGCTGTGTGACTTATTGTCAAGGTGTGACTAAATTAAATGTACACCAATACTTAATCACACACTTGCTGGGGCGGATGTGGCGAAAGCAACAGTACTTCAATTTCAAGGCAGAGCGATGATAGTTCTTCTGCTTGCCCACCCATGAGTGCGATATTTTAGAGGTTATTTTATTTAACAAAGGAACATATACCTCAGCATTATTTGCCGGCATTGATTGGATTTGTTTGTTGTCATTCCTCGTATACAGCACTAACTGTTAGGCTGTAGGCCTAGTCAAGTGTCTCGACACAACTATAGTTTGTAACTCTGTCTAGTAGGCTATCCCAACCACCATTATGTTTTGTTGTAAAATATTTTAGCATATTATTGTTGCTCGGTAAGTTCTGTACTGTACTTCATTCTACTACTCCTCTAACAGTCTCTCAAAGGCGATTGACTGTCTCCTTTTCTTTTTTTGCAAATGCTGCCGCCCTGCCAGTGTCTACTACTATAATACCACCACCACCACCCCAATCATGGCATGTTAGAAAAAGGAAACCATCTTCACCATGCAGCCATTGCTGTGCCAAAGTTAAACATAAACATCAAGCACAGGTAAGAGAAAAGTTTGGGGGAGGCCGGATTAATAATGGACATGTTGTCAATGATTTCAATTTCACACACCAGTCCAGATAAAGAATGCATAGACTAGAGGACAGACTGAAAGTACTAGAAGGACAAGTCAATCAGTGAGGTGTGTCGCATCTATCTGTTTGTGTCTTACACAGTCAGCCAATTGTTTAAATCAAACACAGGCTATGGGCGCCCCTGCACCAGCAAGGAAACAGTGTGATGTAAAACAGTTACCCCACCTACAAAACAATAACAACATTACATGTAACATAGAAAAATATATTTAATTTACCCTAACAAAAATAAACTAAACCCACAAAAGCTGACCCACCCCCCTCCCTAACCCCAACCAATGTCCATAGGAAAGTCCAGGAGAAAAAGTCTGTAAAGCAAAAACCCAAACCCAACACCCAAACAAGATCCCACCCACCCAATCAAGAATTAAAAAAGGGGCAGAACTTGATGACAGGGACTAAGGTGTGGGGCGGGACTCATGGAGGACATGCATCTTCTCCTCTAAACGGGAGACGCGGCGTCTGAGGGCGCGGCAGTTGCAGCCACAGTGGGGGGGCATGAGAGATGATACTACGGTGGCAGCGGGCAGCCACCAGACGGTGGCACCGTACCGCTGGAGGCTTCAATTGTTGCCGCAGTCTCCTCCTCCTCCTCTGCTAAGACCACCAGCCGCCAATATTCCTGCTGGATTGCCTCTTGCTTCCGGCGCTGTGCCTTGGCGGCCAACTCCTTTCGGTTGAGTTTAGGAGTAGCTGTGTATCAAAAAGAAAAAAACAAGACAATTGTAAAATATACTCTTAGAAAAACAGTAAGACAAGTTAATTATTTATACACATAGTGGCATAGTAGAGTAGCACTATGAAGCACAGTAGTACATAACATTTTAAATCTCGCCCGTCCTATTTCCTTACACCCGTCTTTCACTTTTTAGTTGAACAGTGCACCAGGTGCTCTTCTCCATAAAACTTTCAAAGCGGAGTTGAAATCAGATAGATGAGGCCATTGGTTACTCAATACTCCCGCTCCCATGCCAATTAAAGGGATTCTAGTCTTCTAGTTCACTCTTCAAACGTTCACAACAACTCATACTTACTTACGAAAGTCCGCCCGCCATCCTCATGCTAAAAAGGGTGGGGGTCCCGTGGGGACAATTAATTAGGATGATGCGCCCGGCACAGTGGCGGGCGGAACCTGTTTTTTTTACATTCTGGTTGGCGGTGCCGAAAGCAATGCTAAAAATACATGTTGCGCTGCTTTTCCAAGCACAACATGACGGGCCCCGCATGGAGCCTGTCACGTTTTGCTTTGAAAGGCATAGGTAGGTACCCTCCATGGGGGCCCCCAACTCCCCAAGCATACTCTGCAATGTCTGCATGCCTTTCCGTGGCGGACAGCAATGCCGCCACGCAAAGGCATTCCAAAATGCAGATTATATGGCTGGCGGTGTGTTCAGAGAGACACCACCGCCATATTGAACGCTTTTCAGCCTGGTCGACATGTGGGGGTCTGACTCTTTTCTACAGGGATGGCGGGAGGTTTTCCCCTGTGGTGTCGGCAGGGCCCTAAGTCTCAACAGTAGAGTATACATATACATACAGTACACCCTTGCAGTGAGTGTACTGTCAAGTTCAACAATAGTTAAGGATTATGAATCTAACTTACCACCGCCCGCCACTGGTGCTGCCACTCCCCCTACCGCTCCGTTGGTATCTGCAGCAACTGCCGCATCCTCTCCCTCCGCATCGCCTTCGCTGGCCCCGGCAATGGTGGTCGGTACTGGTAGTGCGCCTAGAAAACATTACACATTTATTAGGCGTCAAATACACCTCCCCACTATTGATCAGTAGCAAGGTTGAAAAATGAGTTAATACTAACACACATCACTAGTACAAATCAGGTAGTAGTAGAGTAGACACTAATAGTTATATATGGTCATTCTAGCCTTTGCTTCGTTAGCCCGAGCTTACCTTTGTGTCTTTTATTTTTGCACATGTGACGTTACCTTGCAGCTTTTTGTATAAGACACCTTTGAGCCCACATGACCTGCCTCACACTGCTACTGTCTAGTCCACGCGCTGCGTACAAGCGGTCAACAAAAACAAGCCACTTTTTTAGGAAGTACTGGTGTACTGTTAGTCCATATTGCTTATCCATAAATGCTACACTTTTTGGCACGGCTGAGAAATGCTTGCAAGTTGCAATATACTAACGCGCACCATTTCATTTTTCGCATTACAGACGGAAGATTCCCTTCTACCAACCAGAGCTTTGCAGAGCTTCTGAATGATGCAACAACTACCAGTACTAGGTTCTTCTAAGGCGAAGGGTCCCTTCACTCACATCTTCATTTATAAATTTATATAAACTAAATTCCTGGGGGATGGTGTGGTGCTGCCTTCCACCACTGTTCAGTTATCATGATTTAATTCCCAACTGTAAGTAAGTGTAACAATGTTTATTGTTTTAATGTTATTGATTTTCCGGTTGGTGCTGCATTTCATAATAGAACAATGTACAGAGCTTCTCAATTCAAAATAAACATTTTGAATTTACATAGACTTGGTGGTATTTGGTGTGGACTAACTTACACGAGTGAGCAAATTAAAGTAAGGATGTGCATGTGCATTGCTTCCACGACTGAGAGGTTGGATGTGTTATGTTCTGGGTTGTCTACTTGTTGGGTATCTTGGGGGAGGATTCGGAGACCTAATAGTAATGACAAGACAGTACTATAGTCGAGCAGGGGATTGTGGTGGGTTCTGAATTTCTGATTGAGGTGTGTGAGGAAGGTCCAACCTACCATCACCAACATCCTATTTTCTTGTGCAAAGGTCTGTGTATGTGCAAGATCCCTACAACAGTAGTAGTATGTCCTATAGGCTATCCTATCAAAATAGTAATACATCTGGTTGGGCTTTTGTTGCTGTGAATTTTCAAAGCCTCAAGATTAACAAAGACTCAAGATCAATAAGACTAGAAGTAGTACAAGAGGACAACCCAAAGGATTGGACTCAATGGCTAGAGCTACTGGTGAATATGAGTTTTATATTACAACCTTTCACATAAAGAGTGGCACTGGCCAACTGGGCAAGCTTAGCTACTACAGTACAGACAGATTGATAGTAGTAGTAGTACTGTGAGTCATCATAGCAGAGGCAGGGATAAGATTTTTTAAACCGTACAGATCGAAGGATAATTGTTGGTAAAAAAATAGCATTTGGAAACTGAAACAATAGTATATAGTATAGTATAGTAAAATATGGTGCAGTAAAAGTTATGGAATAAGAAATATTATTAAAAACAAGAAGACTTACTGGGGCCAGCAGAGGAGCCCTCATTGGTGTCCTCCTGGTGGTGCTGTTCGGACTGTTGTCCCGCCGACTCCCCACTCCCTGTCTGTCTGCCCCTGGGTGCTGATGAAGAGGAAAGATATAAGAAAGAGACAAACATTGATGGATGGTGTCAAACAAATACAATATTTTTCAACGGTCAAAAAACACTTATGTAAACAACAATTGCAATAACTAAATTGACCGATCTCATCTGGTCAACAAGTAGTTTCGGGGGATTCGCGGATCGACTACTTAAGTTACTATTTATCAACAGTAATCCAGTCTTCCATTCTGATTCCAGAATACTAAGTTACAACTAAGCCTAAGTACGACGTACCACCCAACCTAGCTCACCTATTCCAGGCATGCCAATTGTACATTAAGTATGCATTTCCACTTCTTTTATTCCTCAACAATGCATATGGTCAAATGGAGGACACATGACTACATTTTTTGTATACACCAAATTTTGGGTTGATTGATTGATGCTGATGTTCTGCTAGTGCTAAGCCAATTACCACCACTCATTGAACAAACTAGAAAAGGTTCTAATAAAGACTGCCGTACTAGCAGCACGTCACGTAACTGAGGGGGCATCACGCATACCACTAACAAATTAGAAACTCATACAAAGTACCTAAACCTAAGTATCAATCCGCCCCTATCTATTAGTGGCAGGACAAAGTAAGGAGTGGACTAGAGTCACTGTAGCATTACGTAACTTAATTTCTCTAAAATAAACTCGTACAGAATCACTCTAAGCGAGCGCAAACGCAAAGTTGCAAACAAGTAAGATTAGTAGTAGTGCAGAAGAGCACCTGTGTCATAATCACAGAAGACTTTTAAACGTAATTAACCTGGAATGTAAGCAGCAACATTCTAGCTGGTTGGAAGAAAAAAAAGATATTCGCAATATATAACACAGAGCAGAAGAACAGACACAAATTAGTAATAATTATAGTTACTCACCAAGCCACGGGACCTCCACTCCTAGCAGATCCAGCAGGTCCTGCTCACGTTCCAGGATGTCGGACCACCAGTGCGTCAGCTGCGCCTGGATGCGCCGGACCCCAGAGAAGCGCAACACTGCCCGGCGCACCTTCCCCCACCGCTGCCGATGCTCCCGGAGGCCGTACCCGGACCCAGGCCTGCCACCTGCTGCCAGGGCTGAGGGGAGGTGGCGCTGCACAAAGAAAATGAGTGCAGCCAACTCCACCTCCCCAAATAAGGCCCGTGCCTGCACCCCCGCAATGAAGGGGGTCGCGGCTCTGGCTACGACGGTGACTAGCCCTACCCTTAGACATGGTTCTGAGGTAAGAAAAGGTAATAAAATTAAAGAAGTAAAGGAAATAAATAATAGCAGGCAATAGAAAGAGACAAAGTAGCTAAAAAAAAAAAAAGGAGACAAAAACAAAAAATATAGTAGCAGGAAAATAGTTAGAGAAATAATAAATAAGAAAGATTAAAAAAAAGTGGGTTTAAACAAAGGATTGAAAAGATGTAGGGGGGATTCAAAATCAGGCCCCAGAACCATGCAATAGAGTGAAAAACAAGATGGCCGTGCCCATTGCGACCATGTGTGCAAGTTTGCGTGATATTTTCTTCCCGAGCATGCAAAAAGCAACGCGATCAAGTAAAAGCGGTCGCAAACAGGAAATATCTACCGGGAACGGGCGCGAACATGCATTGCACGACCCGGAACAGGAAGTAAGCATCGCAAGAGGGCGGGACAAGTGAAAACAAGATGGCCGCGCCTGTGAGCAACCACATGGGTAAGTTGGCGACCCGCGATCACGCAAAAATTACCGCGAACAGGCGGGAAAAAAACTTTTCCGGCGTGTTTGCGGAGATTTTTTACATTTTCGTGATAATTTGCGAAAGTTAATTTCGCAAATTCTGCCCACCCCTACTCTGCACTCTCCTACCTGCCTTCAATTTTCAGAGTCCGTGCCCCTGGCCTCTACCTATCAACAGTATCCCAATGAACAACTAGATTGCTAACATTCTATATTTATTACAAAAGTGTGGAATGTCTGACATCATCTTGATGTAATCAAAACTGTAATACCTAGAGTATTTGCTTTAGAAATTACATATATGAGAGGGTCTTATTTGCATCAGAATTATGGTTAGTGCTGTAAAAAACTAAAATGAGGACATATTTTCTGAGTTTTCAAATAGCGACAAAGAGCTTTTAAATTATTTTTAATCTTTATGTTTTTTTATCCAGTTGACCACTTGATTAAATGTTGCACCTAGGGGAGAGGATGTGGTGTTACTTCCAGAGCTGCAGACTTTGCAACTGGGGAACCAGGTTGGAGTTTCTGCTTCAGCTCAACATGCTGTGATTCTGGTCAAATCACGTAATCTCCCCATGTCTACAACCAAAATGAATTTGATCTTGTGTGATTTAACCAATGCTCATGCAAAGCACTCCAATACCTGACAAGTCTGCACAATATAAAACTGCAAATACACAAAAAATACGTGTTTTGCACACTTCTGTCATTGGGCTACATGTGGACTACATCTGGGTGATATTTGTACTGCATTTGGGCTCTTTTGTCTCTGGTGGCTATCTTGGGATATTTATTTGTTATGAAGTTTCCTAATTTCCTCATTTACTGCAGTCTCCTCAGTAGGAAATGCTTTCAGTTTTTTACTTTGATTCCATCAAGAAGGTATTCAGATGTGTCACACATGTGCCATAATTTCTGAATGTTAGCACACTAGTTGCTCATTAGATCACTGTAGTAAAACTACTGCTCACCACGGAAGTCTGCTGCTGGTATTAAAAGTGCATGTTTCAGTCTGCATGTCAGAATTTGTTTATGAAATAGAAGAGGATTTGAGAAGTCAAAATGTGCCCTAATTTTTCTTTCTGCAGAACTAATCATAATTTCTATGGCAAAATGAACCCCCTCATTTTGTTCCTTTGTAAATTAAATGTTTTAAGTGTTACCACTTTCTTCCAATCAAGATGGCTTCAGATGTGCCATACTTTTGTCATAAGTAAGACTGTTAGCGCTCTAGTTGTTCGTTAGAACACTCTGGGACATTCTGTCATTGGGCTATACTTGGGCTACATCTGGGTGATATTTGGGCTATATTTGGGCTCTTTTGTCTCTGGTGGCCATTTTGGGAGATTTATTTGTTATGATGTTTCCTAATTTCCTCATTTACTACAGTCTCCTCAGTAGGAAATACTTTCAGTTTTTTACTTTGATTCCATCAAGAAGGCATTCAGATGTGTCACACATTTGCCATAAATTCAGAATGTTAGCACTCTAGTTGCTTATTACATCACTGTAGTAAAGCTACTGCTCACCAGGAAAGTCTGCTGCTGGTATTGAAAGTGCATGTTGGAGTCTGCATGTCAGAATTTTTTAATGAAATAGAAGAGGATTTGAGAAGTCACTCAAAATGTGCCCTAATTTTTCTTTCTGCAGCACTAATCATACTTTCTATGGCAAAATAAACCCCCTCATTTTGATCCTTTTTAAATTAAATGTTTTAAGAGTTACCACTTTATTCCAACCAAGATGGCTTCAGGTGTGCCATACGTTTGTCATAAGTAGGACTGTTAGCACTCTAGTTGTTCTTTAGAACGCTCTGGGAAGCTGCAGTAGAACACAAAGGAATCAACTGACAGTCTCTGCCCTTGTTGGATGTACATGTTTTACTGAGAATGTCAGACTTCATTCTCACATGACTGAGAAGATAATGTGAATTTACAGAAAATATGCTCTCAGTTTAGCTTATAGATCACCTTCCAAACCTCTGTGGGAAAAGCATGAGAAAATAGTTTTCTCTCAAAGAATGATTCATTATATCACAGCAGAAGGCTTTTTCACATGGTAAAATCACCTTAGAACACACCACAATTCCTAAAATGAGTATGGTACCATCAACAAATGATTTATAATGTAACAAAAGTCTTAAAACCTTCTCTTAACTGCAATGCTTTTTAATGAGGTGCTATCATGTATATTGGTCCCAAGATGGCTGCCAACACTTCTTGGATGAAGTGCTGACAGCCAATCAGATCTCACGATGAGATGTGTGGTTAGGCTCCGCCCAGATATATATGTGATTTTACTTTTGATTTTCTCAGGAACTACTGAACGGATTTACACCATTAAGCAAAAGGCACGAGTCTGAACTAAGGACTACCTCTTTGCCAAATTTGGTGTAATTCCGTTCAGCACTTCGGGCTGTAGCTGCGTCAACAGGTCCTATGGGAAAATGCATGGGGAAAACACGTTTTGGGTCCCCCATTTTTTCTCGGCCCCCGCTTGACGAATCACCGTGAAATTTTCAGGATAGGAGCGGACCGGAGCTTGCCAAAAGTTTGGAAACTTTCGCGAAGATTTATCAATCGACACCAAATTTATTCTAAATAGAATGTTGTGGATTTCCTATGGAAAATAGGTCCTAACTATAACTACCTTCTGGCGACTGCCAGTAGGTAATACACACACATATGTATATATACACACATATATGGATATACACATATATCAAGAGGCCACAATAGTGCTTCTGTACTTGGTAGTTATGAATAAGTCTTTGCAATTGAAAAGGCCTTTTTTGCTTTCTTAATAATCTTAGCGGCCATTTGACAAGTCTGCACAAACCTCCCTCTACCCGCCATCCCAAAAAAAGGTTATCCACCCCTGCTCCTTCATGGAACATTTTGTGCCAAATAAGTGAGTAAGGTCCAAAAACATTAATTCACTTAGGAAAATTTGCTCTCTGATAAAATGTGCTTTTTGAGATTTTGTGTAAATTTGTTCAGCCATTTTTTAAAGACATTAACATTTAACAAGCATTTGCAATGTAATCGGTCTCGCCGTTGGGACCTTATATGTATTTAACTATGCAGCGCATTAGCCTGGGTGCAGAAACATCTACTGTTCTTTAACATAGAGGGAAAGTAAGCACCAAACTGCGTGACACACCTGGTATGGGAACACATGAAGAGAAATATTGCCTTTCAGCGGGAAATGGTATAGCCCAAAGCTCTGTTTTTAATATAAAAGCAGAGCCTTCGGTGGTCATATCACTGAAAATACAAGATTGCAAAAAATGATCGTCTATGAGTGCTCGTGGAAGACAATTTCTATGGACTGGAATCTAGAGAAAGCTAAAGTGATTCTGGTATTTTACTGACCTCTGCTGGTCGTTTTCTATCAAGACAGTTAAATAGAGGTAGTTGAACAGAAAAAGAAAGTCCCTAGGCAGAAGCAGACAGGTCCTAGGGCTGATCTTCAGAGCCCAAAATGTCCATACACATATGAGTATATACTAAAGTATGTACAAAATAAATCAAATGTTTGACCTGAAAAAGGGTCTCTGGTTGAGAAAGAAGTGATAAAATAGTTAGCTATATCTGGATGGTTGGTCCGGCTTTAATGAGAAAGAAAAAACATAAGTCTTTCTGTTTATCCAAGGGAGCTTTTTCTCCCATCGACTATTTCAGTACCATGGACCAGTCCTAGTTCTGACCCCCCGGGCCACATTATCTGACTGGCTGTCAGCAACTGTGAAGAAACTGTTGTGGTCATCATGTCCAGAAAAAGTTTATAGAAAGAGTTTAAGGGGGCAGGCAAGGGACACCCTGACCCTAAGGTACTTGTGAGGGGTCAAGGTGTCCCTAGTCTGTCCTCTTATTCCCCACATCCAATGAGATTAAAATTATAAAAAAGAAATCCTTGTGGGGCCCAACGTGGTGCTCCTGCGAGGTACCAGGGAGCTGTTGCACAAGCTTCTACCCTATGGTATCAGAGTACCATAGGGTGGAAGCTTGCATGGTCTACACAGTGGGAGCACACCAGTACCAATAACTAATTGACAAACAAAGAAAGTTTAGTGAGTTGAGATCCCGCAGGGGCCAAGCCCCGTGATTCCCCCCCACACACACATGCAGAGGGGATTGTCCATCCATGGGGTAATTGGACACAGGGCAGCAATTAATTTGTAATAATAAAAAAAAGTGCCAGGGCTCTCGTCAAGATGACCATGCAACTTACACCACACATTGCCCTTTGTATGCTGCTAATAATAGTAACAATACAACTACTAACCATCACACTCCTACAAGTGGAGTGGTGTGACTCACTGGTTAGAGGCGGCAGACCCGGAAGCAGAAGTCGGCCCGGGACCAGGGTTCGATTCCCGACGCGGCAGGGTCTTGGGCCAAGGTCAGCGGACACGATAATTCTCGCCTCGGTGCCTACTCTAACCATGGATCCCACTCAGCAACTCTGGGCAATAGCTTGCTTAATCTCCACTTACGGCCCCATCAGCGATGGAGATGCCCAGTAGGGACCATCTCACAGGGAAAGCCAGGATGGGTTCCCCAGCAGCACACAGCGCCGGGACACTCTTGGGAGTAGCCGCGCGCTCAACAAATACAAATAACATAACATAACATAACATGCACAAAAAGTAGGACCATTTCAGGCCCCTAAAGCTATAAGATTGGGTTGGGCAGCAGGTGATAATCACTTTAATGTATATTGAATTATTAATTAGCTGTGCTGTGATCATCTATAAATTAGCCAGACAGCTCCACCTTGTGACTGACAGTCTCAAGCACCTGTGTGGACAATTAAGTGCTGGAGCCCAGCACCAGAAACCTACCACTCAAATTAAGCACTGGCACAGGGCCTTTGAAGTAAGCTATGTAGCTGTTAAAGACAGCTTTAGAGAGACTTATACGCAGATATGGTAATTCATTCTGACTTGTATTTACTTAGATAAACCACTATGGAAATTAAGATATATAACAAACAATTCACATTTGTCATAGTAAGGTATTTTGTCAGATGAAACGTTTAAGTAGGATATCCCACATTAGTTGACTGTATTGATCATTAAAAATTATGTAATGATTTTCAGCCGTGTGGCAGTCTGGAGGACACTACGCTTGGTGGACAAAACAAATTTTGACTATTGTCAAACATGCATTACATTATTAAGGCTTTAATGATAAAACATTAAAATAAATTGAATTATGACATGGAACTGTTAGAATATGCCAACATTTTGTGAGAGTCAAGAAATTAACATGGGGCTACATTAATATTGTTAAAAATCAAAGGTGAGTAGCATGTTTTTTAATGTAATTATTGGGTCACTTTAGTTGAACAGCATTTGGCAACTGGATGTCCTGTCTGTTCCCATCCTAAGTAAATTGTGGTGGTACATACTTAATATTTTAAAGGATGTATATTTAAACAAATCCATTACTGTTACCATTTTTTGTATTTTCCAGAATCAGTCCATTGCCCAGACCTTTCTTATTGGCTGCTGGCCTGGCAATCAGAATGGCTGGACTCTCGACATCTTTGCAGCCTGGGAGGCTCCAATGCACAGAATGCAAGTAGGTGCATTTGTGATGGATGTAGATTTTCCCGAACCAGAGTGTTAGACATTGGGTCCCTAATTGGCAGGGGAATGCCCCCTTGTCCAAGTAGGGGTCACCATTCTATTCAGGGTAAGCTCCAAAACACCCTAGGGAATCCTGTACCCATGGCTCTGGTAGCTTGGTGCAGACCAGACAGACGTATCCGAAGAGGCAATGTGTAGAGTAATTTTGTAACACACTCAATGCAACCCAATGAGAACACTGCAAAAAGACTCAACACAGACTTAGAAAAATTGCAGTTCCTCTATATACATAAAAGATTGAGCTCACAATGATGAAGATTCAATGAGGGTTTTAAGAGTTATACACTCTTATATTTCACGCAGTGTTTTAGAGCAAAGATCAACAGGGCTGATTTTAGAGCCATTGCAGTAGTTTTGGGAAGTACATTAATGGTTGCAGTCCGAGAAGCCAATACGCTTCTCTCAGGGCAGTTCAGGTTTTACTGGGGACTGCCACGTGATGTCCATAAAGTCCGTAGTTACTAAATCTGAGGGGCACGGTGTAGAAACGCTGGGACCGCTCAGGTTATGATGACAGTCAAACCGCAAGTATGTAAGTGCCCCGCTATGAAGCGTATGATGACTTGGTACTCAGGGGTTTCCTGGGGCCGGCTACACACCAAATTTACCTGCGGGGAGGCCGCGGGAAGAGTCACTTTCTGCACCGTCCTCCAGCGTGATGTGCCCGTCATGGAGGTGCAGCCTTTGAGAGACACTCAGCTCAGCTGGGTTCGGCTGGGTGCGGCTTGGGCAGCGTTTACGTCATCAGGGTCTTCAGCAGTCTCATTGTCCAGGTACCTGGTAGGGAGGGGGATTGTAGTGCTCAGGTGCTCGCGCTGAGGTTGCAATTGACGCTCTGCCACCACAGGGTGATCTGACTCGGGAAAGTCACAGTGCGCTGAGCCCGCGGCAATCAGCGAGCGCTGTAGGGTGACGGAGGTGGATTGTGGGCTGCGAGGTCTTTCATCCCTGAGACCTCAGGGAGTCAGGGGGCACAAACAACTAACCCTGCGTAGTTTGTGCTACTTCGCGCCACACTAATTGCACGTAGCACAGTGCAAAAACGCGTAGCGTAGCGTAGTTGGCGACCGCGAGCGAGCAAAATGACATCCCAGCGAGACTTTTTCCTCGTTCGCGATCAGCAACATCAAGTTGGCGATCGCGAGCGTGGAAAAATAAACCTCCCGGCGAGATTCTCAACGCGGGGAGGTCAGGTTTCTCATTGCGAGTGGTCACGTTTGCTCGCGACCGCTCACAATGAGAAACTACCAGTCCGCATTGAGAAAGCTGCCGCTCGAGTAAAAATCTACTCGAGCAGCAGAAAACGACAGCTCGCACTGTGTGAGATGCCGTTTTCAATGATTGCACAGTGCAGACAAGCATCCGGCACTGTGCAATCATTACAAACCGCGCACTATGCAGTTCGCGTAGCGCTACGCGTATCTCGAGTAGTGCGAAGTGCACTTCGCGTAGCTACGCGTAGCACTACTACGCAAACTACACCCAGGGTTACCAACAACCCTTGGAGAAACTCTGGGCTGAATCTATAGTTCTTGTAGCAGGGCAGAGGTCAGCAGGCAGGAGGACAGTTCCATAAAGCAGGGCAGCAGTTCCTGGGAACATTCAAGCACACCCAAGAGGCAATCCTTCGAGCTCCGCAGCCTTTTTTTTTCTCTTGTCAGGGCATCGCTTCTGGTTCAGATACATCAATCGTCACCTTCCACAACACCCTATTTATCTGTCAGTCGTTGATAATAAACTTGGCAACAAGTCTGCAAGCTATCCCATTGACCTTTTACCTGTGAAGGGAAAAGGTAACGTTAGTCAAATTCATACAAGTAAATAACTACATTTACTCCACCTGTCTTCATCCGCCTTCTCCTCTCCCCTGTCGCCAACTGGAAAAATGGACAAAAACAGGTTAGTGGGCCCTCCAGGGTCCCTCCCCGTGCTATGGTGCAGGGAACCCCTTTGGGTCCTCAGTCGTCGTCATCATCTGATCTGTCCAGTGCAGCATAGTCACGCAGGTGGCTGTGCATCATCTTACGGCACACCAAGGTCTATGTCTCCTTCTTCCCTACTACCAGGTGGTTTTTGGAAAACAGAAGAACATCTTTAAAACAGCACATGAGCCTCCAGCAGCCCTGGAGGTCACCTAGTGCATGTGTCCTTGGGAACCATACATCACAGAGGCCGCTGTGATGCATGAAGTAGGAATCCAGGCCCTAAGCTCAGTGCCTAGGGCCTTCAGCACGTCCTGTCCATATGTGCACTCCCAGAATAGATGGTATGTCATCTCATCCATGTTGCACCCTCTCGGGCAGAACTTGTATCGGTTGAGTCCTCTTGCATGCATGAAGGCTCTCACAGGAAGTCCTCCTTGGTTGGCAATCCAGGCGATGTCTTTGTGCTGGTTCGTCAGGCGCTGGGATGTGACGTTTCCCCACACGTGGTCTGCTGTGGCAGAGGGGAGGGCGCCAATCGGCTCGCTGATGTCCCTTGCTAGTATCTGGCATTGTACAAATCTCGGGGTCTATGTGGCTGGGGCATCAGCCTCCGACCCGAACTCCTTCACGAACATCTCGACTTCCTTGTAGAACCACGGGGTCTCCCACTTGTACGGTGCTCACCTACTCTGCCCATCTGAGGTGCATCCACGTTGGCAACAGGAAGAAGCGTGCCATCAGAAAGTCGACATAGCTTTCATCTTCGGTCTTCAGGGTGTTGCTCACGCAGTGGCACATGAAGATTCCCCTCAGGATGGTGGCGATGTCCAGCAGCTTATACTCCAGCAGAAGTTTTTGCAGGTCCAGTACTGTAACAAAGATGTGAGGCCAGAGCCCTGTTTTTATACCCTGGTGCCCATCTACTAAAAGAAGGCAGAATCTTCTGGAAGGGTCTTTGAAGTTCTGCCATTCCTCACCTGGCTCCTAGCTGTCTGAACTAACAAAGCAGGGTTGTTAAGCCTGCTGTGGGGTGACAGGGCCCAAACTATTCAGGTGTTAGTGCGAATCACCACTCCTCCCTCCCAGTCTCAGAAGGCCATCAGTATGCAGATGGAGGCAGCCCTTCCTGTGTTTGGGTGAGTCTAGGGAGTATGCAAGTGTGGGGCTGCCGGACGTGGATTGGAGCATGCTGCAGGCACTCAGGACTGAGTTAAGGACAGAGAAATGTCCACTTTCTAAAAGTGGAACTTCTGAAGCAATAAGACTAAATCCAAATACACCAAGAGCGGGGATTTCTCACAACCATCTCAATCATACCAAAGACAACATATCTACTGCTTCCTATTCAGGAGTTACCACCTAAAGGGGGTATAAGGGAATTCCCAATGCTGGCCTATGAAAGGGGTAAGATCCACTGCAATGGCAGAGGCCTGAGGCTGGTTTGCCAATGTTGCCATGTTTAATGGGAGTGCACCTACACCTTAGCACTGATTAGCAGCAGTAAAGTGCCAAGCATCCTAAGTCCAACAAAAAGATATAGTCCAGAGCGCCAGAACGGGAGGCGATAGGGCAAAAAGATAGGGGGAGACCACCCTAAGGCTGACAGGTCTAACACAGAGAAAATTATGGAAGTAAAGTACAGAACACTGAAATGGGGTGGGCTAATTCCACTTGTTTTCCATTTTGGCAAACAAAAAGAAAAAAGTCAAAAAGCCCTAGTGGGGACAACCAAAAGTGACATCTTAAACAAAGGAGAACAACTGTACATGTACAACCAATGAAACATACTGCCCTACCAAATGAAAACAAAGTTCCAGATATAGTGCATACAGAGGAATGAAATAGAATGGAATGGAGATACCTATTGGGGAAACTATTTACAGCAGCTTACAAGTGCGTAATAGCTGCACATTGACCAATTGCAGCACTTGTGCTACGAGCACTGATGTTCAAAAGAGGATCTTTTACACTGTGGAAAATCAGTTATATGTACTTATAAAAGCCACCACGGCAGTCGACGGTGGGGACCCAAGTCACCATTGCTGATTTATTTATACTTTATGTTATACATCACATTCCTTTGCTGATTTGCTCGTTGCAAAATCTAAATAATCTAGCAGCCCCCTTGGGCTTCCTGATTTTAAATCTATTTGCCTTCAATGTCCAGTTGCACTTATTACGGCCACCATACCTCAAGTACGAATTAGAAAGTGATTGATTTAAAAAGTGCTTTTGCAGTAAAGCATCAGCGCTGCACGGGGTAGCTCTTCCCGATAGGTGCACCCGGAAAGCCACATTAAGGGTTACTAATGCAATCATAAATCAAAGCCCTCACCTTCATTACTAATTAAAAAGAAACTCTTTGTCCATCTCTCATTTGTAAGCCGGCCCTGTCAAGCGGCAGTTATTATGATGATCGGTGGCATCAATACCAGCAGAAAAAAACACAATAGTTGGACATTTAAACTCGCGCGCTGGTCGGCTCTAAGGCGTCGCTTCGTCATGGCGAGCGTCGCTGTTTTTAGAAAAAAAAAATCTATTTCAAAGGCAAAGAAAGCATTTCGCTTTTTCACATTATAAACCATAATTGACTTTGTATTTATTATTGAATGGCAATATCACAGCTGCCGTGTGCTGACGCACTTGTAAGCTTCATTGTTCTTCTCGAGTAGTGAGGTGAAGGCCTGCGCGCAATTTTATTTATGGCAGTTTCATCTCGCACAGTCCCCGGATTTCGCGGGTATGTGAAATGTGCAAATTTTTCATCTTTTCACAAAATACAATAATTTGCAAGATTTTTTGCCCACATGACACTGGTCTAAATAAACAGTGTTTCACCAATTATCCTTTTTTTTGTTGACCAACATATTTTCTCTCTGAACCAGTGTCTCCTGCCAGCACGTAGTGTTACTTTTTTGTCCTAGGTATACCCCAAAGGAGAAATGTTACTGGAGATACCCGTGAAACGTATTTGGTGTAATACATTGTACTGCAAATTCTTTGTAGTTGCATATATATGGAGCGTATCAACCGTGTCGATTGTTGAGGCATGTGATTTTCTAAAAATGACACTTCTTTCACAGAAAACAAAGTGCATATCCCTGCTGAGGTGCTGCCTCAAGGAATCACTATTTAAGGACAGACAGACTACGGTACATTTGGTGACAGCGGGTTGTCTGGTTGACAGCTCGTCATACCATTAATTAGGTTTCCTTCTTTGACTATTGCTCAACAAAGCATTCCTGGAGCATCTGAAGAGATTTCCCTCTAGGGTGCAGGCCAGGTGTCAGTTCTTTGAAGTGGAACCATACTTCGCGAGGCAGTCGGCCATGTTGGAACTGTGAGGCATCTGCTCGGTTCAGCTGGAGAGAGGGGTGCCCACACCATGAGAGAGATCCAATATCATACAGAGGAGGCAGTGGTTCACATCTCTTTTGAGGAGATTAATGGTACCTGCATCCATCCAGAAAAAGCCACAGCTGTTTCTAAATGTTACTGTAATATCTTGCAACAGGAATTATGGATATATATTTGACTACAAAAGTATGTTTGTCTTTAATAATAAAAAAAAGATGTAAACACACATCTTAGTATAAAATATGTTCCATGGTGTAAATGATACTCCAGTTCCACATAAAACATATCCACACTCAAAGTCCAATGCCATAGCATAAACAAAACAACAAGACTTTCTTCACTCAGTTTACCACACACTTATGTGCTGACCATGTCAGAACTCAAAGTGATTAAAACATTCATTGAGCAAAACTCACATACTGTTGCATATAGAAAAGAATGAAAAGTTCAAAGGAAAAAAAAGAAAAAATTAAGAGACACTGCAGACTAACTGCAGACTAAGTGTTTCAGATCTAGCCAAGAGGACACGCAAAGTCACAGGGAGTTTCATCCATCCATCACACCACGGTTCACCCATGCACACTCAGAGCAGCCGATTAACATACTCTTTCAGGATTCAACCGATATCACAACTAAGATTTAAGTCCAAATGAACAACGAGCAAGTACCTCTACAATCAATCATATGGATACTACTTTAACGCATTCAGGTAACAATCAATGTAGCCATATCAGTCATAGTCACATCAGACATCCAAGGAGACACGTATAATCAATATAAATGCATCCACAGTGACAATATGGATATGGAATTTTATATGGGCACAGAGTCTTGGGGCCAGGTAGTGAATGTCTTATAGACCGATAACGCCCACGCTACTGCAGGAGGCAGACTGCACACACATTTATACAGGGTTAGCTTTAGCGCTTGTGGCACCTGATGAAACAATCTTTTTTCGTTGCCCCTCCTCCCAAGACCTCCTCCTCGGATTCCCTCACTACCATCCGGCGAAAGTGCCCCTCATCGTTCCATAGCTCCTCTCTCAAGTACATTTAATTTGTTTAAAAGTGCTAGTAAAGGTTGGCTTTACTAATCCACTCAGCTAGCCACATAAAATACACATCTGTTCTTTGCAGCAGACATATTAACCCTCTACACTTTTTTATAGCGTGTCAAAACTGTCACTAGAAAAAACTTTGATCCCGCTCTCTAGTAGGAACATTAATCACAAGAGTTATCTTGACATTTCTTATAGGTGCCTGAAAGCTGGAAGCACAAGGAACTCTGCAGCAGATGCCATTAAAATGTTAGGTTATGCTAAACACAGTGCCCCTCCACCGCTTGAGGTCTGTGTCCCCTTCCAGGTCAGCGACCAGTGGGGCCACACCAGTCGCAATGACCTAAAGCTGGCCCTGCATACATACAGGGAGAAAGGAATTAATGTGGGCATGAAACTTTAACAGGACATTACAATGGGCAACAGTGAGAATGTCCAGGCTGAGTTTGAGCATGATGTCCCAACACACATGGCCTGAGTGATATAACTAACTGGCACAGTGAGTTATTTGAAAACAGGTGGTGGAATGGGAATGGATGCAGCAGGAGTGACCAACTATGCATAAGTTACAATACAACTTGGAGAGGGAAATCAGGGAGACTGCAGAGTGTTTGTGGCAGTATGCCCTGGCCTGGCACTTGTGAAAAATAATTATAGCGCTTAGACGCTTATGGAGCTACTTGGTGAAGTGACCTCACAACTTAGAATAGATGTGTTATAGGAGTAGTAGGAGCTGGGAAAGCCTCCTAGGTCCGAAACATAGCATTCACATGCGTATCTAACATGGATGTTTCATAGATCCCAAGCGCAAAGATGCATGTACACATGCTGATCATATTATTTAGAGACAGTCCTAAAACCTGCCCTTTCAACGTTCGAGAAGAAGTGAGAAGGTAGACATTGGACAATGAGCGAACGTACCTGCATAATAATGTGATGAGTGTGAAAGTACAGAGAGGGACTATAAGGTTCTCGAGCAAGAAGCTTCTCAAAGCTCAGTTTGCCAGCATTTTATCTATATGAGACTATAGAACTGCATTTGGTGGAGGCTCGATGTAGACTTGGGTGAAGGTGCGGCAACATACAGCTATTCTTCCCAGGTGCTCCTGTGGGTCAAGCCTTGAACTGAGCATTGAGTGGGTCTCCATGCACCAATGCACTGCTAAGATTGAAACTACAAATATCTGGGGTTTGTTTAGTTATTATTGCCCTTCTAGTCTTTGTGTGATACATTATTATATGTGGCTATTTCAATCAACTTTTTATTTTATATAATAAACGTGTGCTAAAAGACAGTCCGAAGGGTTTGACATAATTTCTTTTGCATAATGTTACATGATTTTACTTGTGTGCCAAGTGCTCAGTCCCTAGGCTTTGAAACTCCAACTGTTATTGTCGGCTTGCCTTAGTGTTTAAGTAACAGGAACATTCATGAAATTTAGCTTCCTGACATGAAAAACCTATGCCCTAAAAGTACTGTCCTATGCTGGTGAGGTTGGCATAGCCAGGAATCATATTCAGGAGGCTCACCTCCTACTGACACCAAGCTGACACTTGTGATAGGGAAAAAAACAGTAACATCTTCTTTCTCACTTCACAAGAGGGAAAGGTGAAAAAGCATAACACCATATTTAAAGAGATAAGCAGATGCCACTCCCAATTAGGCAAGGCAGTGAAAAGGTTCTAGATACTGAGCATGGCCCAAATTGTGTGTCTGGTCTTTAAAAATATTCCGTTTTGTGCCTAGCAAAGTTGGCAAGGTTTGAAAAAATTCATGAGGTTATGAGATTTCAGGCTTCAACTTTGCACAGAACTACTAAAATGTTATAGCGTTATTTGGGGAGAACTATTGAATGGAATGTCAATTTCACGAGTCAAGGCAGCTTTGGGACTCTTGCAGGCCTTATCTTACTATGAAGACAAAATAGGAGCTGAAAAATCCCTATCCTTGGAGACTCTTCCCTAATCCCAGTTCCTCGTCTGGTCTTGGTGTAGATGTGGTCTGTGGTGGCTTTGAGCCAGTTGTAGGATGTGCGTGTGGAGGTATTCACATAATTTGGAAGCATCTGAACCAAATTAGAAACATCACTGTTGACAGGCATGCAGTGAATCCTTAGCCACCCACTACTATCTGCAATGCCTTTAATGGCTCAATTTGGCTCCTATGTAACTCCTTAAAATGATGTGAAGCAGATAAGGGTCCCTTGTTTACTTTGCATAGGACTCAAGCTGCACCTCACTGATGAGGTCCAAATGTCTGAGATTGACCTGGGCTTGCGGCTGTTCCCATCTGGAGTGGACCTGGTTTCTCGGGTGGGGATGTGCTGTTGCAATTAGAGCAGAACAAAGACAGATTTGCATTGACTTGTCTCTGTCTTGATGAGAAGAGATTTGATATTAATTTTAAACTTTGTACTGTCAGACAATATCATATGATACCTAATATGAACAATATGAATTTTTCTTACCTATCGTTTGTTACTAATTTACAACATAGATATATTTTACTAAGATTTCGATTAAATCATATCCCTTTTATGTTAGGTCATCCATCAAAAATATATGTGATTGATGCACTCCCACTTTATCCCTGTGACATGCAGTCTAGGCAGAATGACCTACAAAAGTGTACAAGGACTGAAAGATGTGCTTCACTTCGCCTCCCCCACTTTAGAGGTGGAGTTGGCAGAGGTGGGGACACCTCCTATTCTCCTACATTTCACACCAGTGTTGCTCCCCAAAGTGGGGGTGTAAACCAGGGGCTGCCATCTGCTGCCAGCAGCAAAGGCTCGGGGTCATATGACAAAGGCGGCAGGCCTTTGAAGTTTCCCCTTCGAGCACTGGCCCATCCTGCAGTAGAAAGTGTGATACCACTGCCCAGTATGTGCATTGTTTCTGGTCCCAGAGAGCAGAAGCTATCTATCCAGGGGTCCAGAAACATATCTGGTGGTAGCTGGCTGCCTACAGCCGGTCAGAGGCCACACCTGGGTTGGTAGGTTTTCAGGGGGCACCTCTAAGGTGCCCTCTGAGCTCATGGTACAATACATCTCACATTGACATCAGTGTGGATCTATGAAACTCCTGTGTTCAGTGACGCCATCATGGTACTGTGGAACTTAAGTTGTTGAGTTTCCAGCCCATGTACTTGGTATGTCTTTACTGGCACTTACAACACTAAGTAATGGGCCCTAATATTGTAGAGGCATATATGTTCATGCAGATATGTCCTAACCTATGGTAGAGTGCACCCTGCTTTAGGACCATGAGGCCTGCTAGAGGGGTGACTTACCTATACCTTCAACCAGTGCTGACTGGCATGGCACCCAGGCAGGGTGCCATGTCGACTTTGTCATTGTGTCCCTCACAAGGACATGCAAGCTGCAAAGTCAGTGGCATAGTCCCAGTGAGGGGAGTCCCAGGGGACCCTCTTCAGCTCCCAGTCCCTAGGTACCCAGGGTACGATTTACTAGGGACATACAGGGGGCAGAAGTACCAATTGTCAATATATTTGGGGAAGGAACACTAGCACAGGTGACGTGACTGGCATGGACCCTGTGCTCTACAATCAAAACCACATCGAAACCAGACAAAAATACGGGCTAACCAATGCAAAAAGAGGCACTTTCTCACATGCAGTGGTCTAAAAATGGCCCTACTAGGGCAACGACAGCAGTGCTGCAAGCTTCCATAATCAGTAGAAGGGCAGTCCTACACAGTTTCCAGAGGTGGAAACTACAGGCAGAAGCCACAGCTGAGACTTGAGAGTTTGTGTTTAGATTTTATAGTAAGTATGTTTTTGAAACTTTACTGAAGAGAGTCAGACTTGATCTCTAAGCTCACTCCCTGGAAGTCACCCTAGACACCAGGCTCACCCTCAAGGAATGCACTGCCAAAACAACAAAGACAGCCTGGTACCATCTCTCTCTCTTATAAAGAAAGTAAAACCGTTTTATCCAGAGAGTGACTTCAAAATCAAAACTGCTGTTCAAACCATTGTACTCTTACATCTGGGAGGTGTTTATACCCTACTCCATATACTCCCAGACACCACACTGTCATACATTCTGAAAAACTTCTCACCCAGAGCCTGAACAAATGTAATCACATCATGTCTATCCTGATTTAACTCCCTCGGCTACCCTTGCCAGCCCTCACCATCTTCACAAACAGCAGTATCATTATCAAGCCATCACAACCAGCACCCTTGCTTATCTTATAGACAAGCTCACCTTGTGGTTCTTGCTACACCCACAGCAGGACACCAGTTGGGAGACTGAGAAGTAAGCAAAAGAAGAAACAAGGCAGCAGGCCTTTTCTATCTTTGCATCCAGGTTTTGAAACAACATCCCTATATCCATCAGGACTGCCCTTCTGCTGCTCCAATTTAAAAAAAGAATTGAGACCGCACCTCTTTAAAATAACACTACATCACAGTACATTAATAATCCACTAACTAGCTACCTCTTCTGTTGACTTTTTGCTTGTCTTTGACTTTGTACAGCACCCCACTGACTTTTGTCTAGATTCATGCTGTAGATATAACAGAGATATGAATACTAACTTGCTATAACTTGGAACTTGGAATGCTGTTTTGCATTCTCACTACATCTCAGGCAGAGATTCTACATGTGCTCTAAGCGCCCTGGAGTTGTAGGATGATGTAATAGTATGCCAGAAGATGGGTGTCATTGGGGAACTCATTTACCACTGTGAGAGCCCCCCGGCTCTCAAGAGCAGGTAAGCATGCCTGATGTGGTGGTCACTGTGTATGCACCTTTTGTGTATGTATTATGCATGCACCCACGGGCATGTGTGCAGGTGCAGAGTAGATCGCACTATTTGTAGTCTGATGATCTATTCAATCTCAACTTGCAGGTTTTGAAAAACACTGCAGCACAGTATTCACTAACCGGCTATTGGACGTTGCCCTCTCTGCAGGGTCACCTCTAAACATTTTTGCCTCTTAAATCTTCTGTTTTCTGAATTTGCTTTTGTTGACATTAGAACTCTGTGCACTTCACCACTGCTAACTAGTGCTAAAGCGCTTGTGCTCTCTCCCTGAAACATGGTAAAATTTACTTACACCTGATTGGCACGTTTGATTTACCAATAAATCTTCATCAAGTGATACTACATGGACCCAGGGCCCATAAATTAAATACTACTAGTGGACCTGCAGCACTTACTGTGCCACCCACTTAGGAATCCTTTAAAATATGTCTCGGGTCTACCATTGCACCCTGTGTGCAGTTTTAAACAGCCACTTCAACCTGGCAACTCTTTTGCCAGGCCCAAACACCCCTTTTTAATGCATATAGGTCACCCCTGAGATAGGCCCTAAACAGCCCATAGGGCAGTGTGTACTGTATTTAAAAGGTATGACATGATTTTTAAAATTTTCATGTACTAGTAGTGAAAAAATCCCAAATTCGTTTTTTTACTAATGTGCGGCCTACCTCTCTCCCATAGGATAACAATGGGGTATGTTATTACATTTAATAAAGTCGAACTGTAAGTCACAATTCTTAAAATGCTACTTTTAGAAAGTTGCCATTTTGTTGCCCTAACCATTTGGTGCCTGTGTCCTGGGTTGCGTTACTGTGAATAGTTGGCTTTTGGGAATTCCTCCCAGACAGTAAGACAAAGGGGGACTAGGTTGTATTGGTGGGGAGGAGCTTTTCTCTGCCCCACTTACATTTAAAAAGCTGCCTCTTGCACACTCACAAAGGAGCTTCACACTAGCCTGGTGTCACTCTAGACCACTTGGCGGCTGGGGAAGGAAGGACATTTCCAGAACCAGATGAGGAGGTGGATAGCCTAGAAGTTTTACTCAATTCAAAAGATGGCAACCAGGTATAAATGACAAACCCTCAGACCCATTCTTCGGTACACTCCTGGACCTTTGGAAGAATTCAGAAGGACTGGATTGTATTCCAGCAGGCGGTCCTGCTGCTTGAGATCTGCCTTGTTTCTCAGACGACTGAACTGCTGCTTGAGGCCTGCCTTTTTTGTTGGGGGACTGCCCTGCTGCTGCCAGAATACTGCCCTGCTGCTAGAGGCTTGCTGTTTTCTCAGAGAACTGCCCTGCAGCTTGAGGTCTCCTTGCTGAAAGAGAACTGGACCATCTCCTTGTTCCAAGGAAGGCATGCAGGAATCCAAGGGCCAATTGGCTGACCTCCTGCTATGAGCTACGGGGACACAACAAGCTCTAGAGGTCTCCCTGCAACGGCCCAGCTGACCTGCTGCTACTGAACAATCCTGGACCTGCAACCAGACCTTCCTGAGCACTGCTTTCCTCTGGTAGAGTTAGTCCCTGATCTCCAAATGTGCCTCTCTAGGTTTTGGACACTTGGCTGGCATCAGAGCACTCTCCTCTGTAAAGAAAGGTGAAATGCTAACGTTTTTGGCCCTGCACAATCTGCGAATGAGCACGTTCATACTGAGACTGCCGCCTGTAACAGCAGTCAACACAAAGCTCCGGTTATCCCAACTCTTTGCCCTACAGGAACCGCCTGCAAAGACTGTCAATGTAAAATTTGCACTTCATGCTACAGCAAAAATAGTGCATGGTGACTTCCAACGCAGTAGCGGCTGCTACCGGACTCAGGTGGTTGGGCGGGGAGGGCGGGAGGAGGGACAGATGGGGGAAATTAAAAAGATAAAATATAAACACTTACCTGGCTCTAGCCGGGGTTGCCCCTGACTCTCCTCCAATCCTCTTTATTTTCTTGTCTTCTTCTTGTCTGGAGTCCGGCAGCAGGAAGTACCCAGGTTCCCAAGCTGTGATTGCTCTGAGCGCCGAATTATGGCTTGAGAGCCTGGGGCATGTTCTCCACCCAGGCTGTAAAGAAGCCTGGATGGAGAACATGGCAAGTGTGCATGACTGTTTTGGGCAGCCCGAGAGGGCTTGAAGAACCAGAACCTTTTGGGCCTGGCGGCGCAGGGTACGCCTTAATCTCCTGGGTTCTCCTGCTCAGTTACACAGAGACACGGGACACTCTGGTAGGCGTTAGCAGATCAGATTTAATAGCTGCAGCTAGTACAGTTATCCCAGAAGTACACAAGGTAGGTTCTCAGGAGACTGCCACTTCACTCTGTGGCGCACAAACTTTTATACCATATAGGTAACATATACATTAACCAAGTATACACCCAGCATATACAAGAAAGAGCCAATAAGGAAAGTTGGAAAACAGGACAGAACCAATAGGAGAGATTTGAAAACAAAAGTGTCAGATGACTCGAAGAAACCTCTCCTTCAACTGTGTTTGTCACCCCTACCTCAAATTAATTTATTAGCGGATTCGTAACAAACCTGCAGGTGGTGAGATACGTTTGTGTGTGTTGGAGGACAGTTGTGAAACGAGAGAATGCTAGCAGAGGACAGTGAAGGCCGGACGATAAGATAAAGTCAGAAAAGAATAGTGTGAACCAACAGATAGTTGAGACGGGGATTAGGAAAACCAGACAGGGATTAGTGTACTCGGCCAGACCTAACACCAGCTTTGCAAATAGAGGCAGAAGGACCATTTTGACACGAAGCTGCAGAAAAAGCAGAATAGACTTTGTTCGCCGTGCTGCCTGAGTGATGGCAACACAAAATGGCGGCGGAGCACAAGATGGCGGGTCGATCCGATCGCGATCGGAAATCGAAGTTCCTCAGACCCTCCTTTTGCCAGAACTCAGGCAAGGTAGATTTATGTTAATCTGAGTCAATGTCGATAGCCATGAGGTCATCGAGCTGTTGCTGTAACATCATTTTTATGTTTTCTGTTCTTGGTGATTTGGGTTTAGGGATGCACATAGTAGCACATAGGTCACAGATGGTGGGACCACAGTGCATACAAAGGCAACAGGAGAAAATAATGGTCAAATTTATTCAGAGGAATGTCAACACTTTCCAACCCCATTTGGACAGTAGTCCCCAAAACCACTCCGAAAAGGACCAATCTCCTTCGTTCTGGTGAATCGACTCAGAGATTATATGCAACTTAGAGATAGCTTGGTATACTGTCGGAGCGTCATTAGGTATGAAAATACAGCAACTTGACCCGATCAATTTGCACACTCCACCACGATCTGCAAGAACAAAATCTAAGGCAACTCGATTTTGTAAAGTCATAAGACGGTCCGCCTGTAGTTCTGCCGTGATATTACTTAAGGCTCCTACAGTGATGTCTATTGTGGTCTCTACGACACAGACTAGTTGCCTTATATTTCTGCTGTTGGCCATTGGATCCGAAAAAGGAAGAAATCCTTTGAGGAAATGTCCTCCCTCTTGTCCTGCTGTGTCTTTCGAATCAATAATCCCTCTGCCATATCTGTTTCGATGATAGTTTGCAGAAGCGGTGTATGTAGGGGGAAGAAGGAAAGCTATATAGCAGGTACCAGAAAAATCAGTTGGTAACCATGTGTAAGCTCTATTGTGGCAGATAAAATATGTGCCTTGAGATGGCACTAGAGGAGGCGAGTTCTGAGAGGAATAAACGTACGTGTGCGAACAGTTATTTCTTTGTATGGTGTCGGAAGAGCGATCTTTAATTTGCAGACAGTAATTTCCCTGATGAGGAATCGTCCAAATTGGCGGAGATTTCCTTTGTTTGACTTTATCACTAAGACTAGTGATATAATGGGTGACATTCCAGTTTGTATACGCTTTTCTTTCATCAATGGAAATCTTACTATTTTCCATGATTTTAGCCATAGCTACCATTCCCTTAATTAATGAGCTATGACTAAAATCTGGACCACCAATATATGAATTAATGGATCGTTTGAACTTACTTTGGTAGGCATTGGAGAAAATAACAAAATAAGCCCAAGCGGAACCCTCATAAGAGAACGGGAGAACTAAATATGGCATTCCTTTCTCTGTGGTATGTGGCATAAGTCCACACACCCAACAGTCAGTCGTATTGACCACTAGCTGGTGTTGATGTAACAACTGGACAAAGGAATTGTTGTAGTATTCAGTTCTTCTAATGAGTTCAGGTTGAGGAAGGGTATGAAAGAGATGTGGAGAAACAGTAGAAGAAAACGAAGAGGAAGAAGGAGAGACAACTTTTTGCTGCAGAGCATAAATAATCCAACCTATAATCGCCAAAGCAATACACAATAGTATAACAATACATAAGGTTATATTAAAACGACTGTACATTAATTTACAGGATTCTTTCTTCATTTCATCCTTTCTCTCTCTTTTGCCTAGTGTAGTTTCCATCTTTCTAATGGATGCTCACGGCAATCTTCCTCGATCACTCAATTATGATTATCTGCCATCCTATGACACTGCAAGTCCTGTAGGCCTATGGCCACTATTCAGGTCACAATCAAGACTCCTACCGTGACCCTGCAACCGGGACAGAATACTACACAAGAGAGGAGAAATCTTAAGTGTTCTTTTGTCTAGGTCTCAAATTGTATCGTTCCTTTCCAGGAGTGTTTTGATTCTGAAACAACGTTTGTGGATTGGTTGTATCTAAGCGACGATGCAATGGTATTGCTTCCTGTAGAATGTCGTCGTCCTCTTTCTCAGACAATGTCCCATTCAGGCGTGCATCACTAAAGGGTACGAATAGTGGAACCTTCTCATTCTCAGAATCACCAATGCCCCTGCGTATCCATTGATCGTAGGGTAAAGGCAAAGGCACTTTCTTACAATGCACGCCGTGAATCCAATTCTTCTTTCCTTCGACTTTAACTGCTGTTCTCGTGGTTAACAACACTAAACGAGGCTCCCTCCATCTGGGCTCCAAATTTCTTGTTCTTTGGAAATTCTTGGTGCAGACCCAGTCACCTGGTCGGATGGAATGACCTGGGTCTGTGTAAGCCTCTGGTAAAGCACTTTGAACCTGTTGATGGATAACACGCAATTTAGTCGTAAGATCATGCAAGTAGTCAATCAACATTGGATATGGCAAGTCTGAGTATTTCTTAGGGCGAGGGACTCCCCATACATTGGCCGGGCGTCCAAAAACCACTCCGTAAGGGCTAAGTCCCAAACAAGAGTGTACTGCAGTTCTGGTGGACAGTAGAGCTAATGGCAAAGCATCGGGCCAATTGAGTCCTGTACTAGCCTGAACCTTTGCTAACTTTAACTTCAATGTACCGTTGTAGCATTCTACCAAACCCGCTGATTATGGATGATTTGCTGCATGGAACTTTTGTTTGATACCAAGACACGCACAAACTTTTTGCATGACTTGGCCAACAAATTCGCTCCCATTGTCACTCCAGACAATGCGTGGCAAACCAAACCTAGGGAAAAATTCTTTCAGTAGAATTTTAGCTGTGGCTAAAGCTGTGTTGTCTTTTAGAGAGTATGCTTCAATCCATCTTGAAAAGACACATACTACTACCAGAACATATTTGAGGTTGTTGCATCGTTCCATATGAATATAATCGATCTGCAACACCTCAAATGGATATGTTGGAGGAGCAAAGTGACCTGCTGGAGTTGGGGTTCCCTTTCCTGGGTTGTACATCAAACAAACAATACAATGTTTCACTACATTGTCTGCACATTTTGGGATTCTGTCATTTTGCCACACTGGAGCCAGAAATTTGCATATACCTTTTGCACTTAAGTGGGCTGGACCATGCGCCATAGTACCCACTGGAAGCACATAGGCATCTGGTAACAGCCAACGTTGGTGTTCAGATAATTCCACCCAACAACCCATCTCATTTAACATTCCTGTACTTTCTCTCCACTTGCTCAACTCTTTCTCTGTAGCCTCTTTCTGAATCGCTCGTACACTTTTCACTGTATCCTCATACATTCCTCTCTCTCTAACCCAATTTGCAGGACCCGCCACATACATTCAACTTGTTGCATCTCTCGCTGTCTTTTTCGCTACTTCATCTGCAAATGCATTTCCTCGACCAACATCATCTGTAATCTTTTTGTGTGCACTACACTTCACAATCGCTATTTGGGTGGGTAAGGCAAGTGATTCAAGGAGATCAGTCACTAACTGACCATGTTGTATTTTAGCGCCATGTGAAGTGAGAAATCCCCTTTCCTTCCAAAGACGCCCAAAGTTGAACGCTACACCAAAGGCATATTGGCTATCGGGTACACGTTCACTTTTGACAATACACATGCTCTTGTTAAAGCTATCAATTCAGCTGCTTGAGCTGAATTATGCCTAATACGTGCTTTTTCCACAACTGTATGCAAAGTAGTCACAGCATAGGCTGAAACTGTATCTCCATTAGGCATTTTAAGACAAGAACCATCTACCCATAGAGTTCCATCCGGATTCTCTAACAGTGTGTCTTTTAAGTCAATTCTTCCTTTTGTCTCTTCCTCATTATGAAAGAAACAATCATGTTGCTCCTCAACACTTTCCTCATCTGGAAGGGGCAACAGAGTGGCTGGATTTAGGGTATTACATCGTTTGATGTGTACGTGACTAGCCAACAGCGTCAGCTCGTATCCAGTTAGACGAGCGCTCGTAAGATGCTGTGTTTTCGTTCTATTTAGTAAGGTATCCACTGCATGTGGTACCATGACAATGAGAGTGTTATCCAACACCACTCCAGCAGACTGTCGAATAGAAATTGCTGCTGCTGCTGTCGCTTTGAGGCAACTGGGCAATGCTTTAGCTACTGGGTCTAACGTAGCCGAAAAATATGCACATGGTCCCTGCTTGTCTCCAAATCGCTGTGTTAAAACTGACAACGCACAACCTTCTCTCTCGTGAACATAGAGCGTAAAAGGCTTATGTAATCAGGGGTACCCAATACAGGAGCGGAACACAGAGCAGTACGTAAATCGGTAAAACTCTTTTGGCACTCATCAGTCCATGGAAGGGGGTGAGGCGTATCTTTTAAAGTGAGGGCCAACAAAGGTTTGGCTATCAGAAAGAAGTTAGGGATCCATTGCCTACAATAAGAGGTGATACCCAGAAAGGCACGTACCTCCCTTTGTGTGGATGGCACAGACATTTGCGTAATCGCCTGAATTCGTTCTGGCGTTAATCGTCATCCCTCCTTTGATAGGAGATGACCCAAGTAGGTAACCTCTCGACGAACATATTGTAGTTTAGAGGGTGAAACCTTGTGATTCAGATTAAACAAATGGCGTAACAATGCAACAGTGGCATTTTTGCAAATCTCTTCTGAATCAGCAGCGATTAACAAGTCATCCATATATTGGATAGGAGCAGCACCAAACGGCAAATGCAAAGTATCAAGATGACTTTTTAAAGCTTGGCTGTAAATAGAGGGACTTTCACAATAGCCTTGAGGTGCGCGCTTAACCCCTTGAGTGCCCACCGCCCTTTCCCCCTCCAGTGCCGGGCCTTTCATTAGCGGGCGGGGTCCATGACGAGATAGTCTCGTTATGGGCACAGCGCAACCGCGCTCCATGACGAGACTATCTCGTCATGGGCATAGAAGGGGTTAAACCGGAAGCTTCGGCCTCCAAGAGAGAAGCCAAAAATGTCCCTACTCTCTTCTGCAGTGGGAATACTAAAGAAGGCATTCTTTAGATCGATAACAGAAAACCAGGTCGCAGTGGAAGGTATCATTGTCAACAAAGCAGTGATATCTGATACTGCGGGAAACTGTGGCACAACAATTTTGTTTACCTCCCGAAGATCAATTGCGAAACGATATACAGGTGGCTGAGAAGGATCAGTGCGTTTAAGAACAGGAAGAATAGGACTATTGCATGTGTTACCTCTTGTTTCTATAACCACACCTTTCTGAATCAAGTCATGAATGATTTCCAAAAAGCGCTTTTTCACCTTCAGTAGAAATTCTATACTGTGGGATACGCGGCAATTCAACATTGGGTTTAAGAGTGACAACATAAGGTGGAATCTCAAGACAACCCACATCGTTCGGACCCGTGGCCCAAAGCGTTGCTGGAAGAGAAAGCAATTCAGGTGGAAACTGATCTTTGGACAAATACATTGGAGAAATCAGAAGATTCTGATGGTGTAAGATGTACACCAGAAGTAGAACAATATATCGTAGCATGCATTCTTTTCAATAAGTTTAAACCTAACAGATTCTCACCGCAACCATTCGTCAAGAGAAGTGGAGCTTTCAGATCATAAGGGCCAATTGTAATAGGCAGAGGGCAAGAAACTGGGTTACTAATAGGGGCCCCAGAAAATCCTACAGAAACATTTGTTAAGCCAGACAAAGGTGCCCCAGGGAGTTTAGAATGAATGATAGAACTTCTCATCGCCCCAGTATCTAGAAGAAATGGCTCTGAAACACCCATTGTAGTGACGTTAACATAAGGTCCATTCTGATCTACTGGAATCGACACAACTCCCTTACTTTGTCCATGGCTGTCCTAGTTGGCATGAAGACTCTCATTTTCATTTTCAACATAACAATCTTCATTATAATATTGCGTTGACCTAACATTTTGCTGATCAAAATAGTTCACAGAATTGGGAGAAGGAATGGCACGCTGTTCTTGAGTCAACACACCTCGACCGCTACCTCTATTTGCTGACTGAAGGCCAGCACGACCTCGTGGAGCAGATAATGCTCCATTGCGTTGCAATAAAACCGGACAACTATTCTTAAAATGACCTTCTTCCCTACAATACGCACATTGATTAGGTCCCAACAAAGGTCGCGGAATGTATGATTCAGGTTTTTGATACAACCTCTGAAACTGCGGAGGCTGGTGAAACTGAGGCTGAACATAGCGAGGAGGATAAGCTTGTTGCAAGAGAACCTTAGTTTTTAATTCTTTCGTCTTTTTCTCTTGCTTTTCCTTCTCCTCTTTATCTCTGTTTTCATAATATTGTGCAGTAGCCAATATCTGGGCAGAAGAAGAAACAGCCCATGAACTTTCAGAATCTTTCAATTTGTATGACAACTCGGGAAGCAAATTAAATACAAATTTGTCCACAAATAATCGCTGACCACCTTCTCTAGCCATATCTTGACCACTGTGATCGATAAATGTCTCCTCAAAACGAGTGAAGAAATCAGAGAGACTTTCATCTTTCTTTTGTTTGCATGCTGCTAGCTTATCCCAGTTAACTCTCAATGCAGGCATCATGGGTTTCATTAATGTAATAATCCTACCAGGGAGTTCCGCAATCAAAGCTTCAGGCTTTGCACCACCCACTTGGTCTCTATCTGTGGTAGTTATAACATCCCAAGTGGCACCTAATTCCTGTACGTGATTCTCCTTACGAATCTTAGCCCATATTGTCTGTGGGACTACATTTCCCATCAACATGTCGATATCAGCTAAATTCATGATGCAAGCATCAACTGTCTGTGATAGTTCTTTGTAATAACCTGCAGGGTTCTTACGAGGATCTGGTAGAGTCTGCTTAAGGGCCAAGACTTCAGATCGTTTCCATGGAACATGTACCCATATATGCTGAAAATGAGCAGGAATAATTGGATTATTACCTACTGCTGCAACCTCTTCCTTCCATACTGGAGGAACCTCTCTCATGGGATAATTTTTCCGTGTCAACCTAACCGACGGATCGGAATCAAGAAAAGCCTGAGAGAACAATAAGGATCTATAAGAAATAAGGGCCTCATTTATGAAAAGTGACGCAACTCTGCGCTGGCGCAGAGATGCGTCACAATTCCGTACGACATGCTGCGTCACTTTTTTCCGACATCGATGCATCAAATTTATGGTTTGGCGCATCATGTCGTAAGTGATGATGAAAGTTAAAAAAAACACACGCAGACGCTGCCGTCTTGACGTAACCAAAACTGACGCAACTGCTGAAAAAATTGTCGTAAGTCAGATTCACGTATTCTGACGCAAGTCAACCTTGCCCTGCACCACTTTTTCATTGCGTCAGTATTCGGAAAAAAGCTAAAAATACACGCATCCACCTATAAACTCATTTCTTGAGGCAAATATAGCTACCATGGAGTATGACGGAGACAACAGCAGTCAAGATAACCTCCCACATGCCAGCCAGGATGTCCAGCCCGAAACCCAGGGGAAGAGGAAGAGGAAAGTAAATTTCAGTGTGGAGGAGAACGAAATACTCATTAATGAGGTAACAGACCACCAACACCAGCTGTTTGTCAACTCAAAGTTGCCATTATCTGAAAAAGATGCCATTTGGCAGTCCATATTGACAAAGGTCAACTGTGTGGTCCAATCAAAGAGGACAGCGACCGATATAAAGAAACGCTGGCATGACATCAAGCGCAGGACAAAAGAAAAAATGGCACAAAATCGGAAGGAAGCAACGAAGACTGGAGGAGGCAGCCCAGCACACCAGGAAGAGCTGGATGCCCTTGAGGAGCGGGTGGCGGCTGTCATCCCAGATGAGTTGGTGGCAGGACTTCCAGGACAGGAGAGTGCTGAGCATGAGGAACTGCAAGACACACAGGGTAAGTTGTTACAAGGGGCAATGTTGGTAACAAGTTAATGTTGTGCAGTGCATTTACTAAGGTACCAGGCCTCATTAGTGACATGCGTTGTGCAAAGGGAAGTCATGCATGTCAATAACAGTGAAGTGTCACATAAAAGCCTTGTACCCTGGACAGTCAGATGTTGCACAGTTCAATCCAGGTCTCTCATGTACATCACAATACATATGTCAAAAGCGCAGTACCAGCCCACTGCCACACCTGTGAATTGCCACATGCAGGTGCAAACACAACAGAACCCATATGAAATACAAACCCAACAACACCCTGCAACAGACATAGGGTGCCTCATTTATGATGCTGGACTGGCACCACTGTGCTGCCAGGATGCCTATTATGTACTGGTGGCACAATGTGCTACAGGCATAATAATAGGGCAAGGAAAGCCACGTCACATGGTTCACCAAAAAATGAAATTGGCATCATTCACGCATTAAAGTGCGTGAAAGGGGTATTCCATGGGTGTTGCTGTGGCTTTTCCTCAGCAACACCCATGTCCACTAATGCATTTACAAAGTTTTAGCAATTGTGATTCTGGAAAGGCGTCAGAATGCTACGGCAATGCAGGGATGGCGTAGCTAGACCCAACGATTTGTAAAACAGCAGTGCTTATTTACAATGCCCTTGCGCCACTGATACGTCACTGGTAAAAAGTGAAATAACAGTGGCGCAAGACCCTTGTAGGAAAAACTGTTTACCCACAACACAGGTGTATTTGCACCATGGGGCAAGGGTGCCTGAGCCAGTGCATGTCATCAGTTTATGTGTCAGTGCCTGGAAAAGCACAGAGATGCATCATGTAAAGTGAACTATGTTGCATCACTGTGCTTCAAAACCTAACACAGTGCTGCTCAGAAAGCTGACTTGCGCAACCGTGCTGCGTTGGTTTTTGTAAAATTGTGCTGTACATTTGTCCACATGGATTACTACAAAACATCACTGACAGTAAACCTACCTACTAATCCGGCAACTTCCAGGCCCAGGTGGTCCAGGAGATCCTGCTCTCGGTTGATTATGTCTGCCCAGCGGTGTTTGTATTGCCTTAGGCTCCTCTCCACACCAAAGATGCGCTCCATTTGGTAACGCACCTTCTCCCACCTTGTCTTCCTCTCCTGTGTCGGGTACCCCTGTAGTACCCT
The DNA here is from genome assembly GCF_964204655.1 of Triturus cristatus. Classification (NCBI taxonomy): domain Eukaryota; kingdom Metazoa; phylum Chordata; class Amphibia; order Caudata; family Salamandridae; genus Triturus; species Triturus cristatus. The sequence goes on along the minus strand of NC_140595.1, from coordinate 345,231,784 downwards.
GCCTCCGCTCCCAATCATGTTCGGGAGATAGTGGACTATGAGCCACAGTAGCCCCCCAAACTCCTGCTCAGTCAGGTTCCTGGACCTGCCCGACATATTTGTGACACAGCACAAAACACAATTTTGAAATAAAAAACGTAACTATATTGCCTAACAACTCTTCCCCCTATAACTATGAAGAAATACCCCTAAATAGACAAACACCCCTTTCAAAACAACACAAAACTACACAATACACAACTACACAACAGTTCAGACACAATATGGACACAATAAACAAGACACAGACAGACACACAGCTTTTAAACTTGACCAAAATCACTAGCAAGCAAAAACACCCTCCTACACCTAGAACAGACTACAAATGAGTGAAATAGAAAGTGAAAGCAACATTGAACTTCCTGGTGTGCAGCATGGCAGGCTGATTACATCATATCCTGTTTCGATGCGACACGTTTTCACCGGTGCGTCATTATTTGCATGCGTCAAAAATCATTTTATGACGCATCGTTCATCGTAGTTGTCAATGTACAGTTGCACTGTTTAGCACGCAGGACACCAGATGCGTATTTCCCGTTTGTCATAAAAGTGCCTCAACAGGCACATTACATTTTAGAGTGTCAATTTATGGTGGTAGTATATTCAGCTGAGTCTGATTCTGACGTATGTTGCACAAATGTCATTTTGGGGGTTTGAGTGAAAAATGCATGTGTCAGATTCTGACTTATGATGCACATACGTCATTTTGGGTGGGTTGAGTGGGAAATGCATGTGTCTGATTGTGACGTATGCTGATCAAACGTCAATTTTGGTGCTTGAGTCAGAAATGCATGTGTCTGATTGTGACATATGATGATCAAATGTCAATTTTGGGGCTTGAGTGGGAAATGCATGTGTCTGAATGTGACATATGCTGATCAAACGTCAATTTTGGGGCTTGAGTCAGAAATGCATGTGTCTGAATGTGACGTATGCTGATCTAACGTCAATTTTGGGGCTTGAGTCAGAAATGCATGTGTCTGAATATGACGTATCCTGATCTAACGTCAATTTTGGGACTTGAGTGGGAAATGCATGTGTCTGATTCTGACGTAAGATACACAAACGTCATTTTAGGGCTTGAGTCAGAAAAGCATGTGTCTGATTCTGACGTATGCTGATCAGAAGTCACTTTTGGGGCTTGAGTCAGAAATGCATGTGTCTGAATGTGACGTATGCTGATCAAACGTCAATTTTGGGGCTTGAGTCAGAAATACATGTGGCTGAATGTGACGTATGCTGATCAAACGTCAATTTTGGTGCTTGAGTCAGAAATGCCTGTGTCTGATTGTGACATATGATGATCAAACGTCAATTTTGGGGCTTGAGTGGGAAATGCATGTGTCTGAATGTGACATATGCTGATCAAACGTCAATTTTGGGGCTTGAGTCAGAAATGCATGTGTCTGAATGTGACGTCTGCTGATCTAACGTCAATTTTGGGGCTTGAGTCAGAAATGCATGTGTCTGAATATGACGTATCCTGATCTAACGTCAATTTTGGGACTTGAGTGGGAAATGCATATGTCTGATTCTGACATATGATGCATAAACGTAATTTGGTGGTGAGCTATATTTAGGACTATGCAAACTCTGACGAGCACTGACAGCACCTTTTTCACTCCATGACATAATTTTTCAGTCCACCACTGTCCAACTGGATGTTTTCTTTAATGTTTGTCCTATTATACATTTTTGATCCACAAAATTTGACAACATACATAAATATTTATATTGTTTGAACTGTTGTATGAGATTTCATTATATGGGGTCACCTTCACCCATGTATTTTTTGGAATAGTAAACAATGTTAATTCATGGTGAAATTAGATTAATGACAATTGGGAATGTAGTGTCTATGTAGGCTTATTTCATGTGTTATTGGAGTAATAAACACAATGGAAGTAATCTTTATGGCATATGTACAAGCGTTTATGGCCACAACAATGTCATTTTTCCAAGGCTGTGTTGGCGATAGGGTCTTAGCCTTAGTTACAAGGCAGCGTTAATCCACTTAATGTGGCTTAACGCTGCCTTGTAAATAAGGACCCCTCTCACACTATTGTTAGCGTAAGAGGTGTCGACATTCGGTGTGGCAGTGGGTGTACCACCCACTTCCCATTGTTTTTGACACTGCCCCATATGTATAAGAGTGGCATACACAGGAGGCAGCGCCAAAATTTATACCTGGGAAAATCTATTCTTAAGTTTGCTAAGCAAGGAGAAATGTTTTTTCATCCTTGTTTTTGCATTTTCCATGAGTGCTGCCTTGTGCATCACACATCGAACAAGCAAAATTGACATGGATTGTTACTGTACATGAATGTCCCCCTTCCTGTATATAAACAATCGATTTCCAAATTTATGATGTGTATGTGACTTTAATGTGTGATGCATTAAGCAGCTCACATGAAAGTGGCAAAATTGAATTGAAATGTGCTTGAAGGGACACCTTCCCACACATACGCAATCCTACCCTGCACACAGACACACTTGCACTATGGTGCAAGGGTACCTGTGTTGGCCATACACTGCTAAGTGTAGGGCCATTGCTGGGGGAAACGCAAGGCAGCACAATATTATTGCAAATGTGGGTTGATGTATATCTGATGCCAGGCATCGGACATTAGAGTCCATTTTTGACATATACTCCAAGTCTAAGTTTGTCCATGTGATATATATATATATACAGGCAAGTAATAGTTTTATACTGTATTTTAATTTTTGTAAACACAAATCTGGGTGCATAAGGAATATTTGCAGGTTACTATTATGAAAAGAAATTACGGACTATGTTGGCACGTCTGCGTATGCCTGCTGCTGTGTTTGGATTTGCTGGAGCCTGGCCATCCTCCTGGTCATCCTCCGCCATATGCTGATTGATTTCAGGCTCCTCATCCCAGGGGACATTTGTCAGCACACATATGTTGTGCAGTATTGCACATGCCAAAATCATTTTACATACTGTGTGTGGTGAGTACAACAATCGGCCACCAGACATATCCAAGCATCTGAACCTGGCCTTCAGCAGACCGAAGGTTCTTTCTACAATGTTTCTTGTCCTGCAATGAGCCTGGTTGTAGGCGATTTCCTGCGGCAACTGTGGGTTTCCATAGGGTGTCATGACCCACGGCTGTATCCCATATCCCTGGTCAGCTGAAATAAACAATAAAATATACAATCAAATCTTTGACATAGTTAGGGTAAAGTATAGGCCATATGGCGTGTACATTTGTAGAAAGTGCAGTGTCCAGAAGGCATGGATGTTGCAGAGAACACACCCAGCAACACACAGCCAACACAAGTTTTGCACATAATTCTACATGGAACTGGACACATATTTGTGAGGGCATGAGGGCATGGATTGCTACCCTACGTGGCTTTACATGACCTTCTTTATATATATGCTAGTGACACATTGTTCCATCCAGAACATCATTAATGTGTCATTCAAGCAGCACAATGTTGCCAGTATGGCATTATGAAAGGTGCGTTAGGTCATACTGTTTAGCTTACCTACACGTAGGCCATTGCCATACTGGCCATTCTTGAAGCGGTCATTTATGATGCTGTGCCGGAAAATGAAGGCATCATGTACGCTGCCAGGGTATTTGGCCAGCACATTTGTGAAAAGTCCACGGTGATCCACAATGGCCTGTACATTGATGGAGTGAGTATGTTTCCGATTCCTGTACAGATGTGAGGTTGCTGCTGGAGGTACAAATTGCACATGTGTGCAGTCCATGGCACCCAGCACATGTGGGAAGCCTGCTATTTCATAAAACCCTTGCTTGATCTCCATCTGCTGTCCTGGGGTGTTGGGGAAATGGAGGTAGGGGGGTGTCAGATGGATGATAGCGTCCTGGACAGTGGGGAGGAATGATGAGAAGGATGGCTGGGATATTCCAGCCACTTTGGCAACTGTTGTTTGGAAGGAGCCCGACGCTAGCATATACAACACAGCCATGAGTTTTGCCTGTGGAGGTATGTTGGTAGGCCTGTTGGTTGTGGCCTCCAGCCTTGGAGCAATAAGTTGTAGTAGGTGTTGTATAGTCTGCTTCTTGAGGCGAAGGAGACTGATGACCTCCTCCTCCCTGATTCGTCTCAGAGTGCTCCTTTGTTGAAATATGCGCTCCTTTCTCATGCGTTGCCTTTGGAGGGGTGGGGGAGATTGTGGGGAGGGGGGTTGTGGTGGGGTAGATGTTGCTGCTCGTCTCCGTCTGGCTCCTAGCCGCAGAATTACTACCTCCATGGTGTACTTGTAGATGCAGCACTGTCCACTCCAACTTCTCCTATATGTACGTGTTGTTGCGTCATTTCCTACACGTCTGTTTTGCAGGCGCACCGATTTTGACGTAAACGCAACGCTGCGTCACTTAAGCTACGGATGCGTCATTATTGGGAAAAGTCATAAATATAGATGCGTCACTTTTGTGCATGTATTTCCGAAGGAACGCCCAGCTTGCATAATTAAATCCTTACGTGACGCAGTCCATTATGACGCAGTGTTTTCTTCACGCAGAGAGTTGAAAGTGACGCATCTTCGCAGATGCGTCACTTCATAAATATGGAGTATGACTTGCGCCGTCAATGCGTCAAAAATTTTGACGCATCGGCGGCGCAAGCTCTTCATAAATGAGGGCCTAAGTGTCCTTACAGCTTTCTCAACCTTAGAACCCACAACAAGTCCTTTATCAAAATCAGTCTGAACATCTAACAGATCTTGTGGGATCGGACTCGAATACACATCTTCCCATTCTTTAGTATCGCACATTGCATTAAAAACATATCTTTGCGTAGGCGCATTCCATTGTGAGAAAGTAGGCATAATATCGGGCACACTGTATTGAAGACCCTTCTTGATCCACTTACGTGCGAGAGAGTATAACCTTTCTCGTTCTTCAAAATCTGGGAACTGACTACGAGACTGTCTTCGAGGAAAAGCCGGAGACACATTTAAAGCTCCAAAGAAAGGAGATAGAATACCAGTGACAGTGTCTGTGAGACGTTTACGCACAGACGGAGAATTACACATAAGAATTGGGAGAACTGACAGGAGGAGAACCGATAATTGCAGGAGGAGCAGAAGGCAAAGGAGATCTAAGATCAGGAGATGAGGGCAAAGAAGTGGAAGTTAATGATAACACTGGCAGAGGCGGTAATACTGGAGGAGGCAAATGCGGAAGAGCCGGAACAGGCGGAGGTCCTGCTGGCGGCTGAACAGGCTGTAATAATTGGGGTGCATTAGCACTTTGTACATAGGGCGGAGGCAACCTCAATAAATGGGACATTAGGGGATCTTCTTCTATATCTTTCTTGTTTTCAGAAGGGGAAACAGGCAACACCGGATTTCATTTATCTATCGCCATTCGATGCTGTCTCTCTGAAATTTCAGTCGCGTTATCAATTTCATCATTTTTTAATTGTTGAGCAGCCTGTATAATTGTCATACCCTGTGTTTTCCTATCTCGTTTTGCTTGCATAATTTCTTTCTGTTTGGCTTCCTTACGCCAAAGGCGGAAAGAGTCAAACATTGCCGGCCGGGCTTTTCTTTCGAATAGGGCTGCTTCCAAATTATCTAGCACATCGGGATCAAAGCTACCATTTTCTGGCCATTTTAGAACATCATCTTTCTTCGTGTATCGGGTCCATGCCTTGTTAAAGGAAATGGGGCTAATACCATGTTTCGAATAGAGCTCATATGTGGGAGTTCCAACCGAAGGAATCGGACAAGAGTCCTCAAGTCGGGAATCCCTATTACAACCAAAACAACCACATTTTCCAAAATAAGTCAGAACAGGCATCTCGTGATTTCACCTGACTGTTCACAAACTTCAAGGGAGTAAAACTCAGTTTACGCAGAACCAATGCACTTACCCTCGGCTTCCGCTATTGCAATAGTCGAATCTAAGAGCCACAAATGCTAAAAAGACAAAGGACAAAAAAATTGTGGGCGCGACCCACGAAGATACTTAACTAAGGACGTCTTCTCACACCAACAGAGGCCCATCTATCGTCTCACCTTACCATATATCATCAAAGGAAGGGCCAAGGCAGGGCGGCAGTCAGGGCAGCGGTTGTTAGTAGCCGTCAGGTAGGAGTAACCGCGCTGCAAAAGACCTTCGGACCACTTTCGACATACAGGGGTCGCTTAATGTGGCTCGCGAATCCTCCGGAATTTTCTTGCGGGGTTCCTCACAACCTTCAGGCAGAACCGGTACGACTGAAACCGCCCAAAGTTCCTCAGGCTAGTCAAAATGTCATGCACACTTGGAGTCCCACCACTCCTCCCCCTGCAGTGCTCTGGCGTCTTGGGGCCAGCCCCGCCCCCAGTAAACAACGGAGCCACTGCAGTAGGAAAAAGAAAATTATAATAACGTTACGTTATTATCATTTTTATTTCTTTTTTTCACTGTTCGGAAAGTAATGGGGCGACATTTCTCCGCCTTAGCGGAGGAGCCGCCACTGCTCCAACGTGAAAGTCCTGCAAAGACCGTACCACAATGCCAAACCAGATCTTCGCTCTACAGTGACAACCATCGGCGATGATCTCCTTGCTCCCTGGGGCCCTTCTCCATCCGTGCTGGACGTTGAGAAGCTACTTACAGCGGAACTAACCTGGTCCCTGTATACGGCTCCAACACCATCATGGTCAGCCTAAACATGCAATTCTCTCCTGGTCTAGAACGACCAGATGACCGTGAGTGGCACTTTATGCTTTTAGACGCTATACTTACTTAAAATTGAATTTCATATCTCCTATCTGCATATCTCCAGTCATACTGATTGGATTTTTCTCATTCTGCTAACATTTTATTTATTAAAATGCATTCTGTTTTTCAAAACTGGTGTAGGATTTATTTCTTGTTTTGTGATTTCACTTTATTACTGTTTATGAGCTGCATAAATACTGCACACATTGCCTCTAAATTGAGCCTGACTGCTTTTGTGCCAGGCTACCAGAAGGTTATACACAGGTTAATTTAGTGACTGCTGTGGTTCACCCCAACAGGGACTGAGGTTGCTGCTTGAGAAGGGTCTCACCCCACTCAACCAAAAACCCAATTTCCTGCACTGCCTCTATACGCAGTAATGCAGGGTTTATGTGATAGGGCAGATGGAAAAAACTGATTTCAATTGATAACTGAGTAAGAGTTTGCTGTAAATTGTTTCAGCAGTTTAGTAGATTCTTTTTCAAGGGGATTGTTGTAAAACGAGATTTCGCCACAACATGAGGATACATGACTACCTTGACAAGAGAACCAGCCCAACTTAAGGTCGGACAGTAAAGGAATGAAGCACATCAACGAATGGCATTGCCATTATGATATCATTTACAACTGCTAAACCGTAGGCTTTACAGTGAAGTATTTGTTAGGAATGACAAGCAAACAATTATTATAATTAGGCATGAAAAAGAAGACGGGCGAACGTGATGTAAACAGGCTCAGAAACGCCACATCAAAGATGCCCAAATTACGGCTCTGTCAAACGCCGAGGTCAGCACGAGGCAATCGTATCCTTGTAAGCTACAGGGGAACAGTGGGTTCCGAGCTCACGCACTTCGATTTACAGAGATCAGGAGCTTCAGCGTTTTAAGAGCCATCCCATGTGTCCATGAAGGGGAGAGGAATCTTGCCAGCGGACCCCGGCACTTGGGAATCTTTCTGCTGTAGTGCTCAGAGGCAAAATCGGCGCAAGGCTTGAATAAGCGGACACGGGCTGCGTTTCCTTTTCCTCTGCGCAGCAGGCAGGCCCCGCTCAGAAAGGCGTTCTCGTGCCATTAGCAGATACTGGGGGCTCAGGCCATTTTCATGATTAGCAATTAACTATTCTGTGGGTAATAAAATGGCTCCGTTGAGCTTTCAAGAAATGCACATCTGTATTTTTCCTCACAATATAACGGAACGTGCATCACTCCTTTTTTCGCAAAATATTCATTTGGTACTTTCTATCCACAGATTGCCCGCGCAGCAAAACAAGGTTAGCAGACAAGCAAGAACAGAGCCGAGGCTGTCGCTGGCCCCAGCTTCTCCTTATGGTCTGTAGCTCATGGTTACGGTTGTGTCTATTAATCTGCGTATTTTTAGCGCCACTGTCACATCGTGGTCTCACCACATTGCACATCATAAACCGGTGCATCTACGGCAACTCAATACCTAAACAAGCATTGGCAAAGCCAACAGGTCTTGTCAATGAGACAGCTATTGGCTTTGACAATGTCTTTTAGCCATGTTATATAGCAGCATCAGGCATTTTTTCCCCTGACTTCTAGCCATGTCGAATAGTAGGTATACTGCTGTAAAACATGGCTTAAAGATATTGAGAAAGACAATAGCTCTCGCTTTGCAGAGACCTTTTGGCTTTGCCAGTGCTTGTTTAACTTTATATGGTTTTGATCAAGTTGTGGTGAAATAGGTAGCGTGCTGAGATGAAAGCTGTAACCCTTGCATTTAGCTTCCCCGGCGAACTGAGGGAGAAGGCGAGCCACTGCCTGTGGGCTCACACTTCCCCCCATCTGGCATGCATCCCTCCAGGGCCTCCGTAACTAGCCCTCTTTATATGATTCCAATTAATTCCTCTGCTTCTGCCGCTGACAGATCACTGCAAAAAAAACCTTATTCCCCCATTTCTGTAATCATATATGATTTTCTTACCCCCTCACTGCTGCCAACAGCAGCTGGCAAGTTGCACGGGTTACTGCCATGACACCATGCTTTCAGTTCTCTGCTTTCATGTAACTTATGAGTGCATTCTGGAACTTGCAGTACTTGATCAGTTCATTTAAACCAATTGAAAGACCTGTTAACATTGATTTTAGAAAAATGTTGGCATACTACTGCCCGTCTAGGCACATTTTAGGTTGCCATTTATGAAGTCTGTTTTTCACACAAGTGTGTTCTGCATGTACTCGAAATAAACAAGAAGACGGGTTGCTTTTACCCTTCCAAGTCTAGGTTTTCAGATAGTGACATGCTAGACCGGTCATCCTTAGGGGGATCTTTCCCCAACGTTTTACATGCTTTCCTCCACTTTTTGCTGTATCTTTTTGTTGGCCTTAGGACTCGGAGTACTTTACCACTTCTAACCAGGGCTAAAGTGCATGTGCTTCTCCCCTAAACATGGTGGCATTGGTGTATACCTGATTGGTATATTTAGTTCACTTATAAGTCCCTAGTAAAGTGGTATAGCATATACCCAGGGTCTGTAATCTAAATGCTACTAGAGCTTTAGCAGTACTGATTGAGCCACCCACACAAGTAGCCTTTCAAACCTGTCTCAGACAATTTATTTCCACTTCGACTTGGCCAAGCCTTGAACTCCCCTATTATTACACAAAGGTCACCCTTAAGATAGGCCCTAGGGAGCCCAAAGGGCAGGGTTCGATGTAACTAAAAGGTAGGGCATGTACTGTTAAGTTGTATATGTCCTGGTAGTGACAAACAGTTAAATTAGATTTTTTACTACTTTGAGGCCTACTTCTCTCATAGGCTAGTATTGAGAATTCCTTAAAACACATTTAAGCTGTAATTCCTGATTAGAAAGGAGTAGCTAAATCATGTTTCATATGTGTTGGAATCCTCTTTAGTGGTAACATTGGATTTGACATTACTATTTTAGAAATGCCACTTTTAGAAAATTGACATTTCTCTGCTCTTAACTTTACGATGTGTGCCTGCAGTCTGTCTCTAATAGATGTCTGGGCTAGGTGACAGCTACACTTTGCGCATTCTCTCTTGACTGTCACACCCACCCGTTCTGTATTTGTGGCTGAGGACTCATCTGCATTTCTGATAACATGCCTGGCAAGGAAGGGGGAGTGGGAGCTATCACTTATATCTGAACAGTGTACTGTGTCCCACACAAAGGGATGATTTCCCCCCACAAATAGCCTGGCAGACAGGCTGGAATGAAGGGGGACTTGTGCACTTCAAGAAGTTGCTTTGAAGTCATCTCCCACTTCAAAGGCACATTTGGGTTTAAATGCTGGGGCTCTGACCCTAACAAATCAGTACACTACTGGACCTGGAAAGAACTCTGCTGGAGTAAAGACTGCTGCGCTGTAAAGATTGCCACTTTGCCTTGACTGACTTCTGGCAAACTGCTTCTCTGCTTTGCTGAGCTGCCCTGCTGCCTGCTGATCTCTGCCATGCTGAGGACAAGAACTGGACCCATCTCACTTGAACCCAGAGTGACTCCAAGGGCTTGCATCCTATATTCTGAAGTCTCAGGGTCATAACAGACTTCTTCCAAATCTGCTGGTGCTGCTGGACTCGGCCATCTGTGAATCCTACCCTTATCTGAGGTGCTAGCTCCAGTCCTGGGCCTCAGACAAATCTGCAGCTGTTTTGCTACAAAACAGACTCATCACCACAGCACAGATTGGAAACGACACAGTCTCCTTCGATTCCGATGTAGTGCTGATCCGAAGACATTCCTGCGTGGCTCTATGATGACACAGAGCCGATCCACGGGCCCGACGGCGAGGATCGACTCAGACGCAGCACCAAACTGAGGTCCTGACTGAGAGGCTCGACTTTGACACATCGACCAGACTATGTGAATTTGAACCGATGCACCAGACTCTTGTAAACTACGCTTTGTTCCATCCAAGGTATTTTGTCAGCGGGAGATGTCTTAGTCCTGTAGTCGGTGTCCTCTATCGTGCTTGACCTGACCTTTGGATTTACCCCGGTCCCTTGCAACCTCAAGTAACCTTTTAGCGCTATTGACTTCAAAGCACTGTTTTTGCAATTATTTTTAACAATTCATATCTCTACTTCTAATGATTGTTTTTTTGTTGTTTTTTGTTGTTTTGGTCTTGTTTTACTGAGATAAATATTATCGATTTTTCTAAACCTGTGTGAAGTCTTTTTGTGTTGTTTTCATTGTGTTACCCTATGTGTGTGTGTGTGTGTGTGTTGCACAAATACTTTACACATTGCCTCTTAAGTTTGGCCTGCCTGCTCTCTGCCAAGCTACCAGAGGGCGAGCATAGGTTAATTTAAAGTGTGTATCTAGCTTACCCTGACTCGGTTTGTGGTCCCTACTTGGACAGGGTGCCAACTAGAGACCGAATTTCCAAGTCTAGGTTTTCAGATAGTGACATGCTAGACCGGTCATCCTTAGGGGGATCTTTCCCCAACGTTTTGCATGCTTTCCTCCACTTTTTGCTGTATCTTTTTGTTGGCCTTAGGACTCGGAGTACTTTACCACTTCTAACCAGGGCTAAAGGGCATGTGCTTCTCCCCTAAACATGGAGGCATTGGTGTATACCTGATTGGTATATTTAGTTCACTTATAAGTCCCTAGTAAAGTGGTATAGCATATACCCAGGGTCTGTAATCTAAATGCTACTAGAGCTTTAGCAGTACTGATTGAGCCACCCACACAAGTAGCCTTTCAAACCTGTCTCAGACAGTTTATTTCCACTTCGACTTGGCCAAGCCTTGAACTCCCCTATTATTACACAAAGGTCACCCTTAAGATAGGCCCTAGGGAGCCCAAAGGGCAGGGTTCGATGTAACTAAAAGGTAGGGCATGTACTGTTAAGTTGTATATGTCCTGGTAGTGACAAACAGTTAAATTAGATTTTTTACTACTTTGAGGCCTACTTCTCTCATAGGCTAGTATTGAGAATTCCTTAAAACACATTTAAGCTGTAATTCCTGATTAGAAAGGAGTGGCTAAATCATGTTTCATATGTGTTGGAATCCTCTTTAGTGGTAACATTGGATTTGACATTACTATTTTAGAAATGCCACTTTTAGAAAATTGACATTTCTCTGCTCTTAACTTTACGATGTGTGCCTGCAGTCTGTCTCTAATAGATGTCTGGGCTAGGTGACAGCTACACTTTGCGCATTCTCTCTTGACTGTCACACCCACCCGTTCTGCATTTGTGGCTGAGGACTCATCTGCATTTCTGATAACATGCCTGGCAAGGAAGGGGGAGTGGGAGCTATCACTTATATCTGAACAGTGTCCTGTGTCCCACACAAAGGGATGATTATCCCCCACAAATAGCCTGGCAGACAGGCTGGAATGAAGGGGGACTTGTGCACTTCAAGAAGCTGCTTTGAAGTCATCTCCCACTTCAAAGGCACATTTGGGTTTAAATGCTGGGGCTCTGACCCTAACAAATCAGTACACTACTGGACCTGGAAAGAACTCTGCTGGAGTAAAGACTGCTGCGCTGTAAAGATTGCCACTTTGCCTTGACTGACTTCTGGCAAACTGCTTCTCTGCTTTGCTGAGCTGCCCTGCTGCCTGCTGATCTCTGCCATGCTGAGGACAAGAACTGGACCCATCTCACTTGAACCCAGAGTGACTCCAAGGGCTTGCATCCTATATTCTGAAGTCTCAGGGTCATAACAGACTTCTTCCAAATCTGCTGGTGCTGCTGGACTTGGCCATCTGTGAATCCTACCCTTACCTGAGGTGCTATCTCCAGTCCTGGGCCTCAGACAAATCTGCAGCTGTTTTGCTACAAAACAGACTCATCACCACAGCACAGATCGGAAACGACACAGTCTCCTTCGATTCCGATGCAGTGCTGATCCGAAGACATTCCAGCGTGGCTCTATGATGACACAGAGCCGATCCACGGGCCCGACGGCGAGGATCGACTCAGACGCAGCACCAAACTGAGGTCCTGACTGAGAGGCTCGACTTTGACACATCGACCAGACTATGTGAATTTGAACCGATGCACCAGACTCTTGTAAACTACGCTTTGTTCCATCCAAGGTATTTTGTCAGCGGGAAATGTCTTAGTCCTGTAGTCGGTGTCCTCTATCGTGCTTGACCTGACCTTTGGATTTACCCCGGTCCCTTGCAACCTCAAGTAACCTTTTAGCGCTATTGACTTCAAAGCACTGTTTTTGCAATTATTTTTAACAATTCATATCTCTACTTCTAATGATTGTTTTTTTGTTGTTTTGGTCTTGTTTTACTGAGATAAATATTATCGATTTTTCTAAACCTGTGTGAAGTCTTTTTGTGTTGTTTTCATTGTGTTACCCTATGTGTGTGTGTGTGTGTTGCACAAATACTTTACACATTGCCTCTTAAGTTTGGCCTGCCTGCTCTCTGCCAAGCTACCAGAGGGCGAGCATAGGTTAATTTAAAGTGTGTATCTAGCTTACCCTGACTCGGTTTGTGGTCCCTACTTGGACAGGGTACCAACTAGAGACCGAATTTCTAACATGAGGCATTTGTGAAGCTTATAAAAACTAGTTTGGTGTCAGACTTGACAATCAAACATATACCCTTGAAGAGGGTTTCCAGCTCAGGCAGCTACACCAGCTTAAAGATCCATTATCTTGACTAGAATACACTCCATGGAATCGGTCAGATCGATGCGGGAGGAGCTACCAGTAGACAACAGGACAAAAGGCTGAGTCAACTGGATTAAACATTGGGCAGGGGTGCTAGCGAAGGCCGGCAGGAAACCAGTGAGAGTGCAATATGGTAAAAAAAATGTAAATAAAAAGTGGGTGAGGAGATAACACTGAGGATCAGTAGGGAAAAACAAAGCAACAAGGAGATAGAGTAGTGGGTATAGGAAGAGAAGCACATGCTCAAGAGACAGCAATGTCGTGCTGGCGGAGAAAAGAACATAGCAGTGATTGCAGGGGTGACATGCACAATTGCGACAGTAGGAAAACTAAGCACTCTCTTTGCATGCTTAAACAAAAAGCAAAAAATAGTGCCTAAAGACGGCGCAGAGGAGGGATACAAGTAATGGGTCCATGCTCCAGGGGAGGGACAACGCCATGAGGAGGAAATTAAGCCCCGAAGCGGTTCCAAAATAGAAGCAAGCAAATGAGAGTGGCAATCAATGGTAAGTAATAGGCAGGATCTAAGTTCACTGTAAGCTAACATTAGAAATCAGCTAGGCAGTGCATGCACTGTATAGCTGTGACCTAAACATTAATTCGACTTTGTGTAATGTAACTGGTGCTTATGTAAAGAGCTCCGACTCCCTTAGCCGAGTGTGTGCTATATAAAACTACAAAAAATAAAAATACCTGTATATATCATACAAGTACTTACATACCGGGCCACAGACATACAGCTAATTTGTAAAATAAATGGATGAATGGATGCAAAATGTTTTTAGGGAGCCCAGCAGTGACCCAGTCGAATTGTCAAGATTGCTGAATACCAAGACTGCCTAGTCTTGACTCCACTCCAAGCCTCTTTCTTCCATTGCCCTACTCTTCCTGGTTCTTTAGCTGACTCTTGCATACATCAGGGAATAAGGGAAGGGGATGGTTTGATAGTGCTAGCACTCAAGCCTTACATTCACTGAAATGTGTCCTGTCTGATTCTCCACGGGATACATCGGCTATTAAAACCCTCCAGGGCAGTATAAATCAGCTATAGCCATTTGGAAAAAGACACTCCAGGCTGAATCATGGGAAACCTGGCTATTGCTGCAGAAAATATGAACATTAAACTTTTTTGGGATACAGTGAATGCACCCTTCTAAAAAAAAAATTACAACATCCCTGAGTTCTGCTCTTTTGTCCCTTGCGATAGATGAGTGACTAATTTTTCTGAAATCTTTAGACAAAATAGTGAGGATACCATAGGGCAAGACTGGGAGCCGTTGTGTGAGGGGGGCGCCTCCCCTTGGGTATTACTAATAGAGAAGTTTATCTGACTATACATGTCAGAGCCGGGGGCCGTGAGGAACTTCGATTTCCGATCGCGATCGAATCGAGCCGCCATTTTGTGCTCCGCCGCCATTTTGTGTTGCCATCACTCAGGCAGCACGGTGAACAAAGTCTATTCTGCTTTTTCTGCAGCTTCATGTCGAAATGGTCCTTCTGCCTCTATTTGCAAAGCTGGTGTTAGGTCTGGCCGAGAACACTAATCCCTGTCTGGTTTTCCAAATCCCCATCTCAACTATCTGTTGGTTCACACTATTCTTTTCTGACTTTATCTTATCGTCTGGCCTTCACTATCCTCTGCTAGCATTCTCCCGTTTCACAATTGTCCTCCAACACACACAAACGTATCTCGCCACCTGCAAGTTTGTTACGAATCCGTTAATAAATTAGTTTGAGGGAGGGGTGACAAACACAGTTGGAGGAGAGGTTTCTTCGAGTCATCTGACACTTTTGTTCTCAAATCTCTCCTATTGGTTCTGTCCTGTTTTCCAACTTTCCTTATTGGCTCTTTCTTGTATGTGCTGGGTGTATACTTGGTTAATGTATATGTTACCTATATGGTATAAAAGTTTGTGCGCCACAGAGTGAAGTGGCAGTCTCCTGAGAACCTACCTTGTGTACTTCTGGGATAACTGTACTAGCTGCAGCTAATACATCTGATCTTCTAACGCCTAACAGAGTGTCCCGTGTCTCTGTGTAACTGAGCAGGAGAACGCAGGAGATTAACGCGTACCCTGCGCCGCCAGGCCCAAAAGGTTCTGGTTCTTCAGTCGGGCCCCAGGCCCAGACGGGGTGCCAGTCGAGGTTTTTAAATCCGCCCCTGATTTGTGGGTGCCTATCTTAACCAGGGTGGAAGCTCGTAATGCGACACCCCTGCCAATCCTGAAGTGCTGCACAAAATTCTGAAGCGTTCATTGGCTGTGGAGTCTGCACGTGCGTCTCAGGTATATCAACAGACTGAGTACTGAGCGAGCCGTCTTTCACAGGATGCTAGACGATAAACATCGCATGCACGGACTTCTCCCTGATTTGTTTGCTCCGTTTCCGTGTGCCCTCTGAGTTGATAGCCTGCTTGTAGCTACTGTTTGCATATCTCCCTGGTATTGCTGTGAAAAGGGATTCTTGCTTCATGACCTCCCATCTGTGGTGATCACTGATCCCCTGTCCATGCTGTTGCCATGTCTGCTGTGACTGCTCTCTGATCCCATGCACCACTTTCTCATTTAAATATTCTGAGAAACTCAAGAAAAGGGGGCCCTGAGTCGGTTTTAAAGACTGGCCTGGGCAGAGCCTAACTTGGAAGACACCTGCCTACCTGTTGGGGCAAACTGCTACTCTGCATTCTGTCATCGCCGCCGCAGCTCCTGGGCTCCCTTCTGCTGCGTGTCTCCCCCGCCGCCGCCACTTTACATCACGGACGAGAGCGGGGGGAGACTACAGCCCCCAGAATCCCTTGCGGCCGCTGACGCCGCCAACGCCCCCGGAGGCGCTTAAAAGTTCACGGCTCCCTCCGCGTCGCGGGTCGCGCGCGGGCGACGCCGGGCTAAGCCCGGGCAAAGGGCGGGCCCGTTTAAGCCCGGGTAAGACTGGACTGGGCCACCCCCTGTATATCTGCTGTTGAAAATCTTCTGTCCCACTGTTGATCATCTGATACATCTGAAATCGATTGAGTGGGTGTGTTTGAGCACACTAGCACTGTCATGATGACTAGAGGTAGCAAGACTAAAACCATACCAGGGGTTACTAACGCAATTGGCCCAATTGACCAATATATTACTAGGGCCAACGAGGCAATTAATCAGGGTATGTCTCTTTTGGAACGCAGGGTGTCCCAGGATCTGGCCTTAGCTAGACGTTCCTCCTTAGGCCTTCTGGCATTAGCCAAAACACCTACTAGCCACGGGGAAACTAGGCCCCTAATTGAAGTCCCAGTGGAATTACATGGTGTCCCAAACGTGGTTGATCTTTCAGTATCACTGGCACTCTCGGACACACAACTAAGCGAGTTGCCTGAGAAGATCCTGCCACCAATTATGAGTTCAAGACAGGAGGTATTGACTATTGAGCAGTTAAGAGGGAAGAGGGAGGGCGCTGTACCCAAACGGAAGAAGGCCAAGGTAGTGAATAAATATAAACTTACTAAAAAAAACCAACCGCTCTTAAGCCCACTAAGAGTGCACTACCTCAGAGCACTTCTATCAAAGCTGTAGCTGATACGACTCCATGCTCTGCGACTCGTAATAATTCTAGCAGGTTGGATAGCTCTGGTGAGGGTTGTAAAGTTTGTGAGATAAATAACCAATTACTACTTCGGCTGGGTGAACTCATTAAGGCACATCTGCAGCCCTTACAACTTTCACTCTCTAACATAGAAAAGCAAATAGCTTCCCTGAAAGCATCATGTATGATCCAGACGAAGGTTGTCTCAGTCCACCCAGGCCAACCAAAAATAGCCAATATAAACTTAACGGCAGGGCCGAAAGCGCCTACTATTACCCCTATTGGCCCTAATTTAAGTCCAAAGTCTCCCCCTGCTCTATTGAAAAAGGGCAATCAACCATGCGAACTTGCTGCCCATCCCACTAGTTCTACCATGGAATCTGCACCTGCTAAACAAGTAGCCCCCTTGCTCCCTAATACCGAGAGTATAGATTCTAGAGGGCTCCATATCCATTTACCACCTGAAGCAGGCCCATATGTTGCAATTCTGACCGGGGTCCCTAAGGTAAATCGAAACACTGAGGAACCGACACTGTCCTTAAAAAATAAGGCACTCCATTGGCTCTCCACTAACAGACCGCTCCCAGCACACTGTTGTAGTAAGATCTTAATGGTGCGTAGGGTACCCTGGCTAGGTAATGAGATGAAATCGATCCGGGGGGATTGTGTCATAGTTAACTTTGATGATCCACGTACGGTTGACTATATTTGCCATAGAGGTATGTGGGATAAGACTGATGGCATAGAAATAAAAAGGCTCTCTTTCTTTTACCCTCCTACAAATAGGTATCTTGATAACCTGGCTAGCAACCGGCCCCATATCAGTACGCGTGGCAGTAGAAAGGAATGGGACGATTGGTATGTACAGGAAGCTAGAAATATAGCCCCCCCTGTAGGCTGGAAAGGTGCTCCAGTTACCAATAGATTTAGTTGTTTGGAAGCAGTGGATTGACCACCACAGCGATTAGGATACGGACTTGAGGGCATTAATCAATTTAGCCCCAAACTTTCACAACCTTTTGAAAGTTTTACAATTAAGGAAAATTGTCATAAACCTCCGTTTTCCCAAACTATTAATCAAGCAATCTTGCAACCTGTAGTTCTATGTTCCTCCCCTTCTTCTCATCTAGGGCTTATTGATGCCCAGTTTTCTACTCCTGCTGAACCTAGTCAACCAGCCGTATTCCCGTCCTCTTTTGACCACTTAGGCACCGGTATTAAGACTGCCCACGATCCTATGGGTAGCCTCAAGATTCTTAGCTGGAACTTGGCTGGCATCCAAAGGAAATTGAGCATCCCTGACTGGAATGTTCTAGTGGGGAACCATGAGATTTGCTTATTCCAAGAGACTTGGAGTCTGGATCCTCTATATCGAGTTGGCTATACTACGCATTTTGTTCCAGCAGTGCCACCAAGAAACGGGAAGGGTCGCCCTTCGGGAGGCCTTCTTATCTGGGTAAGCATTGACTTAAATTGTAATATAAAACCTAAACAAATCAATAGCCCTGATATTCTAGGAATATCCTTGAGAGGCCCCAGTAGAGGCTTAAAGCTTGACCTGTATAACATATATGTTAGAGGTACCAAACATGGGTCTATGTCCCCGATAGTGGCAATCCTAGAAACGGAGCTTAGAGAACACACAGCTGGTGCTCAAGTCCTGGTGGCGGGTGACTTTAACTGCACCTATGAGCCACTACAGTTGGGTGACACCTTTGACTTGGGTGAGGACGATGCTAGATGGGGAATTCCTGCTCTAACAATCCCCCCGATCAAAAAATGGTCCCAATGCGCGATCCAGCTCAATGCCCTTTCGCTGGAGTTTGGCTTACGAGCCACAAATGGCCGCACAACCTCAGACACCATGGGTGCCGTCACATATAACAGAATTAATCACACCTCAAGGATCGACTACATCTTGTTAGATTTTAAACTTTGGGGTTTGGTACAGGATATGGTAGTTTTACCCTCAGTTGATAGTGACCACAACTCACTTTCCCTATCCCTTAAAAATCCTTGGATTAGTAATCTCATTAAAAACCCTTCCAAACTAACCCAGAACGTTTCAGTCTCCGCATGTGGGAGACGTTTAAAGTGGAATATAGTATCAGTAGACGAGACCAAACTCAATACTATAAATACTGTCCTTTTAGCCTCACAGACGAAGTTGGACAGTTTTGATTTGGCTTTGTCTAATCCTGAAAAAGCTACATCTGTTTTCGAGGAAGCACTCACGATAATTGGGAATGTATTCCTGCAAAGGGAGTCCTCTTCTAAAAATGTGGTAATTCGAAACCCAAGAGGGACATGCGAATGGTACACATCGGCTTGTAGGCACGCAAAAACTCTCTTGATTGGGGCTATAAGAAGCAAATCCCAAGTAGCTATACAACGAGCTAGAAACAACTACAAACAACTACTAGTTAGTGCTAAGAAGGACTGGGAAGAAGATTTTTGGTGCTCTCTAAAAGAGGCAAGCCAAGGGAAAGATCCAAGGCGCTTCTGGGACATAATCAGGAAAAAAAAAAGACCAGACTCTGACCTTATAACTTGCAATATCCCTAGTCAAGTCTGGGTCAACCACTTTGCTAAGCTGTACTCTTCCCCTTCTAACAACACTATTATTGGCACTCCCAAGGATGACCAGGAAAGGAAGGT
Organism: Triturus cristatus; assembly: GCF_964204655.1. Classification (NCBI taxonomy): domain Eukaryota; kingdom Metazoa; phylum Chordata; class Amphibia; order Caudata; family Salamandridae; genus Triturus; species Triturus cristatus. The sequence continues at coordinate 345,212,186 of NC_140595.1, read as the reverse complement.
GTCTTCAGTAAATTGTGACTCCCAAATAAGAAGAGCTGAGCATGTTACTGATATAACTGATATCACTCCAGCACAAAAGGATTGGGAGTTAGACCTATTAAACTTTGATTCCACCTTCTCCATAAAAGAAATAGAGCATGCCATTAGTACCATTAAGCCCCAAAAGGCGGCGGGGCCAGATGGTATCCCCGGCGATCTGTTACGCTCTGATGTCCCGAAATGGGCTAAAATTATTCACTGCTTGCTTATTGCAATTTCCAAGGGTGCTCGAATCCCCTCATCCTGGAAAGGGGCTGAGGTCGTACCCATCTTTAAAAAAGGGGCGAGGGACGACCCAGCTAACTATAGACCCATAAGCCTGCTAGACATAACTCAAAAGGTGGTCGGTAAAGTATTGCTGCTTAGAATATCACAATGGATTAGAGATAATAACATCCTTTCCGACTACCAGGCAGGCTTCAGAGCAGGCACTGGCACAATTGAACAAGCATTCAGACTTCTCTTAATATATTGGAAGGTGGTGGTCATAGGCAAAGGCAGTCTTTATCTTGCGTTTATTGACCTGAAGACTGCCTTTGACCTCGTCCCTAGGCTGAGTCTTTGGAGAGTGCTTGGTGACATGGGGTTACCCCATTATATTTTACGATTAATTGTAAGACTCCATGAAGACACTTTTGCCCAGATTAGATGGGGACCAGAAGGCGAGAAGACTAGTAGAATTCCGGTTGAGAGAGGGGTCCGTCAGGGATGTGTTCTTGCTCCCACCCTTTTTTCACTATATGTCAACGGAGTGGTCGAGCATCTGTTGAAAGACCCATCAGATGAACCTTCCCTGGCGGGTGAGCGCATACCGACCCTCCTCTTTGCGGATGACACGCTCTTACTGTCTAAATCCCCGATGGGCCTCCAAAAATTGCTTAACAACTTCCAGCATTTTTGTGTACAAAGGGGCTTGATTATCAATACTGAAAAAACCAAGTTCCTGGTGATGAACCCCCCCAAAAAAAAATCTGTTCGTTCCCCACAATTGAACGCTATACCCTTGGGGAGGGTGGATGTATTTGACTACTTGGGAATTCGATTGTCACATAATATGCAGTGGGCTCCCCATCTAAGCAAAATGTTACTAGCACACAAGAGGGTAACAGGGGCACTTTTGAAAGAGCAGCGCGCCTGTGCATCTAGACCTATTGCCCCTGTCATTGAAATCTATGCTGCTAGGGGAGTCAGTTCTGCTCTCTATGGGGCCGAACTCTGGGGCTCATATAATATCAGTGAGTTAATTAGATCTGAGAGGAAGTTCTATAGAGCGATTATGTCACTTCCTCAGGGCACTCCAATGATCCCGTTGCTGTTAGATTTGGGTTGCCAACCCATTAGCGATCTAGCAAAACTTTGCCCACTACTCTTATGGGCCAGGTTGTGGAGGGTCCCTGAACTGGCAAAATATGCAAAGGGCCTTTCCGAAGTAATGTCATCCCCTGGGTGGCACAAGATAAAATGGCTGCGAGACTTGAAAGCCCTTTTATGTGATTTGGGTCTAAGTGAAGCCTGGGAGAATAGGTCCTCACCTCCGAAAGCATTCTTGAAGAAATTATTTTGGAACTGGATCGCGACCCAGCGGAATACTAATAACGCCTTGGGCAGCCTCACGGAGGACTTCCTGAAATTCAAGGACTTACCTTTCCGGGAACCATACCTAGATATCATCGAAAGACCCTTTGATAGGTCCCTCTACTTCAAATTTAGAACTGGTTCTCTTCCTCTGCGTGCGTTTACCTCTCGGTGGAAATCCAATGATCAGATCACTGATCTCTGCCCATTTTGCACGTCCAGAGAAGAGACTGTGGCACACTTTCTATTTGAATGTAAGGAGTATGCTCACCCAAGAAGCAGATGGCTAAAGCATTTGTGTCGCTTGTTGGGAACTAGGCACCATGTTGAAGCATTGCGCATTTTAATGTCGGACTCCCGCCCTTTTTATGCTTGTGTTCTGGCAAAATTTTTAGCATGGGCATGGGCCATTAGAAGTAAAAGGCTAAAAACACTTGTTTAATCCCTTTTAATATGATGATGTATTTATTTATTTTTACTGAAAAGGTATACTTTTAGATGAACTTATAATCAAATTTCTCTGTAAATTTTTAAATTGTGATGCTTTTATGATAATTTCTATCGAAATAAAGCCTTTTTGACTTGACTTAACCAGGGTGTTTAATTCAGCCGCAATAGATAAGATTCCATCTCCTTGGGGTGAATTTACCATTGAACCCATATTCAAACAAGGGGACAAAACAGACCCAAAAAAACTACCACCCTATTCCCCTCCTGGACTCCTCTTTGAAAGTAATGAGTACAGTCCTGTTAATAAGATTAGAGGAATAGGCGCAAGAGCAATCTATTTTATCCCTGGTGCAGTTTGGTTTCAGAAAACAGCTGGGGACTATCGAACAATGTACCAACTTAGAGCTACTTATTGGTAAATATACTAGGGCTAAGGAAGACACACTTTATTTATGCTTTGCTGATTTAAGTAGTGCCTTCGATCTGGCAGACCATAACTTACTCTGGTCAACTCTGACCTCCCTGGGTGCAACTAGGCCAATCATTGTGCTTCTCTCCCGCCTTTATGAGAACCTAACTAGCCAAATCCGGTTTGGCCCTCAGAGGGAATGTTAGATCAAATTTATAGCAGGGCAAGGTATGCGGCAAGGGTGTGTGCTATCGCCAATATTAATTTCTCTTTTTATCAACAGGGTAGATAACTACCTGCTGTCAGTTAATGGCTGACTACCGTCGGGGGCATGGTTGCCCAATACCTGTATTATTATATGCAGACGATGCGGTTTTATTAGCACAAACCCCAATTGGCCTCCAGAGACTGATGAATGCTTTCTCAGATATTATGACTCAAAAGAAAATGGCAATTAATACATCCAAAACATTTACCATGGTCTTTGGGCCTAAGCATAAATCCTGTAAACTGTTTCCTATAGATAATACCCCAACTGTTTTAGTGAACACGTTTTGTTATTTGGGTATTTTACTTACGGGCAATGGCTCATGGACACAACATGTTTTATTACTAGAGCTAAAATGAGCAGGGCATTGCAAGAGATTTTGAAATTTTCCCCAAAATTAGGGAACCAACCCATTAATGAAATGGTAGTTTTTTATAAAGCAAAAAAAGTGACTACATCCCTCCATAGGGCAGGTCTCTGGGGTTATGCAAATAGCACAGCCCTGCAAGTAGAAGAAAACAGCTTTTTTAAATGTTTATTATGCCTTCCCTCTTTTATATCAAACACTATCTTACAATAGGAGGTCGGACTACGTTTTTAGTGGGTTTTTTATTAGTCAGACCCTTGCTATTGTGGACTTCATTATGGGCCAAGGAAGAAACTGGTTTCACCAGATCAATTATTTCAGACTTTTAACCTTGAATGGTGCACTAAGTATATTAACTCCTCCCTCGCCAGGCTGTTTAATTTATCTATCTGGCCGGATCCTATAAAGGTATTAATTATCTCTAACTAAGAGGAGGATTAAAGAAACCTTTCTTCAGTATAGACTGGATCAACAATCAATGGATGATAGGAATAAATCAACAGTCACCTTCTATAAGTCTTTGAACTTGGAGGAGGGAGGAAATAGCTATTTATCATATGTGACAAATACACTGCATAGTTTTGTGCTGGTAAGAATGAGATGTGGCACTGTTCTGTAAATTTTATCGGAATTTTAGTTTTTTATCTTAAACCTATGCTTGTTGAACAGAATATTAGGTCTCATAAAGTAGCAATGAAGTATTTGGTGACTCTAAGCAAACCTTTCGTATGTTATAATGTTGCCCTATTTATTTAGAAATCTATCAATGTGAGGAAAAGTATTATGCAATAGTTCACCTATCAATTCTACAATCATTATTGAATGTATCGTATCAAAAAAGTTTTAACTGTTTTAACTGTTATTTTATATGTACTTTTATGGCTGTTCTTGATAGCCGAATAAAGTGTTATGAAACAAAATTACATTTGCAGGTTCATTTTCAACCCCAGTTTCTCTCTTGGTGACTGTTTTCTAATCTTTGTCTTCCTCTTTTTTTGTCTCTTTTCTCTCTACTACTCTGATTTTAGGTCTGATAAGCAAAAATAATTTTTGGGTACAGAGACTGAGTGCCGGTAGTGGATGCACATTACTGTCTGGGGGCAAATCAAGGCCAAACTGTCTCAGACTGCATTTGGCCAAGTTTGAGAGAGGAGGAGGTGGGTCCTCTTCTTGGCGCTATATAGGATGCACTCCTACCCCCAGCACAAGATGCACATTACTGTCTGGGGAAAAAATCAAGGAATCCTTCTCCCTGACTGTGTCTGGCCAAGTTTGAGAGAGGAGGAGGAAGAGGAAGAGGTGGCAACCTGTTGATGGAGCTATTTCCTCCTGCGCACTGGAGAGGCATTACTGTCTGGGGGAAAACAAGGGCTCGCTGTCAAAGACAAGCACAAGAAAGGAGAAGAGGAGGTGGGGCCATGTTGATGGTGCCATTTCTGGAGCATTCCTGTTCCGCAGCGCGGGACTCATCAGGGCCATGCCTGGTCCACTTCAGACCAGTATGAACTAATCAGAGACCAGAAGAGGCTAGATTGGGCCACCCTCCTTTTATTGTTTACATTTTCTCTGCTGTCCTAAAAGAAGGGGCAGAGAAAAACAGCTCCAACTATAATTGGTAACGAGAACTCATTAGCAACAGGCATTGTGAAATTCTTTTGCTATGGGTGTGATAAAGAAATTAGTAATGTTACGGAGAGGTTAGTCACCAAACAACATGCAGCAACTGAAACAGCAATTATTCATTGCACTGCAGCAGTTCCACATGAATGCTGTATTAACCTTTTGACATTAGAAGGCTGTTCCTCTGGAATGATAGGCATAACCGATGTACCTACTCCATGCATTATGAGTGGCTCTCTATCAATAGAACATGACTCACCAACCAAACCTATAGCATTACCCCCAGCTAAGAAAGTAAAATCAGCCTCTTGTACCACACAAAATAAAAGCACGTGGCTTTAAAACTACCAGCTACTGAGAATTCTAATCAAGGTGCACCAGCCTCAGCCATGGAGGCTGATACTTTCAAGAGGCAACTTCAAGAGATTATGGGCAGTCATTTCCAGACTTTTTGGTGAAAGAAACATTTATTGCCATTTTGTAAAGCCTTTATTCACTTGATATCTGTTTAGACATGGTTAAGAAGTGAATTTGGACAAGCAAGAGATAGAAAGTAAGAGAAAGTGCCAGACTTTAGTCTCGCACTGGAGTGAACACACAAGGGAAGCAATTAAGGGCAATTGTGCTGCAAAATGGCAGCCCACCCTCTCTTGCTAGATTGGACCAGAGAGGTTCACGGGATCCAACCTGTAGAAATCAAAATACTACTACAGTATTTCTTAATCTTTGTTATCAATATGAGGAATGGGTGCAAGAGAAAGTGACAGCAAGTAATTATCTCCAATTACCATCCAAAACCATCCCATAAGTAGTTGTTTTAAAGGACACCCATCCCTGTAAAAGCTCAACACATGGGCTGGAGAGAACTGTGGCACAAAGTCAGACATTTGCTGAGTTCTAGACTGGGACGGGCAACAGAACGTTTGGATGGTATCATTACATTGCAACGTGTCCCTTGGATTGATAGAAGTGCAAAACCATACAAAGACAACCGTGTGGTGGTGAACTTTAGATCTTCATAATATGTAGAAAGGGTATTATCAATCTTGCAATTTTCCTCACTGATTATGCCATAGTCCGTGTAGACAATTGAGATAGAGTGCAATTCCCAAAAAAACTATTCCGCCGCAACCCTGTTTTCCCAGCCGGTGCATACATATAACCAATTCACACCACTGAGCTCACTAAATGATTTAGATTGACAATTACCAACAATCATTCCTATCCAGGATACATTAGAAGAAGGCAACAATATATCCCTTCATTCCTATCCTCTCTTTCTCCATGACTTTTTCTCAACTCTATATCAACTCTGGTTAGACGTGGAGCAAACAAGTGAAGGTATGAGGCGGAGCACAGAGCGCTGACTTCTGAGGAGTTCGGCACCCGGGAGGAGGGGGGGTGAATTGCTCCTCGCTGAGCCCATAGGAGAGCTCCCGGATCCTCCCAGATTACCCAGGATTCCCCAGTGATTTTCTCCTCGATTCCCCCAGGCTAGCTGGCAGTGGTTGGCTTTGGCAAGCAGGTTGTGAGAAGCACAAGCACTGGCGTCCGGTGTGAGGTTGGCGATGTGGGGTCCCACTTATGGCTTCTCAGTTCTGCAGTGGTCAGCGAATGGGGGCCAGGTGAGTGCTGGGTGTAGGGGCACCCCTCTGGCCTCCCCTTATAGCGAATCACCCATTACCCAACCCTTCATCTACTGCCACCACCGCTGCAGCCTGCAAGAGCGTAGGGGAAGAGCTGAAACGGTGGCAATGACTATGTCTTGAGTCCGTCCCTTTCTGTTTCCCCTCCCCCTGTGATCTACGGTCTTAGGCCTAGCTCCTGACACACAATGTGATGTTCAGCTAGTTAGAGTGATGCAGCAGAGCCAAGGGGACCTCGATGGCAGTAGTCGGAAACAGATGGCACAGACCAGACCAGAATAGCCTGCATCTGCCTGCAAGAGACATCATCCAGAGCAGACATTAATACATCAATGAGATTAAATACACCAGTAGCACAGTAAAGTTACTGCAACAGTATGCATGAACCATAACTTGATCTACAATCTGTAACTTGCACCTGGAAATGCAACCCCACCAGCAAAGAGTGGTTGGACAGGGTCCGTGACATAAGTGTCCACAGATAGCTTGTTGAGCCCCGTGTCGCAGAAGGGGCCCGGTTAGGTCCGGGTGCGGGTTGGGACCAGGTGAGCCCCCCTCTCCCTCCTCAGCAGAACCACGCCAGGACCGCGCAGCATCTAGCTTGCTTGTGGTCCCTCCAGTTCCAACACATGAGGAAGCAAGCAGCACTCAGGGGGTTTGAGGCGGCGCCCACAGCGTGCTTGTGCCCCCTCACTGTTGCAACACACAACAAACCAAGGAGTAAGTGACAATTGGGGAGGTGGCGGCGCTTTGGGAGCAGGAGTCCCGTGATTGCAACTTAACTTTGCTCCAATTAGTTGCCAACAAACCGGTAAGACAGCTGTAAGTCTCCACCCCGAGAAGGCACCTTCATTTAACTTCCTCACACCACCATACAGCCTTCAGCGCAATCAGGTTCCAGTGTTAAATATCTGGACATATCAACTGCACAGAGAACCACAAGTGAGTTGTCAGAGACACTCTCGACGGCTGTCGCTGCCGGTATGCAGAGAGATGCACCAACCTCTGCTCCTGATCTCGCGCTGATCTAATCTCCTGCCCCCACATTCAACTATACACCTCAGCATCTTTTGCACCCAGAAACCACGTTCACCACAACTCTGTGTGCAGCAACTAACATTTGCTCAGGAAGAGTTAGGGCATCACAGCCTCCCACAAGGAGGAAGAAAAATTGCTAACTCATCCAGCAGAGAAAGGCAGGAAGGCAAAAATCCTCTGGGAGACCCAGCCTTTTATTTCACCTATTGCTCGGATGTTGAAACAAACCTAGAAATATACCACAGAAGTTTGACTTTCTGAAAGACCCAATTGTGGCTATTTTTACCATCACAGATGACTTAAACATCCTACCTGACCAGATACACTGAGTTCACTGGCCAGGATTTAATTCCCAATACTGGGCCTTGTAAAATGGTCAAAGATGAAGCAGCTAAACCGGGGTTGGTAGACGACAATGAGCCCTCCTGGGAGCTGAAATCTAACCTGGAATTACTTTCATTAAGGTACCTGTCACCTCAATTAGCTCCCACCAATGCCACATTCATTGCCTAGCCTACGTCTACGAAACAGCACTCGAATACTAATGGAGGTCAGTGTAAAAATTAACAATGGGACAAGCTGCAAGACTACTTACCAGCATCCCAGAATCGACTTCATCACACAGACCTGGACAACCAGAGACGGAGGTGTCAAGTTTACCCCAACTCACGCTTAAATCGTAATTTGTTGACAATGCGGTTGACTCAAGCAATCTCAGGCCACTGCTACTGTGGCTTGGCCAGTGCCCTAACAACCTGGACTCTTAAAAGGAAGAAGACATCTGTTATTAGACACCCCGGGACATCCTAACAACCTGGTTCCAGCGACCCTCAACAAACAACTCAATAGAAATACAGATAATAATGCAGGATCGCCTGTAGCAAGTAAGACTCCAGGGACAAACAGCAGAGAAAAACACCACAACTACGGCAAAACAGAAGCTGGGGCAATTTGGGAGCTTTTGTTCAGAACCTCTCAACTGACATTGGAGGCCCTGACGTACCCGTCAAATACAATGGATGTCCCAGGGGACTTGCTTAATGTCATGGCAAACTCAGTTGCATGGATCAACCAAAAGTTATCTGATTTAAACAACCTTATAACTCAGGCACAAAATTATGCAGCAGCAACTTATGTAGACTGAACTTGTGCCCCCCGATTAGCAAATTTGCAACAATCCCGGATGTCCTGTCCTCTTTAATAGAAGATCTAAAATCAAACATGGAAGTTTCCTGCCATAAAAATCCCTCAAGGCCATTAGGACAACCATTAGAGGAGCAAGGCAGCACCAGAGCCCCAAGTAACCCAACCATAGAAGAACTAGAGGTAGAGGGTGACCAACAGTGATCGTCACTGCCTGGAAAATTACTGTCTTATTACACTATTAGACACTGAGTACAGCTCTGGGCGGAAGAAAAACAAGTTGTCCCCCAATCAATCTGTGTTCATACAAGGAGCAGGCATGGCAACTAACCTCCTATCAGTGTCGGTCATTATAGACAAACAGAAGCTGAACAAGCTACTAATTTACCTCTGCTTCGTAGATTTTAAATCTGCATTCCACACATCTACCGCCATTGCACCCAAACTACAACGCACCATCAACACCACCTTCAAGACCGCACGTTCCCCGACTGGAAATGCGCAGAAGTCAGAGCCCTGCTCAGGAAGCCCTCAGCAGACCCCACGGACCTCAAGAACTACCAGCTCATCTCGCTCCTCCCCTTCGCGGCGAAAGTCGATGAGAAGACCGTCAATGCAGAACTAACAAGATTCATCGAAGACAACCCCGTCCTCGACCCTTCTCAATCCATATTCCGCAGCAACCACAGCACCAAGACAGCCCTACACGCCACCACAGATGACATCCGCGCCCTCCTCGACCAAGGCCACACCTCAGTTCTGATACTACTCGACCTGTCGGCAGCTTTCGTCACCGTCTCCCACCACACACTTGCAACCAGACTACCAGACGCCAGCATACGAGGAACCTCCATCGACTGGATCCGATCATTCCTCAATGCCAGAAGACAAAGGGTCAGACTACCACCCTTCCTCTGCGAACCCTTGGAAATCAACTGCGATGTCCCACAGGGGTCATCGCTCAGCCCAACCCTCTTCAACATCTACATGGCCTCCCTCGCCGCCATCGTCCAACGGCACGGCCTCAGCATAGTATCCTACGCTGGCAACACCCTGCTCATCCTTTACCTCATGAACGACCCCACCACCACCAGACTCAACTTCAAGGAAGGAATGCAAGACTTCGCAGCCTGGATGAGCAACAGCTGCCTAAAGCTCAACTCGGAGAAGACTGAAGTTCCCGTCACCACCCCATCGGCATGGAAAAACACTTGGTGGCCCACCGCTTTCAGCAGCCCCCGACCCCCACAGACCACGCCAGAAACCTCGGCATCATACTCGACTCCTCCCTCTCCATGATCCGTCAGGTCAACACCGTTACCTCCAGCTGCTTCAACACCCTACGCATCCTCCATAAGACCTTCAAATGGATGCCCCCGAGTGAAGGAAGATGGTTACCCACGCAGTCATCACCAGCAGGTTGGACTACGGTAACGCCCTCTACGCCGGCATTAACAAGTCCCTTCTCCACAGGATCCAGACTATGCAGGACACCGCTGCCAGACACGTCTTCGGCATCCCTCGATACGAGCACATCAGCCAAAACCTTCAGCTAAAAACCTATGAAAGCTCCAATGGCTCCCCATCGAGAAGAGAGTCACTTTCAAGATACTCACCCACGCCTACAAATACCTACACAACACAGGAGGACCCCAATACCTCAACGACAGAATCACCCTCCACGTACCCATAAGGAACCTCCAATCCGCCAACCTCGTCCTCGCCGAAACCCCATGCATCCACAGAGCCAAAGCCGGGGGGAGATCCTTCTCCTATATCACGGCCAAGACCTGGAATGAGCACCCTATCAACATCAGACGCGTCCCCTCCATAAACACCTTCAGGAAGACTCTCAATACCTGGATCTTCGGCTGAACAGTACTGCTGACCCCCTCCCCTCCCCAGCGCCTTGAGACCCTCATGAGTGAGTAGCGCGCTTACAATTCCCTGATAGATTGATTGTGTGCAGCGTAATGTCCTCTAACAAAAACTGGCCCACTGAGGTATCCCTGTTCGCCTTCTGAATGCAATACAGTTGCTATGCTCAGGCACTTGGGTAAGAATGAGAACAGGTGAAGGCTCCTGCCTGTCTAGGAAAATTAATACCACCCAGGGTTTAAAACAAGGATGAGTGTGGCACTGTACTTGTTTAATCTCTTCCTGGCTGACTTGACCGTAGCCTTGAATTAAGTAAATGCACACCCTCCAAGACTAGGTGATATGCACATCTTGAACCTCCTATACGCAGATGATGTGGTATTACTGAGCCAAACAAAGATCAGCCTGCAACGACTCATCAATAAGTTATCCCACTATTCATCTGTCAACGGGATGTCAATAAATGAGGAAAAATCAAGGTGTAGGAAGTGAGCAATAGAAAGCAGAAACCCCAGAACTGGTACCTGCAAGGTCCTGCTATAATTGTATTTTGCATCTAAACAATTGTATTTTGCACACATAATGACATTGTCATCTTAAAGGTAAATTTCTGTGTGCAAAATACAATTGTTTAGATTCAAAAAGTAACTATAACAGGACCTCATGTTCTGTTATAGAGGTTAAATACAGTAGGAGAAAAAGCAGATACAAAAGTGCAAATAATTCTAAAGACCACAGACAGGAATATACCTATGGTATAACATTATTATTTATGAAAAAATTCAGTTATTTTTGTGTAAAATACAGTTATAGCAGCGGATAGCGGACCTCAGCTTCTCAGTTTAACAAATAAAATTGTTGAGAATAAATACAGTTCATGCTTCATAGCTTATGATATGTTATAACACAAAAAAGTAAAGTCAATTTGACAAGACTCACAATTCAAAGATAGTTGGATCCAACCTCCACATTCCATCAGAATCAATCTATAGTTATGAGCTTTTCGAATCAGCTAACCATTCGGCAACTGCAGACAAAAAGTTCCCTACAGCGAAACACTCATATTATCACACTTTATTATTAATGTCATTAAATTACTACTATGACTGACTTGTAAACTTCTGAAAACAGGGAGCAGCAGACTTATTATTATGTCAAAGCATGTGCAAAATACAATTATATACGGAAAAGACATTGGAGCATTTTGACAGAAGGGACAAATACCACTTTCTGCCCCAAACTGTATAATCAACTCCCCCTTTTAAAAAGGCCGCGACCAGCCCCAGCCTGACCTTTAAGGTCCACTTCCTAATATCACCGCTTTTTTTTATCACACAAATAAGACTGGTTATGTCCACCATAGTCAAACTCCATTAGATGTTACAGGTTATCTCTATTGCCCACATTATCTAAATCACCCTTTCTAGATCACTGTTTTATCATGAGTTTAAATATTTGTTTCTGCTGTGATACAGACATGTTTTTCTGGTCAGTGGGATATCTAAAGAGGCCTTAATATCTTGCAGATTAAGAACCCATTGGCCTAAGTGCTTTTCCTGCGGGTAAGATTTTATTATTTGCCCAAGGAAGCCTTCATTTGACTTTAGTGACAGGCCCAGTAATTAAGGATCATTTGCTTGTATTTAAATAGAATATTAGTCAGGCCCAGCTCCAGCCTCAGTGCACTGTTCACTGAGCCTCTAGGCAAACCGAGCCATCATTTCCAGATCTCAGCTTCTATAATTTGCAGCAGCTTTATATTCTTTGCTGGCATAACTTCACAGCCCTACAATAATAAGGTTACCATTTTTGTTTAGAAAGTCTTTACAGACTTATGCCCCAAAGCTAAATCCAACCTATGTAAAGCACCTGCAACAGCTTTGGAACAAACTTACGGAAAGTCTATGTGTGTTTTAAAATGGAAGTTATAGCTGAAAAGGAGGCCTAAATATCTATATTCTTTAACCACTTTCACTTACACGCCGCTTAGCCACCACTTGTGCCTGATTGAGTGCACACTTCCGTTTGAAAAAACCATGACCTTTGTTTTAGAAATTTATTTTCAGATCATTGGCCTGACAGTGCTCGGAAATAGCATCCAGTTACCTCTGTAGGCACACCAGTGTATGATGCAACAGTACAGTTTCATCAGCATAAAACATTATTGAAATGGCCTCACCTCCTAGTTTTGATAGAAAAGACCGCACCTGTTTTAATACTACCAAAGAATCTGCCACTGGGGGTAGCTATTTTTCCTTGACAAAGCTCAATTGCTTCCCAGTTCAACCCTTGTCCTTGAGCCCTCATGTAATTGATTTATCAGCTTTAAAAAGTCATGTGGAAATTTCCATTCATGCTTTTGTTCCCCAGAGCCCTATTTATTGTGTCAAATCCTTTTGACAAATCAATGCATGACACATAGAGGGGCTGTTTCCTATTGAAGGAATGTCCTTCTGGCAAAAGGTTTAAAATTAGACAGCCATCCATCGTTGAATACCCTTTACGGAAACCCATTTTGACCTTTGATAAAACTCTGGCACTGCTTACCCAATCTTCCAATAAACCCAGGAGATGTGTTACATAAATATTACTGGGAATGTCCAACAAGGTAATCATACAGTAACTCAAGGGCAGATCCCGTTCACCTTTTTTATACAACAGGACCATAGTACTCCCTTTTTAGGTTTCTGGAAGGGTATGTCCACTTATTAACGCTCCAAACCGGAGCCAGGACTTGAGCACATAAGACGTAATTAAGTTTGATTATGTTTGATGAAAGGCCGTCAAGACCTAGGGCCCTAGAGCTTTTCTAACCTTTTATTACAGCCTCAATACTACTTACTGAGGGGAACAGAAAACTCTCCTCCATCCCCTTCTCTGGTGGCCCAGAATACATGGTCTCCATTACTCCTCTATTTTCTTCTTTTAATTTATACAACTCAGATACATACCTGAACTATACTTCTTCAGGGCCCAGCACTGCTGCATTTTTTTTTAGAGCCCGAGAGCATTATTAACTGTGTTCCAGAAGCTCTATAGGCTTCCTGCATGAAGGGAGAGAATTCCCTTTGTCCATATAATCTCTTTTTCTTTTCACATTATTTGCTTTAATTCTTCTCTATTGGTTTCCACTAGTAATTTAATTAGGCACTCACTATTGAACCACCTGTTTTTTATGCTTCCCTTATGTTCTTATTTAATGTAGACTTTGCCCTCTCCTTGTCAGGACTTAATGGGGCAACTATTGGAGCCCATTATAGCCATGTTCCTCATGGAGGCACTTAAATTCTCGAAATCCTTTGCTATGTACTGAGAAGATTGATTGATCTGAGATTTCAAAACCTCCATCATACCATTTATACTTTGAGATTTTGATTTTGCTGACCTCACTGATCTACACTCATTCCTACAGTAAATTGGCTGACTATTCTGCCAATGCTCCCTTAAATAAGCATGACTGTACAGCAAGAGCACGAGTGATTTGTGGTCACTTCCTCCTAGATCGCCTATTACTAGGTCCTTTACTCTACCAAAATTTTAGGAAGAGATTATAACATAATCGATCAGTATAGACACTCTCCCATTGTAAATAGTGAGCTGGGCCCATCTGGTCGCCTATGCATTGGGCTGTCTAACAGTGTAACTAACTGTCTACCGATCCCAGCCCCTACTGGAGTGGCAACATTTGACATGGGATATCCAAAGCATTTTCTTTCTCCAATTGAAACTCATCCTTCGATAAGATGGGAGGAATCTTTGCATTAAAATTGCCCATCAATAGGGCGTGGGTCCCTTGCTCACTGTGCCACTGGATTCAAGCTAGCCTGGCTGAAGAAGGGTGACATACCCTGAAACCGGTCCCAGGATGCTGGGTCCAAACTGGGGTGCCGTAGTGGGCAAAAGAACGATGGATTTAACCCAGATCTTTTGACTGGGGGAGAATGTTTGCATTGTCAGCATTCCATCCATCATTTGTTTGCTGTAACACTTCTCGCCCTAAGTGGGATGGGTATGCCCAGACATGGGTCCCATGCTCTCCATGCCACTGGAATCAAGCTATCCTGGCTGAAGAGGGGTGAAACCCCGAAACCTGTCCTAGGATGCTTGTTTCCAGTCCAGGGAGGACCTTGCTTGACAGTTCGGGCTGGACTGTTCCCATGAGGCACAGGGTCAAGACTGATTTGCATATGGCTGGGATCAAACTGGAATGACATGGCGAGCAAAAAAAACATGGATTTAGGCCCAGATGTCTGTACTGGGGTGAATGTATGACATTGCTCTGCATTCTGTCCATCAATTGCTGTTTTTACATACTATATCAGGGTCAGCAAAAATATTCACCAATTGAAGGACTCAATCAACTTCCTCGTAGCGGTTAGCTATGATTTGATCATCCTCCAGCCTAAAGGACTCTGCTCCAACAATCGTGGGAATGTATGGGCACGGATAAATCACGGACCATCTGCACAGACTTTGAATCAGTAATGGTGAATTATGGCCCTGTTTATGTCGGATGACAGGCTGATGGTAGGGAATTATACCCACGAAGGTCTGAGGCAGTAACCTTGTCTGTTATTGGTTGGACGGCAGGGACCTCAGGTTGCAGATACAACATAGATAATTGAACCCTTCCTATACTTCTCTTGTTTGTCCTTTCTAATTTATTTTCCCTTTCTTTTACTAGGCTTAAAAGCCAATTCTTCTACATTGGAAGTCCGTTTTTCCCTTTTAAATTTTTTAAAGATTGGGAAAACTTCACTACTTTTCCATAGATCAGGTATATGACCAGGGAGTTCCTCCCAGTTGTTAGTAACCTCTGGGACTGAAAGATCTTCTTTAAAAAAGCCTTCCAAATGGAATAAGTCTACTGACAGGTCACAACTATTGGCCTTCATTTGGGCTTTAAGCCTAAGACCACCTAGTTGTACACCTATTTCAATAAAGCTAAGAGTGGAACTTTTGAAACTGTTCAAATTGCCATTGTCAGCTATTTTTAAGGGTAATCCTCTAAGAATTAGCGTTAAAAATATCTGATGTTATTTGAGCTATCGGTAGATTTTTTTCAGTTTGGACAAAATAGATGAAAAATGAGCTCAAGGCTTTGCAATGATTTAGAAAAACATACATAGTCCAATTAAATGTTAATGGGTAGATTCAGCAACATGTCAGGAGACACAGAAATATTTGATAATACAAAAGTTGTAAAACTAGGGGTACAAGAAAACATTTCCATGGCCTTTCCTGCAGCTTTGGCTTCTCAGGCAGTAATTCCAAACCCCTATTTACTACCACAAAATCTGATTTAACTGGATAAATATCTGCTAAGGTGTAATCCAGTACAATAGAAGACTGTGAGACCTGTGGAGCTGATTTAGCCACTTGAGCATTACAAACCAGTGAACAATCCCAGGATAATATTTTTTCTTCCCTAGAGTGGGTCACTTGCTCTTGTGGTGGGATAGCGATATGAGGCCCACGCAAATTCTCTATAGACACAATCGGATGACTTTCTTCAATCCTCATCTTTACATTCATTGTTGTGTGCGCCACTGAGCTAGTGATGGAGTTTACTTCAGAACGTTTTTGAAAATACGCAGGTATTATTCTGCCCCCCCCCCCCTTGAGAATTCCCAAATGATGTGCTCTATTTCTTAGTGGATTAGATTTTTTTTGGGAGCACAATTGGGTAAAGACTACTCTTCCTGATCTGAGTTCCACCTAAAGGTGCTTAGAGCAATAATGGAATAGAATGGAAAGGATGAAAAGGAAGTTGCCAATTAAAGTTGTAGTGGGAGGGAGCACTCCAAGCCTGCAAGCCCCACACCTAATCCTAGACAGGCCACTTCTGCAGGAACAGGTTATACCTTACTGCTGAAGCCACTAATCCTACAGCACCCACAGTTCTCAATGACCTGCTTGACTCTCCTCTGTCACACTCAAGCCACTCGAAAAGGAATTTTACAGGGCAGTAAAGGGACCAAATAGAAGGCCTCTCAACCGCCTCTAAAGGGTCATCCGAAAGGGAAGAAAGAGTCTGAAGTATATGCACCACCTCACCTTCTCTAGAAGATTTCCAATGTCTAATACTGCAAGGAAGGGGCCTGAGCACGCTAGAAGATCCACTCTAAGTTTGCAGCCAACTGCAGACAGTTGCAGCACACAATTGATGTGAAGTAATCAGCACCAGGACTAGACAAAGATTAGAAAGGGTCTGTGTGATCACTCAGGGGCAAAAAACGGCACAGAAACAATATAGAGGTATTATTGAAGCCCCCCGCATGCAAGCAAGTTGCACTGACCTCACGTCAGCCGCCTCTGCTTGCCATGGGTGCCGCTGTGTGCCTAAGCACCTAGCCCCTCACAGGTCTCAATTCTTCTGTGCCTCACTTCTTCTGTGCTCAAGTGCTCCATTAAACCCAGGCTTCTGTTCCTTTTGCTCCTTTGGCCACAACTGGCCATAAAACAACTCGCATCCTATTCTCACAACCAGCTACAAATTCTGCAGACCCTGGGTATTAACTGTGGAGGGCAAGGAGATGGACAGAGCCCCCTCCACAACCTCCAACTTTCGGACTCTTTGCAACTAGTTGGTTTTACATCTTTATTGTGGGCCTAGGGGCCTCCGGAGTCGTGGACTTGCATGCCCTAGGCAGTCACTCATTCATTTGGCGGGCCTCCGGACTTGTGTGCCCCAAGCAGAGCGACAGCCCCTGTAGGGCAGAAGTGGGGAAGTAGCGGGTAGTAGCAGGCGGTGAGTGGCAGGGAAGGAAAGTGAAGCAGGGAAAGCAGCAAGGTACATGTTGGATTGTGAGGATAACAACACCCCCCCATGCCGCTCACATGGATCAAACCAGCCTAAAACGGATCTAACTGGGCCTGGACAGTGTCTTGGGACTTCATGGTCTTGGACGTCCTCCTCGCTGCACACCCACAACAGCTCATTCCATGGTATCTACAATGTAGTTGCCTACACTAGGAAAAGGGAACACCAGTATAATTGAGCATATTGTTGTGACAGAAAATTTGAAATATATGCAATTTTCAGATTCCCCCAGTGTGTATGAGAGACTACAATCCCTTTGTGATTGTTTTCAAGTTAACCTGCACAGTAGATACATCACTGATGTCAAGACAAAGTCGTTAGGTTAGGAAGCGGAATGGCCTTGCAGTAAAGTGGAACAGAATTAATACCGAGTCATTCCTTGGGAGCATAATGAGAGGGCATAATGATTATGTTGTCATATTCTTAGATAAAACAGCTGGCAGTGACATGGTATTACACTCATATGGGATATTAGCAAATAAAATTAAGCAAGACTAATTAGGTATGCATCTCAAGTTCAAGTAGATTCACATAGATCATTTGACACAGCACACACAAAGGCCCATAGCATGATTAGCAAAGGAATTAAACAACTCTCCAAGAGTTAGTGAAACGTTGCAAAATCTTATAAGAACACTCTCTCTAAACAGAAAAACAGTCATTTAAGAAGAGGCTAGCAAGGCTGTATATGAAACTAGCAAGCAGAGGGACAACACTGAATTTTAGAGTGTCATTAATGCACCCTATTTTAGGGTGCACACAGCCCAATTATTGAAAGTTTAACTCCCCGCCTCATAATTTGGGTGATTATTTCTCTTCTGTTTATTCTCTGCCTGCAAACAAGAACAGTACTATTCCAATGGAGAAGGGGCAATGTGATGAGGAGGCAACACCTTGTCCTCTCAAGTTTGATCTAGAGGAGGTCATCAGCGCCATATCAAAAATAGTAAAAAGGGGAAAGCACCAGGACCGAATGGGGTACCATTAGTTATGTTAATAGAAAATATTGATCTCTTGGCCCTTTTATTGACTAATGAGCTGAAAGCCGTTTCAAGTAAGGGTCTGCTTTCTACCTGGAGTCGTTCAGTAAGTGTTCTGATTTTTTTAAAAGGGAATAGATTTGAGACATGTTCCTCTTGAACCATCTCACTACTTGTCTCAACACTAAAGGTAGTGGGGAGAATATTGCTGCCACAATTGAAAAATTCGTCAGAAGTGCAAAATATGATATGTGATGTCTGATATGGTTTCCACAAAGCTATCCGCACCATAGAGTATGGCCTGAACTTAAATCTTACTAATTAACAAATACAAACTGGATAAAGGTTCAATTTATTTGTAATTTATGGATCTATTGAGTGCCTTTGACTGCATAAACCATCCTAAGTTGTGGGCACTCATAGGAGAGATGGGGATTGATGACTCAATGGCTTACATTTTTAGGCATCTATATTCAGGTACCACTCCTAGTGTGCGATAAGGAAGGTATGGGAAATTAACTGAGCCTTTCAAGATTCGCAGGGAGTGAGGCAGAGGTGTGTTTTGAGCCTCTTCCTCGTTACTCTTTATATGAAAAATATTGAAAATTCCTAACGGAAGAGGTGAGAGATATGGCACAAATACGTTTGTGTCCTGTGCCTGTCTTGTTATATACAGACAACCAGGTTCTGCCTGCACCCATAGGTACTGGACTACAATGTCTTCTAGATCATTTTATAATCTTTATGAATAACGTAGATCTGAATGTCTACTACAGTAAAACACACATTATAAGAAGTCTTGTCCTCATTTGTTACGTGGAGAAAAGATATCAAATTTTGATACCTTCTACTATTAAGGTCTGCATTTCAATCGTTGGAACAACGGGCATCACCCAAGGGATATAAGTAGGCTATATTTTGCAAAATCTATCACTGCGGTATTTAGGTTTGCAGCTAGGTTAGGCATGAGGCCTCTGGAGGAGAGAACTGCTATCTATACTGCTGAGTGCAAATCAGTAGCCTGTTAAGGTGCAAGTATCTGGGGCTATACAAATGTAAATATTCTCCAGAAAGTGGAAAATAGGTGCCTCAAAAGAATGTTTATTATGCTGACAAGCAGCTCTACATCTATACATTACATGGAACTAGGATACTGCAGACCAAATACAAGGGTTAGCCTAGATCAGGAAAATGTGTAAGGATATAGGAATGCCAAGGTATTTTGAAGAACCTAAAACAGTCCAAACAAGAGAGACTTTAAAACACTACTCACCCAGATTAGAAAGGAAGACAGGGCGAGCTGTGACCAGAAATAAAGTTACTAATATGGTACAAGCACCCTTGATAACACATCGTGGCATTCAGCCACATATCATTATGGTCACTAGCGTAAAACATTGATTTGTTTTAATGAGATTCTGTTTAAATACTGTACACATTTTAGTGTCCATCCCCCAAAAATATGACCCTAAAGATAACTTACTTGTGTAATGTTATGTTATCATATTTATAACGCACACATATACTCCAAGGAGTGTCCCGGCGCGAACCTAGAGATGGGAAGAGGGCCAGAATTAAACAAAGAGATGCGTCTTCATTTTGTTTTTTAAAAGGCAGAAGTCTTGAATACTATGAAGAGCCCGAGGAAGCGAGTTCAAAGCTGTGTCCTCTCTGACAGCAAGAGAACTGCCCCCCACTCTCGTAAGCCGGAAGCGAGGAATGTGGGCCAGAAGCTGAGATGATGAACGAAGGTGTCTAGCGGGGGTGTAGATCAGGAAACGTTTCCTTAAGTAAGTGGGGCCACAGGCATGCAGAGCACGATGGGCCAGGGTCAGGGCTTTAAACTTGACTCGTTCAGCCACAGGCAGCCAATGAAGTGAACACAGATGCTGTCTAACACTACTTGTCATCGGGATGTTAAAAAGAAGTCTCGCTGCAGCATTTTGGACAACCTGCAGTCTATTGAGTAGGTAACCCGGAAGGCCGACATACAAGGTGTTAGCGTAGTCGATCCATGAAAGTATCAGGCCCGAGTCACCGTTTCCTTAGCTGCCCTAGGGAGATGCGGGAGAAATTTCATAAGGGTTTTAAGAATCCCAGAGCAATTCCCTGGGAGCTTCTTAATCTGGGTAGAAAAGGAAAAAGATTCTCTTCGAACCAGACTCCAAGATTCTTAGCAGGTTGCCCCGTCGAGGCTGGCATGGGGAATTCGGCTGGCCATCATACTTCCCTAAACTCAGGGGGGGAAAGGTACAGTAAAGGAGCATTTCTGATTTGTCCTTGTTACATTTAAGCTGTGCTGAGGAAAGCCATTGAAAGACTGCTGACAAACAATATCTGGCCAAGGACGTGGAACACTCTGATTTTCCCAAGGTAAACAGAAGCTGAGTGTCATTAGCGTATGCTATAATTTTGGCTCCCAACTCTTCAGCAAAGTGAATCAGAGGGGTGACATATAAATTAAAAAGAAGGGAGCTCAAAGAGGACCCCTGAGGCACCACAGTAGTCACCTCCTTTGGTGAACGGGGGGAGCCAGACCTGTTGAGTACGCCCCTCCAGAAAAGATTTCAGCCGACTCAGGGCAGCACCTGAAATTCCCATGCCTGCAAGGCGGGCAAGCAGCAGAGAATGAGGGACAGTATCAAATGCTGCCGAGAGGTCTAACAAAATTAGAGCTGTCCTACTGCCCGAATCCAAGCACTCCCGAATAGCTTCCGAGACTTCCACCAGGGCCGACTCAGTACTATTGAGGCTCTGAACCTGGACTTACTTATGTGCCTGTGTGATGTCATTTCTAAGCAAAGCACTGTACATTAATTATTCTTTTGTGGTTTTTACATTGTACCTAGGATTCCTTTTTTTATTTCACTGTTGAAACAAGTCAATTTTGCACAATACAAACTCTGTTTATATTCCTGCAACAATTTCCTAGCACTTATATCTGTTTTACAGTAGCTAGTTGTTTATCTGGCCAGTTAGAAATATTAGAAGGCTTCTTCATGCGCAGCTTCAAGAATTTTATTGATTTTGCATATCATTATGATTTGGTGTTTTTCATTGATGACGGTTTTCATATTTTAATGTTATTAATTTATGAAACAAACAGTATTTAAGGAAGGAACTAAGAAATATGCTTTCAGCTTTACTGTAAATATTTTACTATTTGTCTTTTATGGTTCACACTTGAATCGAATAAAGAGATTGATTGATTTCTGGTGCTCATCACTGGCACAAATTAAGCACAGTCAATAGAACTCAATAGTTTGTATGAATTGCATTCATGTTAGTGTTAAACAGTAGACATAGAACTCAATACTTTGTACACCTCAATTAGCCCTGAGCTGAATTGTTGACGTGGACTTTATTTATTATGAATTTATGAGGGCACTGGAAAAATTTCTCTGACGCATGCTACGGTATTGGTATTGTACACTGTTAGGGAAACAGTAGCGGAAGCCATCCCACACTTTCACAACATTATCTCCTGTTAATTCATTTATCTGAGTCACTGTTAAATTCAGTATGTTGTGTTGCAACCACTCTGCAACACAGAGACATCTTTGGTAGCATGTGACAACAGAGCAACAAAACTTAATACACAAGGGATCATTAAAGAGTTCTGCGAAGGGGATCTTTCCAGAAGATCCAGTCCTCCTCATTTGGAAGTGTAGGACCCACTGGGTTTCTGACAGCAGAGCCTCAGCCTGCTCTAGAATTAGAATTCTTTGAGCCGGTGGTGTGTACACCACAGGACTGCTGGGACCTTTTTAACTCATTGTGCCTTTACCACTTTTTTTTAGCATGCATATTTTTACTGCGAATATGCATTTACAACGCATGCCAATACCATGCATTAAAGGTAAGTTGGGGGGTGTGGGGACGTCTCCCTCACAAACACATTGTTTTAAAATCTAAAAACAATGCGTGGTATTGGCATGCGTTGTAAATGCATATTTGAGGTAAAAACATGCGCGCAAACAAATGCGCGGCAAAGGCATGCAAAGTAATTACCTCCGTTGTACGGTTTTACAACCATTATCCGTGCCTGGGTGCACTATGCAAGGAATCAGGGCCACTGGTTTTTCGCTTTTCAGAAAGAAACCCCCACTTTATGGGTTTATTTCTCACCAGCACAATGAAACGGTGAGTGCAACCAAAAATAAGGTGCCCATACAGTATTTCAGCTGTGCCTACAGTGTATCCGTGATGGTGGATGCATTGTAGGCCCAGAGAAACCCATCAGACTTGTGGGGGTTCTCTAAATAATTCAACAGGTATTTTGACGCAGAGATCAGGGAATCCACCGACCTGCTAGACAGCCTACCAACCTGGAAAATGACCCCTTAAGTCCCAAACAAATCTCCTGCAAAAATATCTAACATGAATACATTTCTCACTGGAAGAATGTCAATATACACCTACGCCCATTATCAAACGCTTTTTTCCAAACTAGAATGATAAATAAACCCAATACGTTTCGTTGAATTTGGGGATTTAGAAAAAGTCATCATTATTATAGGAAGATATTTCTGTGTGGTTGATATTTATATATGCAACTGTCAACAGACTCTATTTTACAGGCTTGAGGGTCAATCCAATTGAGGATGTGTGGGCATTTGCCCATGTATCGTTTGCTATCTGCACAGATATTCCAGGAAATATGCTCGGAACTTCCAGTGTCAATTGGTTAATGACGTTGTTTGTTAATATGAATTGTTCTTTTACATCCCTTGACTCTTCCTCCAATTCTATTTCAACCCCCATCCTTTACCTACGACCATTGTCTTCTGTTATTTACTGATGTATTTGTGCAAACCTTTTATATATATATATATACATAATATACTGACCTTGGATTTGAGATATTTATAAAATAGTAATATGGATCTATGCATCTAGTTATTGTTATATGCCTTAATGTATTTTGTATTGAAAGCTTATCAACTGAAACTAGACTGAATAGACATTATTCATAACAGAGAAAGAAAGAGAGATAAATGGCCCCAGTGAGTTCAGAACTAAATGGAAAAGCCTTCTTGAATACCGTTATTTCACACTTTTTCTGAAAATGGGGCATTTAGGGATTTTAATTATGTGTTCAATGAGTTGCATGAACTTTGACTGACAGATCGTCATGTTGGGTCCGTGGTGGGTGGGCATGCAGAAGAGGGCAACAGTTGCGAAAGGATACAGAGGTCTTGATTCAAAACAATTTGGAAGTGGTTTAGAGACTTCAAACTTAAATCTTGCCCCACCTTCAATACAAGTATTTTGTGTTCAAATGCATTCAGGTACAAGCAGAGTTGGGATGCCTTGTTCTGGGTTCTTGGTTGTTTTAGATGTTCTTTCTTGGACACGTATATGAGGTGTACTGATTAATCCAAGCAGGACACCGTTATTGCTTTTGTAAGTAACAGCGTGTGTTTGGCTGAACAATCAGTAGGACTGAATAAAAACACACAGAGAGCACTATAATGTCCCATAGCCCCGAGTGTGTGAAATCTGTGTTATTCACAACCTCATTAAATCGGAGTCAGCATAGAAATCCACAGTGAATAAAGTGTAAAGACTTTTCTATATTTGCAATTATGAAGAGGCTAATCCCAGACCATCAGGGCATTGCTTGAAAATTCCTGTGGAGGGCAAATGTCTTTGCACTTAGCCATTGACCATATGTAGCGTCATCTCTTTGTGCTCTGTGCAGAAGACTCCAATGAAACTGCAGAGATCCTGCTTACGCAGCCTGTTCAGTCTCCATGGCAATACACACTTCCTTCAGCAGTTGATGATGCCTTTTCCTTCCATTTACTCCTGAAAGATCATAAAGATCGCACACACAAGGAGATAAGGGACAGAGCACTGAAAACCTTTCAGACTCTCACCCCCAGTCACACATTTGGGTTGAATCCATCATCGTTCTTTAGCTCACTTCGAAACCCCAGTTCAGACCCAGCCATATGCACATCAGTTGTGTCCCTGTTCCTCATGGGAACAGCCCAGCATTAAATGCCAAGCCAGGTCTTCCCTGGACTGGAGACAAGTATCCTGGGGCTGGTTTCGTCAGCCATGCTAGCTTGAATCTAGTTGCAAGGTGAGCAAGGGACCTACATCTAGGCATACTCTGCCAACCTAGGGCGGATTATAAAGAACCCCTGTGAAGATGCTTTACACTTTGCTGACTGCAGTTATTATTTTTGAATCTGTTATTTCAAATTGATTGGCCGTGACTTCATGTCAGTGCCACCCTTTGTTGCATAAGTAGTGTACCCCTTGGGTCAGTAGGTTGTACATGTCTAGACATCGGGTTAAGCCTTGCTTCACCAGTTCAATAAGAACTTCTGGACAAGGGACAGGAGTCTAATTTGTCTCCCACAGGTTGGGTATAAACCTAGGATTTGAAATGAACACCGATTGCTTTGGTATGGCATGAGGAAAAAAAAAGCAGCACATTTCTGTGTGGCAAGGAACGGGGTCCAGACCGGGATCAGAAACAGAGATTGGCAAACAGTTCCTGGAAATCTTCTACAGTAAGTCAGCATTCTGAGTGCCGCAAGAACCTTGAGATGTAGCTGGTCAGAAAGATGCTTTCGAAATTTGTTGCACTAGTTTTAATGGCCTATACAGACATTCAATGGTTGTGTATGTGAAGTGAACCAGCATCGCCCTATCACATTTCACATCATCCCAGAGGCACAAAGAAGCAGCACGCAAGTGAATCACTTTAGGGTGTTCCATCCTTATTTTTTCTTTTTAAAACTGGCGGGATGCTGAGGACCCATAGCAATCAGTGCTCCAACCATAGGACCTGCCATATTAAGTAGACCTCATTAAGCCTCCTTGACTCTCCAGTGAGATCTAGAGAAACAGTCAAGACCAAACTTAATGGAGTTGGAGTGGGCTGAGTCCATGTACAGTGCAACACAACCATCACACTCTCAGTCAGCTTTGTTTGTAGCACAACATGTTTAATAATATCTCATAATATAGTAAATATATTTGTAGTCTTTGGAAATGATAAAATACATAAAACAAATAGATAATTATAGCAAGGTAACCACACGCTGCAATTGTATTCTCACAATCAGAACAGTTGACTAATGTAGAAACAAGCGACCAGTTAAACCAGATGGTAATAGAAACAAACAGCAAGGAAATCACTGCTCCTGGCTAAAACCATTTATGAAAGGCTCAGGCATCATTTGGGAGGTATTTATTTTCCGGCTGAATACTCCGGTTTTCAAGCAGAACAGGAATACAAATTTGTAGGTTTAACTGCACCCAGAATTCCTGGGTTCTACCAAAAATAAAAAATAAACCAGGATTCTAAAAAGAGGTGGAATATGTCACTGGTAACTGGAACAGCAATGGGGGAAACATGCAAGAACAGGTACTGTATTGTGCATTTTGCAAGTCACACCATAAACACATAACTGCACAGTAATGACGATGATATTGCATGGAAATTGTAATTGCAGGTGCGATTTACCACCCCTCTGTTACCGTGCAACTTGTAATAGCTCCCATAATGTTTCAGAATCTCTAATGTTTGTGAACCTCATAACATTCCTAGAACAGGATAAACACAGAAACGAGAAAAATGTAGCACAGAACTGATAATATTGATACACAGGTTTTGCAGTTGGCTACAATTTGTGAAGCCTGCTTGACAAGGATACTGTAACAATGAGAGATCACAATCTCCCACAAAAGTAATTACTTTGTAGCAATTCAGCAACGATTATTCTGCAAGACAAACGTCTTGCAAATGTCAAAACAGGAATAAATAACAAGTATTGAAGTTACAATATGCCAGTGCCTGTAAAACACGAAGGAAGTGTCTCTGAAGTTGTGTATTTATAAACAAAGAGGCAAGCGCAGCCCAGTCCACAATGCAGGATGTGGGGCCACAGGCACACGGGGCTCACTACAGACTAAGAGGGCTCCTGGATACCGATAGCGGGGTAGCCAACTGGGTGCTGGATGACGTGCACCTCGGGGTCGGGTAGCAATAAAACTGTGTTAATGAAGTGAAGGATGTGCTTGCCTGGCAACTTTCCCATCCATCTAATAAGCATCCACCTCCATCTCTGGCGAGGAACTCAGAGGATGTTCATGAAAATAGCAGTTGTCATTGATGTTTCCGAGGCGTAGCTTCATAGGGGGGTGTTTGGTGTGTGACACCCCCCACCTAAATACACTATTGACTTCGTAGGAGGGCCTGGGGGCCCTGAGATGAGTCTGCTATGTGTGTGTGTGTGTGTGTGTGTCGGTTTAATTGCCATCCTGATCTCACTATGAAGTTTTAACTTGTTCATTTTTTGGATCAGGAACTTAAATATATTTAGGCCCGGGTTTACACAGATTTTTGTTTGGGGTTGCATCGTTTTTGACATACCCAAGATGTAAAATTCATTTTGGCATTACAAAGCCACAAAAACAAGAGTGTGCATTCACATTTGTGTGCATCCACCCATGGATTATGACAAATAACTGAATTCACATTGGCCCAGATTTCCAAAGCTTTAAAGACTGGGTTGCATCACTCTTTAGATGCAGCCCAACAATATCATTTGCGTATTTACAAAGCCATGCAAATGCAGATTAAGATGCAGATAAGAAAAATTGAATGCATTGCACTGTCCTGTGTTACTTGGTGCCAAGTAGGAGTTTCTGGGGGTGGGTGGAATTTGCATAGTCGCACTACGCAAAGCTCCGCAAAACGGTAAAAAATCACCATGAGCACGCACAAATTCCGCGAGCTTGTTCGCAATGCTTTTTTCCTGTTCGCGAATGCTGTTTGCGTGCTCAGGGGGAAATATCTTGCGAGCACGCATTTTGAAAGCGCGAACAAGCAAAAAATTACGCGAAGCCGCGGATCACGGTATTTTTGGTAATTTTGCGTTCTCCGCAGAACGCAAAATTACCCAAATTACGCAAATTCCACGAGCGGAACAGAATTTACCGCCCAGGCCTAGGAGTTTCATGGGTAGTGCACGGGGGGGGGGGGGGAATTACCATGCATCTTTCCATGTGTTTTGATGCAAACCCATAGTCACAAAGAGCTGGAAACGTGTGTGAGCCAAAATAGTGCACCTGCCTGAGGCTTGGGGATAGAGGAGAAATATCCTTATTTCCGTCTTTCATTTGTGCTACATTCTGCAGCAAATACACAAAGAGGAAAAAACCACCAAGGATAGTTTGGAGTGGAAAGGATACCCCTTCCTGCACAAAAACTATCCAGACCATAAGGTAGACACCATTGCACTATGGTGCAGTGTGCCTGCATTGGCATTAGCACTAGGCAGCCCAAAGTGCTCCAACACATGGACAGTGTAGAACTGCACCATTTCTTTTAAGAGATGGAGTAGTTCTACACTCTTCAGGTGATGCAAACTAGTGCAGCAACTTTGCTCGCTGCTCTGTGTTATGCCACTTCTTTGTAAAAATGCCACTTAGTGACCAGTTTACCAAAAGAGTAGCAAATGTGCACCTACAGAACTACTCCTGGAATGTATGCAAATTTACTACTTTTCTGAATTCCCAAACATGGCAGTAGTAGGCTTCGAAAGCTATACCAGTATCAGCTTTCCAAGCATACTAATGGCAATCAACCACTCAAAAGGTGATAGGATGAATGCAGGCAAAGAGTAAACCTACTAGTAATCCCTCAAAGTAGCAGTTCAAACCACAGTTTTTCTGCCAATGTACCACTTTAGACCGAGGACCTGATTTAGGATTTAGCAGAATGAGTTAAGGCAGACAGGGTGGTGGAGCACATTATTGAATTTACTCCGCCCACCCAGTTTTGAGATGCAGGCCAGCACAATTGGCATCCCTATATTTTGTCAGGAACAGACATCATGGCAGTTCTTGTCATTTTATGAAAAGTTTAACGTCAATCTCCATCAAACATGACAGCTGGCCATCAGACTTTTCCAAAGTGTTCTATTTTATAAAAACAAACTCAGTGGGAGTTTGTTTTGGAACAAAAAAACAACTAATGATCTCTACACCAGTTTTTTTCCCATGACCTATGGGGGCATATATCTTTTTTTCACTGTCCCTCACCACCAGGATATTCCTAGCAATGATGGTCATGCAAAAAAAGTGATCATCCACTCTAAATAGGGTGGAGAGTCGTAGGACTTATTTGCAATTGCACCTACTCCATCGGGCAGACAAAGTAAATTTTAAAAGGACACAGTAAATTTACTCCTTCTGCGTAAAACTTGCAATCCGCCTGACTCAGAATAGGGTGGGCAGACCTTGCGTTTGGTCGAATGGGTTGCAACAGAGTACCTGTCCATCAAACTCTAAATCAGCCCCAGAAACCAACCTAATGAAAAATATTAATGACTGTGCTGTTCATAGGAACGGTCCAGCCCATCTCTTGGTGATGTCACCCATTCAACCTGCAGCCCAGAGGCGGCTCCTCCACGTGGGCGGAGGAGCGTCGCCCCACTGCTTTCTCACAGTGCACGAAGTAGAAACATAAAATGGTATCAATACCATTTTATGTGTCTGCTTCTCGCACTGCAAGAAAGCAGAAGAATGGTTTGGTGGAAGGTGGGCGGGGTGGGGAGGAGTGGCTAGCCCAATGTTATGGGCGCAGACTGTTTGGTCGGCCCCAGGGCCGACCAAACCAGTCATGCACACTCTCCTGTTTTCTCCATGTAGGCTGCATGTAGCCTGCATGGAGAAAACGGCCTCCTCATAGAGTCCTGTGTGGACGGCGTCTGAGCCAATCACAATGCTGCCATTGCAGTGTTGTGATTGGCTGAGGAGAGGGAGGCTGCCTGCTTCTGCTTTCTGTGAGCAGAGAGAAGGGATGGGACCGGAGGCAAAGGTAAGTTTAAATGTTTATTTTTTTTATTAAATTAACCCCCCGTCCATGCGTGAACTCCTCCCTGCACGATCCCCCTGCACTCCTCCCTTCCTCTCCCTCCAAGAGTCGTGCTTGCAGCGACTGATTGGTAAAAGCTGCTTCGACTGGCCTGAAATTACACTGCTTAACTGTAAAAGCCAGTGTGGACAGCGGGCAAAATGTAGATCAGGGCAACCTTAAAAATTTAACTCCGAGATCTGTGTACCCAGGGATCATGCACTTCCAAAATCTGTGTACCCAAGAATCGTACACCTCCAAGATCTGTGTGCTCGCAGGTTGTGCCTACACTATCAGCTCGGCTTGAACTGTGCACTCTCACAGCTGTACACCTCCAAGATTAGGGCAACCTGAAATAATGCTCTCCGAGATCTGTGTACCCGGCAATCATGCACCTCCAAGATCTGTGTGAATGGAAATTGCACACCTCCGAGGCAAGCTCAACTCCAACTGTGCAACCTTGGAGCTGCACAATTCGCAAGATGTGCACACCCAATGCAACGTGCACCGAAGACACGTACAATCTAAAATGATCAGGTAGAGCTGTGCACCTCCACATCGGACCACTGCTACAGTTGTGCTCCTCCAATATCCGTGCAGCTTGAGCTGTGCACTTTGAAGGCTTGCCATGGTCTGACTCCAGTACTTGTAGTCTAGCGCCGCATTCCTGCCAGATCTGTATATCCAATCTCCACAGCTTGTTTAGGGTTAATATTTGAGCTTCTAGAGCTGTCCGCTTCCCAAGAATGTCTGCCTCTTAGAGCTGTGTGTCTGTCAGTTGCGCTTTCCATTGCTGTGGAAATCTAGGGACCGTGTGCCTCCCAAAGCTGTGTGTACCTTTAAGGTATGCAGGCCTAGAAGCGTGTGTCACTGTCTTCTGATGTAAGCGAGTTTCCCAGTGGTAGTATCTTCCAACGTGCGGGGAACCTCCTAGAGATGTGAGAAAAGAGACGATTTCTCTGAGAGTTGGGTTTCTGCTAGACTCCTAGAGCTGTTTGTTCTCCTCTCTGTGTTTCTGCGTCTGTGTATCTCCAAGGGCAATGTGCATAGAGCAGGGCTAGCAGAGCTTTGTGCCTCCCAGGGCCGTGAATAGCAAGCTGTTCACCTTAAAAGTGTGCGCCTAGAGTTGTGTGCCTTGCAGCGCTGCGAACTACTCTGAGCTGCCCCACCCACTAAAGGAGCGTGTACCGCTCCCCCAATCCCTGGCAGATGGTGCAGCAGCCTCCCGCAGCTGGCTGAAATAGAGGAAGGATGTAATAACATGCCAGCGGTGACAAATCAGGCAGCCCCTTCCCTGGAGGAAGGTCTTCAGAGCCCAGCTCCGCCCCTCACTCATAGCACACCTACCCTGTTAGAGATCACACCGTGCACTAGAGACCACCATGGACGCACAAGGCCCTGCCTTGCTGAGCCTGCTGCTGGCCGCCGTCTGCCTGTCAGAAGAGTAGTCCTCAATTTTTTTTATTTTCTTCAGAGTGCACATAATAAACCTCTGTTGTTCTCAAGGAAATAAAGAGTTCTCTCTGTCCAGTAAAACATGTTGTTGGCCAGACGAACAAGAGATAATGCAGTGAGCCACATTCAAACACATTAGCAACTCCTTCCGATGGTGGGCTGAACCAAAAAGCAGGTGTGTGTCCTCTGTGAGTGAAACTGGAATGGCGCATAAAAAGATTTAGTAAAGGACAACCAGAGCTGTTCACCCTACCGGTGAAATCAGGAAGGATACGTTTTTAGTAGACCAATACTCCTCATCATATCACTGCCACAGATGGTATACAGGTTTTGTGAATACAGTGTGACAATAGGCAGCTTTACTTTATTAGATTTTAGAAGCAATTCAGTCAGTTTGACCGGTGACCGAATACGCCGTAAGGTCGGACTAGGTCTGTATTTGTTGTGGAAGCAGGCAAGAAAGCTGCACAGTTTACTTAACTGAAATAGTGTCACTCATTTCATGTCAGGATCGGTTGCACATTCTGGTGCCAATTACGATCCTGTAAAAACCGGGTACGAACCGTCGGACGGAGCATATTCTCCGTCCGATGCGTACCCGGTCGTCAAAATATACAAACATGGAATTACGATTCGCACGGGAACACCATTTCCGTACGAATCGTAAAAAACCCCGACCGAACAAAATAAACCTACAAATGCAATCCGTGAAAGCGCCGACCTGACGTCGGGACGCTCGCAGCCTGCCATTCACGAACCAGGAATTACGATTCGCACCGACGTCATCCCGCACGGTGAATATTTTCCGGCTGCCAAAAACGGCCGGGAAAGCAGGACGACGCGAACAAGGACTACCAGTACGCGACGGACAGACAGGACGATGCGAACAAGGAGTACCAGTACGCGACGGACAGACAGGACGACGCGATCAAGGAGTACCAGTACGCGACGGACAGACAGGACGACGCGATCAAGGAGGACCAGTACGCGACGGACAGACAGGACGACGCGAACAAGGAGGACCCGTACGCGACGGACAGACATGGACCCGAACCTACGTGTCATCCCGGCCCTCATAGCAGTCGACCTCCTCTACAGGTTCCGACGCAGACGCCGCAGAAGGTCAGAACAACTAAGGGAGGGGGGAAAGTGGGGTGGGGTGGGGGTGGCAGGACCAGGGCAGGCCACAAACCCCCCAACAAAGTCACACAGCACACATGCCCTGGACATACCTGACTCCCATGCCCTGGTCACTACGAGGGGGTGGGGGCGTGTCCAGCTAAGCCAGCGACCGCCACAACGGAAGTCCGTCACGACGCGAACCGGCAACACAACCAGACAGGTACGTCCCGTACCCACGCCTGAAGAGCGTGGGTACGAGTCGTACCACGCCCACACCCACGTCACCCCAACAATGGCGGGACGGCTCGTACCCACGTGGCAAAGGCCTGGGTACGGCCCGCACAAGCATCACATAGCGTGGGGACGGATATGTACGGACCCTACCCCCACCCCTTATGCATGGAGCGTACCCCCACCCCAACAGTGTAAGTACGACCCGTACCCCCACCCGCGTACGTATGGAGCGTACCCCCACCCCAACAGTGTAAGTACGACCCGTACCCACACCCGCATACGTATGGAGCGTACCCCCACCCCAACAGTGTAAGTATGACCCGTACCCCCACCCGCGTACGTATGGAGCATACCCCCACCCCAACAGTGTAAGTACGATAAGTACCCCCACCCGCATACGTATGGAGCGTACCCCCACCCCAACAGTGTAAGTACGACCCGTACCCCCACCTGCGTACATATGGAGCGTACCCCCACCCCAACAGTGTAAGTATGACCCGTACCCCCACCCGCGTACATATGGAGCGTACCCCCACCCCAACAGTGTAAGTACGACCCGTACCCCCACCCGCGTACGTATGGAGCGTACCCCCACCCCAGCAGTGTAAGTACGACACGTACCCCCACCCGCGTACGTATGGAGCGTACCCCCACCGCAACAGTGTAAGTGAGACACGTACCCTCACCTCGAATGCATGGAGCGTAGCCCCACCCCAACAGTGTAAGTACGACACGTACCCCCACCTCGAATGCATGGAGCGTACCCACATCCGTGTTGAAATTGGAAAGGTAGGTGCAGAGTCCTCCCAGCAGTGCCCAGACACAGGAGGGGTGGGTGCAGAGTCCTCCCAGCAGTGCCCAGAGGCAGGAGGGGTGTGTGCAGAGTCCTCCCAGCAGTGCCCAGACACAGGAGGGGTGTGTGCAGAGTCCTCGCAGCAGTGCCCAGAGGCAGGAGGGGTGGGTGCAGAGTCCTCCCAGCAGTGCCCTGAGACAGGAGGGGTGGATGCAGAGTCCTCCCAGCAGTGCCCAGACACAGGAGGGGTGGGTGCAGAGTCCTCCCAGCAGTGCCCAGAGGCAGGAGGGGTGTGTGCAGAGTCCTCCCAGCAGTGCCCAGACACAGGAGGGGTGTGTGCAGAGTCCTCGCAGCAGTGCCCAGAGGCAGGAGGGGTGGGTACCTAACACTCCCAGCAGTGCCCAGAGACAGGAGGGGTGGGTGCAGAGTCCTCCCAGCAGTGCCCAGACACAGGAGGGGTGGGTGCAGAGTCCTCCCAGCAGTGCTCAGACATGAGAGGGGTGGGCGCAGAGTCCTCCCAGCAGTGCCCAGACACAGGAGGGGTGGGTACCTAACACTCCCAGCAGTGCCCAGAGACAGGAGGGGTGTGTGCAGAGTCCTCCCAGCAGTGCCCAGACACAGGAGGGGTGTGTGCAGAGTCCTCGCAGCAGTGCCCAGACGCAGGAGGGGTGGCCGCAGAGTCCTCCCAGCAGTGCCCTGAGAAAGGAGGGGTGGGGGCCTATCACTCCCAGCAGTGCCCAGAGACAGGAGGGGTGGGTGCAGAGTCCTCCCAGCAGTGCCCAGACACAGGAGGGGTGGGTGCAGAGTCCTCCCAGCAGTGCCCAGACATGAGAGGGGTGGGTGCAGAGTCCTCCCAGCAGTGCCCAGAGACCGGAGGGGTGTGTGCAGAGTCCTCCCAGAAGTGCCCAGACACAGGAGGGGTGGGTACCTAACACTCCCAGCAGTGCCCAGAGACAGGAGGGGTGGGTGCAGAGTCCTCCCAGCAGTGCCCAGACACAGGAGGGGTGGGTGCAGAGTCCTACCAGCAGTGCTCAGACATGAGAGGGGTGGGTGCAGAGTCCTCCCAGCAGTGCCCTGAGACAGGAGGGGTGGGGGCCTATCACTCCCAGCAGTGCCCTGAGACAGGAGGTGTGGGGGCCTATCACTCCCAGCAGTGCCCTGAGACAGGAGGGGTGGGGGCCTATCACTCCCAGCAGTGCCCAGACACAGGAGGGGTGTGTGCAGAGTCCTCGCAGCAGTGCCCAGAGGCAGGAGGGGTGGGTGCAGAGTCCTCCCAGCAGTGCCCTGAGACAGGAGGGGTGGAGGCCTATCACTCCCAGCAGTGCCCTGAGACAGGAGGGGTGGGGGACTATCACTCCCAGCAGTGCCCTGAGACAGGAGGGGTGGGGGCCTATCACTCCCAGCAGTGCCCAGACACAGGAGGGGTGTGTGCAGAGTCCTCGCAGCAGTGCCAAGAGGCAGGAGGGGTGGGTGCAGAGTCCTCCCAGCAGTGCCCTGAGACAGGAGGGGTGGGTACCTAACACTCCCAGCAGTGCCCAGAGACAGGAGGGGTGGGTGCAGAGTCCTCCCAGCAGTGCCCAGACACAGGAGGGGTGGGTGCAGAGTCCTCCCAGCAGTGCTCAGACATGAGAGGGGTGGGTGCAGAGTCCTCCCAGCAGTGCCCTGAGACAGGAGGGGTGGGGGCCTATCACTCCCAGCAGTGCCCTGAGACAGGAGGGGTGGGGGCCTATCACTCCCAGCAGTGCCCTGAGACAGGAGGGGTGGGGGCCTATCACTCCCAGCAGTGCCCAGACACAGGAGGGGTGTGTGCAGAGTCCTCGCAGCAGTGCCTAGAGGCAGGAGGGGTGGGTGCAGAGTCCTCGCAGCAGTGCCCAAAGGCAGGACGGGTGTGTGCAGAGTCCTCCCAGCAGTGCCCAGACACAGGAGGGGTGTGTGCAGAGTCATCCCAGCAGTGCCCAGACACAGGAGGGGTGGGTGCAGAGTCCTCCCAGCAGTGCCCAGACACAGGAGGGGTGGGTGCAGAGTCCTCCCAGCAGTGCCCAGACATGAGAGGGGTGGGTGCAGAGTCCTCCCAGCAGTGCCCAGAGACAGGAGGGGTGGGTGCAGAGTCCTCCCAGCAGTGCCCAGACACAGGAGGGGTGGGTACCTAACACTCCCAGCAGTGCCCAGAGACAGGAGGGGTGTGTGCAGAGTCCTCCCAGCAGTGCCCAGACACAGGAGGGGTGTGTGCAGAGTCCTCCCAGCAGTGCCCTGAGACAGGAGGGGTGGGGGCCTATCACTCCCAGCAGTGCCCTGAGACAGGAGGGGTGGGGGCCTATCACTCCCAGCAGTGCCCAGACACAGGAGGGGTGTGTGCAGAGTCCTCGCAGCAGTGCCCAGAGGCAGGAGGGGTGGGTGCAGAGTCCTCGCAGCAGTGCCCAGAGGCAGGAGGGGTGTGTGCAGAGTCCTCCCAGCAGTGCCCTGAGACAGGAGGGGTGGATGCAGAGTCCTCCCAGCAGTGCCCAGACACAGGAGGGGTGGGTGCAGAGTCCTCCCAGCAGTGCCCAGAGGCAGGAGGGGTGTGTGCAGAGTCCTCCCAGCAGTGCCCAGACACAGGAGGGGTGTGTGCAGAGTCCTCGCAGCAGTGCCCAGAGGCAGGAGGGGTGGGTACCTAACACTCCCAGCAGTGCCCAGAGACAGGAGGGGTGGGTGCAGAGTCCTCCCAGCAGTGCCCAGACACAGGAGGGGTGGGTGCAGAGTCCTCCCAGCAGTGCTCAGACATGAGAGGGGTGGGCGCAGAGTCCTCCCAGCAGTGCCCAGACACAGGAGGGGTGGGTACCTAACACTCCCAGCAGTGCCCAGAGACAGGAGGGGTGTGTGCAGAGTCCTCCCAGCAGTGCCCAGACACAGGAGGGGTGTGTGCAGAGTCCTCGCAGCAGTGCCCAGACGCAGGAGGGGTGGCCGCAGAGTCCTCCCAGCAGTGCCCTGAGAAAGGAGGGGTGGGGGCCTATCACTCCCAGCAGTGCCCAGAGACAGGAGGGGTGGGTGCAGAGTCCTCCCAGCAGTGCCCAGACACAGGAGGGGTGGGTGCAGAGTCCTCCCAGCAGTGCCCAGACATGAGAGGGGTGGGTGCAGAGTCCTCCCAGCAGTGCCCAGAGACCGGAGGGGTGTGTGCAGAGTCCTCCCAGAAGTGCCCAGACACAGGAGGGGTGGGTACCTAACACTCCCAGCAGTGCCCAGAGACAGGAGGGGTGGGTGCAGAGTCCTCCCAGCAGTGCCCAGACACAGGAGGGGTGGGTGCAGAGTCCTCCCAGCACTGCTCAGACATGAGAGGGGTGGGTGCAGAGTCCTCCCAGCAGTGCCCTGAGACAGGAGGGGTGGGGGCCTATCACTCCCAGCAGTGCCCTGAGACAGGAGGTGTGGAGGCCTATCACTCCCAGCAGTGCCCTGAGACAGGAGGGGTGGGGGCCTATCACTCCCAGCAGTGCCCAGACACAGGAGGGGTGTGTGCAGAGTCCTCGCAGCAGTGCCCAGAGGCAGGAGGGGTGGGTGCAGAGTCCTCCCAGCAGTGCCCTGAGACAGGAGGGGTGGAGGCCTATCACTCCCAGCAGTGCCCTGAGACAGGAGGGGTGGGGGACTATCACTCCCAGCAGTGCCCTGAGACAGGAGGGGTGGGGGCCTATCACTCCCAGCAGTGCCCAGACACAGGAGGGGTGTGTGCAGAGTCCTCGCAGCAGTGCCAAGAGGCAGGAGGGGTGGGTGCAGAGTCCTCCCAGCAGTGCCCTGAGACAGGAGGGGTGGGTACCTAACACTCCCAGCAGTGCCCAGAGACAGGAGGGGTGGGTGCAGAGTCCTCCCAGCAGTGCCCAGACACAGGAGGGGTGGGTGCAGAGTCCTCCCAGCAGTGCTCAGACATGAGAGGGGTGGGTGCAGAGTCCTCCCAGCAGTGCCCTGAGACAGGAGGGGTGGGGGCCTATCACTCCCAGCAGTGCCCTGAGACAGGAGGGGTGGGGGCCTATCACTCCCAGCAGTGCCCTGAGACAGGAGGGGTGGGGGCCTATCACTCCCAGCAGTGCCCAGACACAGGAGGGGTGTGTGCAGAGTCCTCGCAGCAGTGCCTAGAGGCAGGAGGGGTGGGTGCAGAGTCCTCGCAGCAGTGCCCAAAGGCAGGACGGGTGTGTGCAGAGTCCTCCCAGCAGTGCCCAGACACAGGAGGGGTGTGTGCAGAGTCATCCCAGCAGTGCCCAGACACAGGAGGGGTGGGTGCAGAGTCCTCCCAGCAGTGCCCAGACACAGGAGGGGTGGGTGCAGAGTCCTCCCAGCAGTGCCCAGACATGAGAGGGGTGGGTGCAGAGTCCTCCCAGCAGTGCCCACAGACAGGAGGGGTGGGTGCAGAGTCCTCCCAGCAGTGCCCAGACACAGGAGGGGTGGGTACCTAACACTCCCAGCAGTGCCCAGAGACAGGAGGGGTGTGTGCAGAGTCCTCCCAGCAGTGCCCAGACACAGGAGGGGTGTGTGCAGAGTCCTCGCAGCAGTGCCCAGAGGCAGGAGGGGTGGGTACCTAACACTCCCAGCAGTGCCCAGAGACAGGAGGGGTGGGTGCAGAGTCCTCCCAGCAGTGCCCAGACACAGGAGGGGTGGGTGCAGAGTCCTCCCAGCAGTGCTCAGACATGAGAGGGGTGGGTGCAGAGTCCTCCCAGCAGTGCCCAGACACAGGAGGGGTGGGTACCTAACACTCCCAGCAGTGCCCAGAGGCAGGAGGGGTGTGTGCAGAGTCCTCCCAGCAGTGCCCAGACACAGGAGCGGTATGTGCAGAGTCCTCGCAGCAGTGCCCAGTGGCAGGAGGGGTGGCCGCAGAGTCCTCCTAGCAGTGCCCTGAGACAGGAGGGGTGGGGGCCTATCACTCCCAGCAGTGCCCAGAGACAGGAGGGGTGGGTGCAGAGTCCTCCCAGCAGTGCCCAGACACAGGAGGGGTGGGTGCAGAGTCCTCCCAGCAGTGCCCAGACATGAGAGGGGTGGGTGCAGAGTCCTCCCAGCAGTGCCCCAGAGACAGGAGGGGTGGGTGCAGAGTCCTCCCAGCAGTGCCCAGACACAGGAGGGGTGGGTACCTAACACTCCCAGCAGTGCCCAGAGACAGGAGGGGTGGGTGCAGAGTCCTCCCAGCAGAGCCCAGACACAGGAGGGGTGGGTGCAGAGTCCTCCCAGCAGTGCTCAGACATGAGAGGGGTGGGTGCAGAGTCCTCCCAGCAGTGCCCTGAGACAGGAGGGGTGGGGGCCTATCACTCCCAGCAGTGCCCTGAGACAGGCGGGTGGGGGCCTATCACTCCCAGCAGTGCCCTGAGACAGGAGGGGTGGGGGCCTATCACTCCCAGCAGTGCCCAGACACAGGAGGGGTGTGTGCAGAGTCCTCGCAGCAGTGCCCAGAGGCAGGAGGGGTGGGTGCAGAGTCCTCCCAGCAGTGCCCTGAGACAGGAGGGGTGGAGGCCTATCACTCCCAGCAGTGCCCTGAGACAGGAGGGGTGGGGGCCTATCACTCCCAGCAGTGCCCAGAGACAGGAGGGGTGGGTGCAGAGTCCTCCCAGCAGTGCCCAGACACAGGAGGGGTGGGTGCAGAGTCCTCCCAGCAGTGCCCAGACATGAGAGGGGTGGGTGCAGAGTCCTCCCAGCAGTGCCCCAGAGACAGGAGGGGTGGGTGCAGAGTCCTCCCAGCAGTGCCCAGACACAGGAGGGGTGGGTACCCAACACTCCCAGCAGTGCCCAGAGACAGGAGGGGTGGGTGCAGAGTCCTCCCAGCAGAGCCCAGACACAGGAGGGGTGGGTGCAGAGTCCTCCCAGCAGTGCTCAGACATGAGAGGGGTGGGTGCAGAGTCCTCCCAGCAGTGCCCTGAGACAGGAGGGGTGGGGGCCTATCACTCCCAGCAGTGCCCTGAGACAGGAGGGGTGGGGGCCTATCACTCCCAGCAGTGCCCTGAGACAGGAGGGGTGGGGGCCTATCACTCCCAGCAGTGCCCAGACACAGGAGGGGTGTGTGCAGAGTCCTCGCAGCAGTGCCCAGAGGCAGGAGGGGTGGGTGCAGAGTCCTCGCAGCAGTGCCCAGAGGCAGGAGGGGTGTGTGCAGAGTCCTCCCAGCAGTGCCCAGACACAGGAGGGGTGTGTGCAGAGTCCTCCCAGCAGTGCCCAGACACAGAAGGGGTGGGTGCAGAGTCCTCCCAGCAGTGCCCAGACACAGGAGGGGTGGGTGCAGAGTCCTCCCAGCAGTGCCCAGACATGAGAGGGGTGTGTGCAGAGTCCTCCCAGCAGTGCCCATGGAACGCAAAGGGTGGAGTAGTCACAGATACCATGCCCACAAATGTCAGTCAGGTGCACAAAGACCCTGCAGTACATGTACCACATGTGTGCGAGGCTGGGAGTATACGCATGCATAGCGCAGAAAAGAAAACATGTACACATGAAGTCATGTCAATAGGCCACATACACAAGTACAATGACTACCAAGGATGCCACGAATGATGCAGGTGGAGACATCGCTCAGCATGCATGTGCAAAGGTGAAGGACTACGTCACACACCCAGCTAATGGACACACAGCTGTGTGCCAAAGTCAGGGGACACCCTGCAGGGAAGAAGTCAGGGTACACAGAGGAAGGAATACACCTTGGGACAATTGCAACATGCAGCAACTGCTTACATGAATGGAGAAAGCTAGCTAACACCGTGTGATGGCACACAGATCCCAGGGTCCCCCCTATGAGCAGCACACTACTACATTTCACACACACCCAACACATGACCAACACCCACAACCATGTAGCAGCCCCACCAACAGCAATGCCAGCAATGCAGGAGTGTTACAAGGGCAAAAAATAAATAGCTTTATTCAGCATGACCAAAAAACTAGTATGACGTAAGTCCAAGATTAACAAAGGCCATAGGGCAGTCCAGGAGTCCCAGCTGGATGGGGGACACAGTGGGATGCGTGTCCCCTAGCTTGCCTGCACAGTTACAATCCGTTGTCTTCCACAGGGGTCAGGGCATCATGTGGGGGGGAAGAAACAGGCACCACAGGGACCGGAGGGTGAAGGGTAGGTGTCGTGGGTGCAGGGATGGAGGACTCCACCACAGGGGGTGGGGCAGGGCCAAAGGCGGAGGCCAGGATCTCGCTGCACACCTTAGCAAGGTCCTCCAGGGACTCCCCTGCACCCGAAGGAACCACAGGCCCCAAGGAGGGGGGGGGGTCAGAGGGATGGGTCGCAGCGCCACTGGGGGAGGGTGTGGACAGGGGGGGGGACTCAACCACCCTGACCGAGGACTTCCTTGACCGCTTGCGTGGTGGCGTCACTGTGGGGCTCAGGGACAGAGCGGCCAGGAAGGAGTCTTTGGGGGAGATGTGGCCAGGAGAGCTGAGGGGAGGGGATTTGGAGGGAGTGGATTGGGTGGAATGCGGACTCCCACTCTGGCTGCGTGTCACACGTTTGCCCCCCGACCCAGTGGGTGTGCCTACTGCACCCTGTGTGTGCGTGTCAGGAGGTGTGCGGCGGACCTTCCCTGCTGGTGTGGTGCCTGTGTCTGTTGTGGTGGGTGCATGCTTACGTCTGGGTGGATGTGGGACAGGCATGGGAGTGGGAATTGTGGAAGGAGCAGGGGTAGGGGGTGGGACGTAGCGCTGCAGGAGACCCACTGCTGCAGTCAGTGTGGAGTCTATGGACCTCAGCAAGTTGCGTTGGTCAGCCTGCGATGAATGAATGCCCTCCAAGTATGCCTCCATGTTGTTGAGGACCTGGCTGTGGCCATGGAGGACATTAAGGATCGCAGTCTGACCAATCTGCAACTGCCGCTGGATGTCCACAGACTCAGCATTGGCGGCAGCAGTGGAGACAGGGGCAGGGGGTGCGGTGCCTAGCAGGAAGGAGACATGTGGTGACCGGGCACGTTGGGAAGGGACACGAGCATGTGGGAGGCGGCTGATGCCAATGGAGGGGGCGGTGCCAGATGTAGGGCTGCTGTCAGATGGTGGTGCAGCCACCGCCCACTCGGAGAGATCATCCTCAGACCCGTCAGCTTCATACTCTGTTGTGCCAGTCGACAGGTCCCCGGGGTCACTCTCCTCCGCCTCAGTCCCACTCGAAGTGCCAGCCCCGATGTCCCCGCTGGCACTGGTGCTCGGTCCCTCCGCGCCGTCTGTGTCCATGTCTCCCTCCGTGTCCCCCGACGATGCTGTGGGCAGGGTGAAGAGACAGAAATTAATCATACACCTGTATACATATGTCACATGAGTCAAATCTACGTAGGTTACAGTGCATAGCCTGAAACAAAGGATGAGTTACAACTACAAAACAAGGTACATACGTAGGCCCTGCAAGACACAGTTGTGTGACCCACCATGCCATGGAAAAACTATGGAGAGCATGACACAATAGCAAATGAGATGACATGGTATTCTGACTGAGGAGCAAGGCCCTGGGGACAATACAGCACTGCATCTGCACCACACAGCCTGGCAGGAAATTGGGATGAGCAGGGACCAAAGCCAGGAACTAGAGGCACATGCAGCATAGGTAATACTGAGAACATGCCCACCCTGACTGGCACGCTGCACCTTGAGTGTATGTCCAGACAAACATCACACACTGGCCAGTCCGAGCAAGGTGATGACAGTTCTTGACATGTAGGCCATGCCCGCCCCACCCACCCCCTACATGAGACAAATCTGTGGAGACACAGGAAGCACTTACATCTCTTAGTCTGGGTGAAATACACATGGGATGCAACAATTCAAGATTGCACACCAAATACCCAAGGTGCGCCTGTCCTAATAATAATCTACAAATGGGCATCATCAGATGATTGCAACAAGACACACAGGCAAGGGCCACCGTGATTATGTACTTTGAAAATCAGGTCAGGCTGGACAGTGGACACTTGTAATACATCTCACGTCAAGGAACATGGTGCCAGGGGACAATGGCACAGAGCACAACCTATGCTGTAGACACAGAGATTGTCGACATACTCGGATTACACACATGATACCTAGGAAAAGATGCCCCTGGGGACAGTAGTGGCCACACAACTCCATGCCCCTGAATGGGAATGACTGCAACACACGCTAACATCCCTGCACTATGCCTAACGCACACTCATGCACATCATGTCACAGGCCACCACATGGGACATGCCTGCTGGAAGGCCTGGCACTCGAGAGATTAACTCCCATGTCTGGACTCAGCATTAGTGCCAACTGACATGGAACCCACAAGTCCAGAACTGGACAGGGCACAGGCAAGGTCACAAAACCTGTTACACACCACCCCCACACATGATGCTGCAGGCATTGTACACTTGGAGAAGGTGTCAGGCTACATAACCTTGTGATGGAGTGACTACACACAGACCAGGGAACACATTGCAAGGAGGGGATGGGAGGCAGGAGAGCACTGCAATACTGTGGGGAACAGGATCTGCACAGCACCATAAACCCTGGAAGTGTATCCATGGAACAGTGCACTTACAAATGCTGGTGAAACACAACAAACACACACATGTACCTACCCCCTTCCGGCTGCTGCATGTCCTGTAGACGCCTGTCCAAGTCAGGAAAGACCACCGCCAGCACACGTTTCTGGATGTGGGAGAGACGGCGGCGCCCGCGGTTCTTGTGGCTCTCAGGTGAGTCCCCCAGCAGGAGCCGTGCGATCCTCCGCGTCCAGCACCGGATATCCTGCCAGCGTTTCCTCACCTGGGACAGGTGCCGCCTCCGACCATCCGCACTCCTCACGGCGCTGACGGCGTCCAGCCATATCTGCTCCTTGGCAGAGGCGTCTACCTGTGAGGATGAACAAGTCACACTACATCAATACACCTTGCACATGTCACGGGAACACAGATTAGAACACATTTGCTGTGTACAACAAGGCATAGTGTGCATCCAACGTATTGCAACTTTGTCATAGGGACATGATCCTGTGGGGGAAGGCCAAAAGCAGTACGTGCCATTGAAAGGACACAGGTGGAATGAGGGCAACTACACAATCAATGAGCCAGGCTCACACTGTGCATCACACCCACCCCTCCTGTCTCAGGGCACTGCTGGGAGGACTCTGCACCCACCCCTCCTGTCTCAGGGCACTGCTGGGAGTGATAGGCCCCCACCCCTACTGTCTCAGGGCACTGCTGGGAGGACTCTGCACCCACCCCTCCTGTCTCAGGGCGCTGCTGGGAGGACTCTGCACACACCCCTCCTGTCTCAGGGCACTGCTGGGAGGACTCTGCACACACCCCTCCTGTCTCAGGGCACTGCTGGGAGTGATAGGCCCCCACCCCTCCTGTCTCAGGGCACTGCTGGGAGGACTCTGCACACACCCCTCCTGTCTCAGGGCACTGCTGGGAGTGATAGGCCCCCACACCTACTGTCTCAGGGCACTGCTGGGAGGACTCTGCACCCACCCCTCCTGTCTCAGGGCACTGCTGGGAGTGATAGGCCCCCACCCCTACTGTCTCAGGGCACTGCTGGGAGTGATAGGCCCCCACCCCTACTGTCTCAGGGCACTGCTGGGAGGACTCTGCACCCACCCCTCCTGTCTCAGGGCACTGCTGGGAGTGATAGGCCCCCACCCCTACTGTCTCAGGGCACTGCTGGGAGTGATAGGCCCTGTTGGACCCGGCCCTCGTAACATAGTCAGACCTGACCCCTGCACCTCACACCAGCCCGAGCCCCTGGCCTAGCCGATCCTTCCCACCAGAACACACGCACCCGACCCGGACTTCCCCCGTCCATAGGCCTTCCTCCTTCGGCCACCCCGGGCCCGCGTGCCCACTGCATGCACCAAGATGGCCGCCCGGCCCCAGCGCGACCCTAGCCTACAGGCGCCACTCCGGCTGGAGGACATCGCGCCCCCCTTGGGATGAGAGAGGGAGGAGCAGTTTCCATCACACCTCTGCGCTTCCCTGGGACGGTGGGTTTCGATCGACCTGCCGGCCTCCCTGAGGGCTGGATCCACGCCTGCTGGGTGTCTGGGGCTCCTCCCGACCCGGCCCTGAAAGGATCAAAGGACAATGGCAGGAAACCCCCAACAAGCGACCCCCAGGTGACAAGACCCCTGCCTGCACAGACTCCGGACATCAAAGAGGAGTCGCCCTATAACAAGGGGTGCTCTGGGGCTGTCCGGCAGATTCGCCTTGGAACCACCTGAGCCCTGCTGAG
This sequence comes from Triturus cristatus, assembly GCF_964204655.1. NCBI lineage: Eukaryota > Metazoa > Chordata > Amphibia > Caudata > Salamandridae > Triturus > Triturus cristatus. The sequence continues at coordinate 345,168,286 of NC_140595.1, read as the reverse complement.
TGACTCGCGGCTCCCTGAAAGATCGTAAGACCTCCGAACTTGTGCTTGAGCCCTGCTGAGTGACTCGCGGCTCCCTGAAGATCGTAAGACCTCTGAACTCGTGCTTGAGCCCTGCTGAGTGACTCGCGGCTCCCTGAAGATCATAAGACCTCCGAACTTGTGCTTGAGCCCTGCTGAGTGACTCGCGGCTCCCTGAAGATCGTAAGACCTCCGAACTTGTGCTTGAGCCCTGCTGAGTGACTCGCGGCTCCCTGAAGATCATAAGACCTCCGAACTTGTACTCGAGCCTGCTGAGTACCTCGCAGTGCCCACAGACTCCCTTGGTCCCGCCGGACCCCACGACGACAAACATATCCCCCAGCTCGAGGATTGTGAGCTGTGCGCCGGATACGCTCCTGCATTTGATCCATTCCCCCCAAAGACTGTCCCGCTACCTCCGAACCCCCCTCCAAGACTTTGTGAGCCCGCGCTCCACTTGTATATATATTGCCTTGCGGATCGTAAAGATCTTACCACTCCGATCTGATAAAGATTTGCTCTTAAACTCTCGGTGTTGTGTCTCATTGTCGTGTGGTGCCGAGTGTACGATCCTAGATACGAGATTCCTCCCCTGAGGAGTCTCCCGCCAGTGCCCGGCTACGATACCTCGAGGGTTGGTCTCAGGCCAGTCAGGGCCCCCCTCCGGGCCCCTCTGAGGTCGCCTTCTAACATTGGTGGCAGCGATGGGATTCGGGCCCATAATCTAGAGATCGTACCGTGAACGGCTGACGCACTACCGACAAAGATGGCAGAAGGAAGCGCCGTGGTTCTCGTAGAAGACGACGCCAGCACCGTGTTCCAGGAGGAACAGCTGGAAGAGTACACTCACAGAGAACTAAAGCAATTCTGTAAGGAACTCAGAATCGCTACCACTGGTCTCAACACCAAAGAAGATATGCAAAAGGCACTGAAAGCTTGGGTGGATTCTGGAGCCTCCCGCCCAGAAGGAGCGGTGGAGCCCCACGACAAAGCAGGACCCTCCCAAGGAGAACGCAGCAGCAACCAGGTGCGAGGCTTCGTACCAGACGGAGGCCTATCCCCGGAGGAACTCGCAGACAGAGAAAAAAGTCGCCATCACGAGCTCGAATTAGCCAAACTCAAAATTGAGGGCGAAATGAAATTAGCCGAGAAAAAGCTAGCAGCAGAACAGTTGCGAGTGCAAGGAGAACTGGAGGAGAAGAAACTCCAACGAGAACACGAGGGATGGAGACTTCAACTAGAACATGAACGCAGCTTGAAGGAGATAGAACTGAAAGCAAGAAGCGAAGAAGCGCGGCCCCCGGGGAACCGGGAGGCGGCCGCTCCGACGGAACAGAAGGTCCACATCCCCAAGGATGTGGTCAAGGAATATTAAAAGAATGATGACATTCAGCAGTGGTTTCGGGCCTACGAGGTCACCATGACCTCCCATCGGGTCCCGCAGAAGGATTGGGGGGCTGGGCTATGGGGACGGTTCCTGAGCGAAGGGAGAGACACCCTGCTCGACCTACCCACCTCCATGCAGACCTCCTATGAACACATGTAAGCGGCCCTCCTCACAAGGTACGGCCTCACCCCGGAGATGTACCGCCAGCGGTTCCGGGACTGCAGGAAGATCCCGGGTACCACCTGGGTGGAATATGTGAATTTCTTCAGCCGTGCCTTCGATGGGTGGATCAAGGGCAGCACGGTAACCACCCTGGAAGAACTAACTGACCTTATGTTATAGGAACACCTGGCTGCCAACTGCTTTGTGGAACTACGCCAGCATCTGCTCGACAGCAAGCTCACGGACCCAAGAAAGCTGGCTGTCGAGGCGGATCGCTGGACCAACACCCGGGTCTCCCGGGGCCCTGTAGGAGAGTACCCCCGAGCCAGTCAGGGACCACCCCTCCAGAGAGGGGGGGGAAACCTGGGAGGGCAGCGAGAGCCCCAGACTAGTCCCCCGAAGTCCCAACCTCCGCCTTTCCCGGCACCCCCACCAGCTGTATCCGCCCCCCCCTGAGACGGGGGCACCGGGTAACCATCACTTGTTTCCGTTGCCAGAAGCCCGGGCATTACGCCAACGACCCTGAATGCCCCATGGCCCCACGCACCAACCAGGCAGCACCCCCCGCTAGACAGATAGCCAATGTAGCCCTGGGGGAGGAGGTTGAGGAGGCCGAGGAGTGGGAACCAGCCGCTATGACCCTAGTGTCCTTAGGGGATAGGGAGATGGTCCCTGGGAGCCTCCTGCCCTCTAACACAAAGAAATATGGCCAGCTCGTCACGATGAATGGCCACCAAGTAGAAGCCCTCCGCGACACCGGGTCCAGCATCACTGGTGTCCTCAGCCATTTAGTCCACGAGGACCAGGTCCTCCCCAACGTATTTTGCCCTGTCATTTCAGCCGACAACACAGAAAGCCTATGTAAGGTAGCCCTGGTGCCCTTCGAGTGGGGAGGGGTGGTCGGTAAACTGAAGGTCGCAGTGAGAACATCCCAGCCCGTCGACTGTCTCCTGGGGAACGACCTGGAAAGTTCCCCCTGGGGGCAAGTTGAGCGCAAGACCCACCTAGGGATGATGGGCCTCCCTGAGTGGGTGTGCGCCACCACTCGATCCATGGTGGCTCGACTGACCCCCCTGAGGGACGTCGACGACGCCCCGACCCCTGAAGATGGGATGGTGCCAGCCGAGGGCCCCCACATCCCCCCACCGGAAGAGTCGCTCGCCAGTAACGACCCGCCGCCTTCCGACTCCACCTCAGACACCGAGTTAGGCGATCTGCCCGAATTAGCACAGTGGCGCCACGAAGGGGGCCCCTCCCGAGAGGAGTTCTGCCAAGAGCAGGCTACCTGTCCCTCCCTGGTCAGGCCCCGGCAACAGGCAGAGGCCCAGGCCGCAGGCGACCAGACGGGGACGCACCGGGTCTATTGGGAGAATGACCTTCTGTACAGCGAACAGAAGTCGGTGGAGCTAGGGTCCGGCCGGGTGCTGGTGGTACCACTACGCTTCCGAAACCTCCTCCTGGGCTTGGCCCACGACGTCCCCCTCGCAGGCCACTTGGGTCAGGACAAAACATACAGTCGCCTCGTGACTCACTTCTACTGGCCTAGAATGAAAGCAGATGTAGAAACCCACTGCAAGTCCTGTCCCACGTGCCAGGCCAGTGGGAAGAGTGGAGGGAAGCGCAAGGCTCCCTTTCAGCCCTTCCCTGTCGTCAGTACCCCTTTTGAGCGGGTCGGGATCGACATTGTGGGACCTCTGGACCCCCCAACTTCCCAGGGGCACCGGTTCATCCTCGTCCTGGTGGACCATGCCACTCGTTACCCTGAGGCCATTCCCCTGCGCACCGTCACGGCCCCCGTGGTGGGCCGGGCGCTGATGGGGATCTTCTCCCACATGGGTTTTCCCTGCGAGGTCGTGAGCGATCGCGGGACCAACTTTATCTCCCGATACATGAGGTCCTTATGGCAACAGTGCGGGGTGTCCTACAAGTTCACCACCCCGTACCACCCCCAAGGAAACGGCCTGGTAGAGCGGTTTAACCGGACTCTGAAGGGGATGATCGCGGGCCTGGAAGAGCCCCTCCGGCGTAAGTGGGACCTCCTGCTCCCCTGCCTCCTATTCGCATACCAAGAAGTTCCCCAGAAATCCTTGGGTTTCAGCCCCTTCGAGTTACTCTACGGGCACCCCGTCAGGGGGCCCCTCAGCCTGGTCAAAGAAGAGTGGGAGGTGGCGCCCCGAGGCACCCCCCGAGACGTGTTCTGTTACGTCCTGACCCTCCGCAATCAGACTAGGAGGTTCTGGGAGTTGGCAGAGGCCAATCTGGAGGCGAGTCAGGAGGATATGAAGCGCTGGTACGACCAGAACGCCGCACTAGTAGAGTTTCAGCCGGGCCAGCTGGTGTGGGTCATGGCCCCCGTGAAACCCTGCGCTCTCCAGGATAAATGGACCGGGCCCTTCAAAGTAGTTGAGCGAAAGAGCCCGGTCACGTACTTGGTAGACGTCCAGTCACCCCCGGACCCCCTCCGGGTCCTCCACGTGAACCGCCTCAAGCCCCACTTTGTGCGGACAGAGCTGAGCCTCCTACTGGCCACTGACAACGGGTCCGAAGAAGAGTCGGATCCTCTCCCGGATCTTCTATGCACCAAGGAGAGGGACGGCTCCGTAGAAGGAGTGAACCTCTCCCCGTCTCTCACGTCCCAGCAACGTGAGGATTGCCGCCAGCTCCTAGGGCAGTTTCCGGACCTTTTCTCCCTGGTCCCCAAGGTCACTGACTGGTGTGTCCATGACGTGGATACCGGAGACAGCCCACCAGTGAGACACCGAGCCTACCGAGTCCCCGATCGGGTCCGGTCCTGTATCCAAGCCGAAGTCTCGAAAATGTTGACCCTAGGCGTGATCGAACCCTCAGACAGCCCCTGGGCCAGCCCCGTGGTCCTGGTCCCAAAAGCAGCCGCCCCCGGGGTCGCCCCGGAACTCGGCTTTTGCGTGGACTACCGGGGACTCAATGAGGTCACCCGAGCCGATGCCCACCCCATTCCCCGAGCCGACGAGCTCATTGACCGGCTCGGGGCTGCACGGTTCCTCAGCACCTTCGATCTCACCTGCGGCTACTGGCAAATTGCGCTCACAGAGGGAGCCAAGGAGCGGTCCGCCTTCTCCACCCCGGATGGGCACTATCGCTTTCGCGTAATGCCCTTCGGGATGAAAAATGCCCCGGCCACCTTCCAGCGACTGGTAAATAGAGTCCTGGCCGGGCTGGAAAAATTCAGCGCTGCATATCTCGACGATATCGCAGTTTTTAGTTCCGAATGGAGTGAGCACCTCCAACACCTCCGGAGGGTGCTAACCGCCCTACGCCAGGCGGACCTCACCGTGAAAGCCAGCAAATGCCAGATTGGGCAAGGTTCGGTAACCTACCTGGGGCACTAGGTCGGAAGCGGGCAGGTCGCCCCTCTACAGCCCAAAATCGACGCCATCCTAGCCTGGGAACCCCCCACCACCCAAACAGAGGTCCGAGCCTTTCTGGGCCTCACGGGCTACTATCGGAGATTCATCCGGAATTACGGCAGCCTGGTCGGTCCCCTCACGGGACTCACGTCCAAGAAGCAGCCCAAGAAGATACAGTGGTCCCCTGCCTGCCAAGAGGCGTTCCATGCCCTGAAAACGGCCATGTGTACGGCCCCCGTCCTCCAGGCCCCCGACTACTCCAAAGAGTTTGTGGTACAAACTGATGCCTCCGAGAATGGCATCGGGGCGTCCTCTCCCAAGTAAATGACCAGGGTCTGGACCAGTCCGTGGCCTTCCTCAGCTGAAGGCTGTTGCCCCGGGAACAGAGATGGAGTACCATCGAGCGCGAGGCGTTCGCAGTAGTCTGGGCCCTCAAGAAGCTACGCCCTTACCTGTTCGGCACCCATTTCAGGGTCCAGACCGACCATCGCCCCTTGCGATGGCTCATGCAGATGCGAGGAGAAAACCCCAAGCTTCTGCGGTGGTCAATCTCCCTCCAGGGGATGGATTTCACCGTGGAACATCACCCTGGTACGGACCACGCCAACGCCGATGGCCTCTCCCGATTCTTCCGCCTCAGCGAAGAGAACCCCCAAGAAGATGGGTAGTTCTCTCCGGCTTTCAGCTGGGGGGGACGCGTGTTGGACCCGGCCCTCGTAACATAGTCAGACCTGACCCCTGCACCTCACACCAGCCCCGAGCCCCTGGCCTAGCCGATCCTTCCCACCAGAACACACGCACCCGACCTGGACTTCCCCCGTCCATAGGCCTTCCTCCTTCGGCCACCCCGGGCCCGCGTGCCCACTGCATGCACCAAGATGGCCGCCCGGCCCCAGCGCGACCCTAGCCTACAGGCGCCACTCCGGCTGGAGGACATCGCGCCCCCCTTGGGATGAGAGAGGGAGGAGCAGTTTCCATCACACCTCTGCGCTTCCCTGGGACGGTGGGTTTCGATCGACCTGCCGGCCTCCCTGAGGGCTGGCTCCATGCCTGCTGGGTGTCTGGGGCTCCTCCCGACCTGGCCCTGAAAGGATCAAAGGACAATGGCAGGAAACCCCCAACAAGCGACCCCCAGGTGACAAGACCCCTGCCTGCACAGACTCCGGACATCAAAGAGGAGTCGCCCTATAACAAGGGGTGCTCTGTCCGGCAGATTCGCCTTGGAACCACCTGAGCCCTGCTGAGTGACTCGCGGCTCCCTGAAAGAAAGTAAGACCTCCGAACTTGTGCTTGAGCCCTGCTGAGTGACTCGCGGCTCCCTGAAGATCGTAAGACCTCCGAACTCGTGCTTGAGCCCTGCTGAGTGACTCGCGGCTCCCTGAAGATCGTAAGACCTCCGAACTTGTGCTTGAGCCCTGCTGAGTGACTCGCGGCTCCCTGAAGATCGTAAGACCTCCGAACTTGTGCTTGAGCCCTTCTGAGTGACTCGCGGCTCCCTGGAGATCATAAGACCTCCGAACTTGTACTCGAGCCTGCTGAGTACCTCGCAGTGCCCACAGACTCCCTTGGTCCCGCCGGACCCCACGACGACAAACGTATCCCCCAGCTCGAGGATTGTGAGCTGTGCGCCGGATACGCTCCTGCATTTGATCCATTCCCCCCAAAGACTGTCCCGCTACCTCCGAACCCCCCTCCAAGACTTTGTGAGCCCGCGCTCCACTTGTATATATATTGCCTTGCGGATCATAAAGATCTTACCACTCTGATCTGATAAAGATTTGCTCTTAAACTCTCGGTGTTGTGTCTCTTTGTCGTGTGGTGCCGAGTGTACGATCCTAGATACGAGATTCCTCCCCTGAGGAGTCTCCCGCTAGTGCCCGGCTACGATACCTCGAGGGTTGGTCTCAGGCCAGTCAGGGCCCCCCTCCGGGCCCCTCTGAGGTCGCCTTCTAACAGGCCCCCACCCCTACTGTCTCAGGGCACTGCTGGGAGTGATAGGCCCCCACCCCTACTGTCTCAGGGCACTGCTGGGAGTGATAGGCACCCACCCCTACTGTCTCAGGGCACTGCTGGGAGACATCAGGCATACCCCCCCTGGGACCCCCCCTACAGTACATAGCATGTGTGTCACACCTGGACACAATGGCAGAAGTCACAGTCACTAAAATGGGACACAGTCTGTGCCAGTGGACACTGCACTCACCTGATAACCTGGTTGCCAATACAGCATGGGGTACCGTGGGAGGATCACATCCACCAAAGCCATGTTCTCTTCCAGGGTGAATGGCTGTGACCTCTCCACAGCCCTTGACATGGTTCCAGGGAATCAGTAGCAGCAGCTGGGTCGTGGAATACAAAGATGTGCAGGCAAGTGCTCCCTCATGGGACCTGGCTGCCTTATATCTGCCTTGCTGGCCCATCTCATGCACAGGAGTACAGAGTGATTGGTCACTCACATTTGCATCCTATGTTTCCTCCAATCCCTTCAAACCTAGCAGTCAGTGGGTTCTAATTCTGTTTTTTTCTTCAGCATGATGTCAACCCCACAAACACTTTGCAACAAAGTAGATTAATTCCAACTGACTTCTGCTGTGCACCTTCCAGAACAAATTCAAAATTTGAACTTGGTCTCCATGACAACCAGCATGCATGTAGGCCTTAATACTTGTCCCTCATGTGTCCCCTATGTAATTTGGAGCTTCACACACAGGTACGGTGCGTTCCAGGGCCCTAGGGCACCCCAAATGCATTGCAACGGCCCGTACACGCGTGCCTACGTTCACTATCACTATGGGTGTCCTCGCGTATGCGTACACGTAGTGATAGTGAGCATACAGGCGTGTGTACGGCCCGTACCACTACGAGTACGCATACGCGAGGACACCCATAGTGATAGTGAGCGTACAGGCGTGTGTACGGCCCGTACCACTACGAGTACGCATACGCGAGGACACCCATAGTGATAGTGAGCGTAAAGGCGTGTGTACGGCCCGTACCACTACGAGTACGCATACGCGAGGACACCCATAGTGATAGGGAGCGTACAGGCGTGTGTACGGCCCGTACCACTACGAGTACGCATACGCGAGGACACCCATAGTGATAGTGAGCGTACAGGCGTGTGTACGGCCCGTACCACTACGAGTACGCATACGCGAGAACACCCATAGTGATAGGGAGCGTACAGGCATGTGTACGGCCCGTACCACTACGAGTACGAATACGCGAGCACACCCATAGTGATAGTGAGCGTACAGGCGTGTGTACGGCCCGTACCACTACGAGTACGCATACACGAGGACACCCATAGTGATAGGGAGCGTACAGGCGTGTGTACGGCCCGTACCACTACGAGTACGCATACGCGAGGACACCCATAGTGATAGTGAGCGTACAGGCATGTGTACGGCCCGTACCACTACGAGTACGCATACGCGAGGACACCCATAGTGATAGGGAGCGTACAGGCGTGTGTACGGCCCGTACCACTACGAGTACGCATACGCGAGGACACCCAGAGTGATAGTGAACGTACAGGCGTGCGTACGGCCCTACCACTTTGGGTGTTCTTGCGCATGCGTACTCATAGTGTTACGGGCCGTACACACGCCTGTACGCTCACTATCACTATGGGAGTCCTCGCGTATGCATACTCGTAGTGGTATGGGCCGTACACACGCCTGTACGCTCCCTATCACTATGGGTGTCCTCGCGTATGCGTACTCGTAGTGGTACGGGCCGTACACATGCCTGTACGCTCGCCATCACGATGGGTACACATACGGCAGCACTCCCATAGTGATATGGGAACGTACACAGGCCCTCTTAGCAGCAGTACGGCGGTTTTCACACATCACAGTGGTGACAGGCGCCACACAGGTAGGGATAAGGCGGACATACTTGTCCATGGATGGACATTCTTGTCCATGGATGGACATACTTTTCCATGGATGGACATACTTGTCCATGAATGGACATCAAGGCATCCTCTGTGCATTACTACATGTGTGGGGCACAGGTGTGACGGGCTGTGATGTGGAACATTACTCCTGAGTCGAGAAGGCACCAGATGTATGATGAGATGTGTACAGATGTACTGTGTGACGGTGCAATGTGTGCCAGGCATGCCCTTGACTCCTTTGACATGTGTGCATGTCGTACTGCACACTTTGGGTGAGCGTCACTGGCATGGCACGGACACCAACACACGGAAGTGTCCCCTGATGCCCGGTACAGGGGTTGCCACACCTGACTTGTCACTACCAACGGTGCACAATGTGACTATGTCATGTATGTGTGGGGGCTTCCCATCAGGTTGATGTTGGAGCACCCTCAAAAGCTGCAGCTGTTGCAGCAACCAACATGTGTCTGTGTGTAGATTGACATTGCACACTGTTCCGCACACCATGCCACATGTGGTATCGGATGTGAGGTGCACATGTATGCATGGGACACGGAGTAGCGTGACAAGGACATGTCTGCATCCTCACAATGAATGTGTGGTGAGTCATGACATGTGCACCTTCATGGCAAGGTGTGTGGGCTGTCCTAGTGTAATGTCATGTGACCTGTGGCTCTAGTGTTCCCCTACCAGTCTCTGCAATCGGCATCCTACTTCTGCTGATGTGTGGGCGTATGTCGCTCCTGTCTTGCGTCTGGCTGTTCACTTGCACTGGGACACAGCTATTCCCCTGGCATGGCATGGGGAGGTTCTCAATCTCCGTGTGTGGCTGGGTCTTGGTAGGAGTGTCACCTTGCATCCATACGTGTCCTGGGCATGTAGCACATACCTGACTCCCTATGTAGCATATGTGTATTGACAGATTAACATGTGCTCAGTACATATGAATTGTTGTCGTAGTGCACTCACTCTTCCTTGTAACTTCCAAATTACTGCAGAGCGCCGCCTCTTGCCCGAGCTATTCCGGACTTGGCTGCCATGCGGGAGAATGACAGCATCCGGTGCTACCGCTTCCCCCAACCGTTGATTCTGGAGTTGACGGCGAGACTGGCACCACACCTGCAACCGCAGCACAGGTATCCTATGGCACTGACACCCCAGCTGAAGGTAATGGCTGCCCTACATTTTCTTGCCACGGGTACCTTTCAATATACCATAGCTCATGTTGGTGGCATGTCCCAGAGCATGTTCTGCCGTGTGCTGCATGATTTCTTAGAGGCCATGTTGATTCACCTGGATGACTTCATCAAGTTCCCAACCCCTGAACAGTTGACTGCGGTCAAGCGTGGATTCTATGCCCTGGGAGGGATGCCCCATGTCATTGGGTCCATAGATGGGACACATGTAGCTTTGGTACCACCACACGCACGGGAGGTGGCGTACCGCAATCGGAAGCACTACCACTCCATCAATGCCCTTGTGGTGTGTCAGTCCAACATGGTGATTTCACATGTCTGTGCTCGTTTTCCAGGATCAGCACACGATGCCTACATCATGAGGCGTAGCAGGATGCCTGAAATGATGATGCAGCTGCGCAACGAAAGAGCATGTGTTGTTGGTGGGTACAGTCTGTCTGTCCTGTATTTTGCATAGCCTAGCAGCACGACCGCTTCACCACTTCTAACGATGTCCATGTGCTTCCCATGTAGGGGACGCTGGCTATCCCAACATGCCATGGCTGCTCACACCTCTCCGCAACCCCATCACGCCGGCCCAGCTCCGCTACAACACCGCCCATGGCCGGACAAGGCGAGTGATAGAGAGGACGTTTGGCCTGCTGAAGAGCCGATTTCGGTGCCTCCACAAGACCGGCGGCGCGTCCCCGTATGCCCCTGCGAAGGTCTGCAAAATCTTCATGGTCTGCTGCATGCTGCACAACATGGCAGTTGAGAAAGCTGTGCCACTCATCCTGGATCAAGATGACGAGGACCATCCACCCGTGGAGGACGAAGGGCTTGGCAATGGGGCTAGTGATGTGGAGGATGTGGAGCCGCAAGAGGACATCCGGACTCGGCTCATACGCGACTTCTTTGCTTAGTGGTGAGTACCAGTGTCTGAGTGTGCACACATTGGTCCCTGTGTGGCATGTGTTGTGATGTGTGTCTCCACCTGCATGTATGGCACGTGAGTCAGAGGTGTGTGTGGGTGTGTCACTGGAGTGATGGTGCCAGTGATGGTTGTATTTCTCCAGTCATAATTGTGACCTAGCATGTTGTCATCCATACATGTGTCGAGTAAATGCACATGCAAGTGGCTGTGCTTTTTGTGGCTGACTTCTTGTGTGTCTCTCTTCCCCAGGTACTTGCGCATGCCGTCTGCTGGTTGCATTGTTGTGGCACTGCTATTCCTCATGGACACGTCATCGTGGGCTGACTCAGCGTTACAGGCACGGACACATTTGGAAGTCTCCATAGGTTAAGGGATGCATCAGGGGTGTATTGGGTGTGGCAGTTGTTCACGATGTATGCACACTGTCCCTGTCGATGTTTGGTTCCTCTGCAGCCATGTAGCATCACCATGGGACACGACATGCAGCTGTGTACACCTGAATAGATGGTCTGCCTGGTTGACAGTCATCAGTGATGGGATAGTGGATTGTGATGATGGCATCAATGTGTGTGACACTGCCCTCGGACACATACGGTTAGCATTGGCTTGACATGGTGTGGGACTTCCACATCAGCGGATCAATGGTGTATGGCAGTCTCTCCGTGAGCAGCTGTGGGTGTTTAGCTGTTAGCCGACAATTGTGTGCCAGTTCCATGGCTAACACGCATTTGTGCTGCAGAAGGGGGGTGCCAGTGTTGGACCCACATGTTACTCCACAAGATGTGTTCATGTGTACTTCAAGTTGCCTCTGCAATCCCGAAAACATGACTAATAAAGGTGTCCCTATGCCTCCAAGGTGCCTCTTCTCAGTCAATGCTGGTGTGTTGCCACGGTGCATCCAGCATGTCTGGCATGGTTTTCCCTGATAGTGGCTATGTGTCGATGTGTCGAGTAGCAAGATGCAAGCTGTGTGTGTGGGCTGAGACTGTGTATTGGGCATGATGTCCATGACTGTGTGGGTATTGTGACATGTGCCATCCCCATGCATCCAACGTTGGCCAGGCCCCCATTCTCTACATCCACTGGACTCAAGCTTGCAGGACATGGTTCTGCCACCTGTCTACACATACCTGGGTGCCCCCCAGGACACTGGACATGATCCCTGACCTCTGCGCATGACTGTTGCTGTACTCAATGTGTCTGTCAGCACGGTTGTGCGGCCACCCCCTCAGCTGGTTGGGCCCATCACAGGTGTGTATGGTGCTCCATGTCTGTCTTGCCTAATACACTGTGACCCGTGTGTCCTGTGCCAGACTCAGGCCCCAGGGTGTGGATGGTTGGAGACAAAAGAGAGCTCAGGCATGTTTAGACTTTACAACACACATGTAAGATAATAATGCAACCAGCAGGCATCTTCTCTTCATGGTGTGAATTTTTATTTTGGGGGGTGGGGGGGATAAAGTGAGGGGCTTTCCGGGAGTTTGGAATCCAAAGTTCAGTAGGGGAGTTGGTGTCCTTGCCATTGGAAATCCTCATAGTCCATGCCACAGTCTTTGCCAACATTGGTCACACAGTGACCAGCAGGGCCATGTGGCAGAGAATGTCTCTTGATGCTGTGATGCTGTTGCTCCAGTGGGCCAGGTGCCAGGCCAGGTGTCCTGGGAGATGGTGATGTAGCGCTGACCCTCACGGTCCTTTCCGTGGACGACCCGGCCTCCTGCGGGGACCCTCAGCAGCAGGCCGTGACGATGTTTGGGATGCTCCGTCGGATGTCTCCTCCTCCTCCTGATCCCTCCCGGTGGGTGGTGATGTTCTACGCCGTCTGGCACAGGGAGGGTTGCCCATGTTGTCGGCCATCCGACGGAGTGTATCGTGAATCTCCTGGAACACCGTCACTTGCTCAGCCTGTCTGTCCTCCATCCTCCGTTGGTGTTGCAGTAGACAGGCATGTTGCTGGGCCTGCTGGGTCTTGATCCCCTCGAGGATGGACACAACCTGGGCCATGCCCGTGGTGTCCTGCCGGTATGTGTCCATGATGTTACGGACATGGGCAAATACCGGTTCCCCAGCCAACTGGTCAGGCTTGCGCCTCCGCCGTCCTCCACTCCCACCACCCCTGCCCACTTGCACCTGGCCTGCCCTTGTGGGTACATCGGGTCTCCGGGACCCCTGAGGGGTGGCATTCGCGTTGTCGCCTGCCTCCTCCTGGGTGCCCGGGACACCGTGTCCCTCCTGGCCAGCCTGGCTGCATTGTGGTGGTGGGGCAGGGATCCTGGGTGTCTCCTGGGATGTGGCAGGAGTGGGGGTGGTGGTTGGCACAGTTGTACCTGACGCAGGTGCTGCAGGTGGTTGGACACCAGAGGTGCCAGGTCGGTCGGGGTCGTCCACAGAGTGGTGAGAGTTGTCGCTGCCGGTGGGATCGGGCTCCCGCAGATCCGGGTCCTGTGAGTCTTCCCCCCCAGTGTTGGGGGGTGAACCACGACGTTGACCTGTGTGTGAGAGAGACAATGTTAATGTTTGTCCATGCAACATCCACGTTTCATCAGTTTCAAAGTTGGCACTTTTCCTCTTGGAATTAGGATCTGTCTTGCATTCCACTCACAGTGCACTTGTGCATGGGTGTGTCCCTTGGGCACCACTTTGGCCCCTTTAACTATATGTGGCACAGTCTTACTTGCTGCGTCAAGTGTGACTGCAGTCAGCAGTGGAGTGGGCAGGTGTGGCGAGCCATGCATTGGCGCCTTCCGTGTAGCACTGTACATGTGCACATGGAGTGGATCCACACACTTATATAATGCAGGTAGCTGTCGTTGTGCTCGTGAACAGGTTGTGACATGGCCCTGTGTTTTGCCATGGTGAAGAGGGGGGGTTCTGGCACTGGCCACCCTTGGCTACATGCACGCAGTCTACCTGCTGACGAGCAGACATTCCCACACACCACACGGCTGATTTGCTCTCCCTGTGTCTCCCTCCCTCTCTGTCCCCCTCTCCCTCCCTCTCTGTCCCCCTCTCCCTCCCTCCGTGTGTCAGCCTCCTCCCTCTGTCCGTCTTCCTGTGTCTCCCTCCCTCTCTGTCCCCCTCTCCCTCCCTCCGTGTGTCAGCCTCCTCCCTCTGTCCGTGTCCCTGTGTCTCCTTCCCTCTCTGTCCCCCTCTCCCTCCCTCTCTGTCCCCCTCTCCCTCCCTCTCTGTCCCCCTCTCCCTCCCTCTCTGTCCCCTTCTCCCTCCCTCCGTGTGTCAGCCTCCTCCCTCTGTCCATGTCCCTGTGTCTCCCTCCCTCTCTGTCCCCCTCTCCCTCCCTCTCTGTCCCCCTCTCCCTCCCTCTCTGTCCCCCTCTCCCTCCCTCTGTGTGTCACCCTCTGTCACCTCAGCCCAGCTTCCTAGACACACACTTTTTCCAGTCCTTTGAATGGCCCTTGGCTTGTTGCTGTGAGTTTGTTTCTGATCTCCAGGCACCCATTGGGTGTAGTGTCTGTGTGTGTGCTGCTGCTGTGGTTGTGTGTGCTGCCACTCTTTCACAGTGTTGGCTGTTCATTAGCTGCTGTCATGTGCAAAACAGTGCCTTCACCCCCATGTGTTGATGCAAGGCGTCCGCCATTTGCTGGCGAGTCTTTCCTGTGTGGGGACACACTGTTTGTCTGGCTGTGACCTGGGCCATATGGGCAGAGGGCATTGTTGTCTGCTTCTGAGTTGCACTATGTGATTTTTGGGGCCCACCCTCCCGCCATCCGGGTTACCGTGTCATGTGTTGGTGTCTTCTGTGGCCTGTGACTTGACATTGTCCAGCTGGGTGCATGGGTCATGGTGGCGGCAGTGGCATGTGCGTGTTCATGGAGTGTGGTTGAGTCATGCGATAGGTTGGGGTGGTTGCGTGCCTGTTAGTGATTTTGGTTGTGGATGAGGTCCCCCCCATGTGAGGTGTGTTGTTCGTGTACTCACCCGGGTCTCGGAGTCCCCCTAATCCTTCGACTGCCTCCACCGGCTGTATGGCCATCACCCTCTCCTCCCAGGGCTGGTAGTGTACGGGTCTGCGGGAGGGCCCTCCTCCAGTGGCGTTGGCCTGGTTGTGTTCCTCCAGCATCTTGGCTCGGACCCTCCTCCGCAGATCGTACCACCTGGCTTGGCATTCCTGCCTGGTCCTTCTGGTGTCCGCAACAGCATTCACAGCATCGACGATGGTCAGCCACATGGCTGTTTTTGCTGCAATGCTGGTCTGTCTGACCAATGTTCCAAAGAGCTGTGGCTCGACTCTGAGGATTTCATCAACAATGACCTCCAACTCTCGGTTACTGAACTTTGGATTCTTGTTAGTGGGCATGGTGAGGGGTGTGGGTGTGGATGGTGGGGGGTGTGTGTGGATGGTTGTGGGTGTGTGGGTGTGGTTGTGCAGGTGTGTGTGTGTGAATGTGATGAGGGGGTGTTTGTGGAGGTGGTTGTGTGAAGGTGTGCAAGTGTAAGGTGTGGTGAGGCTTGTAGTATGGTTCTGTGGTGTCTGGCAGCAGTGAGTCTGTTGCAAAGGCTCATGGTTTGTGTGTGTGGGCCCTTTTTATTGATCCATGGGTGGGTGTGGCTGTGTTTGAAGTTTGGGTGGGTGTGTTATAAGGAGTGGTGGTGTTTTGGGCCTCTGTTTGTTTTTGGCAGTTGCAGGTCAGTGAATGTGTGTTTTTTAGTGTTTGTTGGCCATGTTTAGTGGCTTTGTGCCATTCGAATAGTGTATTCTTGTGTTGTTTTGTTTTGTCCTGGTTGTGTACGTGCGTTTTGAGCGTGTGTACGGTGTGTACATGGGCCATTTGGTTGTACGGTGCTGTCCTTGTGTGTGGCTTGGTACGACTCGTACATGCGGTTGTGATGTTGGGGCCTGGGGTGCGCTCCGTACTTAGGAGGTTGTGTTGGGGATGCGACGGGAACGTACTGGGGTGTACATAGACGGTGGTACGACACGTACAGGGGTGGGGGTTCGACTGGAACGTACTGGGGTGTACATTGACGGTGGTACGACACGTACAGGGGTGGGGGTACGACTGGAACGTACTGGGGTGTACATTGACGGTGGTACGACACGTACAGGGGTGGGGGTACGACTGGAACGTACTGGGGTGTACATTGACAGTGGTACGACACGTACAGGGGTGGGGGTACGACTCGAACGTACTGGGGTGTACATTGACGGTGGTACGACACGTACAGGGGTGGTGGTTCGACTCGAACGTACTGGGGTGTACATTGACGGTGGTACGACACGTACAGGGGTGGTGGTTCGACTCGAACGTACTGGGGTGTACATAGATGGTGGTACGACACGTACAGGGGTGGGGGTTCGACTCGAACGTACTGGGGTGTACATTGACGGTGGTACGACATGTACAGGGGTGGGGGTACGACTCGAACGTACTGGGGTGTACATTGACGGTGGTACGACACGTACAGGGGTGGGGGTACGACTGGAACGTACTGAGGTGTACATTGACGGTGGTACGACACGTACAGGGGTGGGGGTACGACTCGAACGTACTGGGGTGTACATTGACGGTGGTACGACACGTACAGGGGTGGTGGCTCGACTCGAACGTACTGGGGTGTACATTGACGGTGGTACGACACGTACAGGGGTGGTGGTTCGACTCGAACGTACTGGGGTGTACATAGACGGTGGTACGACACGTACAGGGGTGGGGGTTTGACTCGAATGTACTGGGGTGTACATTGACGGTAGTACGACATGTACAGGGGTGGGGGTACGACTCGAACGTACTGGGGTGTACATTGACGGTGGTACGACACGTACAGGGGTGGTGGTTTGACTCGAACGTACCGGGGTGTACAATGACGGTGGTACGACACGTACAGGGGTGGTGGTTCGACTCGAACGTACTGGCGTGTACATAGACGGTGGTACGACACGTACAGGGGTGGGGGTTCGACTCGAACGTACTGGGGTGTACATTGACGGTGGTACGACACGTACAGGGGTGGCGGTACGACTCGAACGTACTGGGGTGTACATTGACGGTGGTACGACACGTACAGGGGTGGGGGTACGACTCGAACGTACTGGGGTGTACATTGACGGTGGTACGACACGTACAGGGGTGGGGGTACGACTCGAACGTACTGGGGTGTACATTGACGGTGGTACGACACGTACGGGGTGGTGGTTCGACTCGAACGTACTGGGGTGTACATTGACGGTGGTACGACACGTACAGGGGTGGTGGTTCGACTCGAACGTACTGGGGTGTACATAGACGGTGGTACGACACGTACAGGGGTGGTGGTTCGACTCGAACGTACTGGGGTGTACATACATGGGGGTCGGACACGTACAGGGGTGAGGGTACAAATCGAATGTACTGGGGTGTACATTGACGGTGGTACGACACGTACAGGGGTGGGGGTACGACTGGAACGTACTGGGGTGTACATTGACGGTGGTACGACACGTACAGGGGTGGGGGTACGACTCGAACGTACTGGGGTGTACATAGACAGTGGTACAACACGTACAGGGGTGGTGGTTCGACTCGAACGTACTGGGGTGTACATAGACGGTGGTACGACACGTACAGGGGTGGTGGTTCGACTCGAACGTACTGGGGTGTACATAGACGGTGGTACGACACATACAGGGGTGGGGGTTCGACTCGAACGTACTGGGGTGTACATACACGGGTGGGGGTGTACATACACGGGGGGTACGTCTCGGACGAACGGGGGCGGGGGGGGAGTGTTGGGCGCGTATGCGGGCACATGTCTCCATGGTTGCTATGGGAGTTCGGTGCGGACGGTGTTTTTTCCATACGGTTGTGAGATCGGACGCACGGGATGGATTGTGATTCCTCGGTCGGACTTCACCTTTCACATTTGTACGGTAAATCATCCGAGGACGTGTCGGACACATTTTCCGACCCGAGGACGTGTGGGAAATCATTCCCGATGCGGTTCGTATGGACTTTTTACCATGCGAATCGTGATTGCCAGTTCGTACGGCACTTGTACGATTCGTACGGTAAAAAGACCGGATACGAGTCGCACGGGGAATTTTTTTACCGGATCGTGATCGGCACCTCTGTGTCCGCACTTTAAATTCGGCAACCATGCTGTGATGACACTGAACAGCACTGTGTTTTATAGTGCCAATAACACAATGCAGGATGAATAGCTTTTGGCCAGGCAGCATTTGTTTTACATCAAGGGCTGGTATTCTACATATACACATTTTGTTAAAAAAAATGTTTATAAATATTAGTGCGCGAATGCCATTACAAAAAGGAGAAACAGAAATTGTCAAATTGAGAGTACTCAATAGTTCAGTAGATCAGCGCAGCCGGTGAGAGGTGTAAAGCTTTGCTTGCCCTAGTCACTGTTACCACTCCTATATTTGATGACAATATTCCCCAGTGTAAAACTTTATCTCTCATTATACCGAGATCAACTGAAGTTCTATTACAAATACTTGGAGTTCATCAGTCTCTCATTAGGCCCTTCCTCTGCTGCATGTGCTTGTACAGTGTTCAATGGTGAGTAATGATTGTATGTGCTGAGGGCTGTCCGAAATAATGTACCCAAGATGTTGGGAAATCATTGTCATATGTTATCTCTTGGGGCATATACTGCATGATTATATTAGACTCCATTTTTTAGCACTTCCAGCACAGTCCCAAACGTTCTAATTCCTTTAATATGAATTTAAAATTCACCAGAGTATAGCTGAAATTGTGCTCTACAGAGCTAACATTTTATTACATTTATTTCATCATTTTCTTGCCATTTTGTAATTGATGATGAGCTGAGTGGCCACTGTACTGAAGACTTTAGAAACCTGGGTTTTAACCCTTCTTCATTTGATCAAAACAATTGTGAGGCTGAGCAAATAGCTTATCACTCTGTTGCTGAAAGTGCATATATGTGGAAAGTAAAAAAAAACCAAGTTACAGAAGTAACTAAAAAAACTGCAAGGTGGGCTGTTTCAGAACTATGGCAATGATCTGTTTCCCTCTTCTTCACAGCTGATTTCTCTGCTTTGGTTTCACTTGGACCCCAAACCAAGTATCGTTCTAGATACAGAAAATCAGGTTTGACTTGAAATGGTCTGTGTAATGACGGCTTTGACACTCAAGCAGGATGCTAGACCCGGGCTCTGCTGGTCTTGGCCTGTATTAACCTTCTTGGTTTCTCAAATTTGCTTGAAAAAGCACTATTTTCACCATCTTTTTTATTATTATTCTTTCTCTTTCGCTCACCACCGGGTACTCGCACAGAAATTTTACACCCTACCACTTTCAAATCTCACCAGTCACCACTGCTGCAGTCCATTGCTTTTAATGTTGGGAAATATGAGATTCACACCCCCGAATCTCACTGACCAAGCAGACACCTGGTTGTTTCTTCCTGCTGTCTTAAGGTGAGGGGAAGAGTGTGATTCATTGTTTTGGGTCAAGTCACTGGTCTCCTTGTGCTGGCTAGGGGTTACACAGCCAGCAAGGTAGCAGCAGCAGGAAAAGCTATCAGTGCTTCTACAGGGCCTTCAGATTTAGTCCTATCTGAAAGGGGGGGGGGGCAGTGGTGGAAAGTCTATATTTCATACCTCTGGATTAACTACTCTCTGGATCAACCGCTATACAGCATGGCTACAAATCATTGCCAAAGTCCACAATGCTCATGCTGTACAGCACGAACAAAAGACAGTGGAGGAGTTACATTTCTCAGGGGTGCGATCTATTGGCTGAGCCAATGCTTGTTTTACGGTTGTGTTTCTAGCGTATTTGTGAAAGTTAACTTGTGCTGTATGTATTTCACAAATGTAGTTATGTTTTGCTCTAGTAGGTGATATTATATGAAATATTTCTTTCTTGAAAATGTTTATTAACAAAATTCTCACCAAGTAGTTTATTACATAGCATGCATAGAAAGGTAGCAAAGCGATAAAGCGATTAGAACACAGAAGCTGTAAACATTTTAAAACACATTAATGGTTTATAAGTGCTAATGCAAAATTGCTAAGCAGCAATTTAGAAATGCATTATTGCAGTTGCACAGAAGCTGGTAAACAGCGTAGAAGCAAGTGTAAATGTTTAAGACTGAGTTTTTAAATTGGGTGAATGATTATTTGAAAGTGGTTAGTTTTGGGAGTGTATTGGCTTAACAATTGAGAGGTACTTTACTTTTGCTTTGCACATGGTATTGTGTTTAAAGAGACGTTTCTAGAATACTAATAGTTTCTTTATCCATTGTAAAAAAACTAAACAAAAAAACTATTTTATGTTGCTTGATACAAGTATCTTTTGAAGGAGAATCCTAACCGGCAGCAGACTTCATGTTTTTGTAACTTAAGTGTTGCCACCAAGGCATCATAGTTTCTCTTTTCACAATTACATACTTTGTTTAACTAGCCCTAGCGATCCTGCATCTGTAAAAATGACTAATCTAGTAGTACCTTACGACTTGCATTTAATTACTACTTTGTGTAACTTCTTTATAAGTGAGCTGGAAGAAGTAGAAAGTATAGGAATGTTTACACCTTAACCTGCAGCCCTATTGTCTGAAAGCATAATAGAGTTCTTTCTCGTTCTTCTTTCAATGATGACACATTAAATGTGTGCTCTTAAACAAAGTCTGCAGTTCTGCTGACTATATGGAAAATTAAAATAGTTTTTTAGTGTGCACAACCAGTGGCTTTGACTGAATTTTTTCAATAGGCGCCTTGTGACTAGTAGTGCATTTTACCTGTATAGCAAATGTAGCAGTTATGATCAAGCTACCTTATTGTGAAACCTCATAACATTTTCACGGTGCAGAGCTGGCTGGTGTCTCAATTTGTAAATAAATAATTGAATAAGTGCCAGAGCCTTCATCTGTAGGTGACTGCATCTCTGAAACATCCATTGCCCCTGCCAGTGTTGCCAATGTCAGTGCCAACACTACTACTGACAATCACACTCTCCTACTAGAGTGACAATTCAGACTATTCCAGGCCACTAAAGCTATAAGACTGGCTTGGACATCAGGTATCTGACATTTTCAATCAATCAGCTGCTCCTCACTGAACATCTACTCTTTCTATTTCTGCATTTGAAGTAGAATCATTGTACTTGTTTATTAACAAGGTGTGTTGATAAACTGGAACGTGTTTACAAGAGAGGTAGACATTTATTGAACAAATACTGTTAAAAGAATTATGCTGTAGTTTTGGTTGGTTCTGTTCTGATACATATATTGTGATCAAGCTCCCCCCCCCCCCCCTCCCCACGAGGAGGGAACAAGTGTGGACAGGACGTTTTTGATATATATATACATACATATATATATATATATATATATATATACATACATATATATATATATATATATATATATATATATATTGACATACAATTTTTATTTGGAACAGCCCTGAAGAAGTGCATTGTGTCGGCCCTGTTTGCTCTTCGGATGAATTGGAGATTGGAGTGTATGTTTAATGCGGTATAGCAAGCACCGCTAACCGGCACGCCCTCCCGGTTTGGAGCTCCGCGCAGACTTGCTAAAAACTTTTGGTGTTGTATGAAACTACAGCGCGGCGCCCCCCCCGTATGGCAAGGACACTCACCTGAGTTGAAATACCTGACGGGGAGAGAGGACGCAGTCGTGTGCTGCGTTAGGAGTTTGCCAGTTGGGATCTTTCAAAACCATTGTTAATGCCGGGACTAAGTGCAAGCCCTTGCCAGCAGGACTGGGAAGCCATTTGGCGTTTCGAGTGAAGAGTCACTGAATTTTTTCACTCGCTATGGTATGCATCAAAACCCGACATGAACTAGATGGAAGCAGCGCTATGGGGAGGCTGGCTCAACGCACTACACCAATCAGAGCGGACTATTCTTTACTTTAACCAGCCCCCAAGTTTTACTACATTCACTTGAAGGAACGTGGCACTGAGGAAAGCCGACAGGCTGAAACGCGTCTGCCTTGTGTTTCATTCATCTAAATGGAAGCGCTTGATTTTGGAATAAAAGCATGTGGCAACTCTGAGCATGTGTCGGCCCCGTTTGCTCTTCGGATGATTTGGGGATTGGAGTGTATATATATATATATATATATATATATTGACATACAATTTTTATTTGGAACAGCCCTGAAGAAGTGCATTGTGGCACGTAACACGTCTTGGCTACTTTTGGTTGTGCACGAAAATAACACTTAAAGAAGGAATAAAAGAAATCTTGGAGAAAGGTACAAGAAGAAGTTACTGTTAAATATTTTTTTCTCAGTGCACTGTTGTGTGTGTGTATATATATGTATATATATATACATATATATATATATATATTCACAGAAAAAAACATAGGTTTCAGGCACGTTATAGTTAGGAATTAGCATTTAAAAAACCTCAGAAATTCACTGAAAAAACCATAGGTTTCAGGGGTGTTATAGTTAGCTGGACTTTTCACTTGTACAAAACCATTGAAATTCCCCCGTTATAGTTAGTTCAGCTAACTATAACTCGCGCGCCCGCAATGCACTGCTGATGACGTCACATATTACATCACTCATGACATGGTCAGTGACATCACTCATGACATCACTGATTACATCTCAAATGACATCACTGATGACAACACTGATGACATCATCCAGTGAATGTGTGCTTTTCTGAAAATTAAATATGTTTTATATATGTATATCTCAAGGTCAATGGAAGAATAAATGGGTATATAAGTGTCTAAATGGATTATTTGTTTTTGAAAAATTGATTGTGTAACTGACCGATTAAGTGTATCATAGTGAATACATGGCTTAGTGAGTAATGTTTAAATATGTAAATATCTGTATCAGTCTCTCACTTTGTGTATAAGTGGCTGCATGGGTTGGTGAGTAGCTACATGGGTGTCTATATAGGTTATTAGTTGGTTTTTTGAGTATCAGTCTGAGTGCCTGCATGGTTGGGTGGGGGGTATTACGTAGTGCATAGGTGCATGAATGAGTGACTCACTGTTTGTATGTGTTGAAGACAGAATGTGTGCAGGACTGTATGGTTGGATGAGTATGTGTATGGGTGTGTTAGTGAGTGAATGACTGTCTCAATAGTGTCTTTATGAGTAACTACATATGTTTTAAACTATTATATGTGACTATTGGTGTATATAAGTGAGTATATGTGAGAGTGAGAGATTGAAAGAGTTCCTGTATGAATAAGTATGTGTTTCTATAAGTGATTGTTTAAAAGACTAAGTATGTGTAAGTTTCCCTAGAAGTAAGTGTGGTGGTGTGTGTATAACTGTATATGCAAGTAAATGTATGTTTGATTCTTTATTAGCATGAGTGACTATGTGTGTGAGTAACTCTATGGATGAGTGGCATTGTGTAACAGGATGTATAGGTGTATGAGTACATATGATGAGTGAGTACATGTATGAGTGACTGTATAGGACTGTTGGTGAATGAGTGGATGGGTATGTGGATCTTAGAATTACTGAAGAGGTTGTTGTAACTGGTATTGGTATGTCCATTGTTTTGATAATTGTAGTCTCTACTTTTGAATGTGTGTATCAAAGGTTATATTAGGGTGAGAGGAGGCCTGCCACTCTATCACAAGGATGATGTCATCAGTGATGTCATTTGAGATGTCATCAGTGATGTCATGAGTGATATCACTGACCATGTCATGAGTGATGTAATATGTGACGTCATCAGCAGTGCATTGCTGGCGCGCGAGTTATAGTTAGCTGAACTAACTATAACGGGGGAATTTCATTGGTTTTGTACAAGTGAAAAGTCCAGCTAACTATAACACCCCTGGAACCTATAGTTTTTTCAGTGAATTTCTGAGGTTTTTTAAATGCTAATTCCTAACTATAACGTGCCTGAAACCTATGTTTTTTTCTGTGAATTTCAAAGGTTTTTTAAATGCTAATTTCTAACTATGCCTACAGAGATAGGACATGTGAAGAAAGAAGAAAAAATGCACAGAAAGAAAAAAAAGAAGTGCAGAAAGAAGCAACAGAAGTCCTCAAAGAGGAAGAAAAGTGCAGGAAGAAGGATAACGTGCAGAAAGAACAAAAAGAAGAGCAGAAAGAATCCTTGTTGCAAAATCATCCTGTACCCTCAACTTTTTCAGACAGATACTGGTGGTAACTGAGTCTGACTAACCAGTCCTAAAGCCAGTGCTATGTTAAAAGACACTTAGAATACAGTGAAAACACCTACATACACTAGGGAACATTATGCGTTGGGGTCCCCCTGTGATCAGCATGACCTCCTCTGTAAGCCCCTAGTATATAATAGGGCAGGGGGATTAAAACTACCTCTTAAAACAGGCCACAGGGCGTTTTTGCACATGTTAACTCAGGCCCCGTTCCCTCCCTTCACCACTGTGTAAACACGCCCTGTGTCCGTTTTTAGTTGGGAGATTAAGTTCATTTGAATCCCTAGGGTCCAACTAGCCCACTAGGTACCTCCAGTAAGTGCCACAGAGCTGCATTGCAGAGAGGTGTAAAAAGTGGCACTGCCTGGACCACCTCTCTGCAATGCAGCTCAGTGGCGCTTACTGGAAGCACTTGGTGGGCTAGTTAGCCCCCAGGGGCCCTCAGTATTGAAGGAAAATTATATCCCCAATTTAAAACGTGCCATAGTGCGTGTTTGCACACGTCACCTCAGGCCCCGTCCCCTCCCTTCACCACTGTGTAAACGCGCCCTGTGGCTGTTCTAAGTTGAGAGATTAAGTCCCCTTGAATCCTAAGGGTCCCTAGGGTCAAACTAGACCTCTAGGTACCTCCAGTAAGCGCCACAGAGCTGAGTTGCAGAGAGGTGTAAAAAGGGGCTTGGCCTCAGAACACCTGTCTGCAGCGCAGCTCCCTGGCGCATACTGGAGATGCCTGTTGGGCTAGCTGGCCCTCAGGGACCCTCAGTATTGAAGAGGAATTAATTCCCCAACTTACAACTCGCCAGGGGGTGCGTTTGCAGAGTGCTGCAAGGAGGGGGCGTGGCCTCCGGCACGATGCCAGTCTTTTATTTATTTAAATTTTTTAAGAAGGGGGGCTGTGTAGTTCCCCTTCTTATTCTAATTTATTGGCCCAGATGACCCCATCCCCCAGGGCCTGCCTCCTAATTATATTTTTTTGACCCCAATCCCCAGGGCCGGCCACTGTTTTTTATTATTTTTAAAAAATATATATTTATAGATACACCTAGGACATGCTGGACAAACCGTACGTACCTATCACCATGACGATTTGCGTGATATTCATTAAAAGGCGACTATGCATACAATGAATCCACGTGGAATGTATTTACACCACTAGTGAAGCTCTGACATGTCTGATGCCCTACCGTGCCTAATCCCGGTAGACACCCTTGTCGTTTATTTATACCAACATGGGTAGCTATTGACGGGCACATTTAATACACATGCACACCAAGCCATTCAAAGGGGATTCGACAAAATTTGACCAAAACTATGCAAGAAACCCCCCTCACGGTTAATAAAACACACATCCACTGCCGGATGTGTAATACTTTTTATTTTACTCTCTGGAAAGGGGACGAACATCACTTGAGAGTCACAGCGCGCTCCTGGCAGAGCCCAATGCTGTGTTACACCCACCATTGCCTGCCGAGTGCCACACACCTCTGTGTTGTATTCCACCAGCTAGTGCATATGCTATGACATTCTCTAGCCCATGTGCACTGTAACACCACCCCGTGAATATGTCATGCCACACTTGTCTTCGCACGGGTTATATTGCCCCATCTAACGTGCCTTCCTCGATGCCTATGTTATAACGCACAGTGCTATGCCATACATATTACAATCTGGGATCCATATCTTTGTCACAGTGCATAAGCAACGTTACACTCCCCAGCACATATTTTATATTACAACTTTAGAGACTAGTTAGGTTACACAACACTGCCCTGTGCATATTACACTCCAAGGCGCATATCGCATAGCATCTTATATCACACTTTTTGGTGCATAGTTTATACCATACACTATATCTAGTTTTCATTTTCAATCGTGCTCTCAGGACTATGTTCTATATAACACTGCGTCCACCTACCCTTTTCACGGGCATTACATTTTGCAATAGGGGGTGGAGTGTCAGGGGTGTTTCTGCCAAGTGAGCCCGGAGTCACAGTCACAAACGTCCTCTTATTCCTAAATAAAAGTGAGATTATGCTGCATACTTGTTCATATTTTAAGTAGTTCGCACAGACACACGTTTTAAAAACAATAAAGTTCCTAATACCCGCCTTCTCTGAACAGTTAGCTTGCTGCCCCATCCCCCTCCTCCCTATCCTCTGTTGTGTGAATCGATGGACTAGCCTCCTCCCTCCTGCCATGCATGGTCTGATGTGCTGCCACTGCCCTCAATTTAGTATGATGTACCAGTCCACTCCTCCTGCCCTCCATTGCCCAATTCTATGCCCCATCATTGACCTCCTGCTTAAACTCTGTGCTTAGCTTGCTGCCCCTATTCTCCTTCCCCTGCCCTCCGATGTCTTTGTGCATGCCCCTGCTCCATCCTTTTTGCTCACCATGTTCCATGGACCTGCCACTCCTATCTACTCTGAGTGTTCTGTTGAGCTGCCACTCCCCTCCCACCTGCCTAGCATTGTCAGATGACTGTAACCTGTCCCTGCCACCTCCACCCTGCCTGTCCACATGCCATACCCCTATCCTCTTCCTCCTGTCCTACATGGTCCATTGTACTGCCACACCCTTCTGCCCTCCCTGGTCTGTTGTGCTGCAACTGCTCCTCCTGCCTTCCCCATGCAGTCTGTTGTGAGGCCCCTTCCCCTGAACTTTCTTGTCTGTGCACAGGTCCTGACCCTCCCTTCTATCCTCCATCGTCCTTTGTGCATGCCCCTGCACCCTCCTTCTTGCCCATCATAGCCATTGTGCTGCCACTAACCCTCCCACTTGCCATGCATGGTCTTTTGTGCTGCCATGGCCCCTCCCACCTTCCCTGTGTGGTCAGTTAGCTGCCCCTGACCCCCTTCCACCTTCCCTCCATGGTCTGTGTGTATGCCATCACAGTCTCACTGTTGCTCCTCACAGTGTGTCTTGCTTCTAGTGCCCATCCTGCCTGACCTCCATGGCTATCTTGCTGCTCCTGCCCTGCCCCCTTGCCCCGAGCCCTCTGTTTACATGTGCAGACCCCTACTCCCTCCCTCCTGGCTTGTCTGTTCCATTGTAATGCGCCTGATCCGTCCCTCCTGCCCTTTATGGTCTGTTATGCTGCAGCTTTCTCTCCTGTCTGTCCATTATGGTCAGCTAGCTACCCTTGCCTCTTGCCCCTCTGTTCTCTGTTGTCCATGTGCATGGTCCTGTCCCCTCCTTCTTGCTTTCTATGGATTGTTGTGCTGCACTCCCGTCCCACATGCCCTGTGTGGTGTATTTTGCTGCTGCAAACCCTGATGCCTAGCCTGCAGGGTCAGTTTGGTGCACTTCTCCATGTCCCTCCTGTCCTCTGTTATCCAAATCCATGTCCCTACCCCATTTCCTTCCATGATCCAATGTACCATACTTGCGAACATTTTGAACTTGGTAAGAGGGGGATTTTGAAAAAACAAACTGGGGTATTGATTTTCCCCTTTGAGTTACATTGAAAAAGAGGAGATTGTAGACAGGAGACAGATGAAATAAAGCCCATTTGAGCCTAAAAACATTGGACGTTTCCTGGCTGAATCGGGTCTGTTGGCATGTATGGTTGTACTACCATTGCCTCTTCCTTCTGCCCACAATGGTCTATTACATTGCCACAGCCTCTCTTGCAAGTCCTGTATTGTTGGTTTGTTGCCCCTGCCCCCCTTTCCACTGCCCTCCATAGTCTGTTGTGCTGCCACAGCCCTTCCTGCCTGCTCAGTGTGGTTAAATTGTTGCCTATGCACCCTCCTACCTGCCTTCAATTTTCAGAGTCCGTGCCCCTGGCCTCTGCCTCTCAACAGTATCCTAATGAACAAGTAGATTGCTAACATTCTATATTTATTACAAAAGTGTGGAACGCCTGACGTCATCTTTAGAAATTACATATATGAGAGGGAAGTCTGCTGCTGGTATTGAAAGTGCATGTTTCAGTCTGCATGTCAGAATTTTTTAATGGAATAGAAGAGGATTTGAGAAGTCACTCAAAATGTGCCCCAATTTTTCTTTCTGCAGCACTAATCATACTTTCTATGGCAAAATGAACCCCCTCATTTTGTTCCTTTTTAAATTAAATGTTTTAAGAATTACCACTTTATTCCAACCAAGATGGCTTCAGGTGTGCCATACGTTTGTCATAAGTAGGACTGTTAGCGCTCTAGTTGTTCTTTAGAACACTCTGGGAGGCTGCAGTAGAACACAAAGGAATCAACCGACAGTCTCTGCCCTTGTTGGATGTACATGTTTTACTGAGAATGTCAGACTTCATTCTCACATGACTGAGAAAGATAATGTGAATTTACAGAAAATATGCTCTCAGTTAGCTTATAGATCACCTTCCAAACCTCTGTGGGAAAAGCATGGGAAATAGTTTTCTCTCAAACATGATTCATGATATCCCAGCAGAAGGCTTTTTCACATGGTAAAATCACCTTAGAACACACCACAATTCCTAAAATGAGTATGGTACCATCAACAACTGATTTATAATGTAACTAAAGTCTTAAAACCTTCTATTAACTGCAGTGCTTTTTAATGAGGTGCTATCATGTATATTGGTCCCAAGATGGATGCCAACACTTCTTGGATGAAGTGCTGACAGCCAATCAGATCTCACGATGAGATGTGTGGTTAGGCTCCGCCCAGATATATGTGTGATTTTACTTTTGATTTTCTCAGGAACTACTGAACGGATTTACACCATTTAAGCAAAAGGCACATGCCTGAGCTGAGGACTACCTCTTTGCCAAATTTCAAGTAATTCTGTTCAGCCGCTCGGGCTGTACCTTCGACTAAAGGTCCTATGGGAAAATTCATGGGGAAAACATGTTTTGGGACCCCCCTTTTTTCTCAGCCTCTGCTTGACGAATCACCCCGAGACGATTAGTTTGGAAAATTTCTCGAAGATAAGTCAACCGGTGGCAAAGTTATTCAATATAGAATTTTCAGATTTCCTATGGGAACTCGGTCCTAACTTTAACTATCTACTGGCGACCGCCAGTAGATTTTATATATATATATATATATATATATATATATATTCACTGAAAAAAAAATAGGTTTCACACATGTTATAGTTAGCTGGACATTTCACTGATGACGTTGCATATTACATCACTGTATTCACTAAGATACTGTTAATAAGTCAGTTATACAATACATTTTACAAAAAAATACATCCATTTAGACACTTATTTACCCATTTATTCTTCCATTAACCTCTAGATATACATATATAAAAAAAAAATCAGAAAGACACATATTCACTGGATGATGTCATCAGTGATGTCATCAGTGATGTCATTTGAGATGTCATCAGTGATGTCATGAGTGATGTCACTGACCATGTCATGAGCGATGTAATATGCGACGTCATCAGCAGTGGATTGCGGTCGCGCGAGTTA
Source organism: Triturus cristatus (assembly GCF_964204655.1). Taxonomy (NCBI): domain Eukaryota; kingdom Metazoa; phylum Chordata; class Amphibia; order Caudata; family Salamandridae; genus Triturus; species Triturus cristatus. The sequence continues at coordinate 345,138,804 of NC_140595.1, read as the reverse complement.
TAGTTAGCTGAACTAACTATAACGGGGGAATTTCAATGGTTTTTTACGAGTGAAATGTCCAGCTAACTATAACATGTGTGAAACCTGGTTTTTTCAGTGAATTTGCAAGGTTTTTTAAATGCTAATTCCTAACTATAACGTGTGTGAAACCTATGTTTTTTTTTAGTGAATTTGTAAGATTTTTTAAATGCTAATTTATATATGTATTATTATATTTTTTATATATTTATTTTACAATAGACTACCTATGTATATAGTTATTGATTGACTGTATCCTTTAATATGGAATGGCTCAGCTCTTTTATTTTGAATTTGGATAAAGTTGAACAGCATAGTTAATATATTGTTCTATAAACTTATAAACAGTTTAAAATTTTTTTTTTTTAAGGGTTTTTCACCGTGCGTGCAACGTGCGCACACCAGGCGATTTTTTGAAAAAAAATAAAATGTTTTTTTCACCCTTCGGGGTCCTTCAGGGACCCCCTGACAAAGGCTAGGGGGTCAGGAACTCTCTACCCTGCCCCCTTTTCACGTTCTCCACCTTTCTTTTTCACTGCCACACACAAAATGGCGTCCGACACTTCCTGATTTCGACCGATTCGAATGTTGACTGACATCTAACCACCAATCAGAATTACGCTCGCGCACAGCACCGTGCGCGCACGGTGCACGCATATAGATATTTATGTACTTTTAACTGCAATTTTCTCAGGAACTACTGAACAGATTGACACCATATATGCAAAAGGCACATGCCTGACCTGAGGACTACCTCTTTGCCAAATTTCAAGTAATTCTGTTCAGCCGTTCAGGCTGTACCTTTGACTAAAGGTCCTATGGGAAAATGCATGGGGAAAACGCGTTTTGGGACCCCCCTTTTTTCTCAGCCCCCGCTTGACGAATCACCCCGAGACTGTCAGGGTAGGAGCTGAGCGGAGCGCCCCATTAGGTTTGAAAATTTCGCGAGGATTCGTCAACCGGCGCCAAAGTTATTCAAAATAGAATTTTCAGATTTCCTATGGGAACTCGGTCCTAACTATAACTATCTACTGGCGACCGCCAGTAGATAATATACACACACACACATACCAGGAGGCCGAAACGCGTATGTCAGTTTTGTATTGCTTTGAGAGCACGATTTTGAATAAGTCATTCATTGATTCTAATAAGCCTGAGTGCGCAGCAATGTCCTTGGACTGTCTTTTTTGTAATTATCGCGAGTCCGCCCTCGCGAGCTGTGGCAACCGCTGTGCTGAGAGCAGCAAATCCGGCAGAACACGTCATGGAATATATATATATATATATATATATATATATATATATATATATATATATATATATATTATCAACTGGCGGTCGCCAGTAGATAGTTATAGTTAGGACCGTGTTTCCATAGGAAATCCGCAACATTCTATTTGGAATAACTTTGGCGCCGGTTGCCGAATCCTCGCGAAATTTTTAAAATAGGTGGGGCGCTCTGCTCCGCTCCTACCCTGAAAGTCTCGGGCGGATTCGTCAAGCAGGGGCTGAGAAAAAAGGGGGGTCCCAAAACACGTTTTCCCCATGCAATTTTCCATAGGGACCTTTAGTCCAAGGTACAGCCCGAACGGCTGAACAGAATTACTTGCAATTTGGCAGAGAGGTAGTCCTCAGGTCAGGGAAGTGACTTTTGCAGGTCTGGTGTCAATCTGTTCAGTAGTTCCTGAGAAAATCAAAAGTAAAATCATATATATATGTGGGCGGAGCCTAACCACACATCTCATCCTGAGATCTGATTGGCTGTCAGCACTTCATCCAAGAAGTGTTGGCAGCCATCTTGGGACCAATATACATGATAGCACCTCATTAAAAAGCATTGCAGTTAATAGAAGGTTTTAAGACTTTAGTTACATTATAAATCATTTGTTGATGGTACCATACTCCTTTTAGGAATTGTGGTATGTTCTAAGGTGATTTCACCATGTGAAAAAACTTTCTGCTGGGATATCATGATTGAGAGAAAAATATTTTCTCATGCTTTTCCCACAGAGGTTTGGAAGGTAAGCTAAACTGAGAGCTTATTTTCTGTAAATTCACATTATCTTTCTCAGTCATGTGAGAATGAAGTCTGACATTCTCAGTAAAACATGTACATTCAACACGGGCAGAGACTGTCAGTTGATTCCTTTGTGTTCTACTGCAGCTTCCCAGAGTGTTCCAAAGAACAACTAGAGCGCTAACAGTCCTACTTATGATAAACGTATGGCACACCTGAAGCCATCTTGCTTGGATTAAAGTGGTAACTCTTAAAACATTTCATTAAAAAAGGTACAAAATGAGGGGGTTCATTTTTCCATAAAAAGTATGATTAGTGCTGCAGAAAGAAAAATTGTGGCAAATTTTGAGTGACTTCTCAAATCCTCTTCTATTTCATTAAAAAATTCTGACATGCAGACTGAAACATGCACTTTCAATACCAGCAGCAGTTTTCCCTGGTGAGCAGTAGCTTTACTACAGTGATTTAATGAGCAACTAGAGTGCTAACATTCAGAATTTATAGCAAATGTGTGACATATCTGAATGCCTTCTTGATGGAACCAAGTAAAAAACTAAAAGTATTTCCTACTGAGGAGACTGCAGTAAATGAGGAAATTAGGAAACTTCATTAAATCTCCCAAGATGGCCACCAGAGACAAAAGAGCCCAAATGTAGCCCAAATATCACCCAGATGTAGCCCTAATATAGCCCAATGACAGAATGTCCCAGAGTGTTCTAACGAACAACTAGAGCGCTAACAGTCTTACTTATGACAAAAGTATGGCACACCTGAAGCCATCTTGATTGGAATAAAGTGGTAACACTTAAAACATTTAATTTACAAAGGAACAAAATGAGGGGGTTCATTTTGCCATAGAAATTATGATTAGTTCTGCAGAAAGAAAAATTAGGGCACATTTTGACTTCTCAAATCCTCTTCTATTTCATAAATAAATTCTGACATGCAGACTGAAACATGCACTTTGAATACCAGCAGCAGACTTCCATGGTGAGCAGTAGTTTTACTACAGTGATCTAATGAGCAACTAGAGTGCTAACATTCAGAATTTATGGCAAATGTGTGACACATCTGAATGCCTTCTTGATGGAACCAAAATAAAACACTGAAAGTATTCCCACTGAGGAGACTGCAGTAAATGAGGAAATTAGGAAACTTCATAACAAATAAATCTCCCAAGATGGCCACCAGAGACAAAAGAGCCCAAATGTAGCCCAAATATCACCCAGATGTAGCCCTAATATAGCCCAATGACAGAATGTCCCAGAGTGTTCTAACGAACAACTAGAGCGCTAAAAGTCTTACTTATGACAAAAGTATGGCACACCTGAATCCATCTTGATTGGAATAAACTGGTAACAGTTAAAACATTTAATTTAAAAAGGAACACAATGAGGGGGTTTATTTTGCCATAGGAATTATGATCAGTGCTGAAGAAAGAAAAATTAGGGCACATTTTGAGTGACTTCTCAAATCCTCTTCTATTTCATTAAAAAATTCTGATATGCAGACTGAAACATGCACTGTTAATACCAGCAGCAGACTTCCGTGGTGAGCAGTAGTTTTACTACTGTGATCTAATGAGCAACTAGAGTGCTAACATTCAGAATTTATGGCAAGTGTGTGACATATCTGAATACCTTCTTGATGGAATCAAAGTCAAAAACTGAAAGCATTTCCTACTGAGGAGACTGCAGTAAATGAGGAAATTAGGAAACTTCATAACAAATAAATCTCCCAAGATGGCCACCAGACACAAAAGAGCCTAAATGCAGCACAAATATCACCCAGATGTAGCCCACATGTAGCCCAATGACAGAAGTGTGCAAAACACTTATTTTTTGTGTATTTGCAGTTTAATATATTGTGCAGACTTGTCAGGTATTGGAATGCTTTACATGAGCATTGGTTACATCACACAAGATCAAATTCATTTTGGTTGTAGACATGGGGAGATTAAGTGATTTGACCACAATCACAGAATGTTGAGCTGAAGCAGAAACTCCAACCTGGTTCCCCGGTTGCAAAGTCTGCAGCTCTGGAAGTAACACCACATCCTCTCGTCAAGGTGCAACATTTAATCAAGTGGTCAACTAGATAAAAAAAATAAAGATTACAAATATTTTAAAAGTTCTTTGTCGCTATTTGAAAACTCAGAAAATATGTCCTCATTTTAGTTTTTTAGAGCACGAACCATAATTTTGATGCAAATAAGACCCTCTCATATATGTAATTTCTAAAGGAAATACTCTAGGTATTACAGTTATGATTACATCAAGATGACGTCAGGCGTTCCACACTTTTGTTAATAAATATAGAATGTTAGCAATGTAGTTGTTCATTGGGATACTGTTGAGAGGCAGAGGCCAGGGGCACGCACTCTGAAAATTGAAGGCAGGTAGGAGAGTGCAGAGGCAACAATTTGACCACACAGGAAGGGCAGTGGCAGCACAACAGACTATGGAGGGCAGTGGAAAGGGGGGCAGGGGCAACAAACCAACAATACAGGACTGTCAAGAGAGGCTGTGGCAATATAATAGACCATTGTGGGCAGAAGGAAGAGGCAGTGGTAGTACAACCATACATGCCAACAGACCCGTTTCAGCCAGGAAACGTCCAATGTTTTTAAGCTCAAATAGGCTTTATTTGATCTGTCTCCTGTCTACAATCTCCTCTTTTTCAATGTAACTCAAAGGGGAAAATCAATACCCCAGTGTTTTTTCAAAATCTCCCTCCTACCAAGTTCAAAATGTTGGCAAGTATGGTACATTGAATCATGGTAGGCAGGAGGAATTGGGGTAGGGACTTGGACTCGGATAACAGAGGACAGGAGGGACATGGAGAGGTGCACCAAACTGACCCTACAGGGCAGGCATCAGGGTTTGCAGCAGCACAATACACCACACAGCGCATGCGGGACGGGAGTGCAGCACAATAATCCATAGAAAGCAATAGGGAGGGGACAGGACCATGCACATGGACAACAGAGAACAGATGGGAAAGAGGCAATGGTAGCTAGCTGACCATAATGGACAGACAGGAGAGAAAGCTGCAGCATAATAGACCATAAAGGGCAGGAGGGACGGATCAGGGGCATTACAACGGAACAGACAAGCCAGGAGGGAGGGAATAGGGGGTCTGCACATGTAAACAGAGGGCTGGGGGCAAGGTGGCAGGGTAGGAGCAGCAAGATGACCATGGAGGTCAGGCAGGATGGGCACTAGAAACAAGACACACCATGGAGAGCAACAATGAGACTATGGTGGCATACACACAGACCATGGAGGGAAGGTGGGAGGGGGTCAGGGGCAGCTAGCTGACCACACAGGGAAGGTGGGAGGGGCCATGGCAGCACAGAAGACCATGCATGGCAAGTGGGAGGGTTAGTGGCAGCACAATGGCTATGATGGGCAAGAAGGAGGGTGCAGGGACATGCACAAAGGACCATGGAGGATAGAAGGGAGGGTCAGTACCTGGGCACAGACAAGAGAGTTCAGGGGAAGGGGCCTCACAACAGACCGCGCAGGGCAGGCAGGAGGAGCAGTTGCAGCACAACAGATCAGGGAGGGCAGAAGGGTGTGGCACTAAAATGGACCATGGAGGGCAGGAGGAAGGGGATAGGGGCATGGCATGTGGACAGGCAGGGTGGAGGTGGCAGGGACAGGTTACAGTCATCTGACAATGCTAGGCAGGTGGGAGGGGAGTGGCAGCTCAACAGAACACTCAGAGTAGATAGGAGTGGCAGGTCCATGGAACTTAGTGGGCAAAAAGGATGGAGCAGGGGCATGCACAAAGACATCGGAGGGCAGGGGGAAGGAGAATAGGGGCAGCAAGATAAGCACAGAGGCTAAGCAGGAGGTCAATGATGGGCCATAGAACTGGGCAATGGAGGGCAGGAGGAGTGGACTGGTACATCATGCTAAATGGAGGGCAGTAGCACATCAGACCATGCATGGCAGGCGGGAGGAGGCTAGTCCATGGATTCAGACAACAGAGGATAGGGAGGAGGTGGATGGGGCAGCAAGCTAACTGTTCAGAGAAGGTGGGTATTAGGAACATTATTGTTTTTAAAATGTGTGTCTGTGCGAACTACTTAAAATATGAACAAGTATGCAGCATAATCTCACTTTTATTCAGGAAGAAGAGGACGTTTGTGACTGTGACTCCGGGCTCACTTGGCAGAAACACCCCCTGACCCTCCACCCCCATCGCAAAACGTAATGCCCGTGAAAAGGGTAGGTGGACGCAGTGTTATATAGAACATAGTCCTGAGAGCACGATTGAAAATGAAAACTAGATGTAGTATATGGTATAAACTATGCACCAAAAAGTGTGATATAAGATGAACCGGGGCGTGAAATATAATATGCAATACATTGTTGTCGTAAATAAATTATTACGAGTTTCAGAATTTCTAGATATCAATATAATTATGCATGAAGCAAGAGGCTGAGTCCGTGGTATCAGGTTCAAAAGGGCTTTATTCAAATAACTCGAGTTATAGGGAGAATAGTTCCATCACCACGAGGGATCAGGACCAGGATTCTCAAAAAGGTATTCTCAAACTTTATTCACAGAGTACAGTATATATATGTTTGTAATAATATACGTAAGCAAGAGTGCTTCAGGCGGAGCAAGAGAGAATGAGATAAGAGCATGTGGGTGTGTAAGTAGGCGTGAAGGTGGGCGTCCACTCGATGATAATAGGTAAGTGTCATAGGTGGGTGGATGCCTAGAGGGGGTTGCGTGATCAGCTGGAACTTTACTGGAACTTTGCCTTACTTGTGCTCAACTCGAGCATGACGTGTAACTGACGTGTGAAAGGGTTGCTATGCAACCGGGGAGTCTGGAGTCTGAAAATGAGGCCTTCAGTGTCAGGGCGACCAGCACATCTTGTATTATCTGATATCTAAAGTCTGGAGCAGGGACTGATTCGTGACATAGGTTGCCCATCACTAAGGGCCAATGTGGCATTCATTTCTTCGTTTACTGCTGAAGTCTTGCACGGGGGCTATGGGCTTTTCACTGACGTGAGCTTTGTAATCACACAAAAAGAGACAGAAAGGCTAGGCTTTCTCCTTTGCAGATGGGTCATGTTTATCCCTCCTTCTCCAGGCAGGAATGTGGTTTCGGTAGGAGTAAGCAGATAACCGTGCTCAATACTGTCTCGGACAGGGCCCCTTTGGCTGAGGCCCAAGTGTGCAAGGCCAAGGATACGCAGCTACAACTTTCAGAGCGTTCTGAGGCCAGAAGCCTCTTTTCGGCTCTGGCTGGGCCACAATAATGGAAATGCGGGAAAACATGATGCAAAACGTGTAGGCCTCAGAGCAGATTTGTCGTTTCTCTCATGGGAGACTGGATTATGGCAGGCCACGTTATAGCATAAGCATCATGATAGACAGGCCATGGAGGGGAAATACATAGGTGACATGTATGTGCACATGAGTGTGGGGGAACACACGGGGACACATAGGCCTCATGATATTTTATTTTCCTCATTCCCTCCTTGTCCCCTAGTGGACCCTCATGTCATATCTATTCTCATTAGACAGTCAATCTGTTCTTGCAGCATTATTTTTCCATTTTCAATGCTTTGTAAATGGGGATGTGGTACACATGCAGTAGCACACAGGCCGCAAATGGCCGGGCCACACTGCAGACATAGGCAACAACTGAATATCATCAGTAGTATTAGTCCACAGACCGTCAACACTTTCCATCCCCATGCTGATATCATTTCCCAGAGCCAACTGGACCAAGTCCACGTGCCTGGGTCTTGGTGTATGCTTTGGGCAATCTTGTGGAGTCTTGTTATTGCTTTGTATACAGACGGTGCGTTATTAGGTATGAAAACGCAACAGCTGGAACCGATGACCCTACAGGCCCCGCCCCTATCCGCTAGGATGACGTCAAGAACAAGACGATTCTGAAGAACGACCATTCTCATAGCAGACTGTTCCTGGGTCAAGTTCCCCAGGGCTGATGCAGTCTCATTAGCAACTGTTTCTAGAATCCTTGTTAGTCTGTGGATAAGTTTACTATTCTGGACGGGACCTATGAAGAAAAAGAATCCTTTGTTGAAATCTGTATATTGCTCCCAAGCTGTTTCAGTCTGGTCAATGCCAGAGGCATCGAGCCCTCGTCTGTGTCTGATAAGTGCTAGTTGGAGATTTTGATGATAGTTTGATGGGGCCAAGAAAACGGGTGGTAGGAGAAATGATATATAGCACGTCCCACCACAGTCTAAGGGCAGTTGTACATAGGCTGTCTGGCCACAAATAAAGTAGGTGTGTCGTGATGCTCTGAAGTAAGACTTTCCTTTGTCTTTGAACACTAGTATAGTGTTACACTCGCTGTGCCCCAAATGTACAGAGCCTTCTTTTCTGACACACAAGTTCCCTTTTACTGGCAGGACTGTGATTGAGGATGGACCTAAATTGTGTATGGGCTTGACATTCAACACTATAAAGTCAAGGGTCGCATTTCCTTGCAGATACTCTTCATTCTCTAGATCGGTACCTTTCCTTTGGGGAAGACCTTCTTCATCTGGGAAACATGCTTTATTCATGACTTTATTCAAGTTACCCCATACCCAGTCGCCCCTACACTCCTTGTCTCGACATTCTTTGGCATCACCATTGATGGATGTCATTAAGGCAAACCATGCTCCGCAAGAACCATTATGGGAGAATGGAAAAGGGAAAAGAGGCAACACTCCCTTCACCTTCTGATACGGGGGAAGTCGGCCACAGACCCAACAGTCTGTAGCATTGCTAGTCTGATGTGAATGGTGCAGCATCTGAATAAAAGTATTGTTGCGTAAGGCAAGTCGATATGATAGCTCATGGGATGGCAGATCACTAAATGTGTGCTTTATGGTATCATTGGTAGAGTGTAAGAGTGAGGCAATAGGAGGAAAAATAGCATGTAGTATTAAGCTGATACATATCATCGTGATGCACAGAAGAAATAAAAATATCAAAGTCGCTATACATCTACCACGTAATATTTTACAGTATTTGCTTTTCATCTTGCTCTTTTTCTCATCCGCGGTATCCAAGATCTTATGCAAGCCAGAATACATGTTCAACCGCTTCACCACCTAGTGGACTTAATTGATCAAACGGGTTCTGACTTGTTAGATCTAAGTTTGGTTTTGTACTTCTGCTGGGGAGTCTCCTCTAGTAAAGGGGGCTCAAAGTCTGAAGTCTTTATGTCTTTTTTAAACGAATCGTTATTCCCAAAGTAGCGTTTACAATGATGAAGATGAACCCATCCTTTCCGTCCTTCGACTTTAACAGCGGTCCTCGTAGTTAATAATACCAATTTAGGCGTCTTCCACCTTGGCTCAAGAGGGCTCGTTCTGTCAAAGTTCCTTATGAGAACATAGTTCCCAGGAGCGAGGGAATGTTCCTTGACCTGGGTGTTGTCAGGGAAGGCGGCAGCAACCTGCGGACGACAAGAGAGTAGTGCAGACATCAAGGAAGCCAGGTAATCTGTCAGCATGTTACTATCAACATCAGTGATCTTTTTAGGCATTGGAGTGCCCCACATATTCGGTGGTCTACCAAAGACCACTTCATAGGGAGATAAGCCTGTTCTAGAATGGGCTACCATTCGCATGTAAAAGAGGGCAACCGGCAGGGCGCAATGACAGATTCATTGGAGAGCGCGAGATAGCACAGGCACTAGCGCGTGCTATGCGATATGCGCCTTGGAGTGTAATATGCACAGGGCAGTGTTGTGTAACATAACTAGTCTCTAAAGTTGTAATATAAAATATGTGCTGGGGAGTGTAACGTTGCATATGCACTGTGACAAAGATATGGATCCCAGATTGTAATATGTATGGCATAGCGCTGTGCGTTATAACGTACACATCGAGGAAGGCACGTTAGATGGGGCAATATACCATGCTTACAGTACATGAAATGTCCAGGTGTGTCTCTAGGCGGAATGTTAACTGGTTCCTCTAGTACACCTTTCCTGGTACCTATCTTACGCAGTTTCGAAAATAACGGCATGTTGGAATGTAACCGAAAACAAATAAAATCACAATGAACAAAAAAAAACAAAAATCACAATGCAACAAACTTACACACAAACCTGACACATCCAAACCTAACTGAACCTAACTTAAGACGATAACATTCATACAGTTATATCGGTGCACCTGAAAACTTGGCCTCTAAATCTTGAAACATTAATTCTTGAATGCATACTCTTGAAAATACCGGTCTCACAAGTGAGACACGTCTTTACCGTGTTCATTAAATGAACCCGTCATGATTGCAACCCCTATGAGAAACTCACCGGGAAGCAGAACTTGAACTTGAACTTGAAGGCCTCGGACACTTGACGCTGCGCAGGGAATGGCGTATCTTAGGTGGATCTCTAGAAACCTCGGACACAGCTCTCTCGCATGTGGGCTCTGGGTCGGGACGATCCGCAATCCTCACCGCCTCGTATGGATGCCTGGTCGCAGTCCGTCTCCTTCGTCGGCCTGAGGGAGTTGGCGGGAAAACCCGCGTCGTGTACACTCGAAGTCCGTCACGGCTGTGGAAGGGGGCAAAACTGGACCGGCGCATGGGGAAGGAGATTTGTCCCTATTCGGGCGCCATTATGTCGTAAATAAATTATTACGAGTTTCAGAATTTCTAGATATCAATATAATTATGCATGAAGCAAGAGGCTGAGTCCGTGGTATCAGGTTCAAAAGGGCTTTATTCAAATAACTCGAGTTATAGGGAGAATAGTTCCATCACCACAAGGGATCAGGACCAGGATTCTCAAAAAGGTATTCTCAAACTTTATTCACAGAGTACAGTATATATATGTTTGTAATAATATACGTAAGCAAGAGTGCTTCAGGCGGAGCAAGAGAGAATGAGATAAGAGCATGTGGGTGTGTAAGTAGGCGTGAAGGTGGGCGTCCACTCGATGATAATAGGTAAGTGTCATAGGTGGGTGGATGCCTAGAGGGGGTTGCGTGATCAGCTGGAACTTTACTGGAACTTTGCCTTACTTGTGCTCAACTCGAGCATGACGTGTAACTGACGTGTGAAAGGGTTGCTATGCAACCGGGGAGTCTGGAGTCTGAAAATGAGGCCTTCAGTGTCAGGGCAACCAGCACATCTTGTATTATCTGATATCTAAAGTCTGGAGCAGGGACTGATTCGTGACATAGGTTGCCCATCACTAAGGGCCAATGTGGCATTCATTTCTTCGTTTACTGCTGAAGTCTTGCACGGGGGCTATGGGCTTTTCACTGACATGAGCTTTGTAATCACACAAAAAGAGACAGAAAGGCTAGGCTTTCTCCTTTGCAGATGGGTCATCGTTTATCCCTCCTTCTCCAGGCAGGAATGTGGTTTCGGTAGGAGTAAGCAGATAACCGTGCTCAATACTGTCTCGGACAGGGCCCCTTTGGCTGAGGCCCAAGTGTGCAAGGCCAAGGATACGCAGCTACAGCTTTCAGAGCGTTCTGAGGCCAGAAGCCTCTTTTCGGCTCTGGCTGGGCCACAATAATGGAAATGCGGGAAAACATGATGCAAAACGTGTAGGCCTCAGAGCAGATTTGTTGTTTCTCTCATGGGAGACTGGATTATGGCAGGCCACGTTATAGCATAAGCATCATGATAGACAGGCCATGGAGGGGAAATACATAGGTGACATGTATGTGCACATGAGTGTGGGGGAACACACGGGGACACATAGGCCTCATGATATTTTATTTTCCTCATTGTGCGCAATGACAGATTCATTGGAGAGCGCGAGATAGCACAGGCACTAGCGCGTGCTATGCGATATGCGCCTTGGAGTGTAATATGCACAGGGCAGTGTTGTGTAACATAACTAGTCTCTAAAGTTGTAATATAAAATATGTGCTTGGGAGTGTAACGTTGCATATGCACTGTGACAAAGATATGGATCCCAGATTGTAATATGTATGGCATAGTGCTGTGCGTTATAGCATACACATCGAGGAAGGCACGTTAGATGGGGCAATATAACCCGTGCGAAGGCAAGTGTGGCATGACATATTCACGGGATGGTGTTACAGTGCACATGGGCTAGAGAGTGTCATAGCATAAGCACTAGCTGGTGGAATACAACACAGAGGTGTGAGGCAATCAGCGGGCACTGGTGGGTGTAACACAGCATTGGGCTTAGCCAGGAGCACACTGTGACTCTCAAGTGAGGTTCGTCTCCTTTCCAGAGAGTAAAATAAAAAGTATTACACATCCGGCGGTGGATGTGTTTTTTATTAAGGGGTTTCTTGCATAGTTTGGTCGAATTTTTGTCGAATCCCCTTTGAATGGCTTGGTGTGCGTGTATATTAAATGTGCCCATCAATAGCTACCAATGTTTGTATAAATAAACGACAAGGGTGTCTACTTGGAGAGTACCCACCGGCGGGGGCGCCGGGATTAGGCACGGTAGGGCATCAGACACGTCAGAGCTTCACTAGCGGTGTAAATATAAATACATTCCATGTGGATTCATTCTATGCATAGTCGCCTTTTAATGAATATCACGCAAATCGTCATGGTGATAGGTACATACGGTGTGTCCAGCATGTCCTAGGTGTTTCTATAAATATATATATTTTTAAAATAATAAAAAACAAAGGCCGGCCTCGGGGTCTGGGGTCCCCGGAGCCATAAGTGGCCTGAGGAGGGGGGCAACACAGCCCCCTCCTAAAGAATTTAAATTAAAAAAAGGCCATGACCCTGGGGTTGGGGTCCCCGGGGCCGATTAAGGCCTTGGGAGGGCCAAATTAATTTTTTTCAACAACAATAATTAGGGTGCAGGCCCTGGGGGATGGGGTCCCCAGGGCCAGTAAATTAGAAAAAGAAGGGGGGCCACACAGCCCTCCTTCTTAAAAAAATAAAATAAATAAAAGACCGGCATCGTGCTGGAGGCCCCGCCCCCTCCTTGCAGCACTCTGCAAACGCGTCCCCTGGCCAATTGTAAATTGGGGAATTAATTCCCCTTCAATACTGAGGGTCCCTGAGGGCCAACTAGCCCAACAGGTATCTCCAGTGTGCTGAGGCCACGCCCCTTTTTACACCTCTATGCAACGTAGCTCTGTGGCACTTACTGGAGGTACCTAGTGGGCTAGTTTGACCCTAGGGACCCTTAGGATTCAAGGGGACTTAATCTCTCAACTTAGAACGGCCACAGGGCGCGTTTACACAGTGGTGAAGGGAGGGGACGGGGCCTGAGATGACGTGTGCAAACACGCCCCGTGGCGCGTTTTAAGTTAGGGAAATAATTCCCTTTCAATCCTGAGGGACCCTGGGGGCCAACTAGCCCACCAGGTGCTTCCAGTAAGTGCCACTGCTCTGCGTTGCAGAGAGGTGGTGCAGGCCGTGCCCCTTTTAACACCTCTCTGCAATGGCGCTTGCTGAACGTACCTAGTGGGCTATTTTGCCCCTAGGAATCCTCAGGATTCAATGGGACTTAATCTCCCAACTTAAAAAACGGCCACAGGGCATGTTTACACAGTGGGGAAGGAAGGGGACGGGGCCTAAGGTGACGTGTGCAAACACGCCCTATGGCGCGTTTTAAGTTGGGGAAATAATTCCCCTTCAATCCTGAGGGCCCCTGGGGGCTAACTAGCCCACAAGGTGCTTCCAGTAAGCGCCACTGGGCTGCATTGCAGAGAGGTTATCCAGGCCGTGCCACTTTTTACACCTCTCTGCAACGCAGCTCTCTGGCGCATACTGGAGGTACCTAGTGGGCTAGTTGGACCCTAGGGACCCTCAGGATTCAAATTAACTTAATCTCCCAACTAAAAACGGCCACAGGGCGTGTTTACACAGTGGTGAAGGGAGGGACGGGGCCTGAGTTAACGTGTGCAAACAAGCCCTGTGGCGCGTTTTAAGTTGGGGAAATAATTCCCCTTCAATCCTGAGGGCCACTGGGGGCTAACTAGCCCACCCGGTGCTTCCAGTAAGCCCCACTGAGCTGCGTTGCAGAGAGGTGGTCCAGGCCGTGCCACTTTTTACACCTCTCTGCAACGCAGCTCTGTCGCGCATACTGGAGGTACCTAGTGGGCTAGTTGGACTCTAGGGACCCTCAGGATTCAAATTAACTTAATCTCCCAACTAAAAACGGCCACAGGGCGTGTTTACACAGTGGTGAAGGGAGGGGACGGGCCTGAGTTAACGTGTGCAAACAAGCCCTGTGGCGCGTTTTAAGTTGGGGAAATAATTCCCCTTCAATCCTGAGGGACCCTGGGGGCCAACTAGCCCACCAGGTGCTTCCAGTAAGCACCACTCCGCTGCGTTGCAGAGAGGTGGTCTAGGCCGTGCCCCTTTTTACATCTCTCTGCAACGCAGCTCTGTGGCGCTTACTGGAGGTACCTAGTGGTCTAGTTGGACCCTAGGGACCCTCAGGATTCAAGGGGACTTAATCCCCCAACTTAAAACGGCCACAGGGCATGTTTACACAGTGGGGAAGTGAGGGGACGGGGCCTGAGGTGACGTGTGCAAACACGCCCTGTGGCGAGTTTTAAGAGGTAGTTTTAATCCCCTGCCCTATTATATACTAGGGGCTTACAGAGGAGGTCATGCTGATCACAGGGGGACCCCAACGCATAGTGTTCCCTAGTGTATGTAGGTGTTTTCACTGTATTCTGAGTGTCTTTTAACATAGCACTGGCTCTAGGACTGGTTAGTCAGACTCAGTTACCACCAGTATCCGTCTGAAAAAGTTGAGGGTACAGGATGATTTTGCAACAAGGCTTCTTTCTGCTCTTCTGTTTGTTCTTTCTGCACGTTATCCTTCTTCCTGCACTTTTCTCCGTCTTTGAGGACTTCTGTTGCTTCTTTCTGCATTTCTTTTTTTTCTTTCTGTGCGTTTTTTCTTCTTTCTTCACATGTCCTATCTCTGTAGGCATAGTTAGAAATTAGCATTTAAAAAAACTATGAAATTCAATGAAAAAACCATAGGTTTCAGGCACGTTATAGTTATGAAATAGCTTTTAAAAAACCTTAGAAATTCACTGAAAAAACCATAGGTTTCAGGGGCGTTATAGTTAGCTGGACTTTTCACTCGTACAAAACCATTGAAATTCCCCCGTTATAGTTAGTTCAGCTAACTATAACTCCCGCGACCGCAATGCACTGCTGATGACGTCACATATTACATCACTCATGACATGGTCAGTGACATCACTGATGACATCACTGATGACATCTCAAATGACATCACTAATGACATCACTGATGACATCATCCTTGTGATAGAGTGGCAGACCTCCTCTTCCCCTAATATAACCTTTGATACACACATTCAAAAATAGAAACTACAATGTTCAAAACAATGGACATACCAATACCAGTTACAACAACCTATTCAGTAATTCTAAGATCCACATACACATCCACTCATTCACCAACAGTCCTATACAGTCACTCATACATGTACTCACTCATCATATGTACTCACACACCTATACATCCTGTTACACAACACCACTCATCCATAGAGTTACTCACACACATAGTCACTCATGCTAAGAAAGAATTAAACATCCATTTACTTGCATATACAGTTATACACACACCACCACACTTACTTCTACAGAAACGAACAAGTTACTTACCTTCGGTAACGCTTTTTCTGGTGGATACAGTATCTGCCTGTGGATTCCTCACCTTGTGAATATCCCCCTGCGCCAGCATTCCACAGAACTTTTCTTTCCCAGCACTCCACGTCGACGTGGGCGACGTCACAATGCATCGACTTCGCTCGCGACTCCGTACGACGTCACCGGAGCCATAAGAAGCCCACGTCGGCGTGATGACGTCAGTTCCACCCATTTTTTCCGAGCCTTCGAGGCGAACAGGTGAACCAACGACAACTCCAAGTATACACAGTATACAGAATACCAATACATATACATAGCATACAAAGCAAAGGAATGCTAAACAAACAAGCATTTCCTACAAATGTACAAAAAAGTATCAAAACATTCCAACAAGACCTCTTTCATGGTATACAAAGGTGGAGGCGGGTGGGTCAGTGAGGAATCCACAGGCAGATACTGTATCCACCAGAAAAAGCGTTACCGAAGGTAAGTAACTTGTTCTTCTGATGGATACATCTGCCAGTGGATTCCTCACCTTGTGAATAGATTCCCACAGCAGTCCCAACTCCCGGAGGAGGGTGTCCACCTTCCTATACCAGAAAGTATGGCAACACAGAGCGCGCGAAGTGGCCCTCCCTCCTCATCTCTGAGTCCAAGCAATAATGCTTTGCGAAAGTATGGAGGGAGGCCCAAGTCACGGCCTTACAAATATCTGCCACAGGAACACCCCTGGCCAAAGCAGATGTAGATGACTTAGCTCTAGTTGAATGAGCTCTAATGCCCTCAGGAGGGGTCTTACCAGCCAGATCTTGATGGCAAGGATAATCCATCTCGACAACGTGCGCTTGTGCACCACTCTTCCTTTGGAATGACCAACATAACCCACGAAGAGCTGATCGTCCAGACGAAAGTCCTTCGTTCTGTCCAAGTAAAAGCTTACAGCTCTCTTCGGGTCCAGGCGATGGAGCCTTTCCTCCTCTGTGGAAGTATGAGGAGGAGGATAGAAAACAGGGAGAGTAATGGACTGCCCCAAATGAAACGGAGTGACAACTTTTGGCAGGAAAGCAGCCCTGGTCCTAAGAACCATCCGTTCAGCATGTAATGTAAGAAAAGGGGGTTTAGAACTAAGAGCTTGGAGCTCACTCACCCTCCTTGCCGAGGTTATGGCTACAAGAAAGACCACCTTAAAGGACAACAGCCTCAACGGACAGCTATGTAGAGGCTCAAATGGGGACCCCATTAGAAAGGTTAAAACAAGATTAAGGTCCCACTGAGGCACTACAAAAGGAATGGGAGGAAACATGTTCGTAAGGCCCTTGATAAACCTCAGTACAACCGGAGATTTAAATAATGACGGTTGATCAGGTAGACATAGAAAAGCCGATAAGGCCGAAAGATAGCCCTTGACCGTGGCCATAGCACAGCCCTGCTGAGCCAAGGAAAGGGCAAACTGGAGCACCTCAGAAAGATGGGCTTTTAAAGGGTCAATGGATCTCTCTCCACACCACTTAACAAATTTAGACCACCTGTAGGAGTAAATGGACTTGGTGGAGTGTCGCCTGGCCGATAAAATAATGTCCACCACATCAGGTGGGAGAGAGAAAGAACTCAGGTTGCCCCATTCAATCTCCAGGCATGAAGGTGTAAGCTCTGGAGGTGGGGGTGTAGAACCTGCCCCTCCGACTGCGAGAGGAGGTCTGCCCTCAGAGGGAGATGGAGCGGAGGGCACGAGGAGAGGTGGAGAAGATCTGTATACCACACCCTTCTTGGCCAGTCCGGGGCGACCAAAATGACTTGGGCCCGGTCTTGGCGAATCTTCCTCAGAACCCGAGGAATCAAGGGTATGGGAGGAAACGCGTAAAGGAGTTGTGAGCCCCAACTCAACTGAAACGCGTCCCCCAACGCCCCCTGCACCGGAAACTGGAGACTGCAAAACGACGGGCAGTGCGCGTTCTCGCAAGTGGCGAACAGATCCACCCGAGGTGTCCCCCACGTCCGAAAGACGTGACGAACTACCTCCGGATGGAGCCTCCACTCGTGGTCGGCGGAGACCTGCCGACTGAGACTGTCCGCACGCACGTTCAGCACCCCAGCCAGATGATTTGCCACCAGACAAATCTGATGGTCCTGAGCCCAGGACCAGAGACGCAGAGCATCTCTGCAGAGACAACGCAACCCCACTCCTCCCTGCTTGTTGACATACCACATCGCGGTAGTGTTGTCCGTCAGGATTTGAACAGACTGACCGCGAAGGGAAGGGAGGAAGGCCTTGAGTGCCAAACGAATTGCCCGCAATTCCAAAAGGTTTATGTGAAGCAACCTCTCCTCTGGAGACCAAAGACCCTTGATCTCCAGATCCCCCAGATGAGCACCCCACCCTAGGGTGGATGCATCCGTAATCACTGTGGCCACCGATGGAGGAAGAAGGAAGGGCTTTCCTTGGGACAGATTGCCCTCCACGCTCCACCAAGATAGATCCGCTGCAGCTTCTCCAGAGATCCTGATCGACTCCCTGAGATCTCCATTGTGCTGATACCACTGCCTGCGGAGGCACCACTGGAGCGCCCTCATGTGCCAGCGTGCATGGTTGACCAACAGTATGCAGGAGGCGAACAGACCGAGCAGGCGAAGGACCTTCAGGACTGGAACAACCGCTCCATTGTGGAATAAAGGGACCATTTCCTGAATGTCGAGAATCCTTTGAGGAGGAGGGAATGCCCGACACACAGTAGTGTCCAGTACCGCCCCTATGAACAGGCCGTGTTGCGAGGGCACCAGGTGAGATTTGGGCACATTGATCGAGAAACCCAAGTCGTATAACAGCTGAGATGTTACCCGCAGATGACGCTGCACCATCTCTGGGGACTCTGCCTTCAGAAGCCAGTCGTCCAGGTAGGAGAAAACTGGAATTCCCGACCTCCTGAGATGAGCAGTCACCACTGCCATCACCTTTGTGAAGACTCGAGGTGCGGTAGTAAGACCAAACGGGAGGACCACAAACTGGTAGTGTTGCGACCCAACCGTAAAATGGAGATACTTCCTGTGTGACTTCAGGATTGGGACATGGAAGTACGCGTCCTGCAAGTCGAGCGACACCATCCAGTCTCCTTGCTGCAACGCTTGAAGAACCTGCGCAAGGGTCAGCATCTTGAATTTCTCCTGTTTCAGGTAAAAGTTCAAGATTCTGAGGTCCAGAATCGGACGCAATCTGCCGTCCTTTTTGGGAATCAAGAAATACCGGGAGTAGCATTCCTGACCCCTTTCCTGCTCCGGAACCACCTCTATTGCACCTTTCTGAAGCAAGGCTAGAACCTATTTCTGTAGGAGAAGCAGATGGTCTTCCGAGCAATAACCTTGGCAAGGAGGGTAAGGGGGAGGAAACTCCCAAAAGGGAAGGGCGTACCCAGTCTCTACGAGGTTCAAAACCCAAAGGTCTGTTGTAATAGATTTCCAACCCCGTAGAATGTAGGACACCCAACCCCCCACAGGACTTACATGATCCGGGATGGGGGATCTAGGGCTGCTTCCCTGAAGCCTCATTGGGAGCAGAGGAGGAGGATGAAGAAGAGGGGTTGCGACCAGAACCTCCCCGACCCCTTTGCTTCCCTCTATAGGACCTATAGAGGGGATTCTGTTGTTGCTGCTGCTGCTGCTGCTGTTGGGGCTGTCGGAAGGAGCGAAAGGATGTTCTTCCGAAACCCCTAAACTTCGGAAAAGCTGAACCCCTAGCAGGAGCCTGCAGACCCAAGGACTTTGCCGTCAATCTGCTGTCCTTAAAACGTTGAAGGGCAGAGCCTGCTTTCTCCCCAAACAGTTTCTGTCCGTCGAATGGCAGATCAACCAACGTGGCTTGAACATCTGCCGAGAAACTAGAGGAACGGAGCCACGCCTGCCTTCTTGCGGCTATAGACGACCCCATGATCCTCGCCACCGAGTCCGCCGTATACAGCCCTGACTGGATCACCTGTCTGGCAGCTGCCTGAGTGTCCACAACAACCTCCAAGAAGGACGACTTATCCCCCTCAGGCAACTTAGGGGCCAAAGATTTAGTTCATCAAGGCATGAACATAACGCCCCAGAAGGCATGTGGCATTAGATGATTTCAGCGCCATACTTCCTGAGGAGAAGGACTTCTTGGCCGCCTGATCAATTTTCTTTGACTCCCTATCAGCTGGAGACTGAGGGAAAGCACCCGAAGCATGTTTAGAACAAGAAGCCTGCACAACTAGGCTCTCCGGGGATGGATGTGTAGACAAAAAATCTGGATCCCCTGGTGCAACCCTGTACCTTCTTGTCACCTGTCTGGAAACCGCCTGAGATGAAAGAGGCTTCTTCCACACCTCCAAGACCGGCTCCAAGATGGCCTCATTGAAAGGCAACAAAGGTTCCGAAGTAGATGACGGAGAATGCAACACCTCAGTAAGTAAGTTCGACTTGTACTCCACAGAGGGCAGCTGCAAATCTAAGAGATCTGCGGCCTTGTTGATCACCACCGGATAGGGCGCCAATTCCTGAGGTGGAGAAGATCTAGCTGACGTATGCTCCCACTCAGGGGTGGTATCCAACCCACTTGCTTCTTCAATCCCCTCAAATTCATCTGAAGAAGAGTCAACTTCACCTTCTTCCATATATCTTCCTTCCTCCAAAACCCTCTGGGCCTCCCTTCTCGATCGAATCCGGGGAGCCGGCGTCGTCGACGTCGTACGCGGCGTCGGTGTAGCCGGAGGTACCGGAGTCGGCGGCGCCATAGGTGGAGTCAGCGGCGCCGGACGCGGCGCCGATGGAGTCGGATGCGGCGTCGAAGAAGGTTCCGAAGTCTGATGGTCCATCCGAAGTCGTGTCGGATCCCCAGACGGCGCTGGAAACTGCCACGAAGGCGCCATCGGCATAAAGGGCAAAAAGGGGGCCTGAGCATAATGCTGCGGCACCCCTAGCGTATACGCCATCGGACCCACGGGACCAGTTGGTGCTCCGGATGGGAAGGCTGCCCTGTTAAAAATACCATACATGGCATTTAGAAACTTTGATGAATCGGTACCTGGAGCCGGGAATTGCGGATAAGGAACAGACCCTGTATCCCTTTGTGGAGTCTCCGGCGTCGGCTCCGCAGTATCTTCCACCGGAGCCGCAGATTCATCAGGCACCGGAGCAGGCTCTTCCTGTTCTTGATCATCCAAGGAGACATCCGACTCCACTCGAACCGGAGCCGACGCCTTAGACGGAGCCGGTGACTGCGTCGGGGACTGAGCTGGAACCCGCTTCGATGAAGGAGAACCTCTTGGAGACTTCGAAGGAGAAGGTGAAGGTGACAAGTCCTTGCTCCGACGCCGACGGGACGAAGTCGACCTCGACTTCCTGGACTTCGAGGACCGACGTCGAGAAAAATGCTTTCTCTTTTTGTGATGCTTCTTCGACTTCGACGACCTCGAAGTCGACGACTGCCGCCTCGACTTCTCTTTTCTTCTCCCTCTCTTCTCCTCACCGATCTTCTTCATAAAGAGCTTAGTCTTCCTCTCCTTCAGTGCCTTAGGATTCATACTCCTACAGCACCCGCATTCCTCCATATCGTGGTCCGAAGAAAGACACCATAAGCAGTCTTGATGCGGATCAGTCATGGACATCAGACCTCCGCATTCTCTACAGGGCTTAAAGCCCGACTTCCTCGTCGAAGACATACTGAATTTTTAACAGTAACACAGCAATATACTACAAAGTAGCTAGAGAGCACCTGAAAAAAAACGTAGCGCGTTGACGGCGCGGGAAAAAAAGGAACTGACGTCATCACGCCGATGTGGGCTTCTTATGACTCCGGTGACGTCGTACGGAGTCGCAAGCGGAGCCGATGCATTGTGACGTCGCCCACGTCGACGTGGAGTGCTGGGAAAGAAAAGTTCCGTGGAATGCTGGCGCAGGGGGATATTCACAAGGTGAGGAATCCACTGGCAGATGTATCCATCCGAATTACACATACTTAGTCTTTTAAACAATCACTTATAGAAACACATACTTATTCATACAGGAACTCTTTCAATCTCTCACTCTCACATATACTCACTTATATACACCAATAGTCACATATACTAGTTTAAAACATATGTAGTTACTCAGAAAGATACTATTGAGACAGTCTATCACTCACTAACACACCCATGCACACATTCATCCACCCATACAGTCCTGCACACATGCTGTCTTCAGCACATACAAACAGTGAGTCACTCATTCATGCACCTATGCACTACTTAATACCCCACACCGAACCACACAAACACTCAGACACTCATACTGATACTCAAAAAACCAACTAATAACCTATATAGACACTCATGTAGCTACTCACCAACCCATGCAGCCACTTATATACAAAGTGAGAGACTGATACAGATATTTACACATTTAAACATTACTCACTAAGCCATGTATTCACTAAGATACACTTAATCAGTCAGTTATACAATCAATTTTTCAAAAACAAATCATCCATTTAGACACTGATATACCCATGTATTCTTCCATCGACCTTGAGATATACATATATAAAACATATGTAATTTTTAGAAAAACACACATTCACTGGATGATGTCATCAGTGATGTCATTTGAGATGTCATCAGTGATGTCATGAGTGATGTCACTGACCATGTCATGAGTGATGTAATATGTGACGTCATCAGCAGTGCATTGCGGGCGCACGAGTTATAGTTAGCTGAACTAACTATAACGGGGGAATTTCAATGGTTTTGTACGAGTGAAAAGTCCAGCTAACAATAACGCCCCTGAAACCTATGGTTTTTTCAGTGAATTTCTAAGGTTTTTTAAATGCAATTCCTAATTATAACGTGCCTGAAACCTATGTTTTTTTCAGTGAACATATATACATATATATATATGCTACCAGTCTTGCACGAATGAAGTACAAAACAGAGCACTCGCGGGGGTGAGTCACAACAAAATGTATTCAAGGACTCAGCTACACCAGATGTGTTTTGGCAAACGCCTTCTTCGATGGTAATTGGGCGCGCTGGAAACGGCCATTTTTAATGACAAAATACTTCCTATTTCCCAACATGGGTATCGACATAAAGGAGGACCAACCTTTCAAAGTAGCATATCGCCATCTTGAAACATGTTAAAAAGTTATTATACAGTTATATATTTTTCTTTTCAAAGCTACATATTCTGCTATTTCCATGATGAATACATGTTTATATATTTACAGTTGTATTCTTTGTTTACCACATTCAATTTCAATTTTATAAGCCCAATACCTGTTTGTATGGGCACATT
This sequence comes from Triturus cristatus, assembly GCF_964204655.1. Taxonomy (NCBI): domain Eukaryota; kingdom Metazoa; phylum Chordata; class Amphibia; order Caudata; family Salamandridae; genus Triturus; species Triturus cristatus. The sequence continues at coordinate 345,115,882 of NC_140595.1, read as the reverse complement.
ACGATATATATCGCCAAAGAAAATCACAGCAATCTCGCCCTTAATGGGCATAGCCATGTTATCATAATCCATAGTCATACCCAAGGCTATAAATCAGTAGCTTGTCAAGATTAATTACATTTACAAATTTCATCCACATTTTTAATTTGAAATAATCCCATAACCCTTCATGCCCCAATTGGCCTCAGTATATACTGGCGGTGAAAAGTGCTATCTTGCCCTGCATGGGCACTTGGTCTTCCAATATGTTTCAAGAACGTTTATACATGTTAAAACCATACTCCTTTTCTATATTTGATCCCCCATAAATATTTATTGTATCAAACAAATATTGCAATCTCTTCAATTGAAAGTCATATCACGCCTTTCATTAAAACATTAATTCACTTATTTACGTTTTCTACCATGATTTACATAAGCGTTACTTGGAACCCATGGTTACTCCTGTACATCCATGATAACATGTGGTGAACAGCAACACCTCATTGTATTACAGAGAATATCTCAATCAGTCTCTATACAGTTAAAAGGACTATTCCCCTAGATGTATTGCTAACTCTTTGTTGCTGTTCATGCCATATGGGGTCTTAGGTCGGAGATCAATTATATATCTAGATTCCAGTCTCCTAAGACTAGTGACCCTATCCCCTCCTCTGGGATGATGTGCTACATGGTCGAGAGCAAAAAATGTTAGGTGGTCCCTATTGCTGTTATGTTTAGCCATGAAATGCCTCGCTACCGGGTAAGAGACATCACAATTTGTAATTGCCCATGTGTGTTCCAAGATACGCATCTTGGTTTGATGTATCGTAGAAGATCTAAAAGCTTTTTAGAATGTAAACCATCAAGGCATGGAATAATAGAAAAATGTCGTCTTTATGAAGTCACTTGGTAGTTCAAAGTAGTTGACTTAACGCGATTATTAGGCACCTCCTTTTATCTTTAAATGCATAATAATTAGATGTGTTGCCTTGCCGCTATAGCCTTTTTTGGTTTTGGCTACGCAGTATGTCTTCTCATCTTTAATATGCAGCATTTTTCTATTATTCCATGCCTTGATGGTTTACATTCCAAAAAGCTTTTAGATCTTCTTATTAATTAGGGGTAATATAGGCATTAAAATATGCAGTGTTCCTTATGATTTCTGTTATCTTTATTTGGCAGTATCTATACCAGGACCGCACAAATAATTTGTCCCTTGATGGGACGGTGGTGACTGGGCTTTGCTCATATCTTCAAAGCAATATTTGGGATACTGGATACCTGACACTCGATTGGGTGCTAGGTGAGTCTGTCTTCTTTCAAAATAAGACGCCATTTTTGGAATACATGTTTCTCTATTATTTTATTTATTGCTTTTTCTGTTTTTTGGTACATATTATGGGGCTTTATTTATAATAGTATGTTTGTTAAAATATATGGGATCATTGTTTGGTTATTTATTCTCTCTATGGTCTTAAGCAGTACTTTGGCTTACGACCCTGACTTTCTTTCTCCCTTTAGACTTTTGTGAACGTACTCAATCTCGGAAGCTATACCCTGCCTCTGAGGTCTTGACCTATCCAAAAGACTTTTGAAAATCATGCACTAGCTGGTTATTGTTGAGGTGAGATACAGTTCATATTAATAGGCAAACGTAATGGTTTTTTTTTCCAACGTCTATTTGGTAAAAAGGCAAGTTCTATCTTTAGTCCCTTTTTTATGTTATGGACTGGACAGGGATCTTAGCAGCTAAACTATTCACCTATTAATGTTGTTATTGTTTGTGTCCTTGAGTCTCTTTTTATTAGAGCTTAGACTGTATAGTTATTATTGTTACAGGAGCGCACAAATTTACATCTTTCTATAAACAGAGTCACTGTTTTAAATATTCTGCTGCTATTATTGGGCTACTACCCAATTTTAAACTCATGGGTCTTATTGATGTGCTTGCGATGTCATTTTTGCCATATGTTTTGTTTATGTATGTGAAACTTTGTTATATATGTATGAAGGTCATCTGAAAGTATTTATATATTTTCATCAGATGTTTGTCTTTTGTAGGTGATTGTTAATGTGATTTGTTATGTTTTTGCTTTCATAAGTTTGTGGGCCATCTACAATTATTATTGTTCTTTAAATGTTTTTCACTGTTTGTCAATGTGGTATTTATGATATGTATTGTTTATGATGTTTCAGCCCTGACGAAGTTCCCACTGGCAAAAACTGGGAACGAAATGTGTTGGCTGTGTGCCAGTTTTTAAGAAATAATTAAATAAAAGAAGCATTTTTTTGGAACAGATCTCTGCTTACTTTATTGACTTCACAACGAGTGCACCTTCCATCCCTTTTTTGAAAATTTTGGCTAATAGTGGCACCTTTGGACGGCGGGTGCAGGAAGTGATTGCACCACTTTTCTACTCTTAATGTATATATGGACTGAATGTGCCTGACCTTGGTCTGCCATATGTTCGTTTTTTGCTCCGTCGATATTCTTAGCATGGAGTGAGAATGATATGAAGAATGGACCAATTCTGTATTGTTCAAGATGTAATCACTGTTAAACTGTTGGTGGCAAGAATGGTCACTATATTATGGTCATAGAGGGAATTTGTGCTAGAACTGGTGTGTTGGATGAATTTGAATTTAGAATATGTATATACTGAAGGTATATACTTAATTCTCGATTTACTTTAAAAAATAAAAAATTAGGAACACTAAGCAAAAACTTTTAAAACATCTGTTTATATGTTGGTTATTGTACATATGTATTCTTTAGACCCTAATGAAGTCCCTTCTTTGGGACAAAACACGTTGGCCGGGTCTGTCCAAAATTGGAAAACTGGTTTGAAAATAAAGAATATTAGAAAATGTCAATGCTTGGAGAACACATTCTTTCAGACAGAAATAGACTTTGGTTTATGTACATCTGATTATATGTGATCACAGCATGGACTTTTGCAGAAATTACGTGATGATTGTTACCCTCCCCTATAGTTAACTCTCTACAAGCTGATCAGGTTGGCAGTCAAACTGTGGGAGTGTGTACAAAAGTGTAATGATTTTGAATACCGACCCGTGAAGTCTTTGAGACTCACTACTGCAATTGGTTTGTGTGTGCAACTCCAATCAATGCCTCTTCAGTGTATGCCACTCTGCTATAAGCTACTCCAGTTTATGCCATTCCAGTGTATGCCACTCCACTGTATGTCACTCCAAGCTATTCCACTCCACGCCACTCCTCTCCATGCTATTCCACTCTACGCCACTCATCTCTATGCTATCCAACTGTATGCCACTACCCTGTATGCTATGACACTGTATGCTATTATACTCTATGCCACTTCCCTGTACGCCACTCCAATCTACTGTACTCCACTGTATACTACACTTCTCCAGTGTACTCTATGTAACCCCACTCTACAAAACTCTACTCCACTATCCAAGTCTGCACTAGATTCCATGTCTGTACTGTAGGAAGGTGTAGAATAATGTAGTGATGCTAGAGATACACAGCACTGGCTGCACCATCAAGGGTGAAAAACTAAAGCTTGACACCAAAGTAAGTGTTATCATGCACTGAATTTACTATGATGCACCGGGGCAAACTGAGTGCTGGGATGTGAGGTAGTGTGCGCCCGCCTTCCTCCTGTTTGAAAAGGCTCCCTTGAGCTAATGAGCTGATGAGCTCTGGTTGATGCACCTGCGCCAAGCAAGTGGTACAGAGACCTGAGAAGACTTTGGCCAGCAATCCCAGCACTCCCTAAAAGAATGTGTTGCTCTCTACTGAAGAAGGACAACTTTACTGAAACACGTGTCTAGAGATACACAGCACTGGCTGCACCAACAAGGGTGGAAAACTAAAGACTGACACAGAATTAAGTGTTATCAGGCAGGTTATATTATTAGCTTTTGTTTGGTCATTTCATCACAGCCATGTTTTGCATGACACCTTTATTTAAATGACTTTATTTCACTGTTTAATTTTTATTTATGTGTTTTCATATTGCTTATTGCATTATTATACCATATATCATTGTTCTTTATTTCTTCAATAAAATCACCCTTTTTGAAAGTGTTATCATGCACTGCATTTACCATGATACATCGGGGCAACCTGAGTGCTGGGATGTGAGGCAGTGTGCGCCCACCCTCCTAAGGTAGTGAAGATGGTTAGACATCACTAGGTAATACTTTCACAACAGTTGCGTAGAAAAACCTCAGCCCCCCCCTGCAAGGTGAGGGGGCCCCCATTACCCATTCCCCAATTGCCTTGCTGCTTCTGAGTGTTTTATTTGTTTGCTGGACAGCCCAAGGGGGGCCATTTGAGGTAAACAGTGAGAGGCTCTTTGTTACTCCCCTGTCTCACGATACCCCAAAGATGGTCCTTGGATTCACACCAATAAATCCATACCTCGGTCCTGGTAGTGTGGCAAATAGCAGTCAACCTTTACAAGAGGAACATATGTTAAGTATTTCTGAGAACAAACATGGGCGATAAGTAATTGACATGACTCAAAAAAAATCCAACACCAATTTATAAAAATAAAGTCGATTTTTATTTAAATTTAGATAACAAAATGAAGTCAGTCGGAAGTATAACCGGAGTTATGGATTTCAGAAGGAATTATAAATCAGTGAAAATCAATACTGCAAAACTTTATCCTTGAGGTCAATGGTAAAATGCACTAGTGACAATCAGTCATTTGGAGGTCGAGTTGCTTGGAACCCGCTAGGGGTTAAGATGATGTGGGTCACAGTTCCAAGCCACGACAGTCAGTTAAATTTTGCCTGATTCGAGAGGCCCAGGTACAGAGTTGTCCTGACTGTGCTTGGTGCTGAAGTGGGAGCCTCAGGGAAGCTGGTTTTACCGCTTGCACGGTGCTGGTGAGGAGATGGGCGCAAAAAGTCATAAATGGGGCCACTGCTGGGGTCAGCTTAAGGTGCTGCTGAGTTCCCTCGTATTTTAGCGTCGAGTAAATGCAGTGGTTGCCAGCTTGGCTATCAACAAGCCTTGGCAATGGTAAGGTCAGCAAGAAGGTATTTGGACACCTGGTTGAAGACGGTAGTCACCTGAAACTTGCTAGAGGTCAGGACTACAATTACCACAATGCACTGGAGCATCTACTTTTGAGTGATCCCTTGGAGGGCCTGATGGCCAGCAATTCTTTGGTTCTGGTGCGTTGTTTTTACCTGAAGACTGCAGGGGACTAGTGCCACTAGTCCAAGGGAGTTTGGATTTGCCTTTGGCTCTCAAAGGGGTCCCTCGGTCCTGGGGAACTGGTCTTTAGCCCAAGACAAGCTGCAGTCATGCAGTATCAGGAAGGCTGCCACAGGTGCAAAGTATCATAACTTTGTTTTGTGTTGGTCCTGTTGTTGCAGGACAGGATATCTTCTGTGTCCACTGTTGCAATTTGAATCAGAACTGAGGTTCTGGTGCCAGAGGCGTCCCTTAAATCCTAGATTTAGGGGTGTTAGGAGTGTGGGTGAAAGTAGCCAATGGGCTATTAGCCTCAGCGTCCATTCCACCCCTGAGGTGACCATATCTGGGGGGGAGGGGGGTCACCTTTTTTACCCAGTACCCTATATTCTGCCACTTTTCAAAATGGAAAAATAGAAGAAATCTTCCTTAGTTTTACAGACCAGACAGCCCATTCTAGGGGTGTGGCTAGCCTTCTAGGGTTGTACACCTCCTGACTACATCATTCCCTCATGCTGGGTGCAAATGTGCCTGGGATTAGTTGAAAGGCTGTTTCCTCCTTTTTGGAGGCAGCCTGGTTGCATATCAGAGGCAGTGTAAGCATTGAAGCTCTCCGCCTTTATATGCCACTTCACTAGCCATTGTGCTGGCAAAGGACATGGTGAAGGCAGAGCAGAGTTCGAGCAGTTTTCACTGCTCCTGAAGATTGCAATGGCAGAGCTGTAGGAGACGCACTGCCACTTCAATGTATGCCACTCCACTCTACACTAATCCACTGTACCCTACTCCACTACACACCACTCCACTGAACACCATTCCACGCTATTCCACCCTATGCTACTCCACTCTTCTACATGCCACTGTACAGAATTCCACTGTATGCTATTCCACTGTATGCTACTCCACTTTACGGTAATCTACTCTACGCCACTACAGTGTACCCCACTGCACTTTATGATGCTACATTGTACGATACTCTCCTCCACTCTATACCACTCCACTCTATAAAAGTCTACCACACTTAATGGCACTCTACAACATTCTACTTTACTCTATCCCGGATACTCCACTGCCCAACTCTATACTCCACCCTATGCCCGTACTCTCCAATGTACAACACTCTATTCCACTAGTCAACACTTTTCTATATGACACAGCACTCCACTCTACTGTAAGAGACCCCACTCCATTTCATAACAGTTTACTACCTATGCTATGCCAGTACATTCAACTCCACTGAACGACACACCAAAACACACTATTGTACTTTACTCCACACTACGTTACACCACTCGACTCTTCTGCAATGTGCAAACTACCTCACTCTATGCTACTATACATCAGTCCACGCTACACAGCTCTACTGCTTCACACACTACTGTACTCCACTCTGCAACGCTCTACTATACTGTACGTCACTCTGCTGCACTTTACTACTATCTATACCCCTTCACTATATTGTATGCCACTGTACAACACTCTAGGGTTCTCTAGTTTGTGATACAACACTGTATGCAACTCTTTGTATCACACTGCATCCCACTTTACTCCACTCTACTCCAACACAATACTCCACTCTACTTCACTGTACGCCAACCCACTTTACAAAAATCAACTAGACTGCATGCCATTCTTCTCCAGCTGACATCGCTTTACTATACTGTACTGTACAACACGGTACGCCAATTTCAGACTCCTTACTTGTCTGTATGCTATACCACTCCACTCTACTACAATCCACACCCGTGTAGTCTATGACATGCCACTCCACTCTATGACACTTTACTCCACTCTACTATATCCCAGTCGCGTGCACTCTACTTTATTTCACTCTATGCCACTGTACTATACTCCACTCAATGCTGCATCACTGTCCAACACTCTACTCTACTGTATGCAACTAGACTCTACAACACTGTACTACACTCTATGCCACTTTATGAAACTCTATGCCCATCCACTCTATGCCACTATAGGACACTGTATGACACTTGCCAACATACCACTCAACTTCTCTTTACGATATGATATGGCACTCCACTCTACAACACTCTCCTCCACTGTACTGTACGACACTCCAATTGGTGATATTCCACTTCACTGTACTCTACTATAAAACACTCTATTCCACTCTGTAACAGACTATAACACTTTACTGTTCCACATGCCATTCCGCTGTGCAACTCGCTGCTCCAGTTTACGATACTTGACTCGACTATATGAGACACCATGCCACTACACTAGACAACACTTTACTACACTATATGATATGCTACTACACTCAATTTGAATCTACAATACTCCAGTCTATGATAATGAACTTTGCAACACTCTCCTCCACTGTAATGTACGACACTCAACATATCAACTCTCTACTTGCGGCACTAAAACGATACGATTTGAAACAGATTTTTATTTAAAAAAATATATAGATATTGAAATTCAATTAAAATAAAGGTTAAAGCTTAGTTATAGTTAGCAAAATGTATTTTCCCTATAGAAACCAAGTTTAAATACAAACTTTAAAAAGTCTAAATTTATAGTTCTAACTTTCATTTAAAATGTAACCACCCCCTTCAAATTAATATAAATATCAGACCTTGTTATGTACTCTTTTCAGATTGCTACCAAGACAACACTAACTATAAATGGCCACTCTACCATTATTTGTGAGAACACAGTGCATGGTACTGAGGAAAATAAAAATCTATGAGGCCTATGTGTCCCCATGTGCCCCCCCCAACGCTTATGTGCACATACATGTAACCTATGTATTTCCCCTCCATGGCCTTTCTATCATGATGCTTATGCTATAACGTGGCCTGCCATCATCCAGTCTCCCATGAGAGAAACGACAAATCTGTATTGAGGCCTACACGTTTTTCATCATGTTTTCCTGCATTTTCATGAAGCCCATGTTTATGGCTCAGCCAGAGCCGAAAAGAGGTTTCATGCCTCAGAACGCTCTGAAAGCTGCAGCTACGTATCCTTGGCCTTGCACACTTGGGCCTCAGCCAAAGGGGCCCCGACCGAGGTGCCGAGACAGTATTGAGCACGGTTATCCGCTCCTCGAGAAATACATTCCTGCCTGGAGAAGGAGGAATTTAAACATGACCCATCTGCAAAGGAGAAAGCCTAGCCTTTCTGTCTCTTTTTGTGTGATTACAAAGCTCACGTCAGTGAAAAGCCCATAGCCCCCGTGCAAGACTTCTGCAGTAAATGAAGTAAATGAAGAAATAGATGCCACATCGGCTCTTGGTGATGAGCAACCTATGTCACAAATCAGTCCCTGCTCCAGACATCGGATATCAGATAATACAAGATGTGCTGGTCGTTCTGACACTGAAGGCCTCACTCACTGAAGACCTCACTTCCAGACTTGTCCGGTTGCATAGCAACCCTCCCCACGTCAGTTACACGTCATGCTCGAGTTGAGCACAAGTAAGGCAAAGTTCCAGTACAATTCCAGCAGATCACGCAACCCCCTCCAGGTATCCACCCACACATGACAAATTACCCATTATCATCAAGTGGACGCCCACATGGACGCCCACCTTCACGCCTACTTACACGCCCACATGCTCTTATCTCATTCTCTCTTGCTCTTTTGCTTACGTACAATTGAGAGATGTATATATACTGTACTCTGTGAATAATGTTTTGAGAATATTGAGAATACTTTTGAGTCCCTTTCCAGATCCTTTGTGGTGATGGTAATATTCTCCCTTTGACTCGAGTTATTGGAATAAAGCCCTTTATGAACCTGATACCACAGACTCAGCCTCTTGCTTTATGCATGATCTTATTTATATACTAAAAATTCTGAGAGCGTAATACTTTATTTACCACACTCTACTTTAAAACACTACACTGTACAAGACTCTCTGCCACTCTACTGCACAGCACTGCAATTGACAACACTGAACCATTCTACAATTTACTTCACTGATCTTCACTCTATGCCACTACACTCTATAACACTCTGCTACCCCTTATGCCACTGACATTCTACTCAATGACACTCCACCACATTTCTTCATGACATTCCAGTCAACGAAACTCCATTGTGCAACAATCACCTCTACTTTTCGGCGTGCCACTCCGCTGTGCAACACACTGCTCCACTGTATGATGCTCCATGATACCAGACACCACTCCCCTCCACTGTATAATACTTTGCTCTACTGTATGCTACGTCACTCCACTCGACTCCACTCTATTTCAATCTACACTACTTCACTCTACAACACTAGACTCTATGACACTTTCCTTCACTGTACTGTACTTCACTCCACTTTATGACACTCCAATCAATGACACTCCACTCTGCAATTTGATACACATTTTTACAAAAAAATAAAAACCATTAACATACGATGGAAAAAACAAAGGTTAAGGATAATTTATAGTTATAACTATCCTATGTATTCTTTCCATACAAACCCAACTTAAAATACATGAACAATAATTGTAAAGTTATCATTTTAACTTTAATTTATAATTTAAGCAACACCTTCAAATTACTGTAAGTTATGCACCTCCAAACACAGTGTTGTCACCTTTCTAGCCACACTACATCAGCCATAACTCATGTCTGATTAGCGATTTGAAAAAGTGTGTGTAACAAGGTTCGCTACTTATAATAATTGGAAGGTGGTGGATAAATTGTAAATAAAAGTTATATCTATATCTTTTGAATTGTTCACATTTGTGTAGTTTGAACTTGGTTTGTTTAGGGAAAATAAGTTTTGCTAACTATAAGGTTTAACCTCTGTTTTTGTCATTCAATATATGTGTGTGTGCATATATATATTACCTACTGGCAGTCGCCAGTAGGTAGTTATAGTTAGGACCTATTTTCCATAGGTAATCCGCAACATTCTATTTGGAATAACGTTGGCGCCGATTGATGAATCTTCGTGAAATTTTTCAAACTTTTGGCCAGCTCTGGTCTGCTCCTATCCTGAAAATTTCACGGTGATTCATCAAGCGGGGGCCGAGAAAAAAGGGGGGGCTCCCAAAACGCGTTTTTCCCATGCATTTTCCCCTAGGACCTGTTGACGCAGCTACAGCCCGAACTGCTGAACGGAATTACACCAAATTTGGCAAAGAGGTAGTCCTCAGTTCAGACTTGTGCCTTTTGCTTAAATGGTGTAAATCCGTTCAGTAGTTCCTGAAATAATAGAGTAAAAAAGATAGATATATCTGGGCGGAGCCTAACCACACATCTCATCGTGAGATCTGATTGGCTGTCAGTACTTGATCCAAGAAGTGTTGGCAGCCATCTTGGGACCAATATAAATGATAGCATCTCATTAAAAAGCATTGCAGTTAATAGAAGGTTTTAATACTTTAGTTACATTATAAATCATTTGTTGATGGTACCATACTCATTTTAGGAATTGTGGTGTGTTCTAAGGTGATTTTACCATGTGAAAAAGCCTTCTGCTGTGATATCATGAATCATGTTTGAGAGAAAACTATTTTCTCATGCTTTTCCCACAGAGGTTTGGAAGGTGATCTATAAGCTAAACTGAGAGCATATGTTCTGTAAATTCACATTATCTTTCTCAGTCATGTCAGAATGAAGTCTGACATTCTCAGTAAAACATGTACATCTAACAAGGGCTGAGACTGTCAGTTGATTCCTTTGTGTTCTACTGCAGCTTCCCAGAGTGTTCCAAAGAACAACTAGAGCGCTAACAGTCCTACTTATGACAAACGTATTGCACACCTGAAGCCATCTTGATTGGAATAAAGTGGTAACTCTTAAACCATTTAATTTAAAAAGGAACACAATTAGGGGGTTCATTTTGCCATAGAAAGTATAATTAGTGCTGCAGAAAGAAAACTTAGGGCACATTTTGAGTGACTTCTCAAATCCTCTTCTATTTCATAAACAAATTCTGACATGCAGACTGAAACATGCACTTTGAATACCAGCAGCAGACTTCCCTGGTGAGCAGTAGTTTTACTACAGTGATCTAATGAGCAACTAGAGTGCTAACATTCAGAATGTATGGCAAATGTGTGACACATCTGAATGCCTTCTTGATGGAACCAAAATAAAAAACTGAAAGTATTCCCTACTGAGGAGACTGCAGTAAATGAGGAAATTAGGAAACTTCATAACAAATGAATCTACCAAGATGGCCACCAGAGACAAAAAAGCCCAAATGTAGCCCAAATATCACCCAGATGTAGCCCAAGTATAGCCCAATGACATAATGTCCCAGAGTGTTCTAACGAACAACTAGAGCGCTAACATTCTTACTTATGACAAAAGTATGGCACACCTGAAGCCATCTTGATTGGAATAAAGTGGTAACACTTAAAACATTTAATTTACAAAGGAACAAAATGAGGGAGTTCATTTTGCCATAGAAATTACGATTAGTGCTGAAGAAAGAAAAATTAGGGCACATTTTGAGTGACTTCTCAAATCCTCTTCTATTTCATTAAAAAATTCTGATATGCAGACTGAAACATGTACTTTTAATACCATTAGCAGACTTCTGTGGTGAGCAGTAGCTTTACTACAGTGATCTAATTAGCAACTAGAGTGCTAACATTCAGAATTAATGGCAAATTTGTGACATCTCTGAATACCTTCTTGATGGAATCAAAGTAAAAAACTGAAAGCATTTCCTACTGAGGAGACTGCAGTAAATGAGGAAATTAGGAAACTTCATAAATAAATCTCCCAAGATGGCCACCAGAGACAAAAGAGCCCAAATGCAGCACAACTATCACCCAGATGTGGCCCACATATAGCCCCATGACAGAAGTGTGCAAAACACATTTTTTTTGTGTATTTGCAGCTTTATATAGTGCAGACTTGTCAGGTATTGGAGTGCTTTACATGATCATTGGTTACATCACACAAGATCAAATTCATTTTGGTTGTAGACATGGGGAGATTAAATGATTTGACCAGAATCACAGAATGTTGGACTGAAGCAGAAACTCCAACCTGGTTCCCCAGTTGCAAAGTCTGCAGCTCTGGAAGTAACACCACATTCTCTCCCCTAAGTGCAACATTTAATCAAGTGGTCAACTGGATAAAAAAACATAAAGATTACAAATAATTTAAAAGTTCTTTGCCGCTATTTGAAAACTCAGAAAATATGTCTTCATTTTAGTTTTTTAGAGCACTAACCATAATTTTGATGCAAATAAGACCCTCTCATATATGTAATTTCTAAACGAAATGCTCTAGGTATTACAGTTTTGATTACAACAAGATGACGTCAGGCATTCCACACTTTTGTAATAAATATAGAATGTTAGCAATCTAGTTGTTCATTGGGATACTGTTGAGAGGCAGAGGCCAGGGGCATGGACTCTGAAATTTGAAGGCAGGTAGGAGAGTGCAGAGGCAACAATTTGACCACACTGGGCAGGCAGGAAGGGCAGTGGCAGCACAACAGACTATGGAGGGCAGTGGAAAGGGGGGCAGGGGCAACAAACCAACAATAGAGGACTGTCAAGAGAGGCTTTGGCAATATAATAGACCATTGTGTGCAGAAGGAAGAGGCAGTGGTAGTACAACCATACATGCCAACAGACCCGTTTCAGCCAGGAAACGTCCAATGTTTTTAAGCTCAAATGGGCTTTATTTGATCTGTCTCCTGTCTACAATCTCTTCTTTTTCAATGTAACTCAAAGGGGAAAATCAATACCCCAGTTTTTTTTCAAAATCTCCCTCTTACCAAGTTCAAAATGTTCGCAAGTATGGTACATTGGATCATGGTAGGCAGGAGGAATTGGAGTAGGGACATGGACTCGAATAACAGAGGACAGGAGGGACATGGAGAGGTGCACCAAACTGACCCTACAGGGCAGGCATCAGGGTTTTCAGCAGCACAATACACCACACAGGGCATGCGGGATGGAAGTGCAGCACACCAATCCATAGAATGCAATAGGGAGGGGACAGGACCATGCACATGGACAACAGAGGGGAAGAGGCAATGGTAGCTAGCTGACCATAATGGACAGACAGGAGAGAAAGCTGCTGCATAACAGACTATAAAGGGCAGGAGGGACGGATCAGGGGCATTACAATGGAACAGACAAGCCAGGAGGGAGGGAATAGGGGTCTGCACATGGAAACAGAGGGCTGGGGGCAAGGGGGCAGGGCAGGAGCAGCAAGATGACCATGAAGGTCAGGCAAGATGGGCACTAGAAACAAGACACACCATCGAGAGCAACAATGAGACTATGATGGCATACACACAGACCATGGAGGGAAGGTGGGAGGGGGTCAGGGGCAGGTAGCTGACCACACAGGGAAGGTGGGAGGGGCCATGGCAGACCAGAAGACCATGCATGGCAAGCGGCAGGGTTAGTGGCAGCACAATGGCTATGATGGGCAAGAAGGAGGGTGCAGGGGCATGCACAAAGGACCATGGAGGATAGAAGGGAAGGTCAGAACCTGGGCACAGACAAGAGAGTTCAGGGGAAGGGGCCTCACAACAGACCGCGCGGGGCAGGCAGGAGGAGTAGTTGCAGCACAACAGACCAGGGAGGGCAGAAGGGTGTGGCAGTAAAATGGACCAAGGAGGACAGGAGGAAGGGGATAGGGGCATGGCATGTGGACAGGCAGGGTGGAGGTGGCAGGGACAGGTTACAGTCATCTGACAATGCTAGGCAGGTGGGAGGGGAGTGGCAGCTCAACAGAACACTCAGAGTAGATAGGAGTGGCAGGTCCATGGAACATGGTGGGCAAAAAGGATGGAGCAGGGGCATGCACAAAGACATCGGAGGGCAGGGGGAAGGAGAATAGGGGTAGCAAGCTAAGCACAGAGGCTAAGCAGGAGGTCAATGATAGGCCATAGAAACGGGCAATGGAGGGCAGGAAGAGTGGACTAGTACATCATGCTAAATGGAGGGCAGTGGCAGCACATCAGACCATGCATGGCAGGAGGGAGGAGGCTAGTCCATGGATTCAGACAACAGAGGACAGGGAGGAGGTGGATGGGGCAGCAAGCTAACTGTTCAGAGAAGGTGGGTATTAGGAACTTTATTGTTTTTAAAATGTGTGTCTGTGCGAAATACTTAAAATATGAACAAGTATGCAGCATAATCTCACTTTTGTTCAGGAAGATGAGAACGTTTGTGACTGTGACTCTGGGCTCACTTGGCAGAAACACCCCCTGACCCTCCAGCCCCCATCGCAAAATGTAATGCCCGTGAAAAGGGTAGGTGGATGCAGTGTTATATAGAACATAGTCCTGAGAGCAGGATTGAAAATGAAAACTAGATATAGTATATGGCATACCCTATGCACCAAAAAGTGTGATATAAGATGAACCGGGGCGTGAAATATAATATGCAATACATTGTGCGCAATGACAGATTTATTGGAGAGCGCGAGATAGCACAGGCACTAGCGCGTGCTATGCGATATGCGCCTTGGAGTGTAATATGCACAGGGCAGTGTTGTGTAACCTAACTAGTCTCTAAAGTTGTAATATAAAATATGTGCTGGGGAGTGTAACGTTGCATATGCACTGTGACAAAGATATGGATCCCAGATTGTAATATGTATGGCATAGCGCTGTGCGTTATAACATAGGCATCGAGGAAGGCATGTTAGATGGGGCAATATAACCCGTGCGAAGGCAAGTGTGGTATGACATTTTCACCGGGAGGTGTTACAGTGCACATGGGCTAGAGAGTGTCATAGCATACTCAATAGCTAGTGGAAAACAACACAGCGGTGTGTGGCACTCGGCAGGCACTGGTGGGTGTAACACAGCATTGGGCTCAGCCAGGAGCATGCTGTGACTCTCAAGTGAGGTTTGTCTCCTTTCCAGAGAGTAAAATAAAAAGTTTTACACATCCGGCGGTGGATGTGTGTTTTATTAACCGTGAGGGGTTTTCTTGCATAGTTTGGTCGAATTTTTGTCGAATCCCCTTTGAATGGCTTGGTGTGCGTGTGTATTAAATGTGCCCGTCAATAGCTACACATGTTTGTATAAATAAACAACAAGGCTGTCTACTTGGAGAGTACCCACTGGCAGGGGCGCCGGGATTAGGCACGGTAGGGCGTCAGACACGTCAGAGCTTCACTAGCGGTGTAAATACATTCCACGTGGATTCATTGTATGCATAGTTGCCTTTTAATGAATATCACGCAAATCGTCATGGTGATAGGTACATACGGTTTGTCCAGCATGTCCTAGGTGTTTCTATAAATATATTTTTTTTTTAAATAATAAAAAACAAAGGCCGGCCCTGGGGGATGGGGTCCTCGGGGCCAAAAGTGGCCTGAGGAGGGGTGCAACGCAGCCCCCCTCCTAAAACATTTTTTTTTTAAAAGGCCATGACCCGGGAGTTGGGGTCCCCGGGGCCGATTAGGGCCTTGGGAGGGCCAAATTTATTTTTTTCAACAAAATAAATTAGTGTGCAGGCCCTGGGGGATGGGGTCCCCAGGGCCAATAAATTAGAAAAAGAAAGGGGACTACAGAGCCCTCCTTCTTAAAAATATAAAATAAATAAAAGACCGGAATCGCGCCGGAGGCCACGCCCCCTCCTTGCAGCACTCTGAAAACGCGCCCCCTGGCCAGTTGTAAGTTGGGGAATTAATTCCCCTTCAATACTGAGGGTCGTTGAGGGCCAACTAGCCCAACAGGTATCTCCAGTATGCGCCAGGGAGCTGCGTTGCAGACAGGTGTTCTGATACCACGCCCCTTTTTACACCTCTATGCAACGCAGCTCTGTGGCGCTTAATGGAGGTACCTAGTGGGCTAGTTTGACCCTAGGGACCCTTAGAATTCAAGGGGACTTAATCTCTCAACTTAGAACGGCCACAGGGCGCTTTTACACAGTGGTGAAGGGACGGGATGGGGCCTGAGGTGACGTGTGCAAACACGCCCTGTGGCGCGTTTTAAGTTGGGGAAATAATTCCCCTTCAATCCTGAGGGACCCTGGGGGCCAACTAGCCCACCACGTGCTTCCAGTAAGCGCCACTGCTCTGCGTTGCAGAAAGGTGGTGCAGGCCGTGCCCCTTTTTACACCTCTCTGCAATGGCGCTTACTGGATGTACCTAGTGGGCTATTTTGACCCTAGGGACCCTCAGGATTCAAGGGGACTTAATCTCCCAACTTAAAAAACGGCCTCAGGGCATGTTTACACAGTGGGGAAGGGAGGGGACGGGGCCTGAGGTGATGTGTGCAAACACGCCCTATGGCACATTTTAAGTTGGGGAAATAATTCCCCTTCAATCCTGAGGGCCCCTGGGGACTAACTAGCCCACCAGGTGCTTCCAGTAAGCGCCACTGAGATGCTTTGCAGAGAGGTGGTCCAGGCCGTGCCACTTTTTACACCTATCTACAACGCAGCTCTGTGGCGGTTACTGGAGGTACCGAGTGGGCTAGTTGGACCCTAGGGACCCTCAGGATTCAAATGAACGTAATCTCCCAACTCAAAACGGCCACAGGGCGTGTTTACACAGTGGTGAAGGGAGGGGACGGGGCCTGACTTAACGTGTGCAAACAAGCCCTGCGGCGCGTTTTAAGTTGGGGAAATAATTCCCCTTCAATCCTGAGGGACCCTGTGGGCCAACTAGCCCACCAGGTGCTTCCAGTAAGCGCCACTGTACTGCGTTGCAGAGAGGTGGTCTAGGCCGTGCCCCTTTTTACATCTCTCTGCATCGCAGCTCGGTGGCGCTTACTGGAGGTACCTAGTGCTCTAGTTGGACCCTATGGACCCTCAGGATTCAAGGGGACTTAATCTCCTAACTTAAAACGGCTACAGGGCGTGTTTACACAGTGGGGAAGGGAGGGGACGGAGCCTGAGGTGACGTGTGCAAACACGCCCTGCGGCACGTTTTAAGAGGTAGTTTTAATCCCCTGCCCTATTATATACTAGGGGCTTACAGAGGAGGTCATGCTAATCACAGGGGGACCCCAATACATAGTGTTCCCTAGTGTATGTAGGTGTTTTCACTGTATTCTGAGTGTCTTTTAACATAGCACTGGCTCTAGGACTGGTTAGTCAGACTCAGTTACCACTAGGCCTGGGCGTCAAATTCCGTTCCGCTCGCGGAATTTGCGGAATTTGGGTAATTTTGCGTTCCGCGGAGAACGCGAAATTGCCCAAAATTCTGCTTTCCGCGACTTCGCGAAATTTTTTGCTTGTTCGCGTTCTCACGATGCGTGTTCGCGAGATATTTCTCCCCGAGCACGCAAACAGTGATTGTGAACAGGAAAAAGCATCGCGAACAAGCAATTCCGCGTGTTCGCGGAATTTCTGCGTGTTCGCGGAGATTTTTTACCGTTTCGCGGAGATTTGCGTAACGCGATTACGCAAATTCCGCCCACCCCTAGTTACCACCAGTATCCGTCTGAAAAAGTTGAGGGTACAGGATGATTTTCCAACAAGGCTTCTTTCTGCTCTTCTGTTTGTTCTTTCTGCACGTTTTCCTTCTTCCTGCACTTTTCTTCGTCTTTGAGGACTTCTGTTGCTTCTTTCTGCATTTCTTTTTTTTCTTTCTGTGCGTTTTTTCTTCTTTCTTCACATGTCCTATCTCTGTAGGCATAGTTAGAAATTAGCATTTAAAAAACCTTTGAAATTCACTGAAAAAAACATAGGTTTTAGGCACGTTATAGTTAGGAATTAGCATTTAAAAAACCTTACAAATTCACTGAAAAAACCATAGGTTTCAGGGGCGTTATAGTTAGCTGGACTTTTCACTCGTGCAAAACCATTGAAATTCCCCCGTTATAGTTAGTTCAGATAACTATAACTCGCGCGCCTGTAATGCACTGCTGATGACGTCACATATTACATTACTCATGACATGGTCAGTGACATCACTCATGACATCACTGATGACATCTCAAATGACATCACTGATGACATCATCCTTGTGATAGAGTGGCAGACCTCCTCTCCCCCTAATATAACCTTTGATACACACATTCAAAAATAGAAACTAAAATTTTCAAAACAATGGACATACCAATACCAGTTACAACAACCTATTCAGTAATTCTAAGATCCACATACACATCCACTCATTCACCAACAGTCCTATACAGTCACTCATACATGTACTCACTCATCATATGTACTCATACACCTATACATCCTGTTACACAACGCCACTCATCCATAGAGTTACTCACACACATAGTCACTCATGCTAATAAAGAATCAAACATCCATTTACTTGCATATACAGTTATACACACACCACCACACTTACTTCTACAGAAACTTACACATACTTAGTCTTTTAAACAATCACTTATAGAAACACATACTTATTCATACAGGAACTCTTTCAATCTCTCACTCTCACATATACTCACTTGTATACACCAATAGTCACATATACTAGTTTAAAACATATGTAGTTACTCATAAAGACACTATTGAGACAGTCATTCACTCACTAACACACCCATGCACACACTCATCCACCCATACAGTCCTGCACACATGCTGTCTTCAACACATACAAACAGTGAGTCACTCATTCATGCACCTATGCACTACTTAATACCCCCCACCGAACCATACAGACACTCACAGTGAGTCACTCATTCATGCACCTATGCACTACGTAATACCCCCGACTGGACCATACAGACACTCAGACACTCATACCGATACTCAAAAAACCAACTAATAACCTATATAGACACTCATGTAGCTACTCACCAACCAATGCAGCCACTTATACACAAAGTGAGAGACTGATACAGATATTTACATATTTAAACATTACTCACTAAGCCATGTATTCACTAAGATACACTTAATCAGTCAGTTATACAATCAATTTTTCAAAAACAAATCATCCATTTAGACACTTATATACCCATTTATTCTTAAATCGACCTTGAGATATACATATGTAAAACATATGTAATTTTCAGAAAAACACACATTAACTGGATGATGTCATCAGTGATGTAAACAGTGATGTCATTTGAGATGTCATCAGTGATGTCATGAGTGATGTCACTGACCATGTCATGAGTGATGTAATATGTGACGTCATCAGCAGTGCATTGTGGACGCGTGAGTTATAGTTAGCTGAACTACTATAACGGGGGAATTTCAATGGTTTTGTACGAGTGAAAAGTCCAGCTAACTATAACGCCCCTGAAACCTATGTTTTTTTCAGTGAATATATATATATTATCTACTGCCGGTCGCCAGTCGATAGTTATAATTAGGACCGTGTTTCCATAGGAAATCTGAAAATTCTATTTTGAATAACTTTTGCGCCGGTTGACGAATCCTCGCGCAATTTTCAAAACTAATGGGGCGCTCCGCTCAGCTCCTACCCTGAAAGTCTCGGGGTGATTCATCAAGTGGGGGCTGAGAAAAAAGGGGGGTCCCAAAACACGTTTTCCCCATGCATTTTTCCATAGGACCTTTAGTCGAAGGTACAGCCCGAACGGCTGAACAGAATTACTTGAAATTTGGCAGAGAAGTAGTCCTCAGGTCAGGGAAGTGCCTTTTGCAGGGCTGGTGTCAATCTGTTCAGAAATTCTGATTGGTTTTTACATGTCTGTAAACATTCGCATCGGTCGAAATCAGGAAGTGTCGGCCGCAATTTTGTCTGTCACACTGAAAAGGAAAGGTGGAGAACGAGAAAAGGGGGCAGGGTAGGGAGTTCCTGACCCCCTAGCGTTTGTCAGGGGGTCACAGTGGGACCCCGAAGGGCCAAAAAAATTATTACATTTTTTTTAAAAAATTCGCGAGGTGCGCGCACCGTGCGCGCACGGCAAAAATATTTTTAAACAAAAGATTAAAAAAAGAAGATTAAGTGTTTAGATATTAGGTGGCTCTAAAAAGAGTGAGGTTTTTTGGTACCTACAAGTAAGTACCGATGCAGAATCTAAAGTTCAAGAGGAAGACTCTGTTGCCTTCATCATTGAAATGTACACCGTCTCCTCTATAAATGCCTTGCATGTTGTAACGCAAGTTGTTGTGGTATATAGAACCCATACCATAGTCTCTGAGGAAAGCAGAAACAGACTTATTGACGTGCTTTCTTGCTTTGTCAATTTGCGGACAATGTTGGTTGGAGCAGTTCCACTTTTGCCTTTGGCATACATTAGAATATACAAAGGCAGTTTGTGGAAAAAGTGACATCAATTACACAAAGGTGTCCTTAATAAGCATTTCCAGACCTACCCCAGTTAAAGTGCCTAGGTAATTTCCACCACAGTGCACAATAATAAGGTTAGGCTGTGGGAGATGTAGAAAGGTTTTCACCAAAGGCATTAATTGGTGCCACTTTAACCCTCTCTGACCAATCCATTTAATGTCTACATTTGGCAAAGCAAGATCTTTCACAATCCCTCTTTTTTCTGCAAACTTTTCACTCCAGAAGACATAGCTGTGACCTATAATCCACACTGTGAACATCTTCCAAGGAGATCTGGATGCACTCAGAAGGTGTCTTTCAGTAGAATGGCAATATGAACAGAAAGATAGTTGTAAAATGGAGGCTTACATACTTTTTTTAAAATAAAAAGAACTCATTGGCTGTTTCACACCATTCTACACTAAAAACTAGGCTGTATGTTTAAATTATTAAAAGCATGTTTTGTATTGGTTCAGAAAAATGTGTTCACACAGAACATTAGTTTGTTATTTGCTGTTAGGTTTGAAAAGTCAAGCACTCTTGCTCTTTGGATTTTAAACATTGTGTGCTGAACTTCTGACCTCTCTGCTCACACCAGTGTTCCATGACCTGTTGCTATGGTAGCAGGCAGAAGTCATGTTGGGGGAAGGGATCATTTGGAAAGGGTTGGAATTTGCAACCAATAGAAATGTGTGATTCCATTTGAAAAAATGTGGGAAACACTGTGATTTGAAGTTAACATGTATATGTGTGAAAAAAGAGAGGGAAACATTGCCATTTACTGGTTCTGCTGAGAGGTGTACAGTTCAGAGATTCTGGCTCTGATAATCTGCTGTGTGAGTGGCACATTTCTTTCTCAACTAACTACTTTTAAAAGGTGAGTTATGAATTTGAGAGAGGATGTATGTGGTGTAGTTGGATATAAATAATAGAAATGTGATTCTTCTTATAAAGTTATGTTTTACATTTTATGTTAAGGAAGATATTTAACTGCCTTGAACATGTCAGATATTATGGAGTATGTCTTCACCATAAGTTAAGGTGTACTGGTATCACCCAGAAAAAATGTTTTGTGTCTAGAATCACACCATGAGTCTGTGTGCACACAGGAATTCTTCTCAGAGATTTAATTTGTATTGCTCTTGCTTTGTTAGACTTGCACTCGCAGGAAAGGGGCAGCTTGCTTTCAAGAACTGTGATGGTTAGCATTCAGCAGAAATCACTTTCTCACAAATGAGAGGCAAATGCTAACACATTTGAAATTAGCATGGTACATTTTCCTACCACTTTAAAAGTTGTGTTTTACATTTTATGTTAAGGAAGATATTTAAGTATAAGTATAAAGAAATTTCTAAAGCTCTCTAATACCGGAGGTGTCTTGGCGCTGTGGTGTGTGTAGTGAGGCAGGAAAGCAGATAAGATTATGGTTGGGTTTTGAATAGGTGATGTTTTAGCATTTTTCTGAAGAGGACATAATCAGGTTGAAGCCGTAATTCCAGAGGCTGAAGGTTCCACAGGCTGGCTGCACGCCTACCAAATGAGCAACCACCCCATCTAGCCAATTTAAACCTGGAAATGCAGATAAGACCCTGATTGGCAGACCGCAGGGCACGGGACGGGAGATAGGGTTTGAATCTCTCTCTTCCATCATTAGCACCACCCCCAAAAAAAGCCCGGTGAACCAGACAGAGGGCCTTAAATTCTATCCTCTGCTGGACTGGAAGCCAGTGCAGGGATTTCCTCCCTTCAGAGGTAGGGCAGCCCCTATGTCGATTAAGGATGACCCGAACAGCGGCATTCTGTAGGGACTGGATCTTTCCCACCTGAAACTTGTCTATCCCTAAGAACTTGGCATTGCAATAGTCCAGTTTGGACATAAACAAAGCCGCCATCACAGTCTTCTGGAGCGTCTGAGGGATGTAGGGGAGAATTTTCCGGAGCGTTTTTAGCAAATAAAAACAGGATGACGTTAGGCAGTTAATCTGGGCAGACATATCCAGTTTTCCGTCCAAAATCACACCCAGATTCCTAACCTTCGTGACTGGAAGGGGACATTGGCCAGCCGCCGCTGGCCACCAAAGGGAGTTCCAGATAGAGGGACCCTTTCCAAACTCCATCACTTCCGTCTTTTCTGTATTTATTTTTACAAAACTCCGGCGCATCCAATCCATCACGTCAATCAGGCAGGCATGAAACTTGGCTGCGGTTTGGTCGGGATGATTGACAGTTGATATTACTAACTGCGAATCATCCGCATAAGATACCAGCGTGAAGCCATGACGTCGGACCAGACTAGCCAGAGGTCTAACATAAATATTAAAAAGGGTCGGAGACAACGCTGACCCCTGCGGGACACCGCACGGGAGGGGAAAATTGGTCAAACATAACCCTGACCATTGTAGGCTTTGTGTCCGATTGTCTAGAAAAGATGCCAAAAGGGCCCACACACGGTCCACAATCCCAACTTCCTTCAGACGCTGGAGCAACACCTCATGATTGACGGTATCGAATGCGGCAGACAGATCTAGGAGGACTAGCACCGCTCGTCCCCCTGCGTCCACTGCATCCCTGATCCCCTTGGCTGTGGTAATAAGAGCCGATTCCGTAGAATGATTCGGACGGAAGCCATGCTGGGACCTATCCAGTATATCATTCTTATCGAGGTATTGCATCAGATTCTGATTTATAGCCTTCTCAGCGAATTTTGCCACTAAAGGAAGGCCGGAGATGGGACGGTAACTGGAAAATTTCGCAGGATCGAGTGAGGATTTTTTCAAAAGGGGTTTCACGCTCGCCGTTTTCCACATGCTAGGGTAGTGTCCAGTGGCCAGTACTTGATTGATCAGAACCGTAAGGGTAGGTAAGATCTTATCAGCAGCCAGAAGCAGAATATGAGGCGGACAGGGGTCTGATGCGGCTCCTGATTTTATGGAGCCCAAAAAGGTCTCAACCTGAGTACAAGACAAAGGAGGGATAGTTGACAAGTGCCTTGAACTTGAAAGATATTATGGAGTATGTCTTCACCATAAGTTAAGGTGTACTGGTATCACCCAGGAATACTGTTTTGTGCCTAGAATCTCACCATGAGTCTGTGTGCACACAGGAATTGTTCTCAGAGATTTAATTTGTGTTGCTTTTATTGTGTAAGACTTGCAGTCGTAGGAAAGGGGCAGCTTGTTTTCAATAACTGTGATGGTTAGCATTCAGCAGAAATCACTTTCTCACAAATGAGAGGCAAATGCTAACACATTTGAAATTAGCATGGTACATTTTCCTTCCACTTTTAAAGTTGTGTTTTACATTTTATGATGAGGAAGATATTTAAGTGCCTTGAACTTGAAAGATATTATGGAGTATGTGTAAACCATAAGTTAAGGTGTACTGGTATCACCCAGAAATACTGTTTTGTGCCTAGAATCACACCATGAGTCTGTGTGCACACAGGAATTTTTCTCAGAGATTTAATCCGTGTTGCTCTTGCTCTGTTAGACTTGCACTCGCAGAAAAGGGACAGCTTGTTTTCAAGAACTGTGATGGTTAGCATTCAGCAGAAATCACTTTCTCACAATTGAGAGGCAAATGCTAACACATTTGAAATTAGCATGGTACATTTTCCTACCACTTTAAAAGTTGTGCTTTACATTTTATGTAAAGGAAGATATTTAAGTGCCTTGAATTTGAAAGATATTATGGAGTATGTCTTCACCATAAGTTAAGGTGTACTGGTATCACCTAGGGATACTGTTTTGTGCCTAGAATCACACCATGGGTCTGTGTGCACACAGGAATTCTTCTTAGAGATTTAATCCGTGTTGCTCTTGCTCTGTTAGACTTGCCCTCGCATGAAAGGGGCAGCTTGTTTTCTTGAACTGTGATGGTTAGCATTTACCAGAAATCACTTTCTCACAAATGAGAGGCAAAGGCTAACACATTTGAAATTAGCATGGTACATTTTCCTTCCACTCCCGTAATGGGTGAGGTAGTTTTTACATGTTCAAAACTCCAATTAACCTTTACCACACATGTACTCTTACATATATGTCTGCAGTCTTCATGCAGTTGTGCAAGCGTCCATGCAGATCTGTGTTGCACCTGACAATACACAGTCTTCAGAAGCACGCTCTTAGCACACAGACAGGTGCTTCTCCTGCACTCTCTTGCTTACTATTTAGCTCTGTGTGGTATTTCAGATAGCAGTGTGTAATGCTAACACATTCAACGTCACCAAGGCTCATTTCCTTTGCTCTACTCTAATCACTCACCCTGTAACACATGCTGATGGTCTCAAGTAGCTGTTAGGACATATGCTCTTTTCTGCCTCTCTAAAATATAAGGAAAATGTGTCAGGCTGCCATAGTAATTATCACTTACTCTTCCACAGTAGTAAATGTGATTTGAAATTGCCAAACCAAAATCGTTTTTTGCCTAGAATCACACCATGAGTCTGTGTGCACACAGGAATTGATGTTAGAGATTTAATACGTGTTGCTCTTGTTCTGTCAGACTTGCAGTTGTAGGAAAGGGACAGGTCATATGATAGGATTTGAAAAGCTCCCCAAAAAAATCGTAATGTATTAAAATTACATAAAGGTATTTTTTTTTTTAGTTTCTTTCAGGTATTGCTGAACAACAGTGAAATTAATGAAAGATGCCTATAAAGTCAAGAATAGTAAATGCCGATGCTGCACTAAATTTAAGGAAATTTTTTTTCAAATGAATAGATTAAATCAAATCCATTTAAACCATTTAATGGCTGTTTTTAATCAGAAAATATATTTATGCAAATTTTTAATTTTTTGCACGGTAGTATTTAGAACATTTGAACAATATCAGTGAAAATTAGGACAAACATCAAGAAACATTTCAAATAATTACATAACATTACATAGACACATCCATAACATCACACCACTAGCATACCTCAGACATTCAGACACTAGAACAACATAAATTTGATACTTCTATATACACAATAAGTCCATAAGTGAGAGTCATTTGCAATCTTTCTACAACGTATATTTTAGATCTGTTTTGGCAGTTTTTTTAAAGGCTGAAGGCGAAGACAAGTCAACGTGGGTCAACGCGTTTCGAATCCCTTCACCGGGGATTCTCATCAGGACCAATATTATCAAAAAATGACGAAGAAAAAACTCTAATTGGATGGTGGAAGGACTTTACAACCAGGATTGTCAAATGTGTGTATAGTCTTCTAAAAACGTCTTGGGCCCCTTAAATTCATCAGGTTAATGTGGAGACGCTTGAGTGCGAGGTTAAGGGTCGAGGACAAAATGGTCGAGGAAAAAATCGGCGGCCGCAATCTGATAAATCGTGTTAGACCCGCGTCCTTTGGAGCCGACGTTAACCGTGCACCTGTTCCATTTACTACTTTTGACTTGGCCCTGCTGCCTTCGAGTCAAAACCCAAGCTTGTCTTGCTAGCTATAAAGTCAAGAAAGCGAAAAGAACAGCAACAACATCTATATTTGAAGAAAACTGGACCAAAAAAAATAGTTGAAGAACCTCATGTTGGGAAAAAGAAAAAGTCTTCTGGTAAGCAGACTAAGGATTTTTTTAAAAATATCTTCAAACAAAGAAAAAATGTTAAAAATATATCCACTGCAAATAGTGTTTCAAGTACAAAACAACAACAGAGTCGACAGAAAATACGAAAAGCCAATGTAGAATCAGAAGTAAGAAAGAGTGACTTAACACGAAAAATAGATTTTAAAAACATTCGTCGAAAAATGTTTCAGAGAAGAGTGATGTTAAATTTGCTAAAGGATGTGAAAAAATATAAGAAGAAAAACAAATTTTATTTAAAAAAGTAATATATTGAAACAATTGTTGCTAAGGCTTTGGAAAAAACCCAAAACTATTCATTTTAATTTTGAACAGGATGCGTAGATTAGAAAAATTAGTCAAAGCAATGAAGTCACAAAGCAAAAGGAAAAGAGTAGTGAAAAAAATAACTTTTGTAAAGTGTTCTTAGGAGAATGGAAGCATAGTTCAAGTACTGAACCATTTTTTAATGAAGAGAGTTATCTTCAAAGTAATAGTTTGTTGCATGCAGTTGACACCAATGGTCGAGCTTATGAAGTTGAAGATGGTTGTGTAATGGAAAATGAGAAAATTGTTCCAAGAAATGAGGAAGAAGTGTTAGCTGATGAGGTTATGGGGAGATGTCCTAAAGCCCCAGTGTACACTTGGAATTGTAGTAGTATTTGCACTGTGCGACAGGAATCTATTGATAAATTACGTGACTTCCTAAGAGAATATAGTAAAAAGATTGTTAAACAGAAGATTAAGGTGCTTCAAAGACCAGACCCATGCAGAGTGAGAGAGAATACTGGTTTGCAAGGACATTCTCTTGCTTGTCTATCTAGGAAAGTTTGCAAACGTGTTTTTCACCATTTTAGGATGCTGGCTGTTCATCATACTGAAATGAGAAAGTTTGTGAGAACATTGTATTTTGCTAAAAGTACAGCACTAAAATTAAATGAGTTGAATAGTGCTCTGTTCCATGGATCTGTATCAGATGTAGTGAAGGTTACTGATGATATTCAGTTTTGTTACTTTGGTCCAGAGCAAGAACGTGCAGGAAATGACACAGTTATTGAGGAAAATGTGGAAGAGAATGTAGAACTCACTGTTAGTAAAAATTTTGAAGATGAAATGACAAAATTTGCTATCATCTTTAATGAAAGACCAAATATTACTTGTATTTGTTGCCGGAGAAGCCATTATAAAATTCAAACAAGGAATGTTGATCTGTATAAAAAAAGTGAAAATGAAGATAATTATAAGTGGAAGGATTTTGCAACATATATATTTCTGGAAAATAGTTTTGATTTGGGTGAAGATCAGCGTATTTGTAAATACTGTTATAACAAGTTAGAAGAAAATAGAATGCCAGCTAGAGCTGTACGTAATAATTTAGAATTGGTTGATATTCCTGCAGAACTTTCTGATTTAAATACGTATGTATACTCATTCAATGTGTCCATCCGTTTCAGACCATAGTGCGTATGAAGCCCAAAACAGGTAAATTACCTCCTTCGGATTTACAACGAGGTTTAAAAGGAAGAGTTGTCTATTTGCCATTGGATTTGAAAAAAAATATGGAAACAATTGATGCAGATAGATTGGAAACTGAACCATTAGTTATTCTGGTTAATGGACTACCAACAAAGAATAAGAAAATTTGGCAGGAGCTGGTAGATGTACGAAAAGTACAAAGAGCAAATTTATATTTGAAAAGAAATAATAAATGGTATGAAACAATTTATATGGATGAAGATGAAGAAGTTTTACTAGCAGACTCAGGAATACCAGCTGGGCAAATTGAAAGAGTGGATAAGTCAAAAGAAGAAGAAATTTATGAACATTTCAGCATACATCCTCTTCATTCTAAAGAAGTTATAGGAAACACTATTGATCCGTTTCAGATGAAAAAAGCACAAGGAACTCCCATGAGTGTATGGGAGGAGAGCTTGGAAGCTCGTTGTTTTCCCGAGCTGTTTCCTACAGGAAAAGGTGGATGATATGATGAACGTCCAGTACAGATTCCTGCTTCTGAGTATAGGAATACAAGGTTATATGCAGAAGATCCAAGATTTCGTCAAAGTATTCCTTATTTGTTCCATCTTTTATTTGAAAGTGACTTGTCTGCACTATTTTATGCAGTAAATCATATTTTAAAAACTGGAGTACATCTACATAATGTGTCTGCAAAGGATTTTATGAACAAAGTGCAACAGCAAGATGATCATTTGGAATCTCAATTGATAAATTTGATGGCTTGTCAGCGAGGAACTAATGAATATTGGTACCGACGCCATGGAGAATTGAAATGTATGTTACGGAATTTAGGAACTCCTACATGGTTCCTTACCCTAAGCTGTGCTGAGTACGCTTGGGATGATTTACTGGATTTTCTTCGAGAGGCAAATTCAAATATTGAAAACATCCGATACAAGACAGCAGGAGAATTGTGCTCATTGGATCCGGTTAATGTTTGCAGATATTTCAATCATAGATTTGAGGCTATGATGTCCTTCATCTGCAATAAAAAAAATCCACCTCTTGGAGAAGTTGTGGATTTCTTTTGGAGAAAAGAGTACCAAGCAAGAGGTGCTTCTCATATTCATATGCTGTTGTGGATCAAGGATGCCCCAACATTTTTAACAGATTCTGATGATGCAGTTTTATCTTTCATTGAAGAATATGCAACATGTGCTATACCTAAAAGCACAGAAAAAGAGCAAGTTTTACGTTTCCAAAGTAATCGGTGTGGAAAATACTGTCGACGAAAGTACAAGAGTAAAGATAAATTCTACACAAAATGTCGATTTGGATTTCCACGACCAGTTCTTTCAAAAGGAAGAGTAAACAGTTTTATGTCAGCTGTGCGACATACTATTACAAGAAAATCGCCTAAGAATACCTACAACCTAAGAAGAAAAGAAGAGTCAAAATATATAAATGACTACAACCCAGTCATTTTATCCATGTGGAATGCTAACATGGATATACAGTATGTAGCTGACAATTCTATTGCTGTTGCTCGGTATTTCACATCTTACATCACTAAATCTGAGAAAACAGAATTGAAAGAAATGTGGGAAGAGATTTCTCACGAGAGGACTGTCAGTAAAAAGCTATACAGTTTCAGTTTAAAGATGTTATCGCATCGAGAAACTGAATCCTACGAATGCTCAGATAGGTTATCATCTGCAAGTCTGTACTCCAAATCCAGAAGAATAATTTGGGTAAGTTTGTCCTTGCAGGAATGAGAAATCGGGTACTGAAATCTGTTCGAGAAATTGAATATTTAGCAGAGTACGAACCTGAAAGCACAGACATTTTAAGAACAAACATGTTGGACACATATTACCCACAAAGAAGTCATCATCTTGAGAACATGTGTCTATATGAAGTGCTGCAGAACTACATTTATAAACGGAATACCACAGAAGACATCAACAATGGAAAATATAAAGTCACAGGTGAGGAAGGATGTTTGGTAAAACAAACAAAAGGAAGTTTGATTAATCACCGGATACTGAGTTGCGACTAGGGGTGGGCGGAATTTGCGGAATTAACCTTCGCAAATTATCGCGAGAATGTTTAAAATTATCGCAAACAAGCAGAAATATCGCGAAGATGCGGAAGTTTTTTTCCGGCATGTTCGCGAGATTTTCTGCATGGTTGCGGGTCGCCAACTTACCCATGTGGTTGCTTGCGGGCGCGGCCATCTTGTTTTGAGTTGTTCTCGCGGTGCATGATCGCGAGAAGAAAGACGTGATCGCGCGACGCATGACGTCACTGCGGGCGCGAACTGTCGCGAGACAGCGCAAATGGCTAAAAACAATACAACATCTCATGGAGAACGCGACCGGATCAAGAAAACTTGTCGGCGAACGCAGGGATTCAGGTAAGGCGATCGCGCGCGCGCGAGAATGTATCATTTTACAGCGCGAGCAAGAAACAAATTATCGCCAAGCTGCGGAAACCGGAATTTTTGACATTTTCGCGCTCTCCGCGGAACGCAAAAATGTCAAATTATCGCAATTTCCGCGAACGGAACAAAATTTTTGCCCAGGCCTAGTACTGACAAAAAGGAATTTTACTACTTGGCACTTTTACAGCTGTTTAAACCGTGGTGTTCAGAGGACGAACTACTTGGAGATTTTCAGAGCTATGAAGATTCCTTTAATGCTTGCAAAGATAGCATAGAATGCAGTACTTTCTCAACTTATGTTCAAATGTTAAATGAAGAAATTGAACAAGAAGCAACAATTGCAGCTGAAGTAGCTAGAGACAGTTCTCAAGACAGTCAAAGTTCTGGGACGTTCAGTCAAGATCCTCTAGGACAACCAATCGTAGAAAATGAAGCTGCAATAGCCATGACTGAAGTCGAAACAGCTATGAATCAAGCTCAGGAAGATTTAATAAACTTACCAAATATGGAACAACAACTGAATGATGAACAACAACAAATTTATGAGGAAGTCAGAAAAAAAATTGATCACGGATTACTACATGAAAATAAAGAGTGCTCATGCACATCGTTTCAACCAATCAGAATGTATGTGAGTGGACAAGCCGGAACTGGAAAAAGTTTCTTGATTAAAGTAATTAGAAGCTATCTACAGCAAAAAACAGATTCAACTTTGTCTTGTGTTGTTACTGCTCCAACTGGGTTAGCAGCATATAACATAAAAGGAATTACCCTCCATTGTTTGCTAATGTTACCAGTAGAGCACGAGAACAAAATACAATACCACAAGCTAACAGGAGAAGCATGTTTTGAAGTTGCAAGAGTATTGAAAAAAATGAAAGTTCTTATCATTGATGAGGTAAGCATGGTATCAAACTTAATGCTTGCCTTTGTGCATTTAAGAATGCAGCAAATTCTAAAGACAAACTATGATGTGCTATTTGGAGGAAAACATGTTATAGTTTTTGGGGATCTTCTGCAGCTCACTCCAGTTAAAGGACAACCAGTATTTCAAACCCTTACACATGAAGACACGAAAAAGTCATTAGGAAGTATAGGTAATGTGAATATTTGGATATACTTTGAGTATAAAGAACTCATTACCAATATGCGGCAAGCCAATGATGAGGATTATGCAAGTATTCTTAAAGATATCAGAATTGGACTACTCACAGAACATGGCAGAAAAGCTTTATAGAGTCGATTGCTATGTAATGTGTTTCCAACAGAACAAATAGTTCCAGAGAAAATATACAAGAACATTGCTGAAAAAAATACTGTAATCTGCTTAATGCCAACACTACAGGAATGCTCTATATTCAATCAAGAACTTTTGAAATTGGAAAATGAAGAGATTGTCAAACTGGAAGCTGTGGATAAAATACAACATGAAGGAATAACTATTATATTGACAAACAAATTGACATGTAAATTGGATTCTCTAGAGAAAAACATCTCCAAAACAGCCGGTTTAGAAAAGAATCTTTATGTATGTATGAACTGTCGAGTAATTTTAAGACGTAATTTGGATGTAGAGAAAGCTTTAGTGAACGGAGCTATGGGTAAAGTTGTGGGTTTTGTTAATTACCAGAAAAAAGTTAGAATTGAATTTTTAAAAATAAAATTTGATCAGATTGAAGAGGTTAAAGATATTTGTTGTTGTTCAGTTTGTTTCTTGCTTGTGAAAGACTTATATGTATGTAGGAAGCAGTTTCCATTTTCTCTAGCATATGCTGTAACTATTCACAAATCTCAAGGATTAACTGTAGATAGTGCTTTTGTAAACATTGGTTCAACTGTGTTCAAAGAAGGTATGGCATATGTTGCTTTGTCACGAGTGAAAACATTATCTGGTTTATTCATGATAGACTTTGATGACTTAAAAGTAAGTGCTGATGCAAACTGTGTAAAGGAGTATAATAGATTAAGAAGAAGCTA
This sequence comes from Triturus cristatus, assembly GCF_964204655.1. Classification (NCBI taxonomy): domain Eukaryota; kingdom Metazoa; phylum Chordata; class Amphibia; order Caudata; family Salamandridae; genus Triturus; species Triturus cristatus. Next base: position 345,084,152 of record NC_140595.1, on the reverse strand, counting down.
TGCTCCTCATTTAGGTCAGTATCCTGTGTTTGAAAAACGTGTTGTTTGTCGGAAAAGGAGATTTGAGAATATCTGTAATGAGGATGTACAGAAGAGAAAACAAAAGGATAGTGATATGACGCAAGCAAAAAGAAAAATGACAGTGTTGAAGAGGTTGTTGGTTGTCATTTTGAAAAAAGCTCTGGTGTCAACTGCTATGCAAATGTAGTGCTGAATGTTGTATTTTATCTTCAAATTTTGCAAGAGCAGATAATACTAAATCATGAAAAAAGATTCTGTTCTCTGCTGAGTCTCCTTTATGAGAAGCAAAGTAATGATAAAACTAAAATAGAAAGTGCTTCTGATGTTAGAAATCTTTTAGATGAATGTTCTGGATGTACACAGTTTACACAAGATGTCCAGCAAGATGCACAGGAATTCTTGATGTATATGCTTATGGTACTGGAAGATGAAGGGGTAGAAATAGAAAATATATTAGGTGTCTCATATAAATGGGAACATTGTTGTGAAAACTGTATGAACACATGCAGCAGTAATGTTGATTCTGAAAGGTTCATATATTTAACATTGCCAGAGAGTAAAACAGTGACTTTTAGTAAATTAGTTAAAGATGCAAATCACAACATGGAATGTTCTCAATGTAAATCAGACATGTTATCAACGTAATTTTTATATAAATATGGACAGTATGTAATTTTAATGATGCAACGTTGTAGAGCAGATGGAACTAAAATGGAAACTTTACTAAAGAAGTTTGTAGGAAATCAATTATCAATATCAGGTAAAACTTTTGTTGCAGTTGCAATTATTTTTCATGATGGACCTTCTATAACTTCTGGTCATTACACAGTTTATCTTAAATGTGAAAAAGGATGGACACTGTGTAATGATTCTCAATTGATTTTCAAGCAACGTTTGCCTTCTGATTTACCAAATTGTTACTTAATTTTTCTAAAACCAAAATTTTAGATACAAATTCCAGCATCTGAAGAAACCATTATTTCAATTTTATAGGATTAACATTGGATATTTCACTTACAAAGGATTTTAAAATTACCATTTGGCCTCATGGAAAGGTAAAGGTAACAATTGTGGACTTGTTTGACAGATATTATTTTGGTGTACGTGCTTAAGCAGCAAGATTTACAGACGCTATTTATTGCAAATAGTTATTGTTCTTAGAAGGTATTTTTAATATATTTGTGACATTTCTATCAAGGTCTGTTTTAGTGAGAAGAGATTCAGGGCTTTTTTTAAACAATCTTTCAGATTGTTATTTTTTTCGCCCGCTGTTAAATGATGAAAACAATTGATATCACTATTTTCAGTGAAATTCAATACATTCTGAAAACAGCAAAAAAAGGGCAAAAAATTGCTTTGTTAAATATGAAAAAACATGTACTGCTTAAGAAAATGTATTGTTGAATATTAATACTTTTTTTCTTTTTTTCAGATCATGAAAGAAAATTTAGGAAATGTAATCCATTTTACTTGCAATTTAAAAAAAACATTTAAAAATGTGTTTAAATTTAAAACAAAGGTGGAGAACATGGAAAGGGGGCATGGTAGAGACTTCCTGACTGCCTAGTCTTTGTCAGGGAGTCCCTGAAGGATCACAAAGGGTGAAAAAAACGATTAATTTAAAAATAAAAATAAAAAAGTGCGCACGGTGCGCGCACGGTGCGCGCACGGTAAAAAAAACCGAAAAATAGATTTTAAAAACAAGTTTTTGTGCTTAGATTTTAGGTGGCTCTAAAAAGAGCCCTTGTGTTAATGTAGGGACAGAGGAACAGAAAAACAAAAAAATGGAAAAAACTATGGCCGGGTGCATGAGTGCTGCTCTAACTTTCTCTCAATGAGATCAATACTGGTTTCACCAATAGAAATAAGAGCATGACAGTCAACGCACCGTGTATACAGCCTCCGAAAAGCAGGGCGTATATCCAGAGGTAAAGAAGTAGGTGATGGCGCCACCGCAGAAGAAGTACTCGGCTGAGCTGCTGCGGATGTGCTCGGCTAAGCTGCTGCGGATGTGCTCGGGTGAGCTGCTTGTGAGTTTTCACTAGCAGCTCGAGCAAAAGACACAGGATGTTGTCCTTCAACGTGCCTTAACATCGTGTGAATACTAAAAGAGTATTTCTTATTAGCATTTCCACGTGATAAGGTCCGATTGCAAATAATGCAGGTGACTTTGGGAGCATTTACCTTCTTCTGGCCCTCTGGAAAAGTGAAAAACTGCCATATGAAAGAGTCTTTCTGCTTCCTCTGTCTCTGTGGCACAAGAGTCTCCTGATCACTACTAGAAGATGGCTGCTGCTCTGCCATTGTATCTCAAAAACAGATCAGCTCCTTCTCCCAGAGAATCAGAAGTAATAATGGGGGGAGTGGGTGTGGTATTGGAAGAATCTGGAACTGAAACTAATATGAACCAATGAAAAGTGTTGTTTCCTAATCACATGACTTGCCTGGGTGTGGTGTTGGAAGAATCTGGAAGTGAAAGTACTATGAACAACTGAAAAGTGTTCTTTATTAATCACATGACTTGCCTGGGTGTGGTGTTGGAAGAATCTGGAAGTGAAAGTACTATGAACCAATCAAAAGTGTTCTTTCTTAATCACAAGACATACCGTGCGCGCACGGCACATTCGCGGAGCACGTGCGCATGCGCGAACGTACTACGTGCGCATGCGCGAACTTAGCACGCGTAGTACGCGTGCATGCGCAAACGTTCCGTGCATGCGCTAACTTAGCGAGCGTAGTACGCGCGCATGCTCAAACGTTCCGCGCATGCGCGAACTTAGCACGCGTAGTACGCGTGCATGCGCAAACGTTCCGCGCATGCGCGAACTTAGCACGCGTAGTACGCGCGCATGCGTAAACGTAGCATGCGGAGCACGCACGACGTACACATGCGCACACGAACAACGTACGCATGCGTACGTAGTGCGCGCACTGAACGCGTACGCAGCACGCGCGCATGTGCGAACGAACCGCGCGGAGTACGCACGACGTACGCATGCGTACGTTGAGAATGTACGTACGCGCACAGCACCGAACACATACGATGACGTAGCAATCACCGTGCGCGCACCGAGCGCAAACGGTAAAAACCCATCAAAAAAAAAAAAATGAATTAAAGTGTTTATAAGTTAATAGAAGATATTAACTATACTGTTCAACTTTATCAATTTTTTTTTTTCAAAACCAGAGCCATTCCAAATTTAAGGATAGAGGTAATCTATAACTATATACGTAGGTAAGTTTTTATAAAAGAAATTTATAAAAAATATATTAAAAAATACATAAATTAGCATTAAAAAAACCTTTGAAATTCACTGAAAAAACCATAGGTTTCACACACGTTATAGTTAGGAATTAGCATTTAAAAAACCTTGCAAATTCACTGAAAAAACCATAGGTTTCACACATGTTATAGTTAGCTGGACATTTCGCTCGTAAAAAACCAATGAATTTCCCCCGTTATAGTTAGTTCAGCTAACTATAACTCGCGCGCCCGCAATCCACTGCTGATGACTTCACATATTACATCACTCATGACATGGTCAGTGACATCACTCATGACATCACTGATGACATCTCAAATGACATCACTGATGACATCACTGATGACGTCATCCATGTGATAAATTACCGCATCTTCTCACACCCTAATATAACCTTTGATACACCGACTCAAAATTTCAGAGTTCCATTCTCAAAACCATACATACTGCAATACCAATAACTACATACCCACTTATTAACTCTTAGGTCTACATACACCTCCACTCATTCACCTGTACAGTCACTCATACTTACAGTCACTCCATACAAAACTATCATATGCATTTATACACCTATATAGACACTCACACACTACCAATCATCCATAGAGGTACTCTCACACCTACTCAGTCATGCAAATAATCACACTCCCATTTACTCACCTATGCGGTTATACACACTCAAGTTCACTTAATCATAAAAATAGTATCACATTCTTACGCTCTTATAGAATCATTGATACAAGCACACACTCATCCATACAGTCACTCTCACAATCACACACTCTCACATCTACCCACTTATATACTCTTACACGCACATATACTGCCTTTCACATATGTAGTTTGTCACAAATGTACCACTGAGATATACATTCAATCCATAACACACCCATACATACACTCACTCAACCATACAGTCCATCACAGATGCACTCTTAAAACCATGCACCCATAGAATCACCCACTCACACATCTATGCATAGAGTCACACACACCCTACCCACACAAACACTCAGGAGCCTATACAGATACTCAGACAACCAATCAATAACCCATATAGACACTCATATAGGTATTTACAAAACCATGCAGCCACTTATACATCAACATACAGAAACATACAGACATTTACACAGTTTAGTCACTAGTCTGACTCACTTATAGAGTTAGTTACGCACCACAGAAAATCATCTATTTACACACTTGTACACCCACTCATTCTTCAACAGGCCTTTCCCTCTATATATTAAACATATTAAAATTGTTAAGAAACACATACTCAATGGATGATGTCATCAGTGATGTCATCAGTGATGTCATTTGAGATGTCATCAGTGATGTCATGAGTGATGTCACTGACCATGTCATGAGTGATGTAATATGTGATGTCATCAGCAGTGGATTGCGGCCGCGCGAGTTGTAGTTAGCTGAACTAACTATAACGGGGGAATTTCATTGGTTTTTTACGACCGAAATGTCCAGCTGACTATAACATGTGCAAAACCTATGGTTTTTTCAGTGAATATATATATATATATATATATATATATATATATATATATATATATATATATATATATATATTAATTACCGTTCCACAACACCAGCCAGTTGCACTCACGATTGGGTGCACGCCAAGCGGGGGTGTCCCCGCTTCAATATTCAGCTCGCAGTTCCATCGGGTATTCGTACCCGTAACAGAAGACAGCAATCATGGGGGAGAGTTCAAAGAGTTTATTTCATGAACTCCGAGCAAACAAGACGCGTTTCGGCACTTAGCCTTTGTCAATTTCTGCACGAAAACGCCGCGGCCATATTTTATTTATAAATATACAATCATTGGTGGTATCCGGTATGGAAACAGAAAAAGGACCATTCATAAAACGGCAACAGATCTTATCGTTCCGCCATCTTTGAATGTCTGAAAGCGGAACTGAATGCAATAAATATAGCATTACTTCAACATTATAACGTAAATTGATCATTAATAACAATTCATACAAGCCCTGAATGGGCAAAAACCAATTATTCATGATAAATTCATTACTGCTGTTGTCGTTATAACTATCAAAATCTCGCCCACAGATGGGCCATGATTCTGCATTGTTCCAGAAATCCCATAACACCACATATAAATGAGATATGATCAATTAACCCCAGATAAACATTTCACATACAGAATGATCATAAATAAAGCAAAGAGAATTGAAAAGGAGATTTAGAATTCAACATCTTCTAATTGCATATTCAGTAATAATAACCTATTCATCCTAAATGTACAGCAAGCTCCTGACTGCTATTCAGACCCAGTGGGCTCTTGCTTTGCAGATCTATAATTTAGCGTGATTCTAAACGCCTTAATTTCTGCATCCTGTCTCCTCCCCTAGGGTTCGGCGGTACATGATCTAGACAAAAGTACGATAAGAGATCCCTATTACGGCAATGTGTCTTATTATAATGCCTCGCTACTGGGTATGATTCATCAACATTGTTGATCACCCTCATGTGTTCAAAAATCCGTATCTTGACCGGATGGATCGTGCTTCCAATGTAACGAAGCCCACATGAACAAACCAAACAATAGATACCATAGGGAGTGGTGCACGTGAGAAACTTGGTGATCTTTCTAGGTGTACTGAGGCCAGGGACGTCGTATGACAAAGTACGTTTACTTTTTTTACAGGCTTTGCACTTACCACATGGATAAAATCCATTAAGTGCTTTGAAAGATGCCCTGCTAGATTCTACATTATGATAGCTGTGGACCAAGTGGTCTCTCAATGACCTTGCTTTCCTGAAGGTGACCAAAGGATTTAATGGTAAATCCTCTCTTATGGTATGGTCAGTAAGCAGAATATGGCAGTTTTTCCGCAATATTCTCTTAAGTTGGTTAGCATTTTCCGAAAAGGTAGTGATCATGCGAAAAGTCCCATTGTCAGACTTTTTTGTAGCTATCTCTATTAGTAAATCTCTCCTGAAGATATTATTGACTCTATCTAGGGCTCGTGACAAGACCGCTTCGCTATAGCCTCTCACTCTAAAGCGTTGCATGCTCAATTCTGCTGCCTTCAGGAATTCCACGTCACTGGTGTTATTCCTTTTAAGCCTCAATAGCTCCCCATATGGGATGCTGTCAACAAGTTTCTTTGGATGACTACTAGTTGCAAAGAGAGTTAAATTCCCTGCAGTAGTTTTCCAATAGAGTATAGTATGCAACTGCCCATCTATACACTGTCAGATCTAAATAGTTAACCTCCTCAGTACTTACTTCACCTGAGAATCTCAGGTTAACATCATTACAGTTCAAAACATCAATATATGACTTTGCCAAATCTGGTGAACCATCAAACACAATGAACAAATCGTCAATATAACGATGCCATGCCTTTATCCTCATGTTCCAGTTTTGATTAGGCCCCGCCCAGGCTACCTGCTCCTCCCACCAGCCAACAAACAAGTTCGCATAGCTGGGGGCAAAGCAGGTGCCCATCGCGGACCCCGATATCTGTCTGAACAGCTGTTTTTGAAACAAGAATATGTTGTGAGTCAGGCAAAAACTAACAAATTCAAGAATCATACTGCTATGTTCATAAAACTTCAAATCATGAGATTCTAAGAAAAATCATATAGCTTTTAAGCCATCAGTGTGTGCAATGCAAGTATAGAGGCTAGTGATGTAAAGTACCATAAGACAATAACCAGCTTGCCATTCAATTTTATCTATATATGTTAGAAAATCTTTCGTATCTCTCAAATAAGATTTCAATTTGACCACATGTTGAGAAATAAAAAAGTCAACATACATAGATAAATGTTCCGTTAGACTACCCTGCGAGGCAATAATCGGTCTCCCTGGAGGGTTCTTAATATCCTTATGAACCTTAGGCAGGTAATAAAAAGTAGGGATAGTAGGATTCAGACATCGTAGAAATAAATATTCCTCTGAGTCTAATTTATTCCTTTTATACCAAGAAGAAATCAACAAATGATAGTCAGTAATGCTTTGATTATACCTCTGTTCATTGTTTTTTTCATAGCACAGAATATCGTCAAATTGACGATAAGCTTCTGTTTCATACTGATCCTTAGTAAGCAAGACAATGTTCCCACCTTTGTCCGAAGGCTTACAGACCAAAGAGGTGTCCTGAGATAAATCATACAACACCATTTGTTGTTGTTTAGAGAAGTTCGTAGTTCTCTTGCTGTATTTGCTGTCATTGCGTAAGTGAGTTAAATCTTTAATCGCAGCATCTGAGAAAGTATCAATAGCATCAGTGGCCTTTTGTGGGAGTGATACCGATGCAGGTTTAAATGGACTCATGCCTCCACTTTGTTGGATTTCAAGTTGGGCCATTAGTTGTGTAGAGCCAATATTAGCATCTTCTATCTCCGTGGTCTCAGTTCTTAGACACTCTAATACTTTCAAAGTTGCAATGTCTTTGGGGTTAAATTATCTGTTTCAGTTCTTCTATAACCAGAACTCTTGTTTTTACTAGTGGATGGTTTCAGCTTAAAATATTTATGCAACTTCAGCTTACGAGTGAATTTAAACAAATCAATCCTTGTCTGTGTGAATTCAATACTTTTATGTGGACAAAATGAGAGACCAAGTTGTAAGACTGATTCCTCTTCTGTGGTCAAGACTCTAGGGGTCAAATTGATTATCGTCAAATTGTCTTGCTTTATTTCCGTTTGTTGAAGAACTTCTTGCTGCGAGTCATGGGTGGCGAGCCTTCGAATTTTCTGCCCCCCACCCCCCGCCTCGTTTTCCTCTTGCTGCCTGTTTTGGGGGCTTGCCTCTGCCTCCCTGCAATTGTTGCTTCCTGATTAGCCTGAATTCCTCGTAAAAAGGAGGTGGATTTGTTACCCCACTGCCCCCATCTTCATTAGAGGATTCATCACCTATAATTTCAGATTCTGACGTATCTGGGGCTGCTGCTAATGGTTGCGTTGGTGTTTGCCTTAGTTCTTTCCTGGGGTTATCATACTTTTTGGTGAAAGTTAATATTCTGCCCTGGCTATAGTCCTTCTAATCTCGGTCGAACTTTTCTTCTTTGTGCTGTTTGATCTTTTGTTCGTAAGTTCTCAATCTTTTTTTTATTTGTTCACGTTTTCCATCCAAATTGGCTTGGTCATCTTCCTTACATAAATCATCCTCCAATTCTTTGATTAGTACCAAGGCCTTATCGCGATCACTCCATGCGAACCTAACGAGTATTTCCAGCATTCCCTTGCAAGACTGGGCTGTATGTTCTGCCCATGCATCCAACAATAGTGGGTCCGGATTCTCGTAGGCCGGCACTGTGTATATTCGAAGGCCTCTCTGGACTCTGCCTACCTCGATATAATTTTGCAAAGAGGTGGCCTCCCACCATTTTCTAATCTCTTGCTCATAGAGACGCTCTAGGGTAGAGAATTTGGAAGCCAAATTAGAAATCACAGAAGTCCCATTTTTATTTGCAATTCTATTAGTTCCATTCTGTTTCTTAAAGATGTTGTCAGCTGCATCTAGATAGAGTCAATAATATCTTCAGGAGAGATTTACTAATGGAGAAAGCTACAAAAAAGTCTGACAATGGGACTTTTCTCATGATCACTACCTTTCGGAAAATGCTAACCAACTTAAGAGAATATTGCGGAAAAACTGGCATATTCTCCTTACTGACCATACCATAAGAGAGGATTTACCATCGAATCCTTTGGTCACCTTCAGGAAAGCAAGTTCATTGAGAGACCACTTGGTCCACAGCTATCATAATGTAGAATCTAGCAGGGCATCTTTCAAAGCACTTAATGGATTTTATCCATGTGGTAAGTGCAAAGCCTGTAAAAAAAGTAAACGTACTTTGTCGTACGACGTCCCTGGCCTCAGTACACCTAGAAAGATCACCAAGTTTCTCATGTGCACCACTCCCTAGGCTATCTATTGCTTGGTTTGTCCATGTGGGCTTCGTTACATTGGAAGCACGATACAGATTTTAGAACACATGAGGGCGATCAACAATGTTGATGAATCATACCCAGTAGCGAGGCATTATAATAAGACACATTGCCGTAATAGGGATCTCTTATTGTACTTTTGTCTAGATCATGTACCGCTCAACCCTAGGGGTGGAGACAGGATACAGAAATTAAGGCATTTAGAATCACGCTACATTATAGATCTGCAAAGCAAGAGCCCACTGGGTCTGAATAGCAGTGAGGAGCTTGCTGTACATTTAGGATGAATAAGTTATTATTACTGAATATGCAATTAGAAGATGTTGCATTCTAAATCTCCTTTTCAATTCCCTTTGCTTTATTTATGATCATTCTGTATGTGAAATGTTTATCTGGTGTTGATTGATTTAGATGTGGTGTTATGGGATTTCTGGTACAATGCAGAATCATGGCCCATCTGTGGGCGAGATTTTGATAGTTATAACGACAACAGCAGTAATGAATTTATCATGAATAATTGGTTTTTGCCCATTCAGGGCTTGTATGAATTGTTATTAACGATCAATTTACGTTATAATGTTGAAGTAATGCTATATTTATTGCATTCAGTTCCGCTTTCAGACATTCAAAGATGGTGGAACGATAAGATCTGTTGCCGTTTTATGAATGGTCCTTTTTCTGCTTCCATACCGGATACCACCAATGAATGTATATTTATAAATAAAATATGGCCGTGGCGTTTTCGTGCAGAAATTGACAAAGGCTAAGTGTCGAAATGCGTCTTGTTTGCTCGGAGTTCATGAAATAAACTCTTTGAACTCTCCCCCGTGATTGCTGTCTTCTGTTATGGGTAAGAATACCCGATAGAACTGCGAGCTGAATATATATATATACATATATATATATTCACTGAAAAAAACATATGTTTCAGGCACGTTATAGTTAGAAATTAGCATTAAGAGAGGCAAAATGGCGGTCGGATGACCGTAGGAGCTCGCAGTTAGAGGATGAGCTCCGGTCGGAAAGGCAAAATTCTCTTCTCCCTTTATTTTTAGAAACTGCCCTGGCCGTATTGTCGCTATGACCTTCTGCTTCGTGCCTCGGAGTTTGTCGGCTCCGCTGTTTAGGCAAGATTCATGGCGATTCATGCTGCTCTGTTTTAGATTAATCGGTCTTGCAGTACGATGGCCATCTCCAATTGGATTCTTACACCGGGCGGATCCTCCGACACAAACCTCGCAGTCCACACAGACTTACCTGGTGCGCGAACCTGACCCGCGGGTGAAAGCCCTCATGGCTCCCAAGGCCGCCCCGAAATCCAAGGCGAACCGCACGGGCGCTAGGGCTTTGGTAGATGGTGATGGTGACGATTCGGTTCATCGTGGTAAGACTCTCTCCTCTCCAGCCACGCCGACACCGGGACGCCATGCACCGCCCGATCCATTAGAGAAGAAGACAAGAGGCGGAGCAGCTGCTAAGACCCGGCGGGCAGACATCTCTGTCATCGACCTGATGAACGGGATCGGCCAAAAGCAGCGTCGCTTGGATGTAACAGAAAGCCCCGCAGGTGAGGAAGCAGCGGAAGTATGTGCACCCTTAAGCACCAGTCAGGCCGAGCTTAGGGGGACCAGCAAGACCGGCGAAACCGGGGAGATTAATGTCACAGAGGCGAGGCACACTGTTTACTCCCTTGAGTCCGACTCAGCTCCTGAGGGCTATCGGGTCTCTCTGATGACTGTTCCTCTCCCTAACCCGCAGCCACTGGGAGGCGAAATGAATATAGATGCTGGACATGGGGTTCTCACCCAGGCTGCAGGGGTTGACAGATTAGTAAACCCCCACAACCATAGGGAGAATGGTAGCATCCCTCCGGATGCAACCCCTCCGGATGCAATCCCCTGCAAGGAAACATAAGTATGTAATGGGGGCAAAGAGGCAGAAAAGGAGCCAGAGAAAGCCCCTAGTGAGTTTTTCTCGCTATTAGATGGCTTGGAAGGGTCGGAGTACGGCACCGATCTCTCTTCAGACTCTCGCCCAAGCGAGGGAGACGACGAATATAACGAAGATTTACTTGCTAGGACTGAGTCCACAGTAAGAAGAAGTAGGAATCGGGAAAAAGACCTTGTCTGGGACTACAGTCTGTCCAGTCAGCTTACTGGTAATGCTCCAGGAGGGGGCAGCAGCCATGATCCTGTCGTTAAAACACCACCTACGCTCGAGGCAATACTTCAGGCCATCACCCTACATAGAGACTAGACCCGTCAAGATGGACGCAGGGTGCAAACAGCAATGCGAAAGGTCCAAGGAGTAGTGAGGAAACTTACCAAAACGTGTAGTACAATCGGCTCACGCACAACTGAGTTGGAGTCAAGGGTCAATACAGTAGAGGCCGACGTCATTACTACGCAGGCCCTGGCAGAATCTTATGAAGCAAGGTTGACAGACATCCAGTGGAAATTGGAGGAAAATTTCCAGCGGAGGAACAATCTACGTGTCTTAGGAATATCAGAAGGATCAGAAGGGGCTGATGTGCGTCAATTCATCATAGACTTGTTTAAGGACTCACTCCCGGAACTCAAGGACTGGAACTGGGCGTCAGAGATACAGCGTGCCCACCGTGTCCCCTTTGTTCAGAAAAAACCCACTCGGGCTGGTTCCCTACCAAGAGCCATCTTGGTCTCTTTTGGCAACTTTTTGCTTCTCCAGGCTATTTTTGAGAAAGACCGGCCTGAATTTAAAAGATCACGGGCGGAAATCACATACTTTGTTCGGCCAGATTACTGCCACACCACGGTGGAAAGGCGCTGGCGTCTACGCCAGCTAATAACACCGTTTCTGGCAAAGGATACTCAGGCATATTTAAATAATCCTGCTCGCCTCAAAGTGATTCGGGGGGGCCAAACACGCATCTTCACTTCAGAGATCAAGGCACGGGAATACCTGGACAACCTGGTCTGATCCCAGCGTCTGACTGGTTAACCATAAGTCATTATTTAGCGCTGTGGTAGGAAAAGGGGGTGAAAAGTGGAAAGGTAGAAGGAAAAAGTGAGAGGGGGGAAAAAATAAAAACTACATTGTCATATGGTTACCGGGAGCACAAAACCATGGTAATAACTGGCTTCTGGGGGAAAAAAAATAAACTGAGATAAATAAAAAAATAAGGGATAATTATTAAAAATGGAAAACCTCCCCTTAGGCGGGGCCTCATTGGCACTGCTAATGTGAATTCGCCTATATTCCCTTTTGAAACATATGAATTTTAAAGAGCTCTTCAACTGTGCGCTCTAACCATCGAACACAGACATAGTCTGAGTCCCTCTCGAGAAGGGTGGTGGGAGGGATTTTGGGGGTTGGGTGGAGGGGGGAGTGGCTATGGGAGGGTGGGCACAGGGGTGTCCAGGAGGGGGGGTTGTTGCTGTGGGGGGTGGGGGATAAGAAAGGGGGAAAAAAGTTATACCCAGAGACAAATCAAGGAGGAAGAGGAACCCATGCTAAAAATGGAAATTAAACGAACCAGCAAGGATATGGGAAAATGGCATAGTACTGCTCTAAAATGGGGAAGATAAAAATTTGCTCTCTGAACGTGGCGGGCTTAAACGATAAAGGGAAAAGGAACCGATTAGCTATCTTTGTTAGATCAAACTCATATGATATGGTCTGTATACAAGAAACACACATACCATGGGCAAATAGATCACTCTTGGATATTATAGGGTATCAAACAGTGGTATGCTCATCACAGACCTCAAACATTAGGGGGGTGGCCATTTTAGTTAAAAAAAATATTATAGACCAAGTTCAAAGGAAATTATCTGACCCTATGGGCAGATGGGTCATATTGGAGCTAAATATAGGGCTCACCATCTGCTCGATTTATGGTCCCAACTTGGATGACCCATATATTTTCGACGAAATCGAGATAGAACTCTCGTCTTGACCTACCCCTATACTCCTCTGTGGAGATCTAAATATCTCGCTCGATTTAAGGGTAGATACAAGAAATAAAATGAGCTATACTGGTAGGAAGCCTAAAGTGTACAGAGCTTTGTCCTCGTTGATAAATTCTCATGCTCTGATTGACCTATGGAGGACTAAGTCTCCACATAATCCCGGTTATACCCATTTTTCATGCCCCCATCAGAAGTTCATCAGGCTCGACTATTTTTTTTGCTCTGACGAGCTAAGTCCAAGAACTGAAATAATGAAACTCCCCTAGATACTGTCGGACCACAACCCTCTCGCAGGAATGATTGAACTCGATGGCTTTCATAAAAAAAAGAGGAGATGGTCTTTCGACAAGAAGCTTTTGGCAAATCGAGAATATATAGATTATATAAAAAGCTGGACTGTCTCCTTTTTTGAGATAAACCGATATAGTTCTAATAGAAATATAGTCTGGGATACCTTCAAGGCCGCCTTAAGGGGTGAAGCAATTAGCTTTGTAGCCGGGGTCAGGAAGACTCAGCATATCAAGCGGGAGGAACTGTTAGGTAAACTTGCCGAAGCTGAGCGTGAATATATGCGACTAATAAAACTGGGACTTGGGGTAGCTGAGATACAACAGCACATCCTTACTCTCAAGACCGAAATTAATGGCTGGTTCGCTCTGCGCGCCGCTGAAATGTACCATACCCAGGGTGGAAGTCTATATGAGAATGGGGAAGCAGTGGGGAAGAAAGTGGCCCTACTGACCCGTCAGAAAGCTTCACTAAACTCTATTAAGGAGATTAGACAGTGCGGGCAGATACATACCGATACCAACAGTATAGTTAGTGAATTCCCGAAATTTTATCAAAATCTATATGATGAGGGCCCGCGCAATCTTAGTGAAAAAGAGAAGATTCAGGAAATTAGGCAGTATCTCTTAAAAATAGATCCTGTCCGCAAGTTGGATTTTGAGAGTAGCAATCTACTCGAAGAAGAGATCACGTTAGAAGAAGTGGAACAGGCACTTTTTGATCTGCCCTCCGGAAAAGCTCTAGGACCGGATCGGCTCCCGCTAGAGCTTTATAAACTACTTAGTCAGGCTACTAACCCATTGTTACTGGATCTCTTTTTGGGAATCCAGTATCAGGGAGCTCCTCCTGAGTCCTGGAAAGAAACTGATATAGTAGTCTTCCCCAAGAAAGGAAAACCTAAAGATGCCCTGTCCTCATATAGACCCATCACCCTAATCAATTCCGATAGTAAAATCTATTCGAAAATCATCGCCAATCTGCTGGGTAGGGTCATAGCACATCTGGTTTCCCCCTGGCAGCATGGTTTCATACCCGGAAAAGACACAACCAATCATATTAGAAGGGTAATATCTCTTTTTGATATTATGGCAGCTACAGGGGGGCGGATGGCTATGATCCTACTCGACGCGGAGAAAACCTTCGATAAGGTACTATGGCTCTTTTTGTGGGAGATTCTCCAATATAAGGGGTTTGGCCGGGTATAATTAAAACTATTAAAGCAAAGTATAAGACCCCAACATCCCGCATACAGATGATGGGAATACAATCAGGAAAAATGAATATTTCAAGAGGAACCAGACAAGGCTGTCCATGCTCTGCTATTCTGTTTGCTCTGTACATAGACCCTCTCCTATCTAAACTACTACAGAGCAGGGAAATTAATCCTGTGGTGGTAGGAGGTTGGGAAACGAAAGTTCTGGCCTACGCAGACGACGTAGCTATTTTAACAACTTGCCCAGCCAAATCTCTGGCAGAGATTAGCCACTTAACAGGAGAGTACGGGCAGATCTCTGGCTACACCCTGAATGCGGCTAAAACAGTGTTAGTTTGTACTGATAATGTAATCTGTAACGATCCCAGACGGGTAACCTCCACACTGTATCTGGGGGTCTATATCAGCTCCAATATTAAAGACCTAATTAGGTTAAATTACGACCCACTAATTAGTCAAAGAGTAGCAGACCTAAAAAGAGTCAACAATCTCCACCTCACAATAATCGGAAGAGGTAACTATCTCAAAATGAACATCCTGCCAAAGCTTCAGTATCTATTCAGATCAATCGCCTTTGCTATCGAAAGTAAATTCCTGGGGCGTCTCGAATCCATGATGTCTAATTTCATCTGGCATGATGTCTAATTTCATCTGGCAATATGGTAAGGTAAGGCGCTCCTTAAAATTTCTGTCACTGCCCTACAAAAGGGGAGGCCTTAAAATACCCAATATTAGACTATACCATTACACTGCACTACTCCAGCAGATGATGTCCCTAATTTTTATCAATAGGGCAACAAGACACCCCGATATAGACATAATTCCAACTTGCTATGAACTAGCAGTGGGTACAGCAGCATCTGGTTTATTTCTGAGACATTTAGAGCAAGGGTACTACAATAAAATCCGCCTCAAGATAATAACAGATGCCTGGAAGATATGGAAAAGAATCTAAAAAATTATGGCTGTTCTTGGGGCAAATTGGTATACCCCATTGTGGCACTCAGGAATTCTGCCAGCTCTGTCACAGGACAATCTCGGAAATAGATGGGAGGAACTGGGTTTGTACACAATAGGGGAGCTTTGTAGCCTAGACGGGGGCCCAGACGGTAACCTCTTGACATTTAACGCTTTACAGCAAACACATACCCTCCTAAACAGTTATTATTTGAAATATCTCCAAATCAAAAGTTCCCTCACTGCTTTGAACCCAGGCAATAAATGGAATACGATTCCTATTCTAAGGATTATGAGTTCCCCAGTGAATAGAACTAGGAATATATATGGCCTTTTGCTAACAGCGATACTGATATATATAAGAGTTTAATGATGTCTCAACAAGCTTTCCTTAGCACAAACCTTAAAGCCCAACTGTATAAAACAGTATTTAACCTATACTATACGCCTTCGAAACTTTACGCATGGGGGAAGCGCGAAGACGATAATTGTCCTAGATGCGGCTTAGGTCCCGCCGATTTAAAACATATGTTTTACGATTGTACAAAACTTGCACATTTTAAATCGGATTTACAAAGCTTTTGGCAAAACATATTTTCTATAAGATTAGAGCTATCCCCCACACTATTCTTGTTGGGTTTTGATAGTGAGCTAGGATTAAACAAGAAACAAGAATACTGTTTATTTGTTGGTAGTGCCATCTACAGGATAATGCTAGCTAAAAGATGGAAGGACGCCGATCCCCCCACCTTTTCGATGTGGTTGGCCAGATTGCTCGGACTATACAAACAAGAATATGCACTTTATCGATGTAGAGGCTTGCAAGCCAAACAGAGAGGCAATGAAATCTGGGCCTATATTTCAGATTGGTATGGGAACGAAAAGCTGAACTTAGATTTCCTTTAGATGTGACGCTCTAAAGTATATTAACCGTTCTTTAAAGTGAGGCCCCATGGGATTTATTAAGTCACTCTCACCACAGGAAATTAACTGCTCATCTGTAGCTACTGATTATATGTTTTTTTGTTTTTTTTTAAAAAGAGGAGGGAGAGGGAAGTTAAAATGTTAACGCTAAGCTGTGCCCTGTCCTATCAAATATCAGTACAATTCCGTACGGTTAGGGTGGGGAAGGATTATTTGTGGATGCCTCAGAACTGTTCTAAATCTGTATCTATATCTTCCCTAATTGTGGATGCTAGCTATTTATTCTTTCCATATTGCTTTATTGTCATTGTTATTTTATCCTCTTTTTTCCAATTTAATAACAGTGTAATTTTTTCTCAATTGGGTATTCAATAAAAAAAAAAAAAACAGAGACATTAACTGAAAAACTATAGGTTTCAGGAACGTTATAGTTAGTTGGACATGTCACTCATACAAAACCATAGAAATTCCGGCGTTATAGTTAGTTCAGCTAACTATAACTCACGCAATGCACTGCTGATGATGTCACATATTACATTCTTCATGACATGGTCAGTGACATCACTGATGACATCAATGATGACATCAATGATGACATCTCAAATGACATCACTGATGACATCATCCAGTGACTGTGTGTTTCTGTAAAGTTAAAATTGGTTTTATATATATGCCAAGCTGTATTGAGGAATGAGTGGGTGTATAAGTGTCTGTATGGAGGATTTAGTAGGTACGTGACTGACTGTACACGTGAGTGATTAAATGTGTCTTACTGAATGCTTAGGTTAGTGACTAAACTGTGTAAATGTCTGTAGCTGTCTGTCTATTGCTGTGTAAGGTGCTGCATTGGTTGGTGAGTAGCTGCATGAGAGTCTATATGGGTTATTGAATGCTTGCCTGAGTATTTGTATGGTTGCCTGAGTGTGTGTGTGGGTGGATGGGAGGTGTGTGACCCTGTGCATAGATGTGTGAGTGGTTGATTCACTGGGTGTATGGGTTCAAGAGTGCATGTGGAAACAGCTCTATGGGTGTGTGTGTGTGTGTGTATGGGTGTGTTGGTGAGTGAATGGATGTCTCAGTTGTACTTGTGCAAGTAACTACATATGTAAAAGGCAGTATATGTGAGTGATGGTGTATATAAATAACTGTATGTGAGAGTCAGTAATTGTGAGAGTGGCTGCATGTGTTTATTTGTATCAGTGATTCTATAAGAGAGTAATTATGTGTTAGTATCTGTATGAATAAGTGAGGTGGTGTCTGTATAACTGTATAGGTGAGTAAATGGAAGTATGATTGATTCTTTGCATGACTGACTAAGTGTGTGAGTAACTCTGGATATGTGGCAGTGTGTGAGTGTCTGTATAGGTGTATGAGTGCTTATGATAGTGTTGTATTGATGAGTGATTGCATGTATGAGTGACTGTATAGGTGAATGAGTGAATGTGTGTGTAGACCTAGGAATCAGTCAGTGCGTATTTAGTAACTGGTATTGATGTGTCTATTTTTTCGAAAATGGTAGTCTGTATTTTAGAGTGGGTGTATCAAAGGTTAATTCAGGTGTGAGGAGGTGCATCAGATTTTCATGTGGATGATGTCATCAGTGATTTCATCAGTGATGTCATTTGAGATGTCATCTGTGATGTCACTGACCATGTCATGAATGATGTAAAATGTGACGTCATCAGCAGTGCATTGCCGGGCGCGTGTTATAGTTAGCTGAACTAATTATAACGCCGGAATGTCTATGGTTTTGTACGAGTGAAATGTCCAACTAACTATAACGTGCCTGAAACCTATGGTTTTTTCCGTGAATATATATATATACCAAACTCTTACTTTCAAACACTTCTCCAACGAAGTAGGCACAGACTCCTTCAAAGTGCCATAGTGTGTTTATTATTTTAATACGTTAATACATGCCAAATGCATTGTCCATGACGAGTTTCATCCACAACCATACAGCCTTGATCACATGATCGCGCTACGGATACTAATGTTCTTTTAACCTCTTATGCCACGTGTGCTACTCATTGATGAAAATAGGCAACAGACTTCAATATTATATATTATCACTACATACATATACTCTTCCTTTTGTATATTTTAAGTTTTTAAAACCGCATTGATTACACATTGAAGAACTGTGTCAATATGATTTTATATTTCAAAATATATACAATCCAGAGGATAAATACAGCACATGTACGAAGCTTTACTGTTGCAAATATCTACTGTTTAAAACCTCCACAAAGTGCAATGTGTCCATAAAGTGCAACAAATGTGCAAAAGTGCAAATTAAGGGAAATCTGGCAGCATCATGATACATACTTCAAAAGGTTTACTATATATAGAACCTTCATTATCTCTCTCTTCTTAAGTGAAATGCAAATTATTGTACATAAAGGTGACACGTGCGAAAAATTTAAAGGCGTAATCCTAATCTTCAGGATCTTTGACCTGTATATGATCGTACCCCATTTTGGGTTTGTTTCTCTCATATTACAGCATAAATGTAGCTTTATTCTTGGATACCTTCCATCTAACCGCCTTGGTAAAATCTATTTCTAATCAATATACAAATCCACACGTGCAACATTCTTAACTAACAATATTCAATAATCTCATATGAATGTGTATGGGCACTGGTCATTGCTCCATTAATTGTTATTAACAATGCAATGCCATCATGATAATTCTCCTTATCTAATTCCGAAACTGTAAGTATTACTGCATATAGAAAGTGACTCGTGCATAAAATACATTCGGAAAACGTATAAAAATAACTAAGATGCAAAATTCATAAAACAACATGATTTTCACTTCTCCAATAAAAGTATACCCAAACATTAGATGATGAATAACTTTGCCTTCAGATGTATCAAGAGGAAGTTGCTTTCAAGAACACTGTTAGTGACCATGGCATAATGCAATTATCAATAAGGTAGTGGCAGTGACAGACCTCCTAAAATCAACTGCTATGGGCTTCCATTTTTTATCCCTGTGGAAGAACACTAATTCCAATCAACAGGTGTAGGGGGCTGGCTCTCTATGTAAGGTACTAAAAAGATGTACACAGTGCAGAGAGTCCTGATAATCCCCAAATGGTACAGAGAGGTAGAAGCAAATAATTCTAATGCTCTTTTTGTTGTAGTGTGGGCAAGCAGTTAGGCTTATCAGAGGGTAGTGCCAAGCTATTTTTGTATTCCACAGAGGCAATAAATATGAATATATCTGAGTCAAATTTGTAAATATAAAGTCGATTTTTATGGAAAAGACCAAGAATGTAGTTCAAAGGTAAGCACTTTTAGAGTTAAAACGTTTAGAATTTCGGAAAATATATCACTTTTATGCACAACTACGCACCATAGGAAACAATAGGGAAAAAGAAGAAAAATGCATAGAAAATCAGGCAATGCCTTCATGAAGTGCACCCTCTTGTTTTTGATCGATGTCAAGACGAGGTCCAAACTTCCAGCAAGAGAAGTTTGGGAGCATTCCGGATCCGCCGGGAGCAGAGTGCTGAGAGTCTTGACAGCTGGTGCGCAGAGACGTTGTAGGGGCCACTTGAAAACACACTACATAGGTGGATTTACAGGTAAGTAAGAGGGGGCTCCTTCAAGGGAGGAGGTTGCAGAGGCTTAGGGACCACGGGAGCACAGCTGGTTAGTTGGTGCCGGGCCAGTGGGGCTGGGTGCAGAGCGAACAGAGCGTTGTGCATCTTGAGGTCCTCGCGGTCAGGAGAAGGCAGCTTTGAGAGGCAATTTTGGGACAGCGGAGCCACATTCAGGAAATGGGTCTTGGGTGTCTTGATGTCCCTTCATGGGGGTTAACTTCTGGTGCTTTTGGAGTCTGGCGTGGATGCTTCTAGGTGTTTACCACTGGGGCCTGTTTCCCCGGGTATTGGTACATCATGGCTCCGGTAAGTCCTGGTGTCCCCAAACTTGGTAAGGAGACAGATCTGACCCTCCAGAGCTGTTGTACCTCTTTTGCTTTGGTGCTGTGTCGAGGTCGTCACGGAGCAGAGAGTTGACAAACAGGATGTCATGGGATCATGACTGTGGGGGGAGAGGAGTGATACCTTTACTCCAAGGGAGCTTCTTGGTGATTTCTTGAAGGCTGGATGCACTCTGGGGTTCTTGTAGCCCTTTTAGGTTTCAGGATGACACTGCAGCAGCAATTGTAAGGTCCTGGAAGCAACAGGCAGGTTATGTCACCTTTTTCTTCTGCAGCAGTGTTTCAGTTCTCGAGCAAGGGGTCATCTTTGTCCTGGTCTTCTCTTGTCCATCTAATCCGATGTTCAGGTCTCGGTTGCCACTTAAATACTGAATTTAGGGGAGTTACAAGGGGAGACAGGTAGTAGCCAATGTGCTACCTACCTTTAGTGTGTCTAGTGACCACTTCCTGTGGGAAGAGGTGACTACCCTAGCCCTGGTTTGTTTTTCCACCATCCCAAGATGGTGGAATTTCAGGAATGGGGTTCACATTGCCTGCCCCACCCTAGCGGTAGTGTAGGCTAAGTGGGAAACTTTCTCGTAATCTAACAAATTTTCCCACCTTTCTTCCTACCAAAAGTGGAGTAGGAAAGAGGGTTTGGCTTTCCCCACTATCTGGAGGTTCCTGGATTGGATTTCAAAGGCACCATCTCCTTTGAAGCTATCCGCCAAGGGAGGTCATTCTGTGCTGGAGGAGGTGTGAAGCACCCCAGCCCATGCTTTGTCTCTGTCCTCTGAGAGAGCTGGCTCTCAACCCATGAGGTCAGAAACATGTCTAGTAGTGGCAAGCTGGAGAAAGCAAGTCAGGCACCAGATGAGTGCTTGATAGGTTTTCCGGGGACCCTCTCAAAGGGTCACCTGTGTGAATGTTTTTTTAAATCCATCAGTGGCATCAGTGAGGATTTATTAAGGCAATATGTTTGGTAACAAACACCTTCGAAATCAGTGAAGCTATCATGGACCTAGAAAACTAGTGTTGACAAGTATCCAGCCCATGCACTATTCATGGCTTCCCTGTGCACTTACAAGATACCAGAATAAACTGGACATTATAGGGGCATATCTGCTCATGCTGGTATGCCCTCATACAGGATGTAGTGCACCCTGCCTTTGGGTGAAAGGCCTGTAGTAGGGGTGACTTACTTATATCTTATGCAGTGTATGGGTGGCGTGGCATACAGGGCTGTGTGCCATGTCGACTCTGGATTTGTCTGCACCAAGACATGCAGCCTGCAATGGCAGAGAGCATAGCCTTGGTGAGGGGTCCCAGGGGTGGCTGTCGCCCCAGAGGACCCTGTTCAGTACCC
Organism: Triturus cristatus; assembly: GCF_964204655.1. Lineage (NCBI taxonomy): Eukaryota > Metazoa > Chordata > Amphibia > Caudata > Salamandridae > Triturus > Triturus cristatus. The sequence continues at coordinate 345,062,294 of NC_140595.1, read as the reverse complement.
ATACTCTAGGTACCAGGGGTACCATTTACTAGGTACTTAAAGGGATAGCTGAAGTCGTGCCCATCATGGTACAGTGCTTGGCACTGGGAACCTGATTAGCAGGGACCCAATGCACTTACAGTTCAAAATCACATCAGGAAAACAGTGGGGGCTAACCGTGCAAAAAGAAGCACTTTGCTATAGCAGGTGAAAAATAAAGGTAAAGTCATCCCCCCCTATCCGTCTATACATTGCTGTTACTTGGCTTGGGCTCACTGGGCCCTTTTTGATCATTCGAGAGTTGACTTTTCAGCTTCTCAACTGGAAGTAACTTACTGGCAAATATAACAACATAACAAGTCTTTACAATGATGGCACAATAAGTAAATCTAAAGGTTTTAAGTTAGGTGAATTGGGCATGGTGATTGATAGACATTTTTTCTGCCCTTAGCAGGTAAGTATTGACCCCATGTGTATATGCTTGTGGGCTCATAGACCACAAAGGGATCAGCTCCTAAAAAGGGTCATTTTGAGAACACCTCTCATAAAGAGTTGCTTAGCCTTTCAATGAGGCAGCAGATCATTTGGGGCGACTTACTCTGCTTGTAGGACAGGAGTTCCGGAATCAGGGTCAGCCTTTGCCACTCGTTTGGAGTGGGAAACACAAAGGGAGTCAAAGAGACTCTACTGCATCAGTGTCTTTGAAGGGGAGTGAAACAATGATGACGCTGTCCAAAGTAACATTTTTGATTGGGGCACAGAAAGTAGCAGAACAGGGAGGTCTAGAGTTGGTTTCTTGTCCCCAATGGCAAATTAATTCACTACTGTGGGAACATGGATAATATGGATCAGTGTCTGGCATTTTTAGAACCTCTTTGAAACCATGAGTAAGTCATCCTAGGTGCTACTCAACTGTGCAGAGGCCTACTACCTTTTTTTATCTGCCACTGCAAATTGCCTTAGTATTGCTTTCTTTCTCTGTCCCACAGCAGATACAATAAATTGCTTAGTATTTGAGTTAGCTCCTTTCAGTGGAACTAAAGAGTGGTCTAAATTGGGCCTATAGCACTCTCATCGTTGCCTGCACTTTTGCACACACATAGATAGCACATAATGGAAAAATACCTGTTCAACAATGAAATTACAAAAGAGACACAGTCCTCCTAACAATATTAGAACACATATGTTGCTGTACCTTAGAGGTGCAAAAACAACAGTGATAGAAGGAATGCTTGAATTAATCTCAGCCACTGGCAAATTCTCTAGGCCGGATTCCAGGCGCACCACAGTGGAGGGGTAGGTTTCCACACCTTGGTCAATCGAGCACTTTTTCTCTGGTTGCCAACTCCGAGGCGCCGACGGAGCCCATTCCCTGTACTTGAAGGGTTGGGTATAGGTTCCTAAAAGAAGGAGTTCCCATCAGCGCGAGGACGCTTTTTTCCCTGTAATAATAAGGTATCATAGGTTCACAGTACTGCACTTCCCTGGAACCTTGTCTTCAGAATATCTTCTCTTGTATATATATCTTTTCTCACACCTTATACCCGGTCCTGACGAAGCGCAAACGGATCCCTTAAGGACCAGCTTTAATGCGTGAAACATGTTGACCCTATATTCGTAGGATTCCCACTCACTTATCCTGAGAGCAGCAGTTATCTACACACCTGCCCTCATTCATTTTTTCCAAAGAGGAGCTCCAGGATTATTTTTAATCGGTGCTACACGGGGCCGTGAATAAAAACTTAGGTTCTGGGCTCCACATAGCATTTTTTAACGCACTCACTCCCTCCCTTTTTATAGGCCCACATACCCGCATGCACAACTGCGGCGTCTCCATAAAAGATCTCCGATAAAGAGCCCTCTCGCGGGGCCCGTGAGGGGCTGCAGCGCCACCCCCACGAGGAGCAACGCCCGATGATGAAGCATGACACTCGAAAGGGTGTGTGAGGGCACTATATTATAAAGGAGAAATTCCCCATATCCACTCTTCACCCGACCTGATTTACCAGACACACATATCTAATCATTAGATTTTTGTCTTTTAGGAACAGTTACCCTCTTAGTACATTCATGGAAGCAATGATGCCTAATATCCATCTGCAGAAAGTGGGCCAATCATCATGGCCAGACGACCCATACTTTTCCCCCACAGGCATGTGCATATCTAAGATGAGGAATTAGTCGTCAAGTACAAACACTTTCTCTACTTATCTGCTGCTTTTATCGACCATTTAACTTTCCAAATTCTCTCATGCTCTCATCAAAGCTTTGTTTCATCTTTAGGCAATTGAGGAGAGTAGAAATATTATATACAGGATCATTTACCTAATTCATTACCTTTAAAGCATTGATTCCTAACTACCACTATTTCGAAAGCTCAATAAGCTGCTTTGATCATGTGACAGCACACCTCCTGGGTTCCAACCTTCTTCTATCCCATTCTAGTAGACGTTTAAGGAGTGGTCACATCAGAAAGATTACACACACACTTTCAATGTCTACACTGAGAAAGAAATTGGCAATAACAAATATTGCATCTTAGCAACCAGTTTCCACAGAACATCATCATTGATTGCACGGAAAAGCACCACACTGAGGACGCTTCGCTATGAAAACACATTTGTCTAATTGCCCTCACAACAGCCTCCATACTCATGTTTTCCAATGTAGCACCTATGTCTCTGCAAGAAATGCTATCAAAGTCTCCATAGAAGTCCCAGATATCACTCTCAGATCTCTGTAATTACTATTCCTCAGGTCAAATAGCCCAATAACCAAATATATTCAGCTGCCATGATCCTTACCTAGTGATAATGTTCCTTAGGTTTTTTCACACCATGATTTGTTTGGCATTTGACTAATCTCTCCAGTTATTCTTGATGGCCTTATGTTCATGTCACTGATGCCAAGCTGTATGCAGGGAAAATAATGGGTACATTATTAGGGGGAAGAATATTTCACTATGGGATAATAGACGCAATGCCAATATTAAAATACATTTACAGTCCACATGAAACTATATTTACAGTAATATTGTTTTGTAAACTCAGGTTTACTGATAACTAAATGGTGAAGACTCAATACTCTGTATCGCCCTGGTTCCAGCCTGTTCTTAAGTAATCGAACAATTTAATAAGAGTGTTGTTCTGGAACGCTCGCTCCCGCAGCGCAGTTTTGCTGACTTCATTGTGGGGAAATCTCCACTGACCAGAACATACAGGGTGCCAGGAGGCAGTCCCTGTAATTGACAGCAGTCGGGCCCACATCGTGGCGCTACATAGCGAATCTCCTAGTACTGCAGCAAAGGGCTCCCAGGCCTAAGGCGGGCCCCTCCGCGCCTGTCACCCCTCTTGTCTCCTTGGCACTTTGGCTTCCTGGCACTAACGGTAATTCTTGTTAAAATTGAAAGAGATGTTATTTAAGCAAAGACCCTTCTGCATTCAGGACAGAGACATTGCTTGCTGTCTTAAAGACTCTGGTTGGTGCATTTGATTGTAGAAGTAAGCAGGCTTGTACTTTATTTGGTAGGACCACGGGCACACACATCGTAAGGTAGGTGAATGTCAATTAATTGTGTCTTTTTATTTTTTATAATTTTATATGTTTTTGGTACTAGTGTTGTAAATACTCGCCTGTCTTAACTAGAGTAGCTGTGCTAAGAGTCATCTGAAACTGGTTAAAAAGCAAGGGATTTCCAAAATTGGGGAAAAGGAAGGCAACTGATAAATCATCGGAAACAGAAGGAGTAAAAAATCACCATAGACATTCAGCAGAAAACTGCACACTTGATGAGATCGATGAGCTGATAGAGAAAATAAAGGGCCTCTTAGCATCCAAGGATAAGGAAGGCCACATGGGGAGGAAGAAGGGGAGTACACAGAACATCCAGAAGGGCATTAGAGCATTCTTGAATAAGCTCAAGGAGGTTTGCACTATGGGTGAGAGTACTATGACAACCCCCATTACAAACACTGCCCCAGTGGGGATTATAAAAACTGCATTACCTCTTTTCGCCCTCGATTCACCAAGAGTCATCTCCCATTCTGATATCACCTGACATAGAATGTACCAACCGGTTCAAAGTGTTTGGATCCATGTCTGACTCTGATGCTGACATTGAGGTGCCCGCAGAAGAGTTCCACAGCAGACTCAACTGTACAACTAAATGCCCCTAGAGGAGAGATTGAGGCATCGTGGGTGTGCATGGGAAGGTTAGTGAAAACCCTGAATGTGAACATGGATAATCTCTTAGCCCTGGTTGAAAGCATAAACACTGCAAAATAACAAATAAAGAGAAGAACTCCCCAGGGAAATTTAAACAAGTAAACTTCAGAAGAGCAGGTGATTATAAGGGAAATATAAGTAGTTTAAATAAAAGGAGAATCATAGAGATATGAAACCTAATGTCTGGAAAGAGTTCTCAGGATAATACTGGGTTTACTACAAATACAGAGCGGGTGGCACACGTAAACACACACCAATAGCAAAGCGAATCTTCATTACAAAGCGATGACAGGAAGATTATCTTTGGAGAGCAGCATGGGCCCCATAGCAAGCTTCATGATATAACAACCAACTCCCACAGAGTGATCTATGGAAGGAGACATGGACTCGGGCAGTAAAGATACGGCATCTGTTTTAATAGATCAGATCAGCCTCAATCACAAAATTAAAAAGAAGAGACGCGTTTCGGCTTGATCCAAGCCTTTGTCAATCTGGTTTGGCGCCATTGCAACAGCAGTCTAAATGGCCCATCCCACCTAAGGCTTCAGTAGACATAGAGAGCATACTTACAAAAGCACAAAATCACAGTGAAAACCCTGTAATCCCTATACAAGATTTCCATGCATGCTATCAACAGTGTAACAATTAAAAGCATTCACTGATACATTGCGAAATGAAATATTTCTCCGTAATAGATTGTCTATCTATAGCAAAACATGCCCTCTGCACTGGTCGGGAACTTGGCTATGAATGCGATGCGCCACCTAAACCCCCAAGAATAGAAATATATGTTGCCTGAAAACATAAAAAGCAAAACACTTTGCCAATATTAAAATAAATCATGCTGTTAAATGGCCCCTCTCAAAGTCACTAGGTTGAAACCTCGGATGTGATTATACATGAACACTGGGAGATGATCCGCCAGCATTTAACCTCTGACCTGTTTTACAGAACCAGAGTTCGCATCAGCCCAGTCTCTGACATCTCCGATCTTGACAATAGGTGCAAAAAGCATCGGGATGGAAAATACAGCAGCCGCTTCCTCGGGAATGCAAATAAACACACAGTGTGCTAATTACTCAGTGAGTCAGCTTCTTATGCATGCTTTGGCCCTGGCGGGACTACCCATCCCATGATGCAGCATAAATGGCTTGAAGAGTTACGGAGTTGCAACGTTGAAAAACCAAAATTAGAGTCAGTGTAATTTGAAATAGAAACTTGACCGGGTATCAAGGTTTATTAACAATACAGTGTTACTGATAATTGGAAGGAAAAACAAATTCCCAATGTCCAAATTGATAGGCAGCATGAATAATCCAGTTCAAATCAGGCACAGGTTTGCGATTGAGGGAGACTGATTATCAAAAATCAATTTTGCCAAACATACCCCGAATGGGGAGAGATGTGGTCGAATTTCCCTGAGCCTGTTAGGAGTCTGGCTGCGGCGTTGAGGCAAGCTTTCAATGGGGCCAGAGAGTTCTCAGGTAGACCTGCAAGAGTAGAGCATCCATATTCTAGTCTGGAGATTACTAGTGCTGGATTGCCATTTTTAGGTTGGAAGTGTCGAGGAAGGGTTTCAGGTTTCTTAGGTAACTCAGATGAAATCTGGCAGTTTTGGCCATCGAGTTGATATGTCCCTGCATGTTCAAGCTACCGTCTAGGGTTATTCCAAGGGATTTAGCAGAGTCCATAATGGTAGGAGGGCAGTTTAGCGCTGTGATGGCCTTGATCCATTCCTGGATGTCTGGATTAGTTTTGGGTGGGGAGACTAGAAGAAACTCAGTTTTCTGTGCATTAAGTTTGAGCCGGTTAGAGGTGCGCCAGTGAACAGTCAGCTTCAAGGCCTCATTCAGGGAGAAAATGTCCTCAGGGGAAGAGATTTTACTGTAGATCTGTGAGTCATCGTCATACATGTGGTAGGAGATATTGACAGTGTAGGAGATGATTCACTGTTGTTTTACTTTAGTCTGGCTGGGGCCCTGCCAACCAGGACCCCAGCCTAGCTGCTTCCTCTCTAAATTGATTACCAGTACTTTAGGTACACTCCAGATTGGATTCTGGGGTACCCTTATAAGTCCCTAGAATATGGTATACTATGTACCCAGGGCATAGGTACCCCAGAGGCCTACCAGGGGCTGCAGCATGTATTATGCCACCCCTGGGAAGCCTTCCAAAATGAGACAACAGGACTGCTACAGCAGCCTGTGTAAGGTGGTGCATGCACCCCTTACTGAGATATAGGTTCACTATATTTCTCCCTATCACTTCACATATAAACCTATCAGTCACCCCTATTGCAGGCCTTACCAATCCTGAAGGCAGGGTGCTGGGTTTTATATGAGAGGGTGCCCATGCATGAGCACAACCCCTCTGCAGCCTTCGGATCCTTTATTCTGGGGTTGTTTGTGATGCAGCCAAACCATATACTCTTAAGTGCATTATAACCTTGTGGTAAATGCTAACTTTGGGATGGCTGCATGGAAACATGTCGTGTTTGGTGTCAAACACCTTGGAATCATACCCCCACACCAGTAACTGGTGTGGAAGTATGATCCCACCTTCTAGAGGGAGAACCATGACAGAACCGGTATATCCGGTACCAGCTAACAGAGCCCTGGCATCACAAAACAGCTTCTGCCAGCCACAGACACAAGTCTGCCCTCCTGCTGCTGGACGAGGGGAGGCCTGGACAATAGGTTTCCTGTCACAGGGAGGTGTGACCACCTCCGAGACAGGCTTTAGTGGATTGCGGCTGGTTGGGTGCACTCCAAGAGTGCTTTCAAGTCTGCACTGGGGGCACATATGGTGTCCCTGTGCATAGTCCAGCTCAAACTGGTGGCACGGGCTACCAGCCCCTGTTCAGGTGCAAAACTGGACAAAGGAAATGGGTGTAGCCACCCCTCTTTCCTGACCCTCCCATAGGTGGGTTCCTAGAGTATGTCCCACCCCTTCCTTGGGTATAAGATAGGAACCCCTGGCTACCGGACTTTAGATTTACCTGGAAGAAACTCTGATACATAATCCTGGAACTTCGATGATCTACAAGGCGCTAGATGGCTAAAGAATCTCCCTCGGAGTAAAGGAGTTACTCCCCTGCAAGACAGGCACCTAAGATGCATCTGACCGGTTTGCATCGCTGAAGCTCCTGCCGGAGTCCGAAGAATTTGCAACACAGGAGGTGGGTTCCCAGACTTCTCAGAGACCGACCCAAGCTCCCAGCAAAGCTGAGACCCGTAGCCCTCGTGGGGACAGTGAAACAGGAACCCCATTACAACATACACATTTGCAAGTGCTTATGCTTCTCGTCGATCCTTGATGCTGTGCTTTGGGCTACTTGTAGTCCACACCCGAGCAGTGTTTCCACGTAAGATTACTGGCCTACACTCACCGAGTGTCCCATGGGCTGGTAGTGTGTGATTCCTCTCGAGGTCCCTTCGCGATCCCTGGTCTGTCGACTGGTGGGCCCCTGTGAAGGTAACTCTAACTCTGATTGGGCTTACATGATTGCTCCAGACGTGCCCTGACTTTCCATTGCTTGGGGAGTCCCCAAGACCTTGCTGGTCCGCACCGAAGCATCCTTTCTCTTCCTACTTGGGTTGCTGTTGCCAAGGTTTGTTGGGATCAATCCGAGCACCGACACCGCAGCACTCGACATCCTTTGTGGAACAGCTCGAATACAGCTCCTGGTTGTCGTGAACGCCTCCTGGTTCTCGTGGCTGCAGAGTCAAGCTTCACCTCTTTGCACCTGAAACACCCGACATCGATGGGAATTCATCTATTGTGCCCCTGGTCACTGGCAAGTGACCCAGACTCTGTCCCCTCTGCTTTCAGGTTCTTCTGATCTGCAATCCAGGCTTGGATCACACCAGACACTTTTCTTCTTCCTGGCAGCAGCACTTTGCAGCAGATCGCCATTGAAATCAACGTCGATTCCCGACACCACTTGACACCTATGCACCCGGCTTCCTTGGGTGAGGTAACTTAAGTACTCTGGTGCTCCCGTGGGTGTTGGCCCTAGAACCCAACCAAGTCTAAAGGGGTTTGCTCAAAGACCTCTCCTGAGTGTCCTTAACCTTTACATTTCCAACAACGACTTTCCCATAGAATAGTACGGGGCTCGCGGCTGTGTTCTCACACTGCACACATCCCCCGTAGGTCTCCTGTGTCACTACCTTGGGTGGTTCCTTGGGGTCCCAGTGATTCTATGTGCTCTAGGCACTATGTCAAGTCAAGTTGTGGTTCTTATACCACTTTCTTAATATATGGTCTGGCCTCCCCCTGGGGCCCATTCTATATTGTGCAATTTTTCTGTTATTTAATAACTGAGTAATTGTGTGCCTTGCTCTGTAACTTCATAAAGAGGTTAGTAGAGAGTGTTTAGAAATAAATACATATATTTTATATATATACCTTGTGTGGTTATCCTTTCATTTAGTGATTCAAGAGATTATAATCTGGTAAACCAAGCTGCTTTACCCTCCTTCAAGACTTAGCCTGAAGGCTGCTCTCCATAGCTACCACTAGGATAGCTTTCAATAAAGGTTGTCTTTAAACCTATTCATCAATAAGGGTTGTTTGGACTGGTACAAGGTGCTCACTGTAACTAGTGGACAGCATACACCAGGCCAAATTTTCACAGCCGGTGCGTAGCACCTCTGTGAGCAGTTCAAGGTAAAGATTGAAGAGGGTAGGGGACAGGGTTGATCCTTGGGAGACTCCAACCGTGATCGGAGAGGGAGCAGAGAGGTTACCATTGATTAGGACTCTCTGTGAGCGATTATGCAGGAAGGCCTTAAACCATTCAAGGACGGTGCCATCCAAACCCATCCTGAGTTTGAGGCGTTCAAGAAGTGTTTCATGGTTAACCGTATGGAATGCCAAGGATAGGTCTAGGAGGATTAGGAGAGAGGTTTTTCCTTGGTCGAGGGCTTGGAGGGCATCATCCACGATGTGGAGGAGGGTGGTTTCAGTGCTGTTTCCAGGTCTGAACCCAGATTGGAAGTCATCTAGTAGGTGGAAGTTGGTGATGTTTAGGCTCAACTGCTGTTGCACACATTTCTCCACAACTTTGGCTAGGAGTGGGATGTTTGATATAAGTCTATAGTTGTTGGCAGAAGCAGGATCCAGCGTAGGCTTTTTTAAGATAGGGACGACTTGGCCGGCTTTAAGAGACTCCGGTATCGAACCCTGTAGGAGGGAAGCTTTGATTATTGCAGTCCAGGAAGGGATGATAGCCTGAGAGGCGGCGGCTAGGCAGTTAGAGGAGAGAGGATCATTGAAGTGATTGTTCAGGTTTAAGGAGGCTAAAATTTTCGAGATACAGTTTTCGTCATAGATTTTAAAGTTGGACCAGTGTGTTTGGTTTTTGGGTGATGTCTGGGAGGGCAGCGCGGAGAGAAGATGTAGAGCCGACAGAGTTTGGGAGTAAGTTGCGGATCTAAGTTAGTTTCATAGGGCAGCGATTTTGTCGCAGAAGAAGCAGGAAAATTCCTTGCATGATATTAGGGATTTAGGGGTTTCTTTGGAGATTTTGCTAGTTTGTTGGATTGGTATTTTATGCAAAAGAAGGAATTGATGAATGGAATGCTGGACAATGCAGACATTCACCCCCAGTCACAAGGATCTGGGTTTAATCCATCATTCTTTTGACCAGCACACCACCCCAGTTTGAACCCAGCCATTTGCAAATCAGTCTTGACCCTATACCTTGTGGGAACAGTCCAGCCCGAACTGCCAAGCCAGGTCCTCCCTGGACTGTAAACAAGCATCCTGGGGCCGGTTTCATGGCATCACCCTTCTTCAGCCAGGCTAGCTTGAATCCAGTGGCGTAGTGAGCACGGGACCCACGTCTGGGCATACCTTTCCCACTTAGGGTGATATATGCAAAAGAAACAATTGATGGACGGAATGCTGGACAATGCAAACATTCACCCCCAGTCACAAGGATCTGGGTTTAATCCATCATTCCTTTGCTCACCACACCACCCCAGTTTGAATCCAGCCATATGCAAATCAGTCTTGACCCTGTACCTTGTGGGAACAGTCCAGCCCGAACTGCCAAGCCAGGTCCTCCCTGGACCGGAAACAAGCATCCTGGGACCGGTTTCAGGGCATCACCCTTCTCCAGCCAGGCTAGCTTGAATCCAGTGGTATAGTGAGCACGGGACCCACGTCTGGGCATACCCTTCCCACTTAGGGTGACATATGCAAAAGAAACAATTGATGGACGGAATGCTGGACAAAGCAAACATTCAGCCCAAGTCACAAGGATCTGGGTTTAATCCATCATTCTTTTGACCAAATCAAATAGCATGCAAGGTCTATTCTTGGCGTTCTCTAGTTCTGTTCTGAAGAAATTAATTTTTTGTGTTGAGGATTTTCCTATTGTAGGCATTTCTGGCCTGGCAGAGAAGTTTTAGATGGGCTGCTGACAGGTGCTGTTTCCAGTTACATTCAGTCTGCCAAAGGGATCTCCTCTCCTTGTTAAGGGATTCGTTGAACCAGGGATTCCTGTCTTTGATCTGGGTTCTTTTTAGTTTTAGCAGAGCAAGGTCATCGAGAATGTCAGACATAGTTGAGGAATAATGATCCGTGAGGTTGTTAACTGAAGTGAACTGAGGTGGGAGGTCGGTCTCTCAGCGCGCAGCCATTTTCCTGTGATCAAGGTCCTTGGTGTCTCTAACCCATCGTTTGGGAATCACGGGTTGTGGTGTCCATATCTTGTGGGTGCCAGGCAGGAGGAAGGTGATAGCGTGGTGGTCGGACCAATCACATGGGTCAATAGAGATAAGTTTGACCGCAGATTCCTTAGCGATGATCCAGTCTAGGGTGGTGCCTTTCGAGTAAGTAGGGAGTGAGCAGGCTTGGGTAAGGGCTTGGTCAACCTAGAAGTTTCTGATGGCATGGACCTGAGGGTCCATGATATCGTTCCAGTGCAAGTTGAGGTCGCCAATAAAAATGTCGTCAGAGTTAGTGGAAGCCTTGGCTGTGATGATTTCTATGAGGTGTTCAGTGAAGGTGTCATTCTTGCCTGGGTGGTTGGTAAAAGATGTGTAGTCTGCACAGTTGAGAGGTGTTGTTGCAAATGGAGAGTGCAAGGTATTTGCAGGAGTCTGTAGGGTCAGCCAGAAGTTCAGTAACAAGGAGGTTAGAGCGGTAGATGCAGGCAATGCCTCCCCCTTATTTTTTTCTTAATGCCTTTCCAGCCTTATGATGTAATTGGGCGGGAAGAAGAGGTCTAGGCAGGGTGATGAGGATTCATTGCGCCAAGATTCAGTCAAGATCGCTAAGTCCGATTTTTGGCTCAGGATGAGATCAGCGACATCAGAGGCATGCTTTACTGCTGAGCGGTAGTTAATTAGGAGGCCGGCTAGAGGGGGGTCGGAGTGAGTGTCGTGGGTAAGGGCAGAGATGGGTACTAGCGCTAGATTGCTATTGACCACTCCGCTGTTGCGGAGGGTGGATGATCTGTTGGGGTTGGTTGCAACCGGGCGGATAGGGTGTTCGTCACTCAGGTCGGAGAGGCATGGGGTTGTCAAGGCAGATTCGTAGCTAATGAGGAGGTCTACAACTTCTTCCTCCATGAGGTCTAGAGGGCTAGGTGTGACAGGGGTAGGTTTGTAGGTTAAGAAGGAGGGCTAGAACTTCCTCCTCTGAGAGGTGGCAAGGTTGCTTGCATGGGCAAAGGTGGCTCAGGGAAAGCGGTAGTGGGTGAAGGAGGGACTCGGAGTAAGGGGGTTAGCATTCTGCGAGAGCCTGAGATTCAAGAAGGAGAGTTCGGTGAGGTGCAGGAGGCTCTTTAGATCCAGAATGGAGTTGTGGATGCTCAGGGTTAGCTCAGTAGCTCTGCGGTGGAGAGTATCATTATCCCTATAAGACGGAAGTTCTTGCGGGCAGGGGGCCGGTTGTATGGGAGCAATTCTGTGCTGGTAGCCTAGTGGTGAGGCTAAGTCGATCAATATCCCTATGAGAGGGCAGTTCTTGAGGGTAGGGGACCAATTGTATGGGAGCGATTCTGATGGAATGTGCTGGTAGCCTAGTGGTGAGGCTAAGTCGACCAATGTCGTGGTCCCTTGAAGAGGTTTCAATAACCATATGTGAGGGAAGATTTTGTGGGCAGGAGGTTATAAGTTTGGGGACGCTTCTGTTGGCATGTGCTGGTAGTATGGTAGAAGGGCTAAGTTGGCTAGAGATGTGAGACCTAGGGAGAGTTTCAGAAGCCATAGGAGAGGGGAGAGCTTGCAGGCCTGAGGCGCGCAGTGGTTGGCATGCGCTGGTGGCATGGTAGTGGGGCTAGGACGACCAGTGATGTGAGCCCAGCATGGGTGGTTTGTGAAAGGCTAGGCATCCTTGGTGGCTTGGGCGAGGGGTGGTGCGGGGGAGCGTGGACGAAGGAGGGTTGTGCACATATTTCTTAAGGAGGGTGAAGAGGCGCTTGCATCAGGATGATGCCGTTTTTGTATAATGTGATGTGAGTTCAGCACGCAGGTTTGCAGATGGTGCGATCGTGAGTTTATTGCCGTATGGGATGTTCCTGGCTTCGTGCACTTTAAGGCGGCTCGAGAAGTCATTGCACCATAGAGATGTTTTCCTGGAGTAGAAGATGAGGTCATTAATGACTGTGCCCTTGCACTCGCTGAAGCGTAGGTCAGAGATCGGGGTCTCGGGATGACTTTTCAGGATGGAGTGTTTGAAGGATTTAGCGGCGGATTTGAAAAGATTACGAGGATAGACAATGGTGTACGGTGTAGTAGTTGTCGCGCATGGAGGTCAGCAGGGCCCTGCCATGCTGGGGGGAGTGGGGAAACTCCAGTCACAGAGATCTGTTTGAGTAGTGAGATATAACGGTAAAGGACCCCAAAAGGTCTATCTTAAGAGCTGGGTCTACTTAAGGAATGTGCTACAGCGCCATGATGACTTGCCCCATCTTAAATGAACAGCAATAATGTAAAGTCAAGTTAAAATCGAATCAGATCAAATTAATCCATCCATTGTTCGGTGGGGATTACCAGGTCGCTTTCAGTAGAGTAGATTGAGAGGGCTGTTAATCGTATACCCATGCCAAGATGGCCACTGCAGAAGTTCGCTCAGTCCCCTTGTGGGTTGTCATACTCGATGCAGAGACGGGTCCTTCGTTCTGAACCATCAGGTGAGGGGGCTGGTTCATCCCTAGGGGTTTCTTGGCTGCCCATACATACACCTACACATCCAGGTTAGGCTAGGTACATTTTGGCAAATTATTTAGGGCGCGCATTTCAGGAATATGCAAGTGCTACTGTTTTTTTTTTAACTGTTTCTGTTCATCTTATTAGCACTATGGTAGAAATGAATCTACTATTCACTATATTGGTACTAGCAATCTCTTTTGTATGCTTCTGTCTCCTGATTGTTGCAGCACATATATTTTACACCAGGCTGTCGGTGGACCAATAAACTCTTAATGAACAGTCCTAATTGCCATTCTGTGTGTTTTCTGAGAGAAAGCAAGCACGAGTGTCTGAGCGAAACATACTGTACTGTTTTCCACGATCCCTGAGGAATCAGGGTTGTCATGTTCAGTGGTTGCCAGAGACTACCTACTCCACTGTAGAATACAGGGGGTTGGTATTGGCACTGTAGAGCTAGCAGGTCTAACGGCTGACATATCTTTTGGGGGTGTCCGAAAGCTGTTGGGACACCAAGCCCTCAATTTAGGTCACCAAAATGCGCTGATACTGGGGAACTCCTAGGAAATACACGACAGCTCCTGGAATGCACCGTATTGATGGAAACTTGTTTCTTTCATAGCCAGAAGTTTGGGTGCCTTATTTAAATGCCCTGAGTAATGACATCATGGGAGACAAGGCTATCCCCTCTATTTGGAAAGGAATGACTATAAACCTGATATATAAAAAGGGGAACAGGGATGCACCAGCTAACTAGAGGCCTATAAGCCTAATAGGCAACAGTCAGAAAATATTCTGTAGGCAAGTCCTAGCTAGACTGCAAATTTGGTTAATTGATAATAACATCCTTGTAGACACACAGTCAGACTTCCAGAGCAGGGTCAGCAACCTCGATCAGGCCCTTCGGTTTAAAGGACCGTGTTGGAAATATGTCACCTTGAAACATGACTATCTCTACACAGCCTTTATTGATCTGCGAGTGGCATATGCCCTTGTTCTGAGGGACAACCTGTGGAGAGTTCTAGAAGCCTACAAAATCCCTAGTGGCCTCTCATGGATATTGAGAATCCTACATGAAGAATCCTTTGCAAAAGTGAGGTGGAGTGTGGGGGGATCTCACAGACAGGATCCCAATAAAATGGGGGGTCAGGCAGGGATGAGTGCTCACGCCAACTTTGTTTAGCCTTTATATTATTGGGGCAATGGAGGGGTTATCCAAGTGTAAGCCTGATGCACTTAAATCCACAGGAATCCCTGTCCCGTTTCTTATGGTTTCAGAGGACTATCTCCTCATATCCAAAACTCCCATGGGTCTCCAATCTTTAATAAACTCCTTTGCAGCCTTTTGTGTTTCCAGAGGATTAGAGCTGAACCCAAGCACATTTAAGTACATGGCAATAAAACCACACTGATCTTTTTGAGGCAGGATGGCGATTGAGGGCTCCAAGATAAAGCAGGTTAAAAGTTTAGACTATCTGGGAGTCAGGCTGACTGATACTTTGACCTGGGGCTCCCAATTGGACAAAAGTAAAACCATTCTAAAAAGTAAAGCATTGGCAATTGGGAGAAACTTTAAAGCCACATCTGGAGGATCTGTGTCACCTGCCCTTAAGGTTTAAAGGACAGTGGCCCTACCAGCAGCCTCTTTTAGGGCTGGAATTTGGGGGTATGTTAATGCAACTGCATTAACAACAATAGAAAACACATTTTTAAGGAATATCTGTAAATTACCAACAGGTACTCCTTTATTGGGGGCGCTAGGTGGCGCACGAGCGGAATGGCCCTCCTGAAGTAAGGCTCCCACAGCCTGGTGCCGTTATCCTACAAGCAATACTGCCCGGATGGAAATAGCTGCCAAATAAACATTGATTTGCGGTGCCCGAGGCATTGGGAGCTAGCAGCGCAGGTTTGACTTATGGCCGGTGCTGTTCAGCGCTGTACCTGGTGATCACTGCTTCTGCCGCCGAGAGGTTCCGTTCTGCCCGGAGCTGTGGCTGGGCGTGAAACGCTATGCAAGGACCGTGGTCTCCACATGGCTGCTGAGCCTTCACACCGAAGTCATCCGGAGAAGAGGTGCGGTGAGTGCTGCCCTGTCGCTTCAGTGCCTACCGTCTGACTCAGATGGTTGCTGCGCGGAGGGCGTTTACAGCTGAGGGTGATGGCCGCCTAATCCCCGTGTGACGGCCCTCGAGTTAGTCCCCTGGGGTAAAGCGTCATCGCCTAATCCCCGTGTGGCGGCCCTCGAGTTAGTCCCCTGGGATAAAGCGCCATTTTAAATCAGGCCGCGCTTGTGGCGACCTGATCGCTCGTCGTTTATACCCTGCGAGGCTCGGCACAATTCGGATGCTACTATTGAAGAAGGGACTGAAATAATCAAAATTCTGATAAGGTCTGAGCCCTGTTGAAACCCAATGCGCGTCCTAACAACCTGCTGCACAAACCACTACAGTGAGGCCATGGTGACGGGCAAACTGTGACAGACACTAAAGTGCAATGCGCTTAGAGCATTTTATCTGCACAGTGGCGGAAGGAACATTTGATCGGCAGCACAGGAGCTCACTCACTGAAACAAGGGCACAAAGGCGCGCAACAGTTTAACTGGTAATTATTGACAGTGGGAGAGATCTGCAGCGTCATCGCGGTCTCTGACGGCTAATCCATAACCGGTTACACTGGTGCACAATCACTCCTATTGTCTCCTGGCTCACGGAGCACTGACATACTGAGAACTGGAAAGTGACACCACTCTACAGAAACCCTCACAGTGGGGGAAGATAGTAAATTGTGTATTCAACGGTGTCAGGCACTCAGGTACCCTCCATCAAGAGACAAGTACTAAACACAGGACTGTTGAGTGTTAATAACGGGGAAACCTGATGCTAGACAGGCACAGCTCACCTTTGATGCTAAAAAAAGTGCCCGCCTGCAGCAGACGGAGGTAGAGGGTGGCGCTGACATGTTAGTGTAAGAAACACCTCCTTCCCAGGGCGAGGATATGAAAGCAATCCTACTGGAGGTCAAGCAGAGCCTCGCAACCATCGCTGACTACACGCATGGACGCTATTGTCCATAAAATAGATGGCCACGAAGAGCGAATCAAGGAGACAGAGCACTGCATCTCTGATGCTGAAGACGCCACCTCTCACATTCAGAACTCTGTGTCGCAAATGGACAAACTACTGAAAATAATTGCTGCGAAGAATGAGGATATTGAAGCGAGAAGCAGACGGAACAATATTCGCAGTCCTAGGCATTCCAGAAAGTATCAATACGGGCAGAATGGAAGAATACATAGAGAGGGTGCTACTGGCAGTGGTGGGGGTGGAATCTCTCTCCCCTCACTTCATAGTCGAAGGGGCTCATTGCTCCTTGGGCCGGGACCTCCACCTGGAAGTACGCCTCGACCCATTATCACATGCCTTCTGAATTACAGGAACCGTGATGTCGCCCTTAAAGTGGCTCAGGAAAAGAAACAACTACATTTTGAAGGAGTACCATTCACCATATACCCTGATTTCACGGCAGCTGTGCAGGAGGAGCTGCGTAAGTTTCTTCCTGTTAAACAGAAGCTACGACAAGCCCAAATGGACTCTGCCCTAATGTATACAGCCCGTCTTAAAGTTACTCATCAAGGTAAGCAGATGTTCTACACGAAACCACAACAAGTTGAAGAATTTTTTAAACATCTAAAGCACCAGAATGCTGTTACAGTCGCCCCAGATGCCTTGCCTAGATTGTCTTCACCAAATATGGAATGATCGTTCAATTGTGAGGGAGTCGCCCACACATTATTGGGACTTGAGACGCTGTGCTGATGTGATGCCACGGGCGCTACTGCATCATGATCCCATTATCATGGGTAAAATGAGATAAATTTAACCGGGCACCCTCATACCCTCGCAGGGGTCGAAGTTTCCATCTTGTTAAGCCTTTGAGAGCGAGGGGCATCTGTGTGCCACCTAGGAGTTTCCCCCTTATGGGAGATCCCCCTTTTTTTTCTTTACTTTACTTTGTATAGCTCGCATAGTATTGTGCTGTTTGTTGTTGGACTTTTGTTTTAGGGAATAGGGAGGGAGAGGGGTTTGAAGAACCGGGGTTTAACCCAGCAGCATCAGGGGCATGCCTAAGATCTTCGAGTTCACCTGTCTTGGTATACAGAGACACGGAATACTTCTGGATGGCATCAGAGACCAAGTTTATTAGCTGCAGCTAGTAACAGTAATCCTAGAAATACATCACGGTGTAAATTCTCAGGAGACTGCTCATTTTACT
The DNA here is from genome assembly GCF_964204655.1 of Triturus cristatus. Taxonomy (NCBI): domain Eukaryota; kingdom Metazoa; phylum Chordata; class Amphibia; order Caudata; family Salamandridae; genus Triturus; species Triturus cristatus. The sequence continues at coordinate 345,044,655 of NC_140595.1, read as the reverse complement.
AAGGCGAGACGTCTCTTTTTATACCCAATATTCACATTATAAATGTACACCCACTGCACAAAATTCTAGCCAATAAGGTACATTTTCAAACAAAGTGTCACATAACAAAAACTCAATTTACAGTATCCCAACCCAAAAGTTAATTATTAGGAATGTCCCAAATTCAGTGTCCACAAGCCGGACAAACCTATAATTGAAAGCATAACCCATGTAATGAAGAAACATAAAAAAAGAAACGGTAACAGATGCTGAACAAGATAAGGCATGTGCAAGGAAACTAAAAGTTAACGATGTCCTGAACATTGATTGGCAATCTCAGACAAAGATCGATCAGGGAAATTGGCTTTGCGGGGTCAGTTTCAGGTGCAGAGGTCAGTTTCTTACAGTTCATTTCAGAGTCAAATAGAAAACCTAGTTAATGTATACATGAACTAAGAAGGCCAGGCCACTTTATTCGCCAGGCTACCTTCACAGGCCCACGTGAGGGCAACACAAAATGGTGGCACAGAACAAAATGGAGTCAGACTCGAGAATTACAGAACCTCAGGTTGACACGTCTGGCATGTTTGGGAAGCTTCAGTTGGTGAGGGAGGTTGGGGGGCTTGTTGGTAAGACTTTGATAACGTATACACTACAGCAAAACAGACAAAATTGTGAATATATTCTTGTTCTCTGTGCAAAAGGTAAAGACATACGCTGTTATTATTTTCACACCAATGGAGAGTATGGCTGATTTGTTAACTAAGCAACCTTTACGGATAATATCTTGGAATGTCTGAGGGCTAGGTGACCCACGGAAATGCAGACAGATACTAGCTTACTTAGATCGTCATCAGATAAATATTGTCATGCTCCAGGAAAACCATATTAACGCGCAGCAGACTACCACTTTTGCCAGTAAATGGGCAGATTATAGGATCTTTTCCTCATACTCCTCCTATGCAAGAGGCACTGCTATTCTTGTTAAAAAACAGACACCTTTTGCACTAGCCGGTACGATCATAGGTCAGTATGGGAGGTACACAATTGCATGGGGATGCCTGGGCGTGGACTCGGTCACTTTGATATGTTTCTATGGTCCCAATGTCGACACTCCTGACTTTTTTACTGGCCTCTGGGGAAAGATTATGGGCATAGGCTCTACCCATATAATCTTTGGGGGAAAGCTTTAATGTGGCCCTTAATACTGCAGTATATAGGTCCAACACTGCATCTCATCACTATAATAAATCTCATGCAGTCCTACAGGGGATACTGGAGGAAGGTGACTTAATTGATGCTTGACACCATCTTCACCCTGGCGCAAGGGAGAGTACACACTTTACAACACAGGCTGCAGCTTGGGCTCAGTTAGATTATTGCCTACTCTCCCGTGGCCTGGGGCCATCTCTATGAGATGTCGCACATTTAGCTAGGACCTTCTCTAACCACTCTCCCGTGAAACTCATGCTTACCCCTCCGGGTAATGATGTACCACAAGGCAGTTGGAGACTACAGCCTTCAGCATTATTAGATGCGGTCTTCCATAACGAGCTGGGTGAGGAAATCCAAGATTTTTTTCAGAGAAATAAGGGCTCTGTGGACAGTGTGGAAGCTTTATGGGAGGCCTTTAAGGTCACAATCAGAGGGTTCTGCATCTCCAAAAGCTTTGGGGTGCCTCGAGATATACAGGGCACACTACGGAAACTGGAGAAGGACCTCAAAACACTAGAGGCACAACTTGCTGCAGGGGGAGGAGGACAAATGCAACATGAATTCCGTGAGAAACTGTCAGAATATAATGATGCTGCAGAGCGCAAGACATAATTCAGGGGGAAATACTGGATAGCTTGCAGGTAGGGAGAGGGTTAGCGACCTGGGAAAGCACTAGCAGAGGTGATAAAGCGTCCATGTTTCTCTAACTATGTCCTGGAAGTCTTAGGACCTGGGGAGGTGATGCAGCAAGACACGGCTGACATACTTGCAACATTTACCGCACACTACTCCACATTGTACACCTTGCAAAGAAGAGACCATTTTGAGCTCAACAGTTTCCTGGGTGACGTAGCGCTTGGGTGGTTGGGTGATTCACAGCGGGAGTTTTTATGCACCCTTTTTGAGATCGACGAAATCCGGGAGGCGATAATGCAGATAAAATCCAGAAAGGCACCTGGTCAGGACGGCCTTCATGCCGAATTTTACAAAAACTATATAGACTTGGTGGCCCCAATTTTGAAAGAGATTTATGAGGACTCCCTGGAGAATGGCACACTTCCACCTTCTATGAGAGAGCCGCTTATTACTTCCCTTCTGAAGCCTGGTAAGTCCCCAGTTTCATGTGATTCATATAGACAACTATCGCTCATAAATTGTGACATGAAAATATTGGCCAAAGTCATTGCTAACCGATTAGCCCTCTTAATGGACAAACTTGTCCTCCCTGATCAATTGGGCTTCGTTCCCGGGAGTGCCACTACACAAAATCTCTGCACCCTCTTTTGCATTCTCCAGAAGGTAGCTCCTGCACTGCCACTGGCTGCAGTGTTTTTAGATCCCACCAAGGATTCAGTGGAATGGGACTACCTCCTTGGAGTACTACAGCACATGGGCTTTCCCCCCTATTCCTGTCCAGGATACGGTTACTCTATCAATGTCCCACGGCTAAAGTGTTAATAAACGGGCATTTATCGTCTGCAGTCCCCATCTCGAGAGGCACCCGGCAAGGATGCCTGTTATCCCCCCTATTATTCGCCCTCGCGATCGAACCCTTAGCGTCCAAGCTGCGGCAGCGTCACCAGGATAAGGCACCCTTCTGATGTAACTTACGCCACATTCTGATTTCCCTCCATGCGGATGATATTACCCTTTATGTAAGAGACCCTCAGCAAAATATTAATTCTTTGCTGCGGGAATTCATTGTTTTTGGGAAACTCTCCGGGATTCATATCAACTGGGGGAAATCACAAATATTCCCTTTAACGCCCGTGGTCAATAGATTCCCCCTGGATTTCCGCTGGAGTTGTGCGATACTGACTTGCATTATCTGGGGATTCGAATCTCGGGAGACAGGGAAGAACTAATACGCCTCAATTATGGTACCACTATGGACCGGCTCAGAAGCAGCGTCACTCGTTGGATTTCCCTGCCGCTCTCGCTTTCAGGCCGAGCTTCCTTAATGAAAATGGTAGTGCTTCCGCAACTCTTGTATTTATTCATGAATATACCTAAGCTATCCTGTTTTAGGTTTAAACCTATAATAACTGATAAAACCCCACCAAAAGGAAAATGGCCCCCACCAGTATAAACATATAAACACTGAAAAAACACCTGCACAACCACAAACTAAATGCCATCAAAAAGAAAGGAAAAGGAGAGTGAAAAAGTCATTTTGCACTTCTTCCTAAAGGGGCCAATACAATGTAACTTTGTTACACAAGGTAGCAGCAAGAAAATATTGTTTCTTCTTCTTTTTTCTTTTTTTTTTAGTTTTGTGGTCTTTGGTCTAAAGATGCAGGGTGTATAAGCATGTTTTAGGTTGTGTTTAATTATGTTATAAACTGTAGAGAATCAGGAAATATCGGAATCATATTTGATATTTTGGCTACTTTTGATTCTTTTACGGATGGGTAAAATGACTAGTTTCATAGGAATCTTTCTCAATATGAACCATCACATTTACCCAAAGAGAACAGGTAAAACCCTTCATACATCAGCCCCCTTTTCTAGCGAGTCAGTATTTATAGCAGGTGAACTGCCAAACACTCCAGGCTTTCAACGTTCATTGCAGGGTGTAGTGACAGGTATATGTGAAAAGAGTGCTGTCACAAAGCATCGGGAATAGTGGTAAAAACATGACACCAGACATTTGGAAAACATAAAACGCGGTGTCGCTTGGAATGCTGCTGCAAAAAGTTCTTGCCAAGTTCAATAAAGATTGGAGTGATAGTGTTTGTATTTGCAGTGAATCAGCTACATATATGAAAAAGTTGTGTGATGACTTGTCAAAATCGATACCTGAGCTGAAGTGCTTCCCTATAAGAGATCCTTGCCACTTGCTAGATGGTATAACGAAAGCATCTTTACAATCTTCAGAGTTCATGAAGAATACTATTGACTTTTTATTCCATTTTGGTGCACTGTTTTGTTATGCACAGGAACTAAAACGCAAATATTTCTCATTTTGTGATTTGTGTGGCATCAAAGAAAGAGTCATCCCAACTGTGTCATTTAGCTGGTGGTTCTCAGTCCTAGAGGCTGTGAATGTTATAGTAACCATGTGACAACCGTTTACAGAATTTTTGCTGACTGAGGATGCCAAAGGCAAGAAATGTGAGGATCTTCGGTTTAATATTGATAGTGATGTGAAAAAAAGTACACCCTACTTTTCTTAGAATTTTACAAGAAAATATGACTGCTGTAGAGGACATAATAAAATAAACTAGAGTCTGAAAAACCCTTGTCTACCAGGTGTTCATTATTGTTGGTGCAGCTGTGAAACATCTCCTTGAGAGTAGGCTGGGCGACACTTTTAATGACTTTGGCACTGTAACATGTTCCATGTTAGAGTGCTTGCCACTTGGTAAGCAAAGAAATGTTGAGGGGCAATTCAGGAAATGTTATTTTACAATGTATGAGAAATCGCTTGCAATGATGCATAGAAATGTCTCTTCACCAACCATGGTATTTGAAGTCAAAGAAGCATCACTGTGATACTCTGCACAAGATCTAGACCCCTTCTGTAAAGGGGAATTTTCTCCAGACTTTCAAAAGTGCTGCTTCATTTTTGACCGCTTCAGTAACTCTGAGGACATATGTGCCCAGTTTTACGCATTTGTTACGGACCTGTCCCAAAGACTTTCACTCTTCAGGTGCACCAGTATTGGCATGGAAAGCTATGTCACTGACCAGAGTTAGCAGTTTGAGTACTGGCTGTTTTGGCCTTGCCCCTCTCAAGTGCAAATGTTGAGAGGGTCTTTTCACAGATAAAAGTTTACATGGGAAGGAAATAGCAAGCGCACGCGCATGACCAAAGACTCACTGAAGAAGCATTGTATGGTGTACTACAATAAGTTTGATTTGTAAAAATGTATTGGACCGCACATACACTGTACATGCACTGTCTATGCACTATCAGTGGAAAAAGCAAGCAATAAGAAAAGCGAAATGTTCTATAAACACCGGAAAAATACTGTTTCTGTTGTTTTTAATGGTGCGAGAATGTGTAACCACTGATAACCACTGTTTTTTTAAGGTATTAAAATCACTTGAAAACTCTGAGAAAACCCCACCAGAATTTACCAAAAATAGAAACTGAAAACAGGAAAGCCTAAATATACCTTAAAATCCTGGTCGATATTTTTTCAAGATACTCCGCTCAGAAATGATAAGATTGTTCTGGGGAGGTAAACAGCCTCGACTACAATGGTCGATACTCATGAAACCCTATGCGCAAGGAGGGTGCGATATTCCAGACTTCGAATTATATTAAACATGTGCACAAGCTCATTATGCCTATTATTGGATTCATCCCCGTAGGTACATGCCATAGGTAGCGGTGGAGCATTGGCTAGCTGACCCCATCCCCTTGGATGGGATGCTGCACGCTCCCATCCGTACGCGCGACATAGCACCCACCACGATCACGGGCATGGTTGATGCATGGCATCGCATCTTAGGTCTCCTTAAATCTCCCATGGTGTACTCATCGCTGTTACCCCTGTCATATCATCCCCGGATGCCACTACTTCAAGAAAAGGGATTTCTCAAATTATGTGAGCGCGCTAACATTACCAAATGGGGAGATCTCTTTCATAATGGTACATTTCACTCATCTGACCATATTTTTCACGAGCTGCAACCCTCCTCCCTCGACATCTTTCTATATGTTCGTCTCTGTCAGGGAATACGCTTCATTATTCCGGAATTTCCTCAGGAACCCACAACCCTGGCACCCTTGCACCAGATGCTGGGAGCCACAGTATCGGGGCATTTAGTCTCTACACTCTATCACAATATACGCACACAACAGTTAGAGCCCCCTAGCGCTTCTCGTGCACAATGGAACATAAACATAGGGTATGAAATGACGGACGAACAATGGAAATAATGTTGTTTACAAACTGCACAAATCTCCGCCAGCTGCAGACTGCGTATTACACACTACAAGTTCCTGCAGCGCTTATACTACAACCCTGTCAAAATGTTTCGGTTCAAATAAAAAAAAACAGATCGCTGTGAGAGATGCGGTAGCCCGGGGGCTGGTTTCCTGCATTTAGCCTGGGAATGTCCACGGTTACAAGAGTACTGGGCACATGTCTTCGATGCCTTGGAGAGGATGACATCTATCTCGCTAGAGTGCAGTCCCCTGATGGCTCTGTAGGGTTATACCGAACATGTCCCCAAGTTATACCGTCGATACCTTACCATATCTCTGTTACTTGCTAAGCGTAGAGTAGCTTGCAGATGGGGTAGGGGACGAGACCCAAAATTCAAGGAGTGGCTTGATGACTTAATATACTGCCGGGAGCAGCTGACTACATATGCTGAAACACTCCTGCGCGCTTCCCGGCCCAAGGATATCTGGAACCCTCTCCAGAGTTATCTTTTGGCACGAAATGCGGAGGTCATATCTGATACACCATCTGAAATGGGATCATAATGCTGACTTTGTCATAAAAACAACAAACAACTAAAACAGTTGTATACTGATATAGGGAATTTGTCATGACTTGACCCCTCCCTTTCTCCCCTCCTTCATAACAAACTCAGCACCGCTGTGTCGAAATGTGCCCTGAGATAATAATGTGCTATTATTGAATAAACCTCTTGTAAATACTGCTGTCATTTTTTCTATTAATTCCGAAATGGATGTCATGTTTACTATATCGCAGCTTATCTACCCAAAGACGAATCATAATGTGCTATGTGTCATGAGGATGTACAAATGAGGACTCGATTTGTTATAACATGATATTGCACTGTCAATGAGTTATTCCTTACAATTAGCTCCTTTTTTTATGAGACAAGAATGATGAATATGTAACCCTTTCTAATGTCTGTCATTATATACTAAAGACTGTAATGTATGTCATATCTGACTAAAATCAATAAATAAATGTTGTTTTTTTTTAAAAGTACTCCTTTAGTCCCACCAACATGTGATCTGGCAATTAATAGCATACACCAGGTAGTCGGTTTAACACCACTTCTATGTTGGGTACAGCTCTGGTCAACGATGGAGCTGTCCATCTATAGAGAATTACTAGTGGAATTATTCTCATGTGATAAAGAAGCTCGTACTCCATGGCTGAAGACTGTAAAAATATCTTTGTGAGAAGATTAAGATGGGGAGACTTTGGTATTCACCTACTAAAATAACAAAATGAATTATTTTGGATGTAAAGAAAAGTTATTGGGAGACTAGGTTGAATAAGATATGGAATGAAAATCCAGAAAGGAGCGTATCAGGTAAATTTTCACTTCATAAATGTATCCCTAAATTTGAAACCTATATGGACAGGATCTCCCCACTTGTGGCTAAATGGCTGTATGTACAATTTAGATGCGGTACACTCCAGCTATGATCTTTTACCATTAAGAGGATTATAACATGAAAATCTACCAAATTCTTCCCCCGTTGCCCAAGCCATATGGAAACAGAGGCATATTTTTTCTTCTTTTGCCCAAACTACATACTGACTCGCAAGCAATGAATTATAGCTCTATGCAAGAATCCGAGTGTGAAACATTACTGGAGGCGTTTAGGATTCCAAGGTGTGACACAACTGACCAGATCGTGTTTGCAGTCTCTTGGTATCTGAATTGGGCATGGAACATTAGACTTAGAGTGATGCTTACAAATGATCTGTAAACATTATATTGGAACCTAATGAAGATAGTTTGGGATTTCTGCCTATAGACATATAGGCCAAGTACTGAAATCGCAGCTCATCTAGTACTAAAGTACTAGTAATACAATGCATTTTACACAAAATCTTTGAAATTATAATACTGAATGAGTTTGATCATTTAAAAAAGAAAACGTTTTCTTTTTAAAGTGGTTTTTATTATATGTTTTAATAGATGTAATATACTTTTAACTGCTGAAACTATGTATATTTGTTATACTTTGATGGTTTGTCAAGCCGAAATAAAGTAACTATATATACGCAAATGCTAGCCCAGGCCACTAGATTGCAGGGTAACGCAGCCAGTTTGATCCCCCCACTTTCCCTTGCCCATTTTACTCCTGAAAATATTCTGGAGCATAAAACCATGGAACCCTTGGATACTGGAAGGACAGCACCAGTCCGCCCTGGTCACCTACTCCAAACCACCATGCTTCAGGGAAGGCAACAAGAACTGGCGGACGAGCAGGCTTGCAGCCGTGACCATAACCTCTGTGGCTATTCTAGCACAGCAGGTCCCAGTAGAACAATTGCCTCCAAATCCTCTGGAATGACACCGAGGTGATGTACGGGTTGAGTTCTCAGCTAGAGGCAACTGTGGTTTCACTTGCAGCGAGAGACCAACTCGGACCAGATATAGTGAGGGTCTTTGCAAATTCAAGCTAAATAATTAATATACCAAAACTGGGGAGGGAATATTTTGAGTTCAGGTGGACTAGCAACGTTCTATACTGGCTAAGGGGCAATTACCGGTGTCAGTCAATTATCATGCAAGATATCCAGAATGTCTGTAGATACTCCTCAGAGCTCCAGCCATGGAATTCCATTGAAATGTTGGTGGCCTCTAGGGAGAACCTAGATGGCTTGCTGGCAATTGAAAGTCGAGATAACTGTACCAAAGACCCTGGGATCCAGCTTTCTTTTTGTAGCATTAAAGAGAGATGTGACCACTTCAGAACGAGGGAGGGTGTCACTAGCAGGGAGAGACAGTTGAGTGGTGTGGATTGACTGCAATCTACAGGTGCCCCTGAAGTCTCAACATCTCTAATGGCAGGAGTGGGAGATGTTGTTTTAGGGGACAGGGAGGGTTCCTTGGGCGTCACACCAGAGCAAGCGAGACCTATGGGACAACCTCAGATCCTCTCCTGGAATGTGGCTGGCTTACGTAGTAAGCTGGTCAATCCATTATGGGGTGCCTTTATTGATTCCTCTATCTTTGCCTCTTCCAGGAGACATGGGAACTAGAGCAGTTACACAGGTCTGGTTTTGCCACTTTTTCAGTAGACACGCTCCCTTCCATATCTGGCAACCCCTCTGGGGACCTCCTGATACAAGTCAAAATTTCCCTCAACTGGGATATTGAGCAACTAAAAATATTGTTGTCGGATGTGCTAGGGCTGTCTATCAGGGCTAGTAACTGAACAGTTATTAATATCTACAACATTTATAATCGTAGAGTGGGCCTCAGTCGGTCCTCTACCCTGACTATTCTGAATAATCATCTAGAGTCATTGCCTCACAAACCAAAGCTCATTCTCGGGGGTGACTTCAACACTACCTTTGAACTGCTAGATTATAGCACGCTCGTAACCAAAGCGGAGGATTCAGCCTTGGCCGTCACTTAAAAACACGTTTAGCAGAGGCTACACAAATGATCCAGTTTACCACTTCCCAAAGGGTCCAGGCGTGCAATGGCAGGACAGACTATGACCATACTAGTTCTTTTTTAAACGTTCTCCAGGGTTCTAGCACAAAGCAGAATTTATTACATATTGTTATCTGTAGACCTATGGAACTGGCTGGCAGACTTCTGTGTTACTAATAGGTAGGGCCACTGGACTCATGTGGCAGGAGAGGGCCAAAGTATGCAGCAGGGTTGAGTAAATTATGTAACAGGAAAAGTCAAATTATGAAGCATAATGCTGAACATTTTGTAATAGCATTACTTCTTTAGTTCATCAATTTTAAATGTGGTAACACTCTCTGGGAATTGGTTGCACTTATTAGCACCATTTGAGCTTGAAAAATCTCTGAAGATTTTAACAACAACAAAAAATCATGTAGCGGATGATGGATTGTGTGTCAAATGCGGCAAATCTATAACTATGCGAAAATCACTGTGGCATCGCAGAATTCCAGCGGCCCTGCTTAAAGTCAAAGAGCAATCATAATCCACTCCACTTTACCCTTAAAGAAGAGTTGCTTGAGTGTCTGCATCAGGTTGGGCTACCAGGGTATGTAAATGTTGAAAACTCCAGAAGGGCTCTGAATTGGACAAACATCAACTCCTGCTCTATGCAGCTTGCCCATATTTATAACCTTTTTGATACGCCAGTCAGACCATAATACTTTTATTTGATTTCGTTAAAAATCATAAAAGAGTGGAAATAGCACTTAATACAAAATGGGTATAAATGGGGGTTAAAAAAGGTACAAAAGCTTAAAACGTAATGCGGTTATGCACTCAATCTTCTTCAATTGTTAAAACACGAAGTATAACATTTGTAATCAGTGCAATCTTAAGAGAAGTGAGGCAGTTAAGTGAGCAGATATCGGAAAATAGTGCCAGTGTAAATGAGGTGAGTCCAAGCAGTCTTGTCAAAGCCACTCAAGTTCATTCAAATTTGTTGTCTAATTCTTTGGTTGCCATTTTCCAAAACGTAATGGCTTTGCAGGAAAGTTCGATTGACAGGCCTCCAAGGCATTGTATGACTGCGACTCTGCATGTCCTTAGTTGGTTTTTTCTCAATAGCTCGTGAAGGACAATTTTTCGCATTTCTAAAAGCGAGGGGCAGATGCATAGGAGGTGTAATACAGCATCTTCTCCTTGTCCGCACAAACGGCATACTTTTGTCAGCCATATATGCTTCCATTTTGGGGTTAGATCCTTCTTGGGGAATGACCCCAACCGTAACATTGTCAGATAGTGCTTTTTATGATGTGAAAATTGTTCTGAAAAATACGGTTGTGGTTTTAGCATCTGATAAGATTAAATCACTGCCCAAGCATGATTTTTCTCGGAAAATGAAGTTTTGTCCATTAACAGCGAGATTCGTTTAGTTGCACTATTCACTGCATTTTTAAACCCAGAATAGGAGCTATTTGTGTACCATGCCTCTTCGAAGTGTAGGTCCGCAAGTGATTCTTTTAGAACTGTGATGATGGAATTGTTTAGCCTCGCTTGCTTTTCGATTTCTTCCCAGCAATAGTGGGCTAGAGTTGTTATCTTCTGCTTGCCTCATCCACCAGTAATATTTAACAACCGCCCCTTGTCTGGCTAGTTTCTGGTTTTACGCCCATATTCCAGTCGAATTTGTGCCTGCGAGATGTGCCGGGGGATTAAAAACAAACTCTTGAAGAAACTTGACTGGGCTTGGTTTAAGGCGGCAGCTTCTTATGTGTACATGATTTCTGACCCATACGATATTGTTGGTATGAATTTTGCTGCGATTACCTTTAGCAGGTGCCCGGTTGAACAGCCTTTTAATTTCCTCTCTAGAATTTTAAAGGCGTGGAGTTTTTGCTTTCATTTTTCCTTGGTCCAGCTGTTGTTTAAAGTTGAGGTTGTGATCGAGTTGAAACCCTAGGTATTTGTAAGACTCCACCTGGGATATTGGTTTATCATCTAGACTCCAGATGAATTTACCTTTTGACCCTTTTTTGTGATGTTTAGAGAAGCACAGCACCTTGGTTTTCTTGAGGTTTATTGTTAGCTGAGCTGTGATGGTATAGGCTCCTAGTTGGGTCATTGTTCGCTGCAGACCTATCGGTGTTTGTGATAGAAGAACGATATCATCCACACATTGAAGGCTGGTGATTGGTGTTTTGCCTAGTTTTGGGGGGTCAGTTCGAACTTGTTGCAGATGTTTCTCAAGATCGGCGGTGTAGATATTGAATAGACAAGGGGCCAACACACACCCCTGTTTTAGACGGTTTTTTGTTCAGATCTTCCTTGTTATGCTGCGCCCATTTCCTTTTCTTATTTGGACCCACATGTCTGAGTAAAGGTTGATTATCGCCTCCAGAAGTTTAGTTGGTGCCCCCCAGCTTTGCATTTTGACCCATAGCTTTGCCCTCGGTACTTTGTCAAACGCTGCTTTGAGATTGATAAACCACGCGTAGAGGGAACGAGATTTTGCATATGCTTGATTGACTAGAAGTGTGACCGCGAAGATGTTAGTAAGGGTGCCCATTCCAGCCCGAAAACCAGTTTGCGTGTTTGGAATAATTTTTGTGCACCTCCCTTTGATATGCCTTTTTCTACCTATGAGGATGCCGATGTAGGCGATATTCTCATTTCTACCATCTAAGGCCTCAATTTTGGCTGGCCCTTTAAGTCACCTCCTTGAAGTGGAGGTGGGTACTAGCATACAATAAAGGGCTATCTCTGAGTCTACCCCATTGTTTTCCAAAGGCTGCAGACAGGCCAAAACACATTTACAAACTGCCATTAGATCTTTATGCCCTCTGCAGATACGTGAGGTAAGGAGTTTGCACAAAAAGGTGTTAGAGACCAACAAAAAGAGTTGGGATGAGCAACATTTTCTTGATTTGCTAGGAGCCTCCAAAAGGAAGGATTGTTTTTCCTTTTGGCACATTTTTGCCCATGGTAGTTCAGAAGCCCGAACCACAGCTGTCCACCTTATTCAAACGCAGACCTGGGTCCAACACTTTGGCAATCTGTATTCTACATTTCCCTTAGCTCAGCTGCCTTCTAGCACTGATTTGTACTCGCAGGTTAATGTAGACACTGTGGAGTCAGATTCTATCATTATTTCTTCAGATGACACCAAGGAAGCAATCCTTTCCCTGAAACCCGAGAAGTCACCCGGATTAGATCTTATCCCTGGAAACTTGTACCGCTTTGAGATCAAGAGCTGAGCACCGTATATTAACATCCTGTCTTACTTCATCATGGCTGCTTCCCTCCCTGATCCATTAAGAGAAGCTGTGATTATCCCATTCTTCAAAAAGGGGGCCTGATCCGACTCAAGTAACTATAGGCCATTTTGCCTTATTGACATTTTACAGGATGTGTTGTGCTGCCAGGTTTTAGCTAAACTCCAGGCGTGGGCCTCCAACTTTGATGTCCTCTCACCGTTCTAGGCCAGGTTCAGATCTAATGTGTGAACAGTGGTCCAAATATTCAGATTCTTGTTGATACTCTGGAAGTATATCAGGATCCTGAAGGACCTTCTCTATGTTGCCTTCATTGACCAGAGAGCAGCTTTCGATCTGGTCTGGTCCCTACAGCTTGCCTTTGAGACTTTGGTATGGATCTTGATATGGCTGCGTGAGAACAACTATGCCCAAATGCTGCGGGGGAAGGACGGGACATTAACGGAGAGGATTAACATTGCCTAGGGGGTGCGACAAGCTTGCGCCCTTGCACCAATGCAGTTCTCCCTCTACATTAATGATGCGTTTAACTACCTCCATGATTTTATCAACAACGCCCCTAAAGTTGATGGTGTTTCCGTCCCTGGTCTGTTGTTCGCCGATGACAAGCTTATCTCAAGAACCCCTGTTGGGATTCAGAATCTCTTCAACAAATGTCATAACTTCTGTAATAGCAGGGGGCTTGAGATCAAGGTGAAGAAAACCAAATGAATGAACGAAAGCTATTTATACAGAACAAACAGTTACTCAAAATGGAGTGACCGGGCGCTACCAACATGGAGATAAAAAGAGGAGTGAGTGAGATACGATATTATAAGCTAAACAGGTAGGCTTTTAGAGATTTGTGTAAGACATATTCTGTTACTTTGCTTCTGAGTTGAAAGGGGAGGCGGTTTCAGATTTTGACAATGCATACTAAAAAGAGGTCCCACCACGTCTCTTTTTTTACAAAGGGGAACCGCTTTGAAGTGGGCCTGTCTGGAATGTAAATTTGTGCTGTGCTGGTACTCAGTGATTCTATTGTTCAGATAACTGGGACCAACGTTATACAGGGCCCCTATGTGCATCCTCGCCCTGATGAAGGTGTAGCCCCGGTTGCGAAGTACACCAAAACGCGCGTCGGCGCTATCTAAGGCTACTGTGGTAGCTGGAACCCCACTACCCTTACATTTTGGATGCTAACTGCCTTTTTTATACCTTAATTCATATGCGGCAGATTCATCATATTGATGCCTTTTTTGCTTTTTGAATATAATTGTGTGTCTTGACATATCAGATTATGTTGTTGTGGAGTGTATGAAAGTATGATTGTTGTTTCCTGGATGAGAGTTGTGGGACAGAAATTTGATAGCATTTTGAACTGTGGATTGATGCATTGTCAGATATATCTGTACATATAACAAAATGGTATTTAAAAATATAGAAAAATAAATGTAATTGATTTGCTTGATCAAAATCCAACGTGGTTGTAATTGTGTTCTTTTTCTCTTGATTCCTGTGTTCATCTGCCACGAGGGTTTGTTATTATCATTAGGACCCTTATTAGGTCCTTTCTTGAATTAATTCTGGCAGGAATCGCATTTTCTGGTTGTTCCCCTATGTGCTAACGTCAGTGCTTTAAAGGTGATCCTTTTATTGACAGGGATCTAGTGCAGTTGAGTAAGTTATGGTGAAGTGGAGGTGCCTTTTTGAAAATGAAAAAGGAGGTGCGCTGCTGTGTTTTGGACAACTTATAGTTGCCGGACTAAATATGCAGGTAAACCAAGGTACAAGGTGTTCACGTAGGTCAGTAGTGAGAGGATCGTAGCTCAAACTACGGTTTTGCCGACCTCTCATGGAAGGAATGGGGAGGAATTTCCTGAGAGCCTTAAGGATCCACATGCAGTTTCTAGCAACTGAGTGAATCTGTGTCTTAAAAAATTGGTTGTTATTGAAGGTGACTCCCAGGTTTCTAGCTGCCAGGGGGAGGGGTAAAGGACCATCTTTGGGCAAGGCACCATCCCAACCCTGATTAGGTTTAGGCCCTACCAATATGATTTCTGTTTTATCTGGGTTGTATTGCAGACCCTAAGGCCACATAGATCCTTCTGTAGAAACTCGACATTGAGGACTGTGTTACTTGAGGAAGCCAAGAATGTGATTTGTTTGGTATTAGGTTCAGCAGCTCCATGTCATGGTCTTCCCACATTGAAAAGTCCAGGGCTTACTTACTACGTAAATCAGCTTCTTTTGGTCAGATGCACTGGAAGTTCACCCAGAGGGCAGTATGCCCAGCAATGGCGGTCTTCAAAGTCACTGTCCTGTCAGCTGCACTCTACAGGGCCAAGGTTTGGGGTACAGGTCATTTGGATACCCTCACAGTTACAGAAAAACTTCCTCAATCTATGCCACTCAACCCCCTGTACTTTGACTTTGTTTTAACGTGGATTGGGGACCCCTCCGTTCTGAGACCTTTGGTATACAGGGATAGGATATGGTGGCATCCTGAGCTCAAACCACACAGGCAAGGTCTTCGAGAACTAATCCTACTGTATAAGGATATAACTGTGCCTTGGCTATCCCATATTAAATAATAGCACTTTACCTTGGGTCTAGAAGCCTTGTGGATAAATCCATCTGACAACAATTCTTCAGAAAATGTTCTTATGAAGAAAGTATGCTGGGGTTTATAAGAAGAGAATGTATGTGGAAAGCAGATAGTGACATTTTTACTGGAAGGTCTCTGGCTACAAAACCCACACCTCAGTTTGAATCGTACCATCATGAGGCCGCTACACAGTGGGCCAAAACCCTTTTTATTAAATTTAGGGTTGAAACCTTAGCAGTGACCAGTTACACACATATATGGGACACAGTCGTTTGTCTCTCATCTTGTTCCATCTGTCTGCATAAGGTGGAAACCATAGAACATAGTTTGTTTTGCTGTCCACTGTACTCTTCAGCGAGAGCAACAAGGTTGAAACCCTATTGCCAGAGTGTTGGCTTCCAACAGTATATACCTGCTCTTTGAGTCTTGAGATCATATACAAGCAGATTAACTGTTTCTGTGCCAGCAGATTTTTACTGGCAGTGGGTGTGAATAGAAAGCGATTTGGCTTCCCACTATAACACTAACGCTTTGCACCTAACTCCAACTGTCGGTGTGAGCGACCAAAAAGCATCTCGCCATTCCGTCCTGGTACTAGTGATTTTGCCCTTTACGTAACTTGGCCTACTTGTGGGATCATGTAAGGCATGTATGTGTTGAGTTCTGATATATGAGCCAGTGTTGTTACTCCTCGGATTATCTAAGTTCTGCAATTATATTTTAGATAATATTTATGAGTTTTTATTCTGCACATTAATGAGTTCATGAATGAATTTTACTGGTGTACTTCTATTTTAATGTTCTAATTGTTAATATGGTCTAGGATTTAATCCAAACATAACAATTACTCTGATATGCATAAACTGTACCTTTAAGGCATGGCAGACCACTTTAGGTTTTTGTCTATGATTGTGCTTGTGTATTCATCTCTGTGTAATTAAGCCAATAGTCACGTACTCTACGAACATTTTCATGTGAATTCGCAGTCCTGTTTTTGCGAATTTAATATACTATGTTTTAACTTGTTTTTATTGTGTTACTTTAATGGCCTATGGCTGAAAGGAACTATTTCTACTATTGGTATCGATATATTTGTATATTCTGTTTGTGGTAAATAACTCACCCTACTTCTTGCCCATTTGTAATGATTAGTTATGTCTGTTTCAAGAGTGAAGTGGAATTAGGCAAATATGTATTTCCCATCCTTTATTTTAAACAAAAAGAAGAGACAAACCATGGACAGTAACATAGATGCTCAGGGTCCCACCTTCCAAGGGGCCCTACAGGAAAGTGAATTTTCTATCATTTTCACCTTTTTCCCTATCTTAACGTCTCTCCTTTTTTACCTATGTCTCCCTCTGATCAATCTAGGCAGTTCAAACTGCAGACTCAGTGGTTCCTAGGCACAAGCAAGCATTTTACACTATTGTGAAATAAATAACTAGCTATTATACGACTGTCTTGTCTGACACATATATGGCTTCGCAGGCGATATAGAGACCTTATGAAATACAATGTGTACAATTTCAAGAAACACACAATAAAGAGCGATTCGTGAAGAAAGTGACTATAAAATGTATGCCTCTGATCTGCAAAAGTTCTCAACCCGCTTGGAGTAGGGGGTTAGCTCTCCCACAAACGCTGAGATGGGCCTGAAGTTAAACCACTAATGCTTCCTGGAGGAGAGAAAGTATTTCTTCCCTTTCAAGTACTCCCAACCAATAAAGATGAATCATTTTTAATCCGGGCAACATGAAAAGGTACAGCCATGTGTAACAGCCTCTGTTAAGGTGCTTGCCCATACAATGCACTCAGCCTGGCGAGCCTACAAATGAGCCATCAAAGAGGATAGATCACGCTGCAAAGCTTTTAGACACCACTGCAAAGCCGGGCCTTTTTAGACAAGTCGTCATCTGTCATTCATAAATATTTCACTCGCCTCTCATACCGAATTCCATTACTGCCTCGCGCAGTGTAAATACGACCAGCCGCGCGCTGAGCAAACAGGGTCTGGATGCCTTTATTGAAGGCTTGAGAAATGGGAGCGAGAGCAGGGCCATGTCACCTGCGGCAGCGCTCTTCAGTAGAGAAAAAAAAGGTGCAAAGAATGTCAGGTTTTATTCTGATCATTGGGAGATATTAAATTAAAGGTGTACTCAAAATGCTATTTTCGGAAGAGAAAAAGAAAAACATGCGCTTTTGCCTATTATGCACCATCTATAACAATTATCCCACCACGACGCATTGTCTGACCAAGTTAATTAACTCTATATTTGGACTCAAGTGCCGCCCCGTTCACGACTCTGCACTATTAGGAACAAAACCAGCGGCTTCACGAAAATGTCATTTCTCTGCCTGAGTGGCACAGTATTGGATGCGCTATGAATGCAAAGCGAGAGGCGCATGTAATTGCTTTCTCTGTTATGACTCACTTGAGCATCGTAAGTTTTTTTTATAATATTCTGCAGGAGTACGTGTACTTTCATAAAGTTCACTTGAAGACTCCAGTACAAGGTGTGAAATGCTCCGCACTTGTGATAAATTTGTCTGGGTGTCTGGATTGATGATACAATGGTGGCCTGAACTCTTTATTGGTTGTTCGCACCTATCGGCTTTGATTAGAGCGGTTTAGCTTCTCATCTTAAATTTCAGAGTTAAAGACATATGGAGAACATTGAAAAAAGTATTGACAAAGCCAATAAGTTTAGGCTTTTTTTTTTGTTTAAGTGAAAATGCTGCTTAATTTGTTTTATGTGTGATTGTGAGCCGTGGCGGAGGAGCACATGTGAGAATGAATCAAAGGGTGCATGGATGAGTGACTGTGTTGGTGAATGACTGGCCGGGTGACTTAGGATGGCATTACATATTCTCATATCACATTTGCATAGGTGATCTTTCAAAATGGGCACTATTTAGGAAAATTGATATGAGTTGTTTTGACCACCTAGAAGCCTATTCAATAGTGTAACGATCAGCTCTAGGAAACAACGACAAAGTAGAAAGTGGAATGTAGGGACTGCGCTGCATTAAATTACCAATTGGCTACACTTAGGGCAAGATGTAGGTGGCCAAATAGCGAGCGCTAACGCTGAAATTCGCAATGTAGGTAAGTTGAAACCTACTAGCAAAATAAGGAATTGCAAGATTGAGATTCCTTATTTTGCTCTTGCATTTAAGGAATCACAAAATTGTGATTCCTTAAATGCAGTTTAAGTAGCACAAAAGAAAGTGCACTTTAGCCTTAAGGAATCGCTAATTACCACCAACTTCAAGTTGGTGGTAATTAGCGATTTCCTTTAAAAAAGCACTTTTTTGCTTTTTTTTTTAAGTGCCATGTGGCACACATTCATGCCTTTGGGGCATGTATGTGCGCCACATGTGCACAGATGCACATCTCAGGGGTGCAACAGGGCCTCCTTTTGGAAAACTGGCACCCTTGAAATTGCTCCTGCAATTTGCGAGTGCCTCTTGGTGACTCGCAAATTGCGGGAGCAATTCCTATTCATTCCTATGGGCCTCTTGCAAGTGCCTCTTGGTGACTCGCAAATTGTGGGAGCAATTCCTATTCATTCCTTAATTGCGAATCGGAATTTGCAATTCATAAAAAAGGAATATTAAGGAGTCGCAAAAAATATTGCAATTCCTACCTACATGGCATTTTGTGATTCCTTAATAGCGATTCCCTAAAAATCGCTATTTAGGAATCGCAAACATGCATTTACCTACATCTGGCCCTTAGTCTTGTATCTGGATGCAATCTCAACTCAGTTGACAAAGAAAGAGATCAGTCCTCCCAGACAGAACACAAACTCCATTAATACATTATTGGAATTCCTCACCACCTCATTCATCCACCATGCCCACACCACCCTCCCAGATCTCTTCAACCTTTCAAGTAACTCAAGCAAAAGACAAGCAAGAGAAACCCTCCTCAGCCACATTAGTACACACACAAACTATGGTACACCATATCACTCCACCAACACATTCCAAAGGCCAAATACTCAACCTTGTCTTCTTGACATCACCCTGCACCCAAAGCAAAAATCCAGTACCTGTGGACTGGTCCAACCATCAAGGTATCCCAACCACTCTGCTTACTGTTTAACCAACATAGTGAGGTCAGGCCAAAAGAGAAAAACAAACCCTCCAGATCCTTGAAAGATTTCCCAAATCACAATTTGAAGCACAAATTCATCTCTTGCCCAGACACTATGACACCCAACATCAATACTTCTAACCAGTTTAAACATTTTCTTGGAAAATCAAGTGAACAGTTATGCTCCAATAAAATCATGCTAGTGCAAGTAAAACTCTTCGGCACCCTCTTATTCAAAAGACCTGTCCGACAACAAATGCTCCATCTGCAGAAAAAATTATGGAAGAAAATTAGGAACTCCAGTGACCCTATTCTACTGAAATACTTCAGTGCAAAACACAAAAACGTAGCACATCAGCCAAATCTAAGTACTATACCAACACCATCAATGAAGCTACCATCAGAAACAGAATGATTACAAGACAATCAAATTTGGCATCAACCCCCAGCCTGGCCTTCCCTTCCCACACTTCACTGACAAATGCAAGGCTGTCAACCTCACCTTTAGTGAAAAAATACAAAATATCACACATTACATTGATGACAACAACAAGCTTGCTTCTCCTCCTTTGACACCCACCCCTCCAAACTGCATCCCACAATGGTAATCCTTCAAACTGCTGTCCCCAGTAAACCTTGCCAACATACTCAACTCCTTCAAAATCACCTCTATTAAGATGTTTTACTCTTCCCCTTAATCAAATTCCTCTCTGCAGAAGCTCTCAGACCAGACATCTTCCAATAAATTCTCAAGGCAGATTACAGTCTTCCACTCCTGAAGAAACCTAAACAAGTTAATGATGGCCTCATCAATCACCATCTAATCATCCACCTATCCTTCATCAGCAACTCCTGCAGGACTACCAATCCAGACATATCAAATTGCAGCAGGGAAGGGAGTGACCTAGATTACAAATTATGGACAGGTGGCCCTCTTGACCCCTTATAAAGGTGACCCTGCCTCCTGGTATTGCTTGATCTCTCAGCCCCTTTTACACCATTAGCCTTCCCATCCTTATCCTCATTCTGAAGTCTCCAATGGGATTTATGGACAAGACACCATCAGACTAGAGACAAATTGAGCAAAAGGAAAAAACAAAGCAAAAGGCCTTCTTCTTGTATGCACTCAGGAACTGGAACGACAATTCTATGTTCCTCAGACCCCTCCAAACCCTACTTTAATTCGATAAAGAACTGAAGACACATCCCTTAAATGACACTACATAAATACACCACTCTCAAAAGCAAGGTGTCCCTCCAGTAATGATTGTATGGATCATTGCCTTTGATACTATAGAAGCTCTGCTTTCTTAAGGCTAGGTTTGTGCTATACAAATAGTGCATGCATACATACACGTACATACATACTAAGATGTGGGTGCATTTATTTTGATTCCAAAGCAAAGATTAACAGAGTCAGTATCAGGGTAGTCAATTGCATGACTTTTCAAGAAACATACTGCAGAGGTGCCAGTACAATGATGACACTTGCTTAAAAACTCACACTACGGTAGGTGGATCCTGTCTGCTCCTGAGATTGCCAACTTTCACTGAAGCTCTGCACCACTGTACTCATCTACCACTTATACTGATTCTGCACAGCACAATGATATGCAGCAAAGAGACATTGCAGGTCTATTAAAACTCCATTGAAGACAGACTACATTGCAAACTTCAGCAAAGGGCCCATACCAGTGTGGCAGCTGGTTGTATCATACAGCCTTCAGTTAGCCTGACTGTCATTGGAAACAACCAATACCAGATCCGAAACTAAGCTCTCTCCTGTTGAATACAGGTGGGCATAGCTGACCTGTAGTTATTTGAATGTGGCTACGGCATATTCCAAAAAGATACATCTAGGAAGGTTCTCATGAGAACCTTTACAAGCCATCTATGTTAGATATACAGTGTCCCATTGTGCAACAATGGATTGCTCAATGAAATAAAACATTAATATCTAGCATGTCCTGGTCAGGCCATGGAATTTAAAACTACAGCAAAAAAATTCTATCATTACTATACTTGTTTATTATAAGCATGTGGTAGAGAAAACAATCTAAAATATAATGAAATAATTTGGGTATGAGGAAGGAAACAAATACATTTTACAGCACATTTCACGGAGATGCCAAGTTCTGCAGTTAAATTATAACATTAAATCAGCATTTACAAAAAAGGCATGTATTTTCCTAAAGGGATAGGAAAGAATCAAGAAAATATTGAGGCCCAGGGAGAAAGAACAATAGAAATGGGATATTTCTAAAGAAATGAGCAGCATTTTCACTTTTTGCACGTTTAATAAAAGCACACTTCCCCATACCACTATATTGACACATTTTCTGCTTTAACACACATTTCTATATTATTATATGGTTAGATATATGTAAAAAATGTCAACTTCCACAATAACAAGTTATAATTTCCTTGCTTTGTTTATGTTCTATGATGTTTCAAGATTTTGACTCATTCACCTAATTGTGTGTTTTTCATTAAGGACTTTGTCAAATTCTAGTTGAAGGGGGTTTGAATTTAATTAGGATAGTTACATTTCTGTATTGCGTTAGTTCACTTTCTAGTTCCTTAATATTCAATTCAAGGGAATTGAGTTTAGAATTTATATTCTTGTTTTTCCTGGACATAAGACCAATCGTAACTCCTCTTTTGGTAACCTTCATGGAATCCCATAGAAACTCATGGGAGAGACCATTTAACCCCTTCGATGCTCATGACGGAGCGGTTCCGTCATGAGCATCGGTTGGGCTGTGCTTATGACGGAACCGCTCCGTCAAGAACACAGCCCCTGGGGGAAGCATCGATCTTGACCCCACAGAGGGGGATGGCAGCGGAAGAGTTTCTGCTGCCACCCACGAGCCCCCCCATGCTTCCCCATGACGTTAGCACGCACAGCGCGCGCCGACGTCATTAGGAAGCGCTGGACGCGCTGGAATTCATTTCTTTCCAGCGCATCCAGCGAAGGAGGTGGGGCGGGGGGGGGCAATTTAGGATGCCTTGAGGCATCGGGGGAGAGGAAAGAGTATTTCCTCTCCCCTGATGTCTCAATGCTGGGCATTCCTGCTTCACGATCGCGCACAGCGTCGCGATCGTGGAGCAGTAATGCCCCACTAGACACCAGGGATTTTTTTATTGCATAAAGGAAGCGACCCCTTGGGCAAGGGTCGCTTCCTGGGGGGCCAAATTAAAATTAAGACTTTTCTGCCCCCCATGGGGGCAGATCGGGCTTCTGTTTAGCCGTTTCTGGTCCTAGGGGGGGCAGAAAAGCCCACTAGACCCAGGGATTTATTTGTGCTTCGAATGGGAAGCGACCCCTTGGGCAAGGCTTCCCGGGGGACAGTATTATTTTTGTGATAGTCTGCCTTCCCTGGGGGCAGATCGCCTCGTTTTTTGGGCTTTTCTGCCCCAGGGGGGGGGCAGAAACCCCCACTAGACACCAGGGAAAGTTTTAAAAATATGATGGAAGTGACCCCTTGGGCAAGGGTCACTTCCGGGGGCCATTTTTTTTTAAATTGGGAATTCTGCCCTCCCCCAGGGGCAGATCGGCCCCTTTTTTGCCCTTTCTGCCCCCAGGGGAGGCAGAAACCCCCACTAGACACCAGGGAATTAGTTTAAATAAAAATGGAAGTGACCCCTTGGGCAAGGGTCGCTTCCAGGGGGCAATTTACCATTTGGGTATTTGGGTAGTAACATAGCATGTTATAATGTTTATTGTTATATTGTTTGTGAATTGCAATTGTAATGCTTTTTTTTTACTTTTTTGTTTTAGGTGAAGGCTTTTGCTCTTTCCAGTTTGCGGTTTCGTTACTGGTGGTTCTGCTGTTTGTGTAGTTTGGTAAGAGACTTTCTTTTGTACAATGTAAATGAAGTTGATTTCTCTGCATGAATTGTTTTTTGCAAATGGTGTAATAATATAGTATGTCTGGTTTTTGAGTGTCAAAAACTGTTTGCATTTGTGCTCGATGTGTATTTTGTTGTCTTGTGAGTAATTTGTTTTTTTTTCTTCTTTCTAGTGGGATATCGTTGGTTTTTGCTGTGTCACTGCAGAGTAGGTTCTGGTGAGTGTAGCTGTCTCTTGTAAGTGAATTCTATAGTTGTTGAGTATATAGATCTTTGTGATAAAGGTACACATTTCTTTACTTGTTTTGCACATTGTTGGTTGTTGACTTGTTTGTGCAGTCTTCTTTCTTAGTAAGTATAATGGCTAGCCGCAGGATTACTGCTCAGCAGGTTGTTGGTTTGCTTTTTGAGTCTTCCTCTGACCATGGTTAAGAGACTGACTCTGCATCTGAGGCAGAGGAGGCAGGGGACGATTCTGGCAGTGAGTTTTTTCTCCATGTGGAGTCATCGGATGATGAAGATACTTTTAGTGCGGATGAAGTGCCTGTGTTAGAGGAGGAGACTGATGTGCCGATAGTGCGGCAAGAGGCATCTGGGCTGCAGCCTGGGGCTGCAAGGCTTCCCGTTGGTGTAGTGCGGCAAGAGGCATCTGGGCTGCAGCCTACGGCTGCAAGGCTTCCCGTTAGTGTAGTGCGGCAAGAGGCATCTGGGCTGCAGGCTGGGGCTGCAAGGCTTCCCTTTGAAAGTGATGACCTCTGGGTTGCCCCTGGCATGGTGCAGCCGGCAGTGCCAGACTTTACTGGTGTTCCAGGGTGTAGAGTGAATACTGAAAACTTTTTGCCGATACATTTTTTTCAGTTGTTTATGGACAATGTGTTTTTGGCAGAGATTGTTGAGCAGACTAATTTGTATGCCGAACAGTTTTTTAGGGACAACAGTGACAGTCTTAAGCCACACTCTAGAGCTACCCGGTGGACTCCCACAAATCTTGAAGAGATGAAGAAGTTCTTGGGTTTAACTTTGTTGATGGGCTTGCTAAGGAAGCCATCAATGTCTTCATATTGGTCTACTAGTCCCTTGATGGCAACTGCTATTTTTCCGGCAGTCATGAGTCGTGACAGGTATATGCTTCTGCTTCGGATGATGCATTTTATTGATAATGGTTTAGCGTTGCCACAATATCACCCTGAGTGTGACCGTCTTTTTAAGATTCGGCCTGTCCTTGATCACTTTGTTGATCGATTTTCTGAGATCTATGCTCCTGGGAAAGAAATTGCAGTGGATGAGTCTTTGGTGTTGTTCAAGGACTGCTTGGTTTTTAGGCAATACATTCCTAGTAAGAGGGCACGCTATGGAAGTAAGCTGTATATGCTTTGTGACAGTAGGACTGGATATGTCTCAAATTTCAGGGTGTAAGGAATCCAGGATTAACCCCCCTGGTTGTCCGTCCACTTTTGGACTGACTGAGAAAATTGTTTGGGAACTTGGTAGAGGATTTTTTAACAAAGGCCACCATTTATATGTAGATAACTTCTACACTGGTGTGCGGTTGTTCAGGGAATTGGCCAAAGTGGACACTGTTGCTTGTGGCACAATTCGCTCTAACCGTAAAGGTTTCCCAAAAGAACTTGTTTGTCAAAAGCTTGTGCGGGGACAGTGCAGTGCGTTGCGTTGCGTTGCGTTTCGAGGAGCTTCTTGCTTCTTGCGGGTGTCTAGTTTTCAGAAATATATGGGTTTGGTAAGTTTCCCTAGAAGGCCGTCGAGCACCGGGCCAAAAACCCAAGTGACCCCCTTGCAAAACCAGGTGGTTTTGCGATAGGCCATTTTGATGTCACCTCACTACGTTTTGGGCCCTTGCCTGTCGCGGGTACTTGGGCCTCCCACAATAGTGAGGCACCATTTTTACCGGGAGACCTGGAGAAACGCTGGGTGGTGGTAAATTTGTGTGAGCCCGGTGATGCCACAACTTTCCCACACTAAAATGTGTGAAAAAAGTGACTTTTTCAGCTAAAATTGAGGTTTGCAGGGGATTCTGGGTAAGGAAACGTTGGGGGATGCACGCAAGCCATACCTCCCTGGAAGCCCCCAGGTGTCTAGTTTTCAGAAATGTATGGGTTTGGTAGGTTTCCCTAGATGGCCGCCAAGCACCGGGCCTAAAACCCAAGTTACCCCCCTTGCAGTACCAGGTGGTTTTGCGATAGGCCATTTTGATGTCGCCTCACTACGTTTTATGCCCTTGCCTGTCGCGGGTACTTGGGCCTCCTCACAAGTGAGGCACCATTTTTACCGGGAGACCTAGGGGAACACTGGGTGGTGGTAAGTTTGTGAGCCCGGTGATGCCACAACTTTCCCACACCAAAATGTGTGAAAAAAGGGATTTTTTCAGCTAAAATTGAGGTTTGCAGGGGATTCTGGGTAAAGAAACGTTGGGGGATCCACGCAAGCCATACCTCCCTGGAAGCCCCCGGGTGTCTAGTTTTCAGAAATGTATGGGTTTGGTAGGTTTCCCTAGATGGCCGCCAAGCACCGGGCAAAAAACCCAAGTGACCCCCTTTGCAAAACCAGGTGGTTTTGCGACAGGCCATTTTGATGTCGCCTCACTACGTTTTGGGCCCTTGCCTGTCGCGGGTACTTGGGCCACCCACACAAGTGAGGCACCATTTTTACCGGGAGACCTGGGGGAACTCTGGGCGGTGGTAAATTTGTGTGAGCCCGGTGATGCCACAACTTTCCCACACCAAAATGTGTGAAAAAGTGATTTTTCAGCTAAAATTGAGGTTTGCAGGGGATTCTGGGTAAGGAAATGTTGGGGGATCCACGCAGGCCATACCTCCCTGGAAGCCCCCAGGTGTCTAGTTTTCAGAAATGTGTGGGTTTGGTAGGTTTCCCTACGTGCCGGCAAAGCTAGGGTTCAACAACTACAGCTAGGCACTTTGCAAAAAAAAGGTCATTTTTCACTGCTAAATTGAGGTGTGACCACGTTGCGTTTTATGCCGTTTCCTGTCACGGGCACTAGGCCGACCCGCACAAGTGAGGTACCATTTCTCTCGCAGGACTTTGGGGAACGTGGGGTGGGTGGAAATTTGTGGATCCACGCAGATTCCAGAACTTTCCATCATAGAAAGTTGGGGGAAATGTGTTTTTTTGGACAATTATTTAGGTTTGCAAGGGATTCTGGGTAACAGACCCTGGTGGGAGGCACTCAAGTCACCCCATCCTGGATTCCCCTGGGTGTCTAGTTTTAAAAAATATATAGGTTTGCTAGGTTTCCCTAGGTGCCGGCAGAGCTAAGGTTAAAAAACTACAGTTAGTCACTTTGCCAAAAAAGGATCATTTTTCACTGCAAAATTGAGGTGTGACCACGTTACGTTTTGTGCCGTTTCTGTTCGCGGGCACTGGGCCGACCCGCACAAGTGAGGTACCATTTTTTTCGTAGGACTTTGGGAAATGTGGGGTGGGTGGAAATTTATGGATCCATGCAGATTCCAGAACTTTCCACCACAGAAATGTGGGGAAAATGTGTTTTTTTGGTCAATTTTTTAGGTTTGCAAGGGATTCTGGGTAACAGACCCTGGTAGGAGGCACTCAAGTCACCCCATCCTGGATTCCCCTGGGTGTCTAGTTTTTAAAAATATATAGGTTTGCTAGGTTTCCTTAGGTTCTGGCAGAGCTAGGGTTCAAAAACTACAGCTAGGCACTTTGCAAAAAAAGGGTCATTTTTCATTGCAAAATTGAGGTGTGACCACGTTGCGTTTTGCGCCGTTTCCTGTTGCGGCCCCTAGGCCGACCCACACAAGTGAGGTACCATTTTTCTCGTAGGACTTTGGGGAATGCTGGGTGGGTGGAAATTTGTGGATCCACACAGATTCCAGAACTTTCCATCAAACAAATGTGGGGAAAATGTGTTTTTTTTGACAATTTTTTAGGTAGGTTTGCAAGGGATTCTGGGTAACAGACCCTGGTGGGAGGCACTCAAGTCACCCCATCCTAGATTCCCCTGGGTGCCTAGTTTTCAAAAATATATAGGTTTGCTAGGTTTCCCTAGGTGCCGGCAGAGCTAGGGTTCAAAAACTACAGCTAGTCACTTTGCCAAAAAAGGGTCATTTTTCACTGCAAAATTGAGGTATGACCACGTTGCGTTTTGCTCCGTTTCCTGTCGCGGGCACTAGTCCGACCCGCACAAGTGAGGTACCATTTTTCTCATAGGACTTTGGGGAACGCGGGGTGGGTGGAAATTTGTGGATCCACGCACATTCCAGAACTTTCCATCATAGAAAGTTGGGGGAAATGTGTTTTTTTGGACAATTATTTAGGTTTGCAAGGGATTCTGGGTACCAGACCCTGGTGGGAGGCACTCAAGTCACCCCATCCTGGATTCTCCTGGGTGTCTAGTTTTGAAAAATATATAGGTTTGCTAGGTTTCCCTAGGTGCCGGCAGAGCTAAGGTTAAAAAACTACAGCTAGTCACTTTGCCAAAAAAGGGACATTTTTCACTGCAAAATTGAGTTGTGACCACGTTGCGTTTTGCGCCGTTTCCTGTTGCGGCCCCTAGGCCGACCCGCACAAGTGAGGTACCATTTTTCTCGTAGGACTTTGGGGAATGCGTGGGTGGGTGGAAATTTGTGGATCCACGCAGATTCCAGAACTTTCCAACAAACAAATGTGGGGAAAATGTGTTTTTTTTGTCAATTGTTTAGGTTTGCAAGGGATTCTGGGTAACAGACCCTGGTGGGAGGCACTCAAGTCACCCCATCCTGGATTCCCCTGGGTGTCTAGTTTTCAAAAATATATAGGTTTGCTAGGTTTCCCTAGGTGCCGGCAGAGCTAAGGTTCAAAAACTACAGTTAGTCACTTTGCCAAAAAAGGATCATTTTTCACTGCAAAATTGAGGTGTGACCACGTTACGTTTTGCGCCGTTTCTTTTCGCGGGCACTGGGCTGACCCGCACAAGTGAGGTACCATATTTCTCGTAGGAGTTTGGGAAATGTAGGGTGGGTGGAAATTTATGGATCCACGCAGATTCCAGAACTTTCCACCACAGAAATGTGGGGAAAATGTGTTTTTTTTGTCAATTTTTTAGGTTTGCAAGGGATTCTGGGTAACAGACCCTGGTAGGAGGCACTCAAGTCACCCCATCCTGGATTCCCCTGGGTGTCTAGTTTTCAAAAATATATAGGTTTGCTAGGTTTCCTTAGGTTCTGGCAGAGCTAGGGTTCAAAAACTACAGCTAGGCACTTTGCAAAAAAGGGTCATTTTTCATTGCAAAATTGAGGTGTGACCACGTTGCGTTTTGCGCCGTTTCCTGTTGCGGCCCCTAGGCCGACCCGCACAAGTGAGGTACCATTTTTCTCGTAGGACTTTGGGGAATGCTGGGTGGGTGGAAATTTGTGGATCCACGCAGATTCCAGAACTTTCCATCAAACAAATGTGGGGAAAATGTGTTTTTTTTGACAATTTTTTAGGTAGGTTTGCAAGGGATTCTGGGTAACAGACCCTGGTGGGAGGCACTCAAGTCACCCCATCCTGGATTCCCCTGGGTGTCTAGTTTTCAAAAATGTATAGGTTTGCTAGGTTTCACAAGGTGCCGGTAGAGCTAGGGTTCAAAAACTACAGCTAGACACTTTGCCAAAAAAGGGTCATTTTTCACTGCATAATTGAGTTGTGACCACGTTGCATTTTGTGCCATTTCCTGTCGCGGGCAATAGGCCAACCTGCACCAGTGAGGTACCATTTTTCTCGTAAAACATTGGGGAACACGGAGTGGGTGGAAATGTATGGATCCACGCAGATTACAGAACTTTCCACCACAGAAATGTGGGGTAAATGTGTTTTTTTGGTCAATTTTATATGTTTGCAAGGGATTCTGGGTAACAGATCATGGTGTGAGGCAGTCAAGTCACCCCATCCTGGATTCCCCTGGGTGTCTAGTTTTCAAAAATGTATAGGGTTGCTAGGTTTCCCTAGGTGCCGGCAGGGTTAAAAAACTACAGCTAGACTCTTAGCAAAAAATGTGTAAAATTTCATTGTGAAAATGTAGTGTGTTCACGTTAAGTTTTGAGCCATTTCCTGTCGTGGGCACTATGGCTACCCACACAAGTGAGGTACCATTTTTATCGGGAGACTTGCGGTAGTTCAGATTTGTAAAGCAACTGTTATTACCTATTAGTTTTTGATGCATTTCTCCCTTCCAAATGAAAGACATTGTGTTAAAAAAAAGTCATTTTGAAAAATGACCAATAATTTTCATGCTATTATGAGTATTCCCAATTTCGAAAATGTGCAAATATGCACTGTTTCTAAACTCTGAAATTTGTTCCCATTTCAGAAATACATAGGTGTCTTTGATACCGATTTTTCCATGTATACATTTTCCCACAATAATTGCTATATACCCTGTACACAATAAAAAACCATTACAAAATGCTGCTCAGTTTTTTACTCTGGGTTCGTTGGGCTCTTGATGAACCTACAAGTCCTATATATCCCCACAACAAGGAAGGTCCAGCGGATGTAACGGTACATTGCTTTCAAAGAGATGTCATAATTAGAAGAAGTTACAGGTGAAAACGTTGACACAAAAGGCTGCTTTTTTCAACAAATTTTTTAAGTTTTCCTATATTTAACTGGTAGTTTCTATAAAGAAATCTTGATGGATCTACACAAATGACCCCTTGCTGAATTCAGAATTTTGTCTACTTTTCAAACATGTATAGCTTTCCAGGATCCATTATTGCTTTTGTACCCATTTGTACCATTAACTGGAAGGAGGTTGAAAGCACAAAAAATAGCAAAAATAGGGTATGTCCCAGAAAAATGCCAAAACTGTGTAACAAATGTTGGTTTTCTGACAAAATTCAGTCATTCCCTAAAAGCTAGAGAAATGGTGATTTCAGCCCCACAAACCCTTTTTTGATACCATTTGTAGAGAAAAACCCAGACGCTTTCATTTGCAGCCCGTTTTTCCCATTTTTCACAAAAAAAACAAAATGTTGCTGTATTTTGACTAATTTCTGGGAACCCTCTAGGAGAATCCACATTACCTGGGTATCTTTAGAATCCCCATGATGTTGGAAGAAAAGGACCCAAATTGGGCATGGATACCTAATGTGGTCAAAAAGTTACAGGGGCCTAAGCGCGCACTACCCCAAATAGCCCAAAAAAGGCTTAGCACAGGAGGGGAAAAGGCCTAGCAGCGAAGGGGTTAATCTGCACTCTTCGTAGTAATGAAAGATTGAGGAGACAATTTTCTTGTCTCCAATTCATTATTCAGTTTATTTTCCAAAATGTGACAATTTTGGGCTGTTGATATGGAGTTTTACAGATATATAAAAATTATCAGAGAATAGAATTGCCACTTTGTTAGGATTTGGTTCCTAGACGGTCAGCCAATTATTTGCTAACAGGTAGTATATTGTTTTTACCATGTTATGAGGATGGGAGTAAACAGTTAATTTGATACTGGTTGAGTTATGGAGATGTCAAGTGTCACTGATTTTATGCATTTTTAATAGCTATTTAATCCATTTGTGTGAGATATTCATTATCATGTGTATTAAAAAAACTGGTCTATGGCTATATCAAATAGAAGATTAACATTTCCAGCTAGTATTATACCTAATCATCAGGTTGGTCAGATACTGTTTTGTTTGCGTCTATCCAAAATTGTGGGTCAACATTTGTTCGGAAATAGATGTTTGCAACATAAAAATGAACCTGTTTTTTTAATTTGGAACTTAGCCATTTACTGTATTTATCTTTAGTGGATTCAATGTACAAGATGTTCACCTTCTTTAGCTGGAGAGCATGTGACATTGTGTACCCAGGACATCTGCATAAATCAGGCCTCGTTGATACCAATTCTTGTTTTTGGAGGAGAATATGGTCTCTCAAGTTTGTTGTAGCAATGTAGTATATTTCCTCTTAACTAGGTAATGCTATCATGTGGAGTCTATCTTTTTTTGGATAAAGAGCCTAGGTTGGACTTCTAGTGCATGATGGTAAATTAGGAATGTTTAAGCAGACTTCACAAATTCCTCACCTAGCAACATTTTCTCTGGTTGTTCGATCTTCTTCTAATATACCTATCTGTTTGCAGAATCTACCGCCAGTGGCACATCCACACCTGTCATTCACGATTTATGCTGCCTTAGGGCTACACCTGTTGCTAGTCCCTTCTCGGTCATTCATTCCAGTAGCTCAACAGAGAATGCTGATGTGTTCAGTCCTAACTGCTGCCAATTCCCCTTTCTACTTTGCTAGTCTCTGGAATCTGTACCTTTTTATTTTAAGAGGTGATATGAGTGTTCCCTGCCTTAGAACATATACACCATGCCCCCTCCAGTGATGCCCTCAACTGATTTCCACTTCCAACTCCGCCAGTTGCCAGTACCTCAGCCAGCTTGCAGTGGTGACTCATGGTGTCCCAACCACTGAAACTCAGATGTGTTCTTTCCTTCAGTCCAGCTCACAGCCGGTTTCTACTTCACCATTTTCTACTTGGACCCATGCGTACAGCACATGCACAAGTGCCACCTCCATTTCTGCCCACCACCTTTTCCCCGTTTACCTGTCCTGGAACTGTGAGCCATCTGATCCCCTTCTGGATTTGAAGACTAGATGATAGCTGGCAACATTGAATGCACAAATCTTTTAACAAATCTTAACTTTTAGAAACCCACAATTCAGATACTTGTACCTGTTTTCCGAGTATACAATAAGCATGGGGATGCAAGTCAAAAGAGAGAGGATTATAGGCTATGAGACTGACTTTTTGGTTCAGTATTAGAATTTGGGGATGAGCGTGTTTCACTTGTGTCATTTTCATTTTTATCTGGCTTAACACTGATTTTAAATGTGAGTTTAAATGGGCAAGAACATTATTTTCTGAGCTTTCATTGATGTACTGTAAGATGCTATGGGACCATGGGGGTATTTTGCTGGTTTTCATTTAGGTTTCATACTTTAACTAGGGAGGAGCGAAGTTTTGTAGTTTTTGTCCTTGTGTAGCATGAGTAACATTTGTGAGAACTATACGTTATGTGTGCGCTACATTAGAGCTGCAGGCTGACTGGAAGCATTGCAAAAGTCAATATTTTCAAACAGTAAAACCCTATTTCCACGATCTGAACAGATATGATATAGCATACCTTTCACGTGTGATTGTCCAGTTTCTGTATGTCATGACGCGTATGTTGCTAGCAATTGAACATAGCACACATCTGCTTCAATAGTTCCAGCAAGACATTTCTGCCCCAACAGACTCCCCCGTGAAAGAAAGCTCAGCGGTTGTCATCTGTGTTAGGAAAACAGGAAATTATGTGCACTGGAGCAGCCCAATAATTGGGATCAACACAAGATTAAAACCCCATAATAAAAATTAAGTGGGCCTAGTCTTAACCTTTACTCTTTCAGACATTTACTGATAGGTCTGTGGACCAGTCCATCACTGATGGCATGGCAAATAAAGTTAGAGCCTCCCTACAATCATCAAGATGCTTACAAAGGGATGATCCTTGAAATATTAGTAAACTACCTAAAGTCTGTGCCAAGCCACAATGACCCCTGCTTTCAACCTTCCTCCACCTGCCATGAATGTGAGCATGTCTGTGTGGGTTTAATAATTACCCCCATGCTCATAGTTTTCAGTATGTATATTTTTTTCTTCAGCATTATTGTGCTCTTGCCCTTTCCAGGAAAAGGTTGGTCAGCTCGTTTCACTTGCAGGAGGAAATAATGTATCTTGTTTGCCCACCAAAATAAGTATAAATGTAGTCCTTTTTTATTTACTAGTAGCAGTTACTTATAATGTACGTATATCTATATTTGGAAGTTTCTTTCTTTCTATTATCAATGAACATGTTTTTCAGATTAAAAAAGGTTTCATGCTAGCCCATTCCATCTTCCCAAATTTGTGCTTAATAGCATATCATTAGTGGAAAATCTAAAAAACCTCAACCTCACACAACTACACAATGAAAGAAACAAATTAAAAAAATGTATCTTCAGAACAGAAGCCTCTTTTTTCCAAGCACAACTGGACAAGGTCAAAAACTGCCCCAAATAACTCTTCAACATCATCAGAAAATAAACATTTCCGAACAACATCCAATCCCAAGCCCTAATGCCAGAGTGGAACAGTGCAAAGACTTTGCAAAATTCTTCACTGACAATATCACAAGAACTGAACAATCGCTCAATGACGACAACCACATCAACAACTCTACACCAGGCACACACCAACAACCGACAATAGGCAGCAAGATGAACATAATATGCATACATCTTTTTCCTCAGACTTTGAAGAACAATGCAACATGGCAAGAATTCATAATTCACACAAGAAGATATAATTAAAACCATTTCACTCTTGAATCCCACATCTCACATTGCGGACCCCTCAGCCCTTATCAAGGAACTCGATTATGTCGGTACAAAGGCGTGTCAGGAAAAAACAATACCTGACTATCAAATAGTACAATCCCAGACCGTCTAAAGCTGGGACAGGTTATGCCAGTCCTCTAGAAACCAGCGGCTGGTCCAGAAGAACTGAACAATTTCCTTTGTGTAACCAACAAGCAAACACTTGCAAAACGTGTACTAACACATCTCAACCAACACATAGAAAACTATGATCTAAAGCGATTCTACAGCAAGCTAACCTTCCATACTACCTATACCATCCATTCCATACCACCAATATGCAGACAACACTCAACTCTTCTTAAAAATCCCCTCACTCAGAGACATCCTCCACCTGAACGAAACACTAAAGAAGTTCAACATTGGGTAAGCAATAACCACCTGAAACTCATCCCACTGAAAACGGATTTCAGTGCCCTCAGGGAAACTCACGGTCTAACTATCAATTATGATAAAACCGAGGTAATGCGATTATTTCCAAAAAAGACATCCTCCAATTACCGCGGGCAATTGTCTGACACAACAATAGAAGTAGTGACGAATAAAAGTACTTGGGAGTGATAATAGACACCAAAGGCACATTTAACACACAAAACAAGAAGCAATCAATAGAAGAGGTAATTCAATTGTGGCTGCTTTAAAATCAATTAAATACAACACTGCTGGCCCAAGCCTTATCCCACTGCTTCAAGTCTGGCAAGCAAAACTCATTCCGGCCATAACTTACGGGAATGAGTGTCTGAGGGGAAGAGATGCAGACATTTTAGACAGAATTGTCTCAAGAGCGGCTAGGATGATTTTCAATCTATCCAAGTATGTGTCGCCAGCCCAACTAAGGCTGGAATTCGGCCTGCAGAGCCAAGAAATCGACCGCAAAGGAGCCCACGTCAAGTGCTGGCATAAGAGCAAAAAGGCCGAAAGAGGTACACTGAACTCCCACCTATTGAACGAAATTCACTCAAAGAAGGAGTGTGCAACTATGAGCTACCTGACAGCATCAATAGACCATCTGGGCCTTGAGGATCTCTGGGCAGCCTCAGGGACCCATCAATGTTTTAAACAACTTGTAAAAAAAACTATCAAAAAACTATCCTTACTAGAATATAAGGCGGCTCTTACCAAAAGGGCCCACGGATGGTTCGTCGTGCAGAGCTACGTCAAGTCTTCTCCGCAATCCTATCTATGCGCAAAATTTAACAGGAGGAAGGAAGAAAAATACCTTCATTTTCGAATGGGCATTCTACCATCCCTGCTGCAACTTCCCCCCTGGAAACGATCTCTAGCCCAGACTATATGCCGCTTGTGCAGGGAAGTCGATGAGAGTGTAGTACACTTATTGCGCATCTGCGGGGTACTGCAACTTGAATAGCGGCAGCTATTGAAGCCCATCTTTCTAAGCAGGGGGATAAGTACATGCAGACAAGCAGTGAAGGCATGCCTCAGAGGTGGAGACGTACAGTTATTGTGTCGCTTTGTACGGTTTATGGAAGCGGCAGGGGCAAAAAACTCTTGTATTAAGTGACCAGCAATCCTCATCACTGTAACTAAAAGACTCTCCTAGTCCCACCTGTCAGTGAACATAAGTTATCCAGCTCACCTGCTATTCTGAAGATAGATGTTGGAGCACAACACGCATCAGAATCACACCACTATTGCTGTTCTTAAACTAACCGAACATTGGACATTCTTCAGTATTACCCCATTGTTGATGCTTCCAAACCATCCGAACATTGTACTGTTGTCCTCAAATAGAGGCCCAAAAACTGGCTTTCTTCTTTTTAGTCTTCATGATCCTTGTCCCTTTCCTAATTCTTTTAAGCTATTTTAAACAACAGTATCAGTAGACCTCTTGGAAAGCCGTTTGTACAAAGAATGGTCAAAAGACTTTTGCCAAATCACGGTATCTGACAAATGCTGCAGCAAGAAACGCTAGGTACAACTTCAAACTACTCACAAAGATACAGCCTTTCATCCCAGAGGAGGATATTGAAACCTTAATGCAATCCCTGCTTCTTTCTAGAGTGGACTACGGCAATGCAACTCTCACAGGCACATCTGACCCCTATGAGTGATGCACTGAATGCAGCAGCCAGACTCGTAACAAGAGACCGATGACATAATCACAGCACTCCAACACTAGCCAAATTCGAATGGCTCCCAAAAGAAGTAAGAAGCATTTTCAAAAAAGCCTTTATCACACACAAAGCCTTTCATATGGTTACCCCAAAATACCTATAAAAAACACTATGGGGGGGGGGAGTTTTGCATTCCATGAAGTACAGACTTGCTGCTACTGGCTCTGACCCAATTCAAAAAGGAAAACTCCCATGCATGATCTTTCTCCAGAATCTGGAACTTCGTCCCACTAGAGATCCAGACTAAACCATAAAGAAGCAACTTCATAAAAGTGTGAAAGCATTTTGGCTTGAAAGACTCCTAGGCAAAAAAGGAAGGTGGAACTGAATATCATTCCATGTCATGCGTTTTAGTGCATGGCCCATTGTAGTTTTCCTATGTTAGCCTAACTGTGCACGCTACAGGCCACATTTGCTCTGAACACAATACTATATGAACATGCTTATTGTTATGCCACATTGTACTTTCACACAGGAATTCTAGCTGTTTTCATGTTCTGTTCTTTCCTGGGATTTATTCTGAACACAGCACACACGGTCAAACAGTACTGTCCATTGTTATTTTGTTTTGGTTAGGCACTAGCACCTAGACACAAAAAATGAGTGCAGCTTTTGTTTGTGAGTGTATGAGCCTTGTCATATAGGCATGCACAGTAATGTAATAGAAAATCTCTCTATGTATGGGAGGAGAGCATAGCTGCACCTGAGATGTAGAAAGTCCACCTGTGTTTGTTAAGGTACGGGGTCTGCTACTAATCCTAGAGATCTTTATTATATAATCACTCTGCTTCTGTAGAAGGGGAGGGGGTTAGGCTAATCGGTCTTACAATATGACAGGGCTTTTCATAATATATGGTTTACTGACTATGCTGAAGATAATTTTGTTAGGCGTTTGTTTTAAAATTGTGGCAATAATATTGCATTCTAGAGCACAATAATTTTATTAATCATTTTAAACTTCCTTTGTGTCTCTCTTATATGTTATTGTGGACAAGTATGAGTGTGAGAGCGAAAGGGGGTGTCCTGTTCCCACAATCCCTGAGCGGGTCGGGAGTGTTGTGTTCTGGGGTATCAATTCACTTGTCTCTCTGGATATAGGTATGAGGGCTAGTGAGACACTATAGCTAATCTGACTCAGGCTCATGGCGACTGAGGTGGTATGGTGACTGTCCCTGCATACTAATGTTCTATGGTCCCAAACATAGTTATTTTCCTGAGCAGAATTCCTGTAACACCCATGTAGCAATCAAAACAAACACTACAGCAGACCATCCTATAGAACATCAAATGTATGTGTAATCACTGTATCTAATCAGACACTGACTCTCAAAGACCCTAGCCCAAAAGAGGCAAGAGAACCCTTAACACACCCCCTCCAAAGATATGATTGTCAGGAATCCAGTAAGGACTATACACTGGGATATTGGACATCTATCCAACAATGTAACGCATACATAAGTATATATGTAGTACGGTGTAAATTTAGAATCTATGTAATGACCTGTAGAGGTGGGAAATGATTTTACTGCACAACTCTCTGATACCCTAAGGTAAGGTTTGTGCTATGTAAAAAACCTCTCAAATAAACTAATAAACCAATTTTACTCATTGTATGGTCAAACAACATTAACAAAAATTTGGTTTGTTATTGTTTAAAAGAGAAACATCAGCAACCAAGTTTTAAATTTTAATCAAAAGGCATGCCCATCAAAGAAGAAAGGACATCCCCCGAGAAGTCAGACGTCCTCAACCAGGCATAGTCTAAGGGCTACCGACGTGCTAATCGTTCATCTCAGTGAGGCGGTGGTATACAGTCCACAACGGATTGTGAATTTGGCAATGTCTTTCCTGTCTGCAACTTCCTGAGAGAGAACAGCCCAGGCATCCTCCGGGCACTGAGGCAGCACCTGCATGACTGTATCCCAGAGAGTATGAGAGTATTGGCCCAAGAGGCAAGTGGTATTCACCGACCTCAATGACAAGCTAAAGGAAATAAACGCCCTCTTCCCAAAGTGGTCCAGCTTCTTTGATTCCCTATCTAGGGGAACAGAAGGGAATGCACCTTTTGAAGATGAGGCTTGAATGACCAAGCTCTCAGAGGAGGGATGTTGCGCCAGGAACGCTGGAACCCGGAGCGGCGAAGTGGCAGTGGGCGATCGTCCCACCCATGGTGGACCCAGTGCTGGGCTTGGACCAAGTGCCCAGCAAGATGTCTGTGACGGCCTTAGTGAACGACAATAGGGGTTCAGCAGTAGAAGCCGTATGCTGAAGCTCCTCTGTCAGGAGGTTAATCCTGACTGCCACCATAGGGAGCTTGAGGCAGAAGACCTCAGCTGCCCTCCTCACCACCACAGCATAAGAAGCCCACTCTTCCATAGCCACGGTAGGGGAGAATGCAATCCAGTGTCAGGGGAAGTGTCAGACCATTGGCATCACCCAGGTCCATTCATCAGTCCATTTCTTTATGTTGGCCAGTTAAAGAGTCCAGTGGCCCCCTCCGAGTCCTCTCCCTCACCTTCTTGCCCAAAATGAATGCCAGGAATGAACGCAAGGACAAAAGGGGTCTCAACAGAGTCTTGGCCAAAGCCGTCGGTGTCAAAGGCCTAGGGCACCCAACCGACTCCGCTGCGCCTGAAGGTGCACCAGCGCTGCTGGGCTGCCCAAAAATGAGGTACAGGGCCTCATAAAATGTCTGGATTTGGGCAGGAGTGGCTCTGGCTCACGGAAAGGCATGAAGGTGTGGAGTTGTCTTAGCAGGAGGCTCCGGGGACGAAGCTCTTGAGCGACCATGCTTTGGCTGACAGACAGGGAGAAGTCAACGAACGACTGTGCTTCTTCGATTTCTTGTTGTCTTTGACTGACTTACCTGACCCCCCAGACGACTTGGAGTGTGACAAGGAGTGTGGGCTCTGCGACCGTTCAGGAGACCTTCCCCTCAAACAAGTATAGGAGCAATGTGAAACCGAGCGCCAGGTTCCCAACATCGTTCAGGATTGCTCCTGCAAAGCCTTTGGGTTCATGGCATTTGGGGCACAATTTCGGGTCGTGGTCGCGCTTCAGACACCAGAGGCACACGAGGTGTGGATCCGTCACGGACATTATCCGGTGACAGAAACCACAGGGGTTGAAGCCGGTTCTTCGTTGGGACATCCTTGACCACCAGGAATCTAAGATTCGAGAAGAAGTCGAAAAAAAGTTAGTCAAAAAGTGGTTAGGGGTAGCTCTCTCCGGATCTGCGCTGAGGTTGGCACGAAAAAGGAAAGAATTGATGTCAGCATGCATGGGCGCCATCTATATAGGTACCACAACGTCATCCCAGCCCCCACGACACCGACGGACACGGAGCCATCCGGCGCCACCTACCGACGTGCAGGTGTATTGCTGACAAAATATCTTGCGATCCAGACTGACACCTGGGGGAAGTTTTAAGGAAAGGAATGTACAACTAACAGTCTCTTTCAGACTCTGCTATTCTGTTTGCTTGTCTCCATCTTGGGTGCACTCTTAAATTCTCAAATATCACGCCTCCAGAATCATGTTGTGAAAAATGTCTAATGTCTTTAGTGCTGAACGCACAGCACCTTTGCTGTCTGTTTCTATTGGTCTAAAACGTTCACACTCCTGTAATGCCTCATTGTTCGAATCTCACTCCCAGTAACTAATTGTTAAGAGGATAGTCTCAGTGGCCCTCCTTCAAATACTGTATTTTGTCCTAATCCTCCAAAACAAAGAAACACATGCTAGACATTTTAAATAGTTCTGATGTGTTCGCTTACTTGCAGGTAGTACACAAGACATCAGTCAACTTGTTCATTATTACTTATTAACTTAACATTATGCTGGTAGACACACACTATAAGAATAAAGACACGAAGGTAGGGCTCTAATGCCCACACTTACCACCCTGGAACCTGTTGCAGGAAAGCGAGAGCTTCGGAGAATAAGCCTTTTGAAAGAAGTTAAATAATATGTTTTTCTTTTTTGGAATGCAAGTGTTTACAAAATGACTAATGCCCTTCATTCGAGCCATTTCTGCCTCTTTTTCGCTCTCCTAATACCACTTATCTCTCCACTATGGATAAAGACAATCTGCACAGTTGGGCATTATCTCTAAAATGTCATTAGCGATGTATTTTTTTTCTTCAGTGTGATTACATTGAGTGGATATTCTTTGCTAAAGCTCATTGTTACCGCACCATTGTTGCCCATGGAGTTCTCATTAAATACAAAAATCATTTTACAAAAGTTAATCCAAGGCCATGAGTTTAAATCTTTTTGTGTCAGCAATCACATTTATTATTCATTGTCAACTTTGTGAGGAAAACTGGAGCGCAAATATAATTTACAGGGCCATAGTATTAGGAGCAGAAAATTCACTAATGTATGTGTTTTACAAGACCGCAGAAAATTCAGTATATAAATTGTAAAATTAAGTGCAAGAAGGGTAAGGGGAGGATACTGTATTTATTGGGATGGGGCTGAAAACATGAACTTCTGGCATGAACCGATGCAGCGTTCACTCATTTCGCATCTGTACGCGGAGTTATAGGCAATGGGAAATTAAACATTTCAAAACGTTTTAGGTAGAGTGGAAGCTGAACTTTTTCCTGAGAGAATGTTACTAGGATATCAACAATAGTATATTAATTTATTGTAAGGATATAGTTGTCTGTTGACAGACTTGCTGTTACCAACACTTTAACATATGCTTAAACTGGGATTTAGGTATGGATGGCCCTTGCTTATTATTTGATGGTTTTCCTGTCTATTTCAGCTCATGATCCAATGAATTTACTCTCTATTTCAGTGTTTGGACTTCTGAGCAGAATATTGTAGTCTTACCATGTTTTGATTGGTTGTGTTGGATTCTTCCACTGTTGACGCTTGGGAATTTTTTTTTTTCATTTGCATGTTTCCATAGCATTTGACTTTTAGCACTCAGTAAGAGGCCATGTGTCTTCATCTTTCCTTTTGTGTGTCCGCATCGAGTTGCTCCCTTCCACCAACATGTCCTCCCCTTAAATGTCGGCTTTTCATTGCTCCCGCCATCTCCTTCCCATAGATGCCTCCTGCCCTCTGTCCGTCGTTGCGTCCTTATGCCTGCAGTGCGGCCTAAATCTGAAAAGTGCACTCAGACAACACACTTAAGCACTGATTATAGAAATCCATAATGTTAGTCCCCACTACCCCCTCCATAGTGTGTTGCCACTGGTTTTGGGATTCCAGTGAAGTCACTGCCCACATCCCTCTCTATGCCAGCAGAGCCCATTCTGGCTGCCAGAGAAAGCCCCACCTCTATGTCCCATCTTCCTCTACATGCCAATGTAACTGCTTTCTCCTGTGAATTATTAATTTTGGGACTCATCAGCTAGGGGAAAACTACATTTGGCTACAGTATTTTTTTTTAGGTTTATCTTCCTGAAATGAAGACACAGGCAAAACCTGTAACTATGCAGATACTAACATGTGACCTATGTGGTTGAATGGAAGTAGCAATGTGTTAACGGAACATTTAACACGTATAAAACATCTTGTCTCTTGCTGACGTGGTTATTAAACCAGAAGATAAGGGTGGCGGAACAGAGTTGCATAACAAATCAGAATAAAATAAGGAAATGTACAGACAACTGAACACCACAAACCACTACAAAAAAATCTAAGTGACCCAACCCAATCAATAAAAAACAGATATTCACTACTACTAAAACTTGACTTGATGAGAGCTGGATAAGTCAAAAAGCATATTCTTTCTTGAATAAATGTACCTGCACAGTTACAGCTATCTACATCTTGCCAAAGATGCACAAAAATACCACTCAGCCTCCAGGACGCCGCATGATGTCAGGTTGTAGTTCAATCCTTAAACCTTTGGCACAATATGTTGATTTTTTATTTTATTAAACCATTTGTTGACCAAAATCCTTGACATTTCCAGGACAGTACTTCAGTAATCAACTTAATTTAAAGTTTCCCTTTCAACAAGACAACTGACGTACTAGTTTCCATGGATATTGCAAGTCTGTACACAAACAGCCCCCAATCTGATACTCTCATAATCATGGGGAAATTACTGGAAACAAGAACATATCAACATTCATTTCTGATGTCAGCCGGTTTAATCCTTATTCATTTATCAAAAGATAATCATAAAAGTACATCATTAAAAAAAAACATGTTTTGTCTATAGGTACAATCAAATTGATAGAATCATTTATTTTCTTATGTTTAAACCGTAACATCCAAGTTCATATTGGTACATCATCATAAAATCAAGCCTTAAAAATTACACATAAAAAATCTGATACTACTTTTCAAAATTTCCATGGATCATGTCATGTCCTTTCTGCTAGATACTCATGGTTTTTCTCATTTTGATTGCTTTCAAGATAAACAGGGTAACACCATACCAAGTCAAGGGGTCTCCCAGTGTCACCAGGAGTTACATTGCTACTTTATGTGACCTGATATTATGGGTGAGAAAAAGCGGTTTCAAATAAAAACATCTAAAATTCCTATAAAAATTACAAAATAGCAAAAAATGCATTGTACTTTGCCTGCTCCTGTTGTCACATGGACAAAGCACATCTTCAGACGGATGAAGCTGCATTGCAGGAAAAGCTACAAGATAATGAGCAATGCCACATCTTCATCTAATTAACACAAACAGATGATGAGCATAGGTCACGCATGACAAGTAATTTATTGTGCTAGCCTCTATTCTATGTAATATATACTGTGTAACAATAGATTTGTTCTTTTCCGCCTTGAGTCTCAGATCCAACCTAAGTTCTAGGAATGTGTTTTTGATCTCTTTTTTTGTGTACATCAGAGTTTTAGAAGTTTCTGACCATATTGTTACCTTATACAAATTTTCCAGGGAGGAATTAATATATGACAACCATGGTATTTTGAGTACGTCATGCAATTTAAGGCAATCTTAAATAATTTCTTTTGTAACAGCAGTTTCTTCCCTTTTCCATACTGAGTCCCAAAATACTAATGGCTGTACTGATAGTAGGTGTTCGATAAACTGAAGGCACACCTCATGATGAGCAATGGTGTTTGAGGCAGATGGTGGAAGATAAGGCAAGCATTTCAGAAAGAGGTTTTCCTGTATTTGCAAGACCTTGTTATTTGTATAACCCCATAGCCCTGTCCAATTAAGGGCTATGCTTGCACCTTTGGCTTTATATAAAGCTACCATCTCCTGAATCAGCCGGCTCCCTAGTTTGGAAACAAATTTTAAAATTTTAAATAAAAGGTTTCTTCCTTCGATTATCAGATCGTCCTGTATCGTCCTGTGCTCCATATTACTGTTAAAAATTCCGGAAAAATGGTTTACCAATTTATCCGCAGAGACAAAGGAACAAAACTCCGGGATGTTATCGTTCTTCAAAAATGGGGCATTATCTACATCCCAAAAGAGTTTATTATTTTTAGTTTTTGCTGCTGTGGTCAAATGTTCCCATGCCTCTTCCTTTAATATCTTTTTTCCGGGCAGATACAGCTATCTTATACTCTCGACGTAGGGTTTGAATGGTAGACAATTCTCTTGGTGATTTAGAGAGAGCATGCTTTAGGTCCCTAAGGGCTTTAGTGCAGGCACCGTCAAACCAACCCTTCCTTTTACTACATGATGGTCCGGGGGTTTTAGTGAGGATTGCCTTAATCAATTGTGTAATGGTACAGAAATTCTCAATCAATAACACTGGTGTATTTCTTCCTGTAAACAGTATGTGATTTCCCTTCGGTCAGAGTCCACCATTTTTCTCATTACTAAAGATGAGTCAACACTGGACCATTTTATTCTAATCCTGTTTGTCCCAACCATATTTATTATGTGGTGCTATATCATAAACATCAGTCTTTTTACCCCAAAAGAAAAAGGATAATTTTAACAAATTATGATCGCTAAATGGGGAAGGAACTACATTAAGATTACCACACAAACCAACAGCAAATACAGATACCAGTACATGATCAATAGTGGATTGTGGATTCCTCCCTATAAATGATGGGTATAAACACCCATTATGGTCACTGTCCCCCCTTAAAGAGTTGTAAATCATATTTTGCAATCATTTGATTGAGTGCTTCCCCATAGTCGTTATGACTAAAATGGTCAATTTCCTCACCGACATTTAAGCAACCGCAGGACATTGAGCTTAGGTCCACCGCATGCAACTAAATTAAAATCTCCAGCCCAAAATATAACATGCTCTGTATTGAATATGGACAAGAATTTTTCCAAGCCCTGATCAAGGGCTGCTACCAGGTTGCCTCTTGAAGAATCGAAGACGTTATTATAAAAATTTACAATTATCAAGTCCTTCCGATCCTTTTTGCTAAACTATACCAACTGTGCGTGGGGACCCACTGTTACAACCTTTTTGATATTAACCGATAATTTGTTATGTAAATGTAAATGTATGTGTTTTTTGTAAAGCGCACTGCTGCCGAGGCGTCGTGGCGCTGTAGACCGCAGGGGAACCCGTCCTGGCTATCCCTGTGAGATGGTCCCTCATGGGTATCTCCAAGGTGAAACCAGGCATCCCCGGCGAATGTGGGGGGCCGTTGTGGTGACGAGGCAAGCTAATGCCCAGAGTTGCCGAGTGAGAACCCTGGTTAGAGTAGGCACCGAGGCGAGAATTATCGAGTCCGCTGGCCCTGGTCCAAAACCCTGCTGCGTCGGGAATTGAACCCTGGTCCTGGGCCGTCCTCTGCTTCCGGGTCTGCTGCCTCTAACCAGTGAGCCACAC
Organism: Triturus cristatus; assembly: GCF_964204655.1. NCBI lineage: Eukaryota > Metazoa > Chordata > Amphibia > Caudata > Salamandridae > Triturus > Triturus cristatus. The sequence goes on along the minus strand of NC_140595.1, from coordinate 345,000,019 downwards.
TACTCCATTATTGTTAGACACAAGAATTTGTAAGCCCCCCTTTGCTCGACCAGCTTGTGATCTAATAGCTGCTAAAAGAAAGGGAGGAGTACCCTTCAATGTGTATCAGGTTAGCACACCAGGTCTCTTGTAAACATATGATATCATAGTTAGAGATGAAAGTAACCCAGTCAGCTATTTGTGCCTTGCCTGCCAGCCCATGCACATTCCAGGTAGCCTTTGTTATAGAGTGTCTCTGTACAGTTTGTTTGTGATACCATTATACGATCATTAAAATTATCGTCATTACTAATTATGCCATTTTTATCTACTACCGGCCCTTCGGTAGTACAGTCCTGCATACTCACTATGTGTGTATTGGTTATCATGGGATGCTTCGTTTGATGGCTAACCTTAGAAACATCCGGTTGCTGATCCCTGAAGGCCCCCGCACCACTTGGGCCGGTACTGAGTCATTCATTTTCATCTAATCCGCTAAGTGCTTCGTATCTATTATGCATTATGAAGGCCGGGGCTCTGCTGGGGTGCAAGCTTTGGGTGGGCCTCTCAGTTTGGAAATCCAATGCGTTGATCAGTACCCCTCAAGTGGCGGTAAAAAAAAAACAATGGGAGTATGCTCATAGCTGCAGACCCAACAGGAACAGTCTTGATCCTATTAAGAATACCTTCTGCAATTCTGGGGTTTCTAAAATTAATTATAACACAGTCACCCCTATGCTCTTTTGCCAACAGGCCAATCCACACTACTCTCCTTGTGAGCAAGATCTCATTAGCTCTACTAGGGGAGAATAAGTGTTCTTTGCTTAACCAGTGGACTACCTTGTGAGTCAAGCATTCTGTGGTTTCCATAGACCCTTCTTCAGGTGGCGGGACGTTAACCAAAATTACCACATACGGACAACTTGCGGGTGGTAGATTGATAGTAACTAGGTCTTGTGAGGGTGAACTCTTCCCAGTGCTATGAGGTTGTTGATTAGGACCTTGGTGATGTACTGTCCTCTGCCCCCCCTTGTAGCATTACTGCTGGATCTAGATACATCACTGGTCCTCATCACATCTGAATTGGGTCCAGTGGCTCCCTCCAAATTGGAGGGCTGGCCACTGGGGTTTATACTCTGATCCCTACCTACTGGTCTACAATTCTCATCCTGTTTGCGTCCGAATCCCTCATTAACTTTTTTCATTTCTTCCTCCACCCTACATAGCCTTTCTTTAAGTGGATTTACTATTTTGTTAACAACAGCAGATAAGTTGTCCAAAAATAGTGCCCAAATTTGTGAGTTCATTTGATTGTGGTCATCAGAGTCTTCTCCCAATATTATGAGCTCATCAGGAGTTCGGGGATGATCGGGGACTTTCGCTTCCATTTAGCAGCCGGTTTTTGGGTTCTATTAGGGCTCTTTCTGCCCTTTTAGATGTTACTTCCGGGGTAACATGTAGCGGTCCCTGTTCGCATGTGGATGTTGTGGGTGTTGTAGAAATCTGGTCATTGTTGGTACTATCACCTCTTATTTGAACGACTTGGTCTATTTCCTCATTGAACATTCCCTCGCCAGTAATTATTGTGTTTATGCTGGTAGCACACCTCCTATCATCAAACCCTCCATCCTGGCCGAATGAGGTAATCGACAGGCGCCGCTCTGCCATATCGATTTCTTTAGTTAGAACTCCTACGGCACGGGCCAAATAGCTGTCAATGGTGGTAGGCCACTTTGGTGTGTTTAAAGGGTCAGTCACAGATTGCTTACTCGCCACCATCTTCTTCCTGCCCATCTCTTAGACAAATATCCCCTAACCGAGTCAACAGGTGTGTTTAATTGAAGCTTGCTCTATTTTGCGGTTTCGATATTTCAAAGACACAGGCACAGCAGGGTCATATATGGGCTTTGCGACAAAAACTAGGTTAAAACAGGAAGCGTTTTTTCTTACTCACAGTTTGGTGGTATGACTTGCTGGATGTCCACTCTGCATATCGCTGATGGAAAAGAAATCCAAGGGGGGTGGCCCTGCCCTGGCCCCCAGAGGCAGAAGCAGCAGGTTCAAGCATTGGGGCTCACAAGCCCTTTCAAATTAGATATCAAAAAGGCTCACGACAATGCCAAATAATTGGTGTACTGTTGGCTCTCACTCCTTTCGCGGCCCGCGCCGCCTCCCATCTCCGGCCGCAGGCCGTGGCGTCTGCCTGCTGCTGGGGTGGTCGGTGTAATGCCTTGCGGGGCGCCAAGGCCGCAGTACCCCCAGCCGCTCACCTGTATTCCATTGCAGGGCAGGAGAGGGCCTGCTTCACCCTGCATCCAGGCATGGCCGCGCTGAAAGACTGGGCCCGGGAGCGGCTCCTCTACAGAAGGCAGGCCTCCGTGCCCGCGCGGGTCGGATGCACGGCCGGCGTGGTTCGCGTTCACAGTCACCGCAGGGTCATCGTTGTCTCCCCAGCACTCTCTGCAGTGTGTGCTTTGCTGGTGCTGCCGGCACCAAGCGAGATTCAGCCACGGGGTCTCCCCACCCCCTCCAGTAGAATCACCGTCTGGCCGCGTGCGTCGCCTCTTGTTCTCCGGCGACTTAATTGTTCTGAGCAGCCCCCATCTCAACATGCAGCACCGGGAGCCTCCGGTCCATACAGCCCGCAACCACGGCCTCACGACACCTCTGATGTCATTTATCATCGACTGCGCCAACATAGCTCTCAGCAAACATTATTGAATCTTTGAGGGACAATTCTATGTACAAACCAAAGGAGAAGTTATGGGTAAAGTTTTGCACCAAAAATATCAACCTCCATGTAGCTGAAATTAAAAAACAATACATTTACCACCCAGACAACCCCTACAATTCTAACACGTCCAATTGGGTTAGATATATTGATGACATCCTCCTGATTTGGCACAGCGATGTTTTCCTGCTTCTTAACCTTCATGAATGTCTCAAATCCCTCAACACAAAATGTGGTATTTATTTTGGAACATAGCTCTAAAAGCATTAACTTTCTTAATCTTACAATTAAAGAAACTGGCTCATTGTACACGAAAGCTACAGCTAGAAACACTCTGTGTAAATATATTAGCCATTACCTTCAAAGTGTAAAGGACAACCTCCCATGTGGGCAATTTGTACACCTTAGGTACAATTGTAGCAAAAAACAGACTACTTTTCAGAAGCCAAAAAACTCAGAGTAAAAGTCAAAACTGGTAGATACTCCAAAGGAATACTGGGAATTTCAATGAAAAGAGCCAGGTATAACCACAGGGAATCCTCTATTGCAAATCAACGAAAAACCTAAAGGAACTAGATTGGTGTGTGTCTCTACCTTTGGTACCTTATCAACAAAATAAAGAAAGTCGCCCAGAAACATTAGCACGTGTTAAACAACAATGCTCGCTTTTAAACGTGGTTCTAATCTAAGAGATAGACTAGTTACAGCCTAGTAGGAACCAAACTAAGCATCTATTCCGCAAAGCTTTGGCCTGCAGCACATAATCAGCCACTACTATTGTAGTAATTGTATGGCATGCAGTAGCCACAATGTTCTGAAGTCATTCACTATATTTGGTATGAGTTTTGCAATCAAGCAATTTTCCATTTGCAATACCAAGAATGTAATGTACTGTATTCAATGCCCATGTTCGCTACCATACATCCGGAAAACCACACGAGATTTGTTAGTACATTCTACAGCATTAATTTCGAAACACGTCGTACAGAACAAGCCTCTCTTGTTTGACCACTATTCAACACAAAAACATTTCACCATAGAGAATGAAAGGTGGGTCACTGAGGTAATAAAAACCACAAGAAACAACAATGTTGACCATCTCCTTTAACGGCATGAGAATCCATGTATATTCGAAACTAAATAGTGTTGTCAAAGGTCTGAGTAAAGCAGTTGAATGATCTCTTATAGCAATGTTACAGCACTGACTTATCTTTCTCATGATGAAGTAATTGAACTGATGCAGTTCAATGTATCGGTTCCTAATTTTGTTATCACAATATCAAGTACATGCTTGAGGGTTACACAGTTAACATTGAGAAGCATCCATTGTCTCGCCTCGGTAGATATTTCAATATGGCTGTATTTAGAACCAGCATTTGTTACTATCTAACGGTGTAAATATTTTTTATACTCTGTCATACCAATGAATCATGCCACACATGTTTTTTAGTTTTCTTTTTTTGACACACTCAATAAATACTCATTTTTTATCAATCATTTATTTTTTCTTAATCAACACACCCGCAACCAATCGCGATTATCGACCTTTCTATTTGGAACAGCATGTCCTTTCAAATTATGCGTTGCCAGTCTATTCACTTTTTATCAGAAAGAACAACACCATTGCTGTGGTTGATCTTCACAGTTGTTCTGAAAAAAGATCCTTCATTTTGTCAAGGTGACACCACGAGCTACATTTCTTACAGAGAATACAGACACTTGCTCAAGAAACAGTTTAGTGGCAGAAATATCACAATAACTGTGTGTGGGGACCAATTTATTTCCACCTCTAGAATGAATAGGTTAGCTAGGGAATTTTATCTTGGTGTAGTAAATCCTAAGTAGGAGCACACTACCGGGAGTTCATAAAAGGAGTGCAAGGCCAAGTTCCAAACCCAAGAAGTACTGTAGACAATTTAAGTAGAGAAGAGAACCTGACAATGCCATGTGCAGGATAAGTACAGGAGTAAAAGTAATCAAGAAGGTTGGGCTCAGTGAACATAGTAGAGATCTGCGAGAAGCCATATAATTGAGGAAGATAATACATTGAGGAATTAGGCAAAGGGGTACATGAACCAGGTTTAATTTAATGTAAATTCACCAAAGCCTCTGCAATTTGAGGCATATGACAGTTGGATTGACCAATTCTAGAATTTCAAAAGGAGCTAAAAAATTAAGATTATATTTTTAGTTGGACCTGCACTAGGTAAACCAGATGATGACAACCAAACTCTCTGACCAACCAGATATTCAGGAGTGCTACTACAACTGTCATAGGCAGAGATACAAATATGTTCTTTTGCTTCCTTTAGATTATCAATTATATAACTGAGTATGGTCAGAGATTTCATAAACCAGATGATCCTTTAAAAAACTCAGTGACCCTCGGAGTGCATACCGTAAATTGTAAAATGAGAAAAGAAAAAGAGAATCTAGTTGCAAAATGAACAGCATTATTCCATGCAATTTCCACAGAGGCAATAACACCTTCCAATTAAAGAGAGCCAATTTAACATAACACCAGAGATACTGTTCTGAAATTTTGGTTTGCCCTTGGTCTGAGAGTCAAACCCCGATGACAGAGCTTGTTGAATTGCCAGGCCAAAGGAATATCCAAAGACTAGAAACATATTGTCCGCCATGATCAGAAATGATCTCAGTGGGAATATCATGCAAACAAACAATATCATGTAAAAAAAACAAAGTGTGTGTTTTCAAGTATGGTTGGGGAACCAGGTAATGAAATGAAATGTATTACTGAAAGTATCAGCAGTTCTATAATAACTGGACAACCTTCAGAACAAGGTAAATTGTTGACAAAATCAGTAGAAATGACTTGCCAATGGCGAATGGCTATATTCCACCATGTGGCTAAGTGGTTTTTGACTACATGGACTAGAACATTTACATCAGGAACCATTTCCGGAAACAGAATTGATTTGAAGAGGAAGCAGTAAAGACAGCTGAGGGAAGGCAGCTGTTGTAGGGTTTCACTGCACCTCATTGAAGAAGTCACCATCTCTCACCACCAAAGTACACCTTTTGAAGTAACAGCAGAAAGGCAATACAAATTCTGAAGGCAGTACGCTATGACAGTTTTAGCATATACTGCAGAATAACACCCAGACCAGTAAACTCTATAGTCCTCATGGAGGGAGAGGGGGTCAACCAATGAGGAAAGGCAGCAGTCCCTACCCTCCTGGGACCTCCATAGCAGAGCAGCAGGCAGGTGTGATTCTTTTTTAAATTAATGTTTGGTGCTTGTTTGAAAATTTGGTAATGAGTGTTGTGAATGGTTGTGTGTCAAAATGTGAGGCGGCTATATCAAATAATGTGAGCCCTCTTAGATCATTTCCCAAGGGTTAGGTTATCGTACGCTGCCCCAACGCCTCGTATTAGGACTGGAGATAACATTTCCAAGGCATATCGGGTTCATAGGGGCACGAGACAAGGTTGCCCCCTGTCCCCTATGCTCTTTATACTAGCAGTCGAACCACTTGCATACAAACTGCGCATGTCAGCCCCTGATTGAGGCATACCGATAGGCCGGTGACACACGCCGCAGCGCTATACGCTGATGACATCATATTGTATTCATGAGATATATGCAGTGGCATTCCTACTGCGACAGCAGCCTTTGAGGAGTTTGGACGGGTGTCTGATCTCCACATAAACTTTGATAAATCAGCGGCATACTTCTTCCACTATCGGGAGACCGCATGTAGGATAGGCTATGGGCATAGCGAGTTACAGGTGGCTCCGGTTAAGTTTAAAGATCTGGGTGTGCACAGATATAGAACACAGCAAGATATAATAGATAGCAATATACAGAGGGCAATAAATGCGCTGCACACTCAAATAGCGTTTTGGACCACACTGCCGTTATCAGTCATGGGGCGCCTAGCCATCGCTAAGATGGCAGTGCTGTCTAGAGTGCTGTACTATTTCACGACAATCACGATTTTTCTCCCGGCGAACACATTTAGTGTACTGGACTCCTTACTGATAGAGCTAGTGTGGGGCACACGTAGGAGAAGAGTGGCGCTCAGTAAGTTGTAACTACCGCCCACCGCAGGAGGGGTGGGAGCTCCCAATTTCAGGGCTTATTGTATGGCGAGCCAGTTACAATGGCTTTCATTCTGGCTTGTGGGCCGTAACCTGCAGGAGATCGGGTACACAACCAGGATGTTGCCGCAAGGTAAATTACACGATAAGCGTCCAATTGCTACTACGGACTCACCACTACTGCAAATAGCATTGAAATACTGGAAATTCGCCAACCGGTATACATGCTCACATGAACCATACGCTCCAAATATTCCTTTTATAGGACTACCTATCCCATCAGGAATAGTCATGCAGAGGCAGATAGCAGGATGGGAGGCTAAGGGAATAAAAAGAGTGGGAACATTATTCCAGGTGGGTACATTAGTATCGCACGCTGACTTCACCATCACTAACGGATTAACGGACACCTTGTTCCTCTTACGGGACTATCTCACTGTGTGAAACAGCTGTGGGCCCCAGCTGGACAGGAGCAACCCATGAATGACTTTGTGCACATGCTCCATTTAATGGGCAAGGGTAGACATTTAACAAAATGGCTTTATGTGGGTATAAGAGGAGCAGTACCATCATCCCTCGTGGCACTGCGGATGAAATGGGAAGCAGATTTAACAGAGGGACTGACAGACCAAGACTCGGCAAGAATGCTGGCATACCCAAAGGTTGTGTCCCGCAATGCGCGGTTCAAATGTACAAAATTTTTGATTCTTCAGAGAGCATACCTCACTCCACATAGCCTTCACAAAATGTTCCCTGCCGCCCCCCCCCCCCCCCCCCCCCAATTGCCCGCGCTGCGTTGAGGCAGATGCCGGGTTTGTACATATGCTATAGTCATGTCCATCGCTATCTCATTATTGGGTGCAGATTGCGCGTGTGCGTACTGATATCATAGGGGATAATACCTGGAATGAGGTGAGGAACTGTTTGCTGGGGCTATACCGCCAACCCAAAGGGAATAAGGTACAAGCGTGTTTTGCCCACCTTGCGCTCCTACTAGCGAAGAGGCAGATAACTAGACGATGGAAGGCAGCTAGACCACCCAGCCTAGAGTCCTGGAGGGAGGAAGTGATAAAATGGAGTCTCGCTGAAAGCGCTGCGATGCGCAGAGAAGAACAGAGAGGACTGAGAAAGATTCCAATACCAATGGCATGGGATGTGCTGTGTGAGGTGTTTAAAAGCTGGGAGGAACCAACACCAGTAGACGTAGCGTGAGCATGGCTGCAGCTGAGAGAGGATATGATGGGGACAGTGGCTGCTCATATGATGCCCCTGAGCGCCCCAGGTAGGGGTGGATTATGTCCCAAGTCCTGAATTTTGTACAGGTCTTTATGCCTAATGTTGCTATTTTATACCAACAGAAGAGAGGTGCACCACACGAGAAACTTAAGAACACAGAATTCATTTGTAATTATAAAATTTCTTCAGAGATCATTCCTTATATTCATTTTATTTTCATTTTTATGATAATTCCAAGAGACATGACATTCAGTTCATATGACTCTACAGAAAGATGAAAATAAAATGAATATAAGGAATGATCTCTGAAGAAATTTTATAATTACAAATGAATTCTGTGTTCTTAAGTTTCTCGTGTGGTGCACCTCTCTTCTGTTGGTATATACTCTGATTCCTAAGGGAATAGGCATTGTAACAGTGGGTGCCACTGAGTGTGCACACGATTTTCCCTTAAAATAGAGGGTTAGTACTGGGAGAGTTACATTAGGTTAGGTGCTGGTCAATTGAAGGCTCCACTGTTATTGCTGTTATAAATAATGTTGCTATTTTACTCTGTCAGTCAGGTGGATGCAGACAGTGCCCTCAGTTAGGGTAACTGCAGGTGGGGGGTGGGAGGAGGGATCCAGGATAGTTGCATTGTTTTCTTAAGCATACTGATGTTTTCACAATGTAAGACAAAATATAGACTGGAATACTGGCTGTGAAGTGCTGTATACCCAATGAAGTATTGTTGTTGTGAAACTGCGCACACTGTAATGTTGTACTGGCACTTTGTTAATGAACGTGTTAGCTGCGTGCGCAACAGCAAGCCTCACGTTGTGCATTGTGATTTATTGTGATTATGGAAAATTGTTTTTTATTTTATAATTGGAAAACTTAATAAAGTTTGTGATAAAAAAAAGTGAATGGTTGTGTGTGTGTGTGTGTGAGTGAGTGCAGAAGATGTGAGTGTGTGTATGTGTGTGTGTGTGTATACCGTCTGCCCCCCTTCCTCCTAAAATTACTGTCCGCCACTGCGTGGTTATCAACATAGTGCAGGAGGGGTGTGACAAGCCTCACAATGTGGCAGGGGGATGGGGCAAGCAACAATGCAAGAGAATGGCAGGGGAGTGGGGCAATAAGCAATACGGGAAGAGGGCGGTGAGATGGGGCAAGCAACAACAAGTCAGAGCTGAGGCAATCAACATGTTGGGTGGGGCAAGCAACAACATGAGCGGGGGTATGGGACAAGTATTGTGAGGGAAATGGGGTAAGGAACAATGCAGGAGGGTGGTGGGGTTACCACGGACAGCAGGAGAAGGGCAGGAGGGTGCAAGCAACATGAGGGACCGTGAGATCTGGTAGGAGGAGGCAAAGAACACAATGGAAAGCGGAAGGAAGGTAGAAGGAGGCAAGCAGCATGACAGGCAATGGAAGCGCGAGCAGTGTACGGATACTGAGCAAAGAAGTCAACCAACAGTTAGCAATGAGCAGCAGGCCCTGGCAAACTGCTCGGCTTCCCCCCCAGGAGGGAAGGGGGAAGCGGCCGAGCAGTTTGCTAGGGCCGATTTCGGCCCCTGGAGGGCCAATTTTGTTACAGGGGGCCGACATTGCCGACCCCCGGTAACAAAAACGGGCCCCCAGCGGCAGAAACCGGCCCCCACCCTAGCGGCCCTACGAGGAAACACCCGATGCCCGCTACGGCCAGTCTGGCCCTGATGAGCAGACTCCAACCCCGCCCCTCCCCCATATAGGTCAACAAAATGTCTTGAAAGCGACATCACCTGCACATCTGGTATGATATCTAAAAAAGCTGCATTCCAGCAATCAGAATAAATATTTCTGTCGAAGGTAAAACTGCTTTTTACAGAGGTAACTCTTAGTTATATCTCTGTTGTGATCACTTAAACAGAACTAGTTTGCATGCTGGTTTGATTTGTTGCATGGGGCCTTCTGCCACTTTATTCCCAGAACAATTTATTGATTGTCCAAAACAACGCTCTCCGAATGTGCCCACATTTTTCCTGAACCCAGACTTACGGAAAGAGGATTCATTTTATACAATAAGATACGAGAAAGCGATTAAGTGTCAAAGCGGTTGTAGCATCAGAAAATAGCTGCTCTTCTTATTTCCGGTTATTTTTTTATGCGCCGATCCCTACAGGATATTCATTGACATTTCCAGTGCGTGAAACACATGGTAATGGTCCGGCCTCTTCGCAGCGCGATGCATTATAGTCCATTAGTTGGTGCAGTTGTGGTTTGCCTTACACTATTACACATCAATGTACTGACATGTGTGAAACAAGGTATCCAAAACCTCATCTCAATACGGTGAGCCGAGAATACCTGCTGAGCCATGAATATTATAGTGCGGCTGTTTTCATGTGTGTGTGACTCTTGCAAAGCATAATATTTCCACCTGGACACGAACCACCGCGCGTTGCATGAACAAGTCCTAAAAATATCAATTTCCGGAGCAGCAGGTGCAGGGTTGTCGTTAACTTTGCCTGGAGAGACGGTGACTTGGCTCTTCTGCATCTGACATGTTATACAGTATATGACTAAACACGCAGTCCCACCGCGATCTGGGTGCATTATTTGCATTTAACATAACGCTGCCAGTGGAATGGTTTTGCGTGTTTGGGGGATTGAGAGATATTTTATCAAACTACTGGTGTTGTTTTGTGTCAGTTTCAGAACTGACAGCCGGGGCCGCTGCTTTTCAGACGAGAAATAGGCCTCGATTGAGGCATTGTGTTCTAAGCATATTATTAAAAAGACTTGTGTTCTGCACTAAAAAGGAGTATTCTGGGAGCAGAAATGCGCTGCGGAAAAATGGAGTGTTGGAAATTGTTCTTTAAATATTTTATTTTATATTTCTTGAGCAAAGCCGTAGGGGACGAGGTTTTCCCAGCTGTACATTATAAGGATATTGCAAGTCACTGAAGGGTTCAAGTCCCCGTAGAGGGACTAGAGTGGTATCAGAGTGCTCCCAGAACTCTCAGGAGAGTTTAAAAAAAAATAAAGTTATCTGCATAAAATATGTATTTTTATGTTCCCTGCTGCCTGTCTGGATTCAAGCGGCAGTGCGGCCTTGCCTCCATGGCATGTACAATGGCAGTGGAGACCCTTAGGAATGAAAGGGGTGATTATGAGGTGGTTGAGTACAATCTCTCTAGAGCTCCTCTCCTTTAAGGCCTGGTGTTAGCCAAGGCCATTTGGTTTTACTAAAATTATATGTATAATATTCTTACTTACAGGCACTTTCAGCAAGACATCGCCATCGATTAGACTGATATTGTGTCACTCACATTTTTCTTCCGCCCACTACAGCATACAGTTTGCGGGAGTGGGTCAACCCTCTTCAATAATTGGCTAACTCCACTGTGAGCGACAGCATGCAGCTCTTTCGCAAGGAACACAGCCACAGACAGTTACTTTCAGTACCAGGGACTACTATAAGAATGTGCGCCAACATTATTGTGGCAGAAACTATTTTTATTTTTAGCAATCTTTTACTTTTTATTATTAGACTGACATTGGCAGAGCAACGTCTCCTTCAATGAAATCAAATTTAAGAAAACATGACAAAACAAACTAAGAACGCAATAATTGACAAAGCCAAAAGGCTGGCAGCCCACATGAATATTGGGTATGCACTCCCGGGTCTGGTATTAACTAGGCCTCAGCCAAATAAACCCTAGCCCTCTGTTTTTCGCACTGTTCCTGGTTTCTGTGTGGAAAAGCACCACAACCAAATGTTGGGAGCCCATCCTGACCGCATTCATTTTTTTGCCCACCTTTGGTTGTCTGTGGTGGTCTCACAGTTTGTTGCATTTTTTCAGAGGCTGCAAGAAGGCAGCAGCCGAGAGCTGATCCAGTCTGTCTTGCCTTTGTAAATATCTGTGGGAGGGACAGCTAATGGCTTTGATGCATTTGGGAGCTGGTCCTGCCCAGAAGCAAAAGTAGGGGTTGGTGCTCCTGAGCAGTTGACCAGCTCCTGGCCTACACCAACAGAAGGAGTGAATTGAAGGAGGGTGGGGAGAGTATGACCGGGTGACTCTCCACGAAGAAAGGGAGATCCATGGGAGGAATAAACCCAATCAGAGTCCCAGTAGCTATGGTTGAATAGGAGAAAAGTCCTTGGTTGTGAGTGGTGATACAGGAACCGAGGTGTTGTGAGGTCAATAATAGATTATTAATGTCAACTGTTTGTGTAATGTTCTCACTGTAGGCACCTTCAGATATCAGAACGTGCTGGTAAAAGGAACCTTCAGATATCAGATCGTGCTGGTAAAAGGAAATGCATATCCTTATATGTGCATCCGTGCGCTAACAATCGGTAAAGTGAATCTATGTTTGGAACATGAGCGCTTAACAAAATGCCAAGATATTGTCTATCGGACGAATGTTCACTGACTATACACTCTGTATCATGGCAACAACATAGAATTATGACAGAGGCTACTGTTCTTTTGGTTTAAGTGAGACATGCTTGAGAGTATTTGAAAAAGTTATGCCTGTGTAAGATATTTATTTATTTATTTATTTTATCAATTTATAGGGCGCAACAGCTACCCAAAAAGGGTTTCCCGGCGCCTAGACACAGCTAGTATGAGGGCAGAAAGAGGGAGGTGACAGTTGAGTGTTTATTATTCAAACAGCCAGGTCTTAACAAGCTTTCTGAACCTAGGATAGTTTCCTTCCTTTCGGATACAGGGGGGGAGCGTGTTCCAAAGGGAGGGTCCCAGATAGGCAAAGGATCTGCCACCTGTTCTTGCTCGTTTAAACCTTGGTATGCAGAAACAGGCTGCCGTCTGCGACCGGAGGTTTCTCTTAGGCGTATAGAGGGAGGCAAGAGATTGGAGATATTTTGGTGCAGTACCCGCTTTAATTCTGAACATATAGTTCAGGGCTTTGAAGCGGATTCTGCTTTCGATCCCGAGCCAATGAAGATTCCTACGATGGTTCGAAACTCCGGAGTTCTTCGGGATATTGCAGAGTAGCCTGACCGCTGCATTTTGCACTACCTGTAGTCGTCCGATCACAGATTTGTTTGCGCCCAGGTACAAAATGTTGCCGTAGTCAAGCCTAGATGTGATAAGGGCATTGACTACGGTCTTTTGCGTTGACACGGGCAGCATCCAAAGGATCTTCCTCAACCATTTAATTATGGTGAGACATAGGCTGGTTACTTTACTGGCCTGTTTGTTCATGGATAGGGAGTTGTCCAGTATAAAACCCAAATTACGGGCATGGGCCACCGGGATAGGAAAGGCGCCCATCTGATCAGGCCAATGTACGGAATTCCAGAGCTCTTGATCTTTTCCCAAAATCAGTATTTCCGTCTTGTCACCGTTTAGTTTTAACTGTTTTTTTGTCATCCAGTTCAAGATTTTTAATAGTCCTTCCTTAAGTAACGAAGGGGAGTGAGGACAAGATTCAGAAAGGGAGAAGACGATTTGGGAGTCGTCAGCGTAGTTCATAAGCGTTAGACCTGATTTTTCAACAAGGTCGGCCAGAGGTTTTAGATACATATTAAAAAATAAAGGGCTAAGGATGGACCCCTGAGGCACTCCATGCAATGCAGGTAGGGTGTCTGAGACGGCTTGTGTAGATGCGATCTGGAAGGTTCGATTAGCCAGGAAGGATCTTATCCAATCCAAAGCCTTTCCTCGTACACCATTTGTATACAACACTTTAATAAGAGTTTCATGGGAGATGGTGTCGAACGCCGCACTTAGGTCCAATAACACGAGCGCGACCGTGTGACCTTGGTCGAGAAGCTTTCTGATGTGTTCAGTGACACCAAGCAGAGCGGTTTCTGTGGAGAAGCCAGCCCTGAAACCAGATTGCGAAGAGTGGAGTAGAGAATTTTCTTCTGCAAAATTGGCTAGAGCAGAGTGTACGTGTCTTTCTAGACATTTAGAAAAAGCTGGGAGCAGAGATATTCTTCTATAATTGGCCAGTATTTCTGGGTTTGCAGTTGGCTTTTTCAGAAGGGGTGTCACCATGGCATGCTTCCATAAGGCTGGGACAGTAGCCAGGTCGAGGGATGAATTTAAGAGATTAGCAATGATCACCAATGAGTGGTCATCCAGTTTTTTAATGATTTTGATAGGGATGGGGTCCCTGGGGGAGCCGGATTTAATAGTTTTAAGGATTCCTTTCAGTTTATCTACTTTTGTGTGAAAAGAGAACTGTCACTTTAAGTACTTTCAGCAGAGATGCAACATTCGAACCATCATGGAGTCTCAGCTTCTGATCTACTCCCCAGAGTAGCTATAAACCAGGTAAAATAAATAAATGTAGTGGCCGAAGATTCTCTAAGTTGCCAGCTGCTGGTGCTGCAAATGCTGCCAGATACCAAGGCTGCCGAATAGTCATTCCAACTCCACCACCCTGCCTTTCCTGTCTACTTATCTCATAGTTGCAGGTTCCTTTCAATTTTTGCTTGCTTCTTTGTCGTTATTTACGGTCCATCTGTTCCTCCATTTTTCTGCCCGGCTCTCTTTGTTGCGGGTCAAAATACAATTTTTAAAATAGGTTCTAGTCCCCAGAAAATAAGTTCTAGTCCCCTGAAACGAGTGTCCGTGCCCCCGCCCCCCAGCACAAATTAAACACTACATAATGCACATGGGAGAAAAGATGTGAAATGGTTTTAGTCATTTTAAACAGGGCTGCATGATCTTTGATTGCACTGGACCAGCCAGTTTCAGCAAGAATGCTTTCAGGGGGTTCAGTAGCACCGTTTACAGAAGGCTGCTATACATTCAGTGGAACACGTCCAACTCTTCTGAGCAGCACTGCTGGGCTTCTAGGAGGACAAAACTTACAACTGCACAACACGAGAGCTTCAGGAAAACTGTGCCCTAATATTGGCATGGTACACAGTCACCGCGTGAGGGCTGTAAGCCTCTAATCGCACTACATGGACAATGGTTGAATGTCTCATTAAAGAGACAAAGATTTGAATGAGCATGTCATCTGAGCTCCCCATTTCCACTTATTGATGTGTGGAGTTGTCACTTTACCTAAACTCTCTGATGAAGGAAAATTGACTGACATCACCCCGGCTTTGCCTGCTCTTCAGAATTATTTCTGTTAGGAGGGCATGGCCATGCAGGTGCCGAGCCGTGGCTCCTCATCCCAGCTCATCCTTCAGATCCAAGTTTCCCACAGAAGAAAAAAAAAACGAAAATGGCCTTAACCAAAAAAATCAACCCAGAAGGAAATGGAAAAAGGTAGCATTCCCAGACTAAAGGAGCAACAAGTGGGAGAAGCATTAGAAACAGTGGAGCACTGTCCTTTAGAGGCATAATTAACAGGAACAGCACTTAGACAGTGTAAGCAGCACCACATAAGGTGCAACTGGAATGAAGATAGTTGAAGACTTCTCATGAAGTAAAGGTACACAGTAAGAAGGAGCATAGCCAGCTTTCTTTGCCCACAAAGCGCGCACTGAAAAGCATCAGGGATGCAACCTTCCAAAGCACAAAATGCAGCAGAGCTGTTGCGGTTTAGGCAGCTGAACTGCATCCTACCCTCATTCACAAAGATGAATGCAGACAGAGAAGTGCAAGCTTCCTTTACATGCAGACCTGGTACAATACAGTCAGAGAAAGCTTCCCTCATACACTAGACAGCTGCAGAATAGTTCACTGCAGATCACGATTCCCAACCACACAAACAAGGAAAAGCACTGGCAGCAGTAGTGCAAGCTTCCTTTTCACACATCTTTAACATGTTCACTATAGAGAACAATAATTAAAGCTTTAATTACACAAAGAAAGGATGTAGACAGACAGCAGGGGCATAGGCTGAAGAACCAGAACCTTTTGGACCTGGCGGCGCAGGGTACGCCTTAATCTCCTGGATTCTCCTGCTTAGCTACACAGAGACACGGGGACACTCTGTCGGCGTAAAAGATCAGATTTATTAGCTGCAGCTAGTACAGTTGTCCCAGAAGTACACGTGGTAGGTTCTCAGGAGACTGCCACTTCACTCCGTGGCGCACAGTCTTATATACCACATAGGTGAAATATACATTAACCAAATACACACCCAGAACATAAAGAAAAGAGCCAATAAGAAAAGTTGTAAAACAGGACAGCACCAATAGGAAAGGTTTGAAAACAAAGTATCAGATGACTCGAAGAAGCCTTTCCTTCAACTATGTTTGTCACCCCTCCTTCAAACTAATTTATTAACAGATCCACAACTAACTTGCAGGTGGCGAGATACGTTTGTGTGGATTGGAGGACAGTTGTGAAACGAGAGAATGCTAGCAGAGGACAGCGAAGGCCAGACGATAAGATAAAGTCAGAGGAGAATAGTGTGAATCAACAGATAGTTGAGATGGGGATTAGAAAAACCAGACAGGGATTAGTGTACTTGAGCAAACCTAACACCATCTTTGCAAATAGAGGCAGAAGGCTAATTTTGACACGAAGCTGCAGAAAAAGCAGAAAAAGACTTCGATCGTCGTGCTGCCTGAGTGAGGGCAACACAAGATGGCGGTGGAGCACAAAATGGCGGGTCGATACGATCACAATCGAAAATCGAAGTTCTTCAGACCCTCCTTTTGCCAGAACTCAGGCAAGATACACAGACTCACATTAATCTGAGTCAATGTCGATGGCCATAAGGTCATCGAGCTGTTGCTGTAGTATCATTCTGATATTCTCTGTTCTTTGTGACTTGGGTTTAGGGATGCACATAGTAGCACAAAGGTCGCAAATGGCGGGGCCACAGTGCATACAAAGGAAACAAGAGAATACGATGGCTAAAACTACTAAGGAATGTCAATACTTTCCAACCCCATTTGGACAGTAGTCCCCAAAACCACTCCAAAAATGACCAATCTCCTTCGTCCTGATGAACCGACTCAGAGATCATGTGTAACTTAGAGATAGCTTGGTATACTGTTGGAGCGTCGTTAGGTATGAAAATACAGCAACTTGACCCGATCAATTTGCATACTCCACCACGGTCTGCAAGAACAAAGTCTAAGGCAACTCGGTTTTGGAAAGTCATAAGACGATCTGCCTGTAGTTCTGCCGTGATATTACTTAACGTTACAACAAACAATTGATGGACGGAATGCTGACAATGCAGACATTCTCCCCCAGTCAAGAGATCTGGGTTAAATCCATCGTTCTTTTGCCCACTACACCACCCCAGTTTAGACATGGCCATATGCAAATCTGTCTTGACCCTGTGCCTCATGGGAACAGTCCAGCCCGAACTGCCAAGCCATGTCTTCCCTGGACCGGAATCAAGCATCCTAGGACCGGTTTCTGGCTATCAGCCGTCATCAGTCAGGATAGCTTGACTCCAGTGGCGTAGTGAGCACGGGTCCCACGTCGGGGAATACCCATCCCACTTAGGGCGAAAAGCGTTACAACAAACAATTGATGGACGGAATGCTGACAATGCTGACATTCTCCCCCAGTCAAGAGATCTGGGTTAAATCCATCGTTCTTTTGCCCACTACACCACCCCAGTTTAGACATGGCCATATGCAAATCAGTCTTGACCCTGTGCCTCATGGGAACAGTCCAGCCCGAACTGCCAAGCCATGTCTTCCCTGGACCGGAATCAAGCATCCTAGGACCGGTTTCTGGCTATCAGCTGTCATCAGCCAGGATAGCTTGACTCCAGTGGCGTAGTGAGCACGGGTCCCACGTCTGGGAATACCCATCCCACTTAGGGCGAAAAGCGTTACAACAAACAATTGATGGACGGAATGCTGACAATGCAGACATTCTCCCCCAGTCAAGAGATCTGGGTTAAATCCATCGTTCTTTTGCCCACTACACCACCCCAGTTTAGACATGGCCATATGCAAATCAGTCTTGACCCTGTGCCTCATGGGAACAGTCCAGCCCGAACTGCCAAGCCATGTCTTCCCTGGACCGGAATCAAGCATCCTAGGACCGGTTTCTGGCTATCAGCCGTCATCAGCCAGGATAGCTTGACTCCAGTGGCGTAGTGAGCACGGGTCCCACTTCTGGGAATACCAATCCCACTTAGGGCGAAAAGCGTTACAACAAACAATTGATGGACGGAATGCTGACAATGCAGACATTCTCAACCAGTCAAGAGATCTGGGTTAAATCCATCGTTCTTTTGCCCACTACACCACCCCAGTTTAGACATGGCCATATGCAAATCAGTCTTGACCCTGTGCCTCATGGGAACAGTCCAGCCCGAACTGCCAAGCCATGTCTTCCCTGGACCGAAATCAAGCATCCTAGGACCGGTTTCTGGCTATCAGCCGTCATCAGCCAGGATAGCTTGACTCCAGTGGCGTAGTGAGCACGGGTCCCACGTCTGGGAATACCCATCCCACTTAGGGCGAAAAGCGTTACAACAAACAATTGATGGATGGAATGCTGACAATGCAGACATTCTCCCCCAGTCAAGAGATCTGGGTTAAATCCATCGTTCTTTTGCCCACTACACCACCCCAGTTTAGACATGGCCATATGCAAATCAGTCTTGACCCTGTGCCTCATGGGAACAGTCCAGCCCAAACTGCCAAGCCATGTCTTCCCTGGACCGGAATCAAGCATCCTAGGACCGGTTTCTGGCTATCAGCCGTCATCAGCCAGGATAGCTTGACTCCAGTGGCGTAGTGAGCACGGGTCCCACGTCTGGGAATACCCATCCCACTTAGGGCGAAAAGCGTTACAACAAACAATTGATGGATGGAATGCTGACAATGCAGACATTCTCCCCCAGTCAAGAGATCTGGGTTAAATCCATCGTTCTTTCGCCCACTACACCACCCCAGTTTAGACATATGCAAATCAGTCTTGACCCTGTGCCTCATGGGAACAGTCCAGCCCGAACTGCCAAGCCATGTCTTCCCTGGACCGGAATCAAGCATCCTAGGACCGGTTTCTGGCTATCAGCCGACATCAGCCAGGATAGCTTGACTCCAGTGGTGTAGTGAGCACGGGTCCCACGTCTGAAATGCCAGAAACCGGTCCTAGGAAGCTTGTTTCCGGTCCAGGGAAGGCATGGCTTGGCAGTTCGGGTTGGACTGTTCCCATGAGGCACAGGGTCAGACTGATTTGCATATGGCCATGTCTGAACTGGGGTGGCAGAGTGGGCTAAAGAACGGTGATGGATCAAACCCAGATCTGTTGACTGGGTGTGAGTGTTTGATTGGTTCTGATGCTCCGTCCATCACCACCCCCTTTTGTACCGCTTTGTTCGCCATAAGTTGGCAGGGTATGCTCAGACGTGAGTCCCTTGCTCACTTTGCCACTGGATTCAAGCAAGCCTGGCTGAAGACGGCTGAAATGCCAGAAACCGGTCCTAGGAAGCTTGTTTCCGGTCCAGGGAAGGCATGGCTTGGCAGTTCGGATTGGACTGTTCCCATGAGGCACAGGGTCAGACTGATTTGCATATGGCCATGTCTGAACTGGGGTGGCAGAGTGGGCTAAAGAACGGTGATGGATCAAACCCAGATCTGTTGACTGGGTGTGAGTGTTTGATTGGTTCTGATGCTCCGTCCATCACCACCCCCTTTTGTACCGCTTTGTTCGCCATAAGTTGGCAGGGTATGCTCAGACGTGAGTCCCTTGCTCACTTTGCCACTGGATTCAAGCAAGCCTGGCTGAAGACGGCTGAAATGCCAGAAACCGGTCCTAGGAAGCTTGTTTCCGGTCCAGGGAAGGCACGGCTTGGCAGTTCGGGTTGGACTGTTCCCATGAGGCACAGGGTCAGACTGATTTGCATATGGCCATGTCTGAACTGGGGTGGCAGAGTGGGCTAAAGAACGGTGATGGATCAAACCCAGATCTGTTGACTGGGTGTGAGTGTTTGATTGGTTCTGATGCTCTGTCCATCACCACCCCCTTTTGTACCGCTTTGTTCGCCATAAGTTGGCAGGGTATGCTCAGACGTGAGTCCCTTGCTCACTTTGCCACTGGATTCAAGCAAGCCTGGCTGAAGACGGCTGAAATGCCAGAAACCGGTCCTAGGAAGCTTGTTTCCGGTCCAGGGAAGGCATGGCTTGGCAGTTCGGGTTGGACTGTTCCCATGAGGCACAGGGTCAGACTGATTTGCATATGGCCATGTCTGAACTGGGGTGGCAGAGTGGGCTAAAGAACGGTGATGGATCAAACCCAGATCTGTTGACTGGGTGTGAGTGTTTGATTGGTTCTGATGCTCCGTCCATCACCACCCCCTTTTGTACCGCTTTGTTCGCCATAAGTTGGCAGGGTATGCTCAGACGTGAGTCCCTTTTTAACATCTTCATGACTCCATTGGCGGTACTGGCGGAGTCGATGGGTGCCCAGATCATATCATACGCTGACGACACCCAGCTCCTCTTCACCTGCAAGAAGGGCATGGAGTTTGACGGGGATAGCATCCGTGGTTGCCTTGGGGCTGTCTTCAACTGGTTTCAGAGGAGCAGCCTCAAGTGCAACCCTGATAAATCCGAGGTGCTCTTCTTCGGCTGTCAGGCAGAACCGCCCTGGCAGGAATGGTGGCCGGTTTGCATGTCCCCCCCTTCCTCTTCCTCTTTGGTCGCTAAAAACCTTGGGGTCAAAATCGATAACACCCTGGCTCTGAAAACACAGATCACAGGTCTCACGGGTACCTGTTTTGGTCTGCTTAAAATGATGCGTAAATTCCTTCCTTTGCTCCCTTTAGCCCACAGGAAGCTGACAGTACAAGCTCTGATCTGTTCTAGGCTTGACTATTCAAATGTCCTCTACCTGGGTTTGCCGGATTATCTCTTGCATAAACTCCAGGTTGTACATAATTCTGCGGCAAGAGCCATCTTCGGCCTACCCCGGCATGCCAGATCATCTGAGTTGCTTTCCTTCCTTCACTGGCTTCCTATCAAGAAGCGAATCACATTCAAAGCTCTTACACTGGCCCATAAGGCACTCCATTCGGTGGGGGCCTCCTACATTCAGAAACGGCTTTCTTTCTACAAACCCACCAGATCTCTCCGGTCGGAAAATCTTGGCCTGGCAATGGTGCCTCCCATTAGGAAAGTCAGAATAGGTGGACGTTCCTTTAAATATCTCGCCCCCAAACTATGGAACTCCCTTCCTGTTGATCTCCGCCGCATTCACAACCTGTTTGCCTTTAGAAAGGCCTTGAAAACCTGGCTTTTTAATCAGTAATTCTGTTATGTTTCTGTTGTCTTTTCCCTTTTCTCAGTAATGGGTCAGAAAGCGCCGGGACACTCCTTGGAGTAGCCGTGCGCTATATAAGTTACCCATTAACATAACATAACATAACTTTGCCACTGGATTCAAGCAAGCCTGGCTGAAGACGGCTGAAATGCCAGAAACCGATCCTAGGAAGCTTGTTTCCGGTCCAGGGAAGGCATGGCTTGGCAGTTCGGGTTGGACTGTTCCCATGAGGCACAGGGTCAGACTGATTTGCATATGGCCATGTCTGAACTGGGGTGGCAGAGTGGGCTAAAGAACGGTGATGGATCAAACCCAGATCTGTTGACTGGGTGTGAGTGTTTGATTGGTTCTGATGCTCCGTCCATCACCACCCCCTTTTGTACCGCTTTGTTCCCCATAAGTTGGCAGGGTATGCTCAGACGTGAGTCCCTTGCTCACTTTGCTACTGGATTCAATCAAGCCTGGCTGAAGACGGCTGAAATGCCAGAAACCGGTCCTAGGAAGCTTGTTTCCGGTCCAGGGAAGGCATGGCTTGGCAGTTCGGGTTGGACTGTTCCCATGAGGCACAGGGTCAGACTGATTTGCATATGGCCATGTCTGAACTGGGGTGGCAGAGTGGGCTAAAGAACGGTGATGGATCAAACCCAGATCTGTTGACTGGGTGTGAGTGTTTGATTGGTTCTGATGCTCCGTCCATCACCACCCCCTTTTGCACCGCTGTGATATTACTTAAGGCTCCTACAGTGATGTCTATGGTGGTTTCTTTGACACAAACCAATTGCCTTATATTTCTGCTGTTGGCCATTGGACCCCAAAAAGGAAGAAATCCTTTGAGGAAATCTCCTCCCTCTTCTCCTGCTGTGTCCTTGGAATTAATAATTCCTCTGCCATACCTGTTTCGATGATGATTTGCAGAAGCGGTGTATGTAGGGGGAAGAAGGAAAGCTATATAGCAAGTACCGGAGAAACCAGTCGGCAACCATGTGTAAGCCCTATTATAACAAATGAAATATGTTCCTTGAGACGGCACTAGAGGAGGCGAGTTTTGAGAGGAGTAGACATATGTGTGGGAACAGCTATTTCTTTGTACAGTGTCAGCAGACTGACCATTTATCTGTAAACAGAAATTACCCTGATGTGGTATAGTCCAAATCGGTGGAGATTTTCCTTTTTTAACTTTATCACTAAGGCTAGTGACATAATGGGTGACATTCCAGTTAGTGTACGCTTTTCTTTCGTCAATGGAGATCTTACTATTTTCCATGATTTTAGCCATAGCTACCATTGCTTTTATCAACGAACTATGACTAAAATCCGGATCACTAACACGTGAACTAACGGATCGTCTGAATTTGCTTTGATAGGCATTGGAGAAGATAACAAAATAAGCCCAAAGCAGAACCTTCATAGGAGAACGGAAGGACAAAATACGGCATTCCTTTTTCTACGGTATGTGGCATGAGTCCACACACCCAACAGTCAGTTGTATTGATCACTAATTGATGTTGATGTAACAACTGGACAAATGAGTTATTATAATATTCAGTTCTCATAGTGAGTTCATGTTGAGGAAGTGTATGAAATAGATGTGGAGAGACAGTAGAAGAAGACGAAGAGGTAGAAGGAGAGACAACTTTTTGCTGCAGGGCAATAACAATCCAATTTATACACGCCAAAAGAATACACAATAATATAATATTACATAAACCAATACCACAGCGACTATACATTTCTTTACAATGATTCTTTTTATCTGTACTTTCTCTTTTGCCTAATGTAGTCTCCATCTTTCTAAGTGGATGCTCACGGCAATCTTCCTCAATCACTTAGTCACGATTGTCTGCCGTCCTATGACACTGCAAGTCCTGCAGACCTATTGCCACTACTCAGGTCGCAACTAAGACTCCTACCGTGACCTTGCAACCGGGACAGAATACTACATAGGAGAGAGAAATCTTAAGAGTTCTTTGGTCTAGGTCTCAAATTATAATGTTCTTTATCAGATATTGTTTGGTCTTGGAACAATGTTCATGGATTTGTCGTATTCAAGCGACGATGTGATGGTATTGCTTCCTGAAGAATGTCGTCGTCCTTTTTCTCAGACAATGTTCCATTCAGGTGTCCATCACTGAAAGGTACGAATCGTGGAACTTTCTCACTTTCAGAGTCACCAACACCCATACAAACCCACCGATCGAAAGGTAGAGGCAAAGGCACTTTCTTACAATGCACACCGTGAATCCAATTTTTCTTTCCTTCGACTTTGACTGCTGTTCTCATAGTTAAAAGTACTAACCGAGGCTCCTTCCACCTGGGCTCCAAATTTTTCGTCCTTTGGAAATTCTTTGTACAGACCCAATCACCTGGTCGGATGGAATGACCTGGGTCTGTGGAAACCTCCGGTAAAGCACTCTGAACCTGTTGATGGAGAACACGCAATTTAGTCGTAAGGTCATGCAAATAGTCAATCAACATTGGATATGGTAAGTCTGAGTATTTCTTAGGGCGAGGGACTCCCCATACATTAGCCGGGCGTCCAAAAACCACTTCGTAAGGGTTAAGTCCCAAACGAGAGTGTACTGCAGTTCGGGTGGACAGAAGAGCCAATGGTAAAGCATCGGGCCAATTGAGTCCTGTACTAGCCTGAACTTTCGCTAGTTTTAACTTTAGTGTACCGTTGTAGCATTCTACTAAACCCGCTGACTGTGGATGATTTGCCGCATGGAACTTTTGCTTGATACCAAGACCCGCACAAACTTTTTGCATGACTTGGCCTACAAATTTACTCCCATTGTCACTCCAGACAATGCGCGGCAAACTAAACCTATGGAAAAATTCTTTTAGTAGAACTTTAGCTGTGGATAAGGCTGTATTGTCTTTTAGAGGGTATGCTTCTATCCATCTTGAAAAGGTGCATACTACCACCAGAACATATTTGAGGTTGTTGCATCGCTCCATATGAATATAATCGATCTGCAGCACCTCAAATGGATATGTCGGAGGAGCAAAGTGACGTGCCGGAGTTGGGGTTCCCTTTCCTGGATTGTACATCAAACAAACAATACAATGTTTCACTACATTGTCTGCACACTTCGGGATTCCTTCATTTTGCCACCCTAGAGCCAGAAGCTTGCATATACCTTTTGCACTTAGGTGAGCTGGACCATGCGCCATAGTGACTATTGGCAGTACATAGGCGTCTGGTAACAGCCAACGTTGGTGCTCAGACAATTCCACCCAACATCCCATCTCATCCAACATTCCTGTACTTTCTTTCCACTTGCTCAACTCTTTCTCTGTAGCCTCTTTCTGAATCGCTCTTACACTTTCCTCTGTATCCTCATACATTCCTCTCTCTCTAACCCAATTCGCAGGACCTGCCACATACATTCAACTTGTAGCGTCTCTCGCTGTCTTTTTCGCTACTCCATCTGCAAATGCATTTCCTCGACCAACATTATCTGTAATCTTTTTGTGTGCACTACACTTTACAATTGCTATTTGGGCAGGCAAAGAAAGTGACTCAAGAAGATCAGTCACTAATTGACCATGTTGTATTTTAGTGCCATGAGAAGTAAAGAAACCCCTTTCTTTCCAAAGACGTCCAAAATTAAACGCTACACCAAAGGCGTATTGACTGTCGGTGTACACGTTCACTCTCTTTCCTTTTGACAACACACATGCTCTCGTTAAAGCTATCAATTCTGCTGCTTGGGCTGAATTGTGTCTGATACGTGCGGTTTCCACAACTGTATGTAAAGTAGTAACAGCATAGGCTGAAACGGTATCTCCATTAGGAAGCTTGAAACAAGAACCATCCACCCATAGAATTCCATCCGGATTGTTTAGCGGCGTATCTTTCAGATCAATTCTTCCTTTTGTCTCTTCCTCGGTACGGAGGAAACAATCATGTTGTTCTTGGTCATCTTTGTCTACTGGAAGAGGCAACAAAGTAGCTGGATTTAAAGTATTACATCGTTTGATGTGCACGTGACTAGCCAAAAGCGTCAACTCATATCCAGACAAACGAGCACTCGTAAGATGCTGCGTTTTTGTTCGGTTTAGTAAGGTATCCACTGCATGCGGCACCATAACAATAAGTGTGTTATCTAACACTATTCCAGCAGACTGTCGAAAAGAAATCGCTGCTGCTGCTGTTGCTTTGAGACAACTAGGCAATGCTTTAGCTACTGGGTCCAACGTAGCCGAAAAATATGCACATGGCCGCTGTTTGTCTCCAAATCGCTGCGTTAAAACTGACAACGCACAACCTTCTTTTTCATAAATGTAGAGTGTGAAGGGCTTACTGTAATCGGGAGTACCCAATACAGGAGCGGAACATAGAGCAGTACGTAAGTCAGTAAAACTCCTCTGACATTCATCAGTCCATGGAAGGGGCTGAGGCGTATCTTTCAAAGTGAGTGCCAACAAAGGCTTGGCCCACAAAGAGAAGTTAGGGATCCACTGTCTACAATAAGAAGTAATACCCAGAAAGGCACGTACCTCTCTTTGTGTGGATGGCACAGACATTTGCGCAATCACCTGAATTTGTTCTGGGGTTAATCGTCGTCCCTCCTTTGATAGGAGATGACCCAAATAGGTAACCTCTCGACGAACATATTGTAGTTTTGAAGGTGAAACCTTATGATTCAGATCAAACAGATGGCGTAACAATGCAACAGTCACATCTTTGCAAATATCTTCTGAATCAGCAGCAATCAACAAGTCATCCATGTATTGGATAAGAGCAGCACCAGACGCCAAATGAAAAGCATCAAGATGACATTTTAAAGCTTGACTGTAAATAGAGGGACTTTCACAATAGCCCTGAGGTGCGCTTAAACCGGAAGCTTCGGCCTCCAAGAGAGAAGCCAAAAATATCCCTACTCTCTTCAGCATTGGGAATACTAAAGAAGGCATTCTTTAGATCGATAACAGAAAACCAAGTCGCTGTGGAAGGTATCATCGTCAACAAAGCACTGATATCTGGGACTACAGGAAATTGTGGTACAACAATTTTGTTTACCTCCCGAAGATCAATTACGAAACGATATACAGGAGGCTGAGAAGGATCAGTTCGTTTAAGAACAGGAAGAATAGGACTATTGCATATGTTACCTCTCGTTTCCTCAACCACACCCTTCTGAATCAAATCATGAATGATTTCCAAAAGCGCTTTTTCACCTTCAGTGGAAATTCTATACTGCGGAATACGTGGCAATTCAACATTAGGCTTGAGAGTGACAACATAAGGTGGAATCTCAAGACAACCCACATCGTTCGGACCCGTGGCCCAAAGCGTTGCCAGAAGAGAAAGCAATTCAGGTGGAAACTGATCTTTGGACAAATACATTGGAGAGATCGGTTTTTGTCCTAAAGTAAGATATACACCAGAAGGAGAACAATATATCGTAGCATGCATTCTTTTCTTTTTTTTTTTTTAAATTCTTTATTATTTTTTAACAGACACAACCCCAACCCACCCCCCACCCCCTTCTCAGGCAAAATAATTCTTTATAATAATATTTACATACAAAAAAAAAGGAATATACATACAAACATATATTAAGTACTTAATTCAGTATCTTTAAGATTTTAGCCATTGTGTTAGAGGATCCCATATCTCTAATCCTTTTGCCCTCTTATTTTTCCCTTTTCTCCTATATATAGCTAATTCCAGGCTATGTGTCGCTAGCATGCGATAGCGCCATTGTTGAAATACTGGCGGTGTTGGATCTAACCATCCCGAGGCTATACATAATCTTAGAGTTGACATTGAGACAAATATTAATCCTTTTATTTCACTCGGTCGATTATTATCATCGATACCCAGCAAAATTTCCCCCACAGAGATTTCAATTCTGATATCAAGAATTTCCGATAAAAAATCAGAGATATCTTTGATCAGGCCCTGTAGGGTGTGGCATGTAGCGAATATATGTACAATATCTGCTTTATAGAGATTGCACCTAGGGCATCTTGTCCCCTTTCCGGTCCCCCATTTTGATATTCTACTGGGTGTATAATATAACAAAAAAAATGTTTTGTAATATTGAGCTTGTAGTCTAGTGGACATTAATAATGTTTGTGAAAATTCGAATGATTTAATCACTGTGGTGGCCGACATATCTAAGATTTCCTGCCATTTTATATAATATTTATCCAAATCATCCGGGCACAGGCCCAGGAGGTGATTATATATTTCTCCTATTTTAGTCCACTTTCCTTGATTCACAAAATCTATGCATTGAACTTTTTGAAATTTCGATCTGCCACCACCTTTCTTTAATATAAAATCCCTGATTTGAAGATATTTGAAAAAATCTCTATAACTGATCATATATTTTTTTCTAATTTCTTCGAAGGATTTTATACCTGTCGATGTAGAGAAACAGCCCAGGTGTGTAATCCCTGCTTCTATCCATTTTTTCATATATATATCTTTGAATAGTTCAGGTAGGTTGTTGTTGTCTGATAGTAATGTATAATATGAAAACCTTCCGATCCCTAATATTTTACGAATATTACTCCATGCTTTGAGTATTCCTCGAAGAGTTTTAAATCGAACTTTTTTATAGTAGCTGTCGTATAAGTGTCGCCAGAAATACCCCCTAGTTCTATCCCCTAGTATTAATTCTTGCGATGTTGGGATTCCGGTAGTTGGTCCATTTCCTTGGGTGATAGATAATAGCTCTCTAGAATATGTCATTATAGCTGCCCAATAGTATAGTTTAATATTAGGCAGAGAAAGTCCCCCCCTATCTTTAGGTAGTGTTAAAAATTTAGATGTTCTACGTGATCTCTTGTATCCCCAGATAAATAGCGAGAACGTACTTTCAATGCGTTTAAACCATTGTGGTTGAAAGTCAAGACAGATGGTTCTGAATAAATATAGAAATTTAGGTAGATAAATCATTTTAATCATGTTGCACCTACCTATAATGGATAGATGAAGATTATTTAATCTTCTTAAATCTTTATCTGTTCGTTGTATTAATGGGTCAAGATTAATTTGAATGAGGTTGTCTAATTTCGCTGTAATACTAACCCCTAGATATATGGCACTATCCACTACACGGTTGTCGTTTATTTTAAGTTTATCATTAAGTACTATCTGTGTTTTGTTTTGGTTCAGTTTGTATCCCGAGATCTTGCCAAACATTTCAGCCTCCCTTTCTATGGCCTGAATAGAAGCTGTAGGATTTGTTGTTACCACCGCTATATCGTCTGCATAAGCAAGCGTTTTAGTTTCTATATTTCTTATCTTGATTGGGTTGATTAAAATATTATTTTCGAGTCTGTTAATAAACGGATCGATAAATAGTGCAAATAGTAAAGGGGAGCATGGGCACCCCTGTCTTGTCCCTCTAGTTATACTAAATTTTTCAGAGGCGGATCCATTTACCATGACTACCCCCTGAGGTTTAATATACATCATTTGAATAGCCTTGATAAATGTTGCCCCGAGTCCGGCTCTTGACAAGACTGACCAGAGGTAGGTCCAGGAGACCCTATCAAACGCCTTCTCAGCGTCCAGCAGTATAAGCGCCATAGGGTCTCCTGATACCTCAGCCATGTCAAACAAAGTAATTACTCTTTGTATGTGATCCACGGTGGATCTTCCGGGAATAAACCCATGCTGATGGGGGGACACAATCTTACTGATAATCGGAGCTAGGCGACTAGCTAGTAATTTTGAGTATATTTTAGAATCGCCATTAATCAGGGTGATAGGGCGATATGATCCGAGCTCTTGGGCCTCTTTATTTTTTTTCAAAAAGACAACAATTTTTGCGTTAGACCATGACTCAGGGGGCCGTTCACCTTGAAAGACATGGATAAATAGATCAGTTAAGATTCTCTTTAGGGGTGCACTAAAGGTGACATAAAATTCTGTAGGGATTCCATCAATTCCAGCTGCCTTTCCATTAGTCAAATTATTCATAGTTAGAAGAATTTCATCCCAGGTTGGTAGATAATTAAGACTATCTAAATCTTCTTGTTCTATCCTGGCAATGGGGAGTTGATCTAGGTATTCATCGATCTTATCTTGTAGTTTACCCTCTTCTTTATATAATTCTTGATAGTATGTTTGAAATGCATTTTTTATTTTGTTTATATTCGTTGTGAGTCCTTCACTTGGATCATTTATTTCTTTTATTAGATTTGCAGAATTGTTTTGTCTGGCTTGTACCGCTAGTTGATGCCCTACTTGTTCACTTAGTTCATATACTACTTCTTTATTTAACGTTGCTTTGGTTATTGCTTTCTCGGTATAAATATCTATGATAGCATTTTTAGCTATTGCCACTTGTCTTATTTGGTTTTCAATATCTTCTCCTATTTGTGCTGCCATTGTTAAATGTTTCTCGGCGTTTACTAGGATATTATGGAGCTTCTCCATATGTTTTTTTGCCCTCTTGTTGTTATTAAATGAAAACCGACTGGTTTCCCCCCTAATTCCAGCCTTCATGGCATCCCACACCACCTCAATCGTGGTGCTACCAAGGTTGTCCTCCAGAAATTCGGGTATCCATCTGTTCATATGTTGACAAAACTCTTTATTCACCAACAGTGCTCTTTCGAATGTCCATTTTTGTATCTCCCTACCCATTTTTCCTTTCTCTAAATTAAGAATTAGGGGGTTATGGTCTGACAGGACTCTTGGTAATTTGTCTATTAAGCAATTATCTATCAAGGAACCGGACATCAGCATATAATCTAATCTGGAGTGTTTTAGATGGGGCTTAGAAAAAAAAGTAAAGCCAGGATCATCTGGATGTTTAATTTGCCAACAGTCTATTAGACCGTGTGTTTGACACATCTCTTTAAAGGCCTTATATACTTTTGGTTTCCTACCCTTATAGGTATATCTGGGGTCCATTGACCAGTTGCATGGAAGGTTCAGATTAAAATCGCCACAAATAATTATTGGCAATTGCCATTGTACCAATTCGTTAGAAACGGTTTCCAAGACACTTGGATCGTCACTGGTGTTACCGTAAATAGTACATAGAGTTATTTTATTACCATTCTCCTGTGTACATTCTGTAATTGCCCAGCATCCTTGATTATCAGCTATTGATTTAGAGAACTGCATTCTTTTCAATAAGTCCAGACCCAACAGATTCTCACCGCAACCATTCGTCAAGAGAAGTGGAGCTTCCAAATCATAAGGGCCAATTGAAATAGGCAAAGGGCAAGAAACCGGGTTACGAACAGGGGCGCCAGAAAATCCTACAGAAACATTCGTTAAGCCAGACAAAGGTGCCCCAGGGAGTTTGGAATGAATGATAGAACTTCTCATCGCACCAGTATCTAGGAGAAATGGCTCTGAGACACCCAGTGTAGTGACATTAACATAGGGTCCATTCTGATCTACTGGAATCGACACAACACCCTTACTTTGTCCATGGCTGTCCTAGTTAGTGTGAAGACTCTCATTCTCGCCTTCTACATAACAATCCTCATTGTAATACTGTGTAGTTCTAATATTTTGCTGATCAAAATAATTCACAGAATTGGGAAGAGGAAGGGAACGCTGTTCTTGAGTTGACATACCTCGACCTCTACTTCTGTTTGCGGACTGAAGGCCAGCATGACCTCGTGGAGCAGATAATGCTCCATTGCGCTGCAATAAAACTGGACAACTACTTTTAAAATGACCTTCTTCTCTACAATAGGCACATTGATTAGGTCCTAACAAAGGTCGCGGAATATATGACTCAGGTTATTGATACAACCTCTGAAACTGCGGAGGCTGTTGAAACTGAGGCTGAACATAGCGAGGAGGATAAGCTTGTTGCAAAATTCTTTTGTCTTTTTCTCTTGTTTTTCTTTTTCTTCTTTATCTTTGTTTTCATAATATTGTGCAGTAGCCAATATCTGGGCAGAGGAAGAAACAGCCCATAAACTTTCAGAATCTTTCAATTTGTGTGACAGCTCGGGAACCAAATGAAATACAAATTTGTCCACAAATAATTGCTGACCACCCTCTGTAGCCATATCTTGACCACTGTGATCAATAAATGTCTCCTCAAAACAAGTGAAGTAATCAGAGACACTCTCGTCTTTCTTCTGTTTGCATGCTGCTAATTTATCCCAATTAACTCTCAATGCAGGCATCATCGTTTTCATTAATGTAATAATCCTACCAGGGAGTTCCGAAATCAAAGCGTCAGGCTTTGCACCACCCACTTGGTCTCTATCTGTGGCAGTTATAACATCCCAATTAGCACCTAATTCCTGTGCGTGATTCTCTTTACGAATCCTAGCCCATATTGTCTGTGGGACTACATTTCCCATCAACATATCGATATCAGCTAGGTTCATGATGCAAGCGTCAACTGTCTGTGATAATTCTTTATAATAACCTGCAGGTTTTTAGCGAGGATCCGGTAGAGTCTGCTTAAGAGCCAAAACTTCAGATCGTTTCCATGGAACATGTACCCATATACGTTGAAAATGAGCAGGAATAGCTGGATTAGCACCTACTGCTGCGACCTCTTCCTTCCATACTGGAGGAACCTCTCTCATGGGATAATTTTTTAGTGTCAGTCTAACCGACGGATCGGAATCAAGGAAAGCCTGAGAGGACAGTAAGGATCTATAAGAAATAAGTGTCCTTACAGCTTTCTCAACCTTAGAACCCACAACAAGTCCTTTATCAAAATCAGCCTGAACATCTAACAGATCTTGTGGGATTGGTCTCGAATTCACATCCTCCCATTCTTTAATGAGAGTATCACACATTGCATTAAAAACATATCTTTGTGTAGGCGCATTCCATTGTGAGAAGGTAGACATGATATCAGGCACACTATACTGAGGACCCTTCTTGATCCATTTACGTGCGAGAGAGTCCAACCCTTCTCGTTCTTCAAAATCTGGGAACTGACGGCGAGATTGTCTTCGAGCAAAAGCCGGAGACACATTTAAAGCTTCAAAGAAAGGAGATAGAATACCAGTGACGGTGTCCGTAAGACGCTTACGCACAGACGGAGAATTGGACATAAGAATAGGGGACAAGGTATTAGGCGAACTAGTTACAACCTGTGAGTTCCATTACTTCTGATTCTCCCCGGCTGCCGGAGGGGGATGTTGAGATCTCAGTTGACTTGGTGTCTGTTTTACCCTCCTCACAATCCACAATGGAAATCGTTCATTCTTATCCACCATTTAAGGCCCCAATAGGAGTGCAAGCCTCAGGTCTCCATCCAGAATACCAGCCTCCACTATTCCAGCTGAGTTCTTCTGGTTACTAAATCGATCAAGTTAACTTTTCTTCAGTTGTTCCTTATCTTCAGTGTTATCCCTACCACAAGCGCGGATTTGTGTTTTCATCTCCCGGTAAAAACGCACTTATCTGGTTCCACCTTCAATATATGTCTGGGTCGTGCTTTCCATGATATTTTTGTTCATGTGGATTGGATTTGTGACAGTGTTTTTCCTTTTGACTAATGGCCATTACCTCCCAGAACGTTCTGCTGTAGAACTTGTCGACGGGGTGTTGGCCCCACATTCCTCCTCGCATAAAATGAAAAGAGACCAGTCCCCTGTTAACATTTCAGCGGTCCCAGTCACTGATGGAATTGTGTGGTATAAAGTACCATTCGATGGATTCGATGGATTCGGTCCTAAAGAGCCCTACAAATACCATGTGTATTCCATGTTTCCATGGGTGATGTGATCCTGCTTGGGTTGCAATCGGATGATTGGGACATTGATTCTGTGAATTCTATGTTTTTTGAGTTGCAATATTACACTGTGTTTGACACTGAAGATTTATATTCAAATTCTGCTAACTATGCCGATTTGTTCTATTATCAGCATTATGGACACCATTTTTTGCATAGAGCCAATGGACAGCGTCCCCAGTATAATTATACTCAATGAGAACATTGCCAAACTCCATCACAGGATAGTTTCTATACACAAAAAAAGAAGCACACTTATTTTACCAGTTATAACCTCTCAGACCTGGTATCATACTATTTCAAATTGGTTCCCAGTCTCTCAAAGAAATAAATGTTAATATATGCATCACTTTTTTTTTATAACCTAGCCCTGAAAGGATTTGATTACTGGAAGGACAATATTGATTTAAAATCGGTATGGGGCACTAAGTCCTGGCAGATCCAAAGTGTGGAATCACTATTTCGTGCATGTCCGATACCTACTCAAATTATCTTTCTTAAGAACACGGTCCAACAGACTACTTATCTAGGGTTGGCTAAGATTAAAGAATTGAATACTCCCAGTATTCCATCCTTGGTCCTTTTTGATAATTGGAAATCTTATACACATTATACTAAAGACCCACTAAATAGTATGATACAAAACAGTACATTTACACCTTCTATGATAGCTCCAACTGGGTGGGCATTATGGCCAGCAGACACAAATGTTTGTCATTCTCATTTCATAAATACTACTTCGGGTTTGAAACTAAATAGACCTGATACACATTATCCGCAAACCCCACATTCCAATACCGTTACTACTTATTCCGTAGGTAAATTATGTGAACAATGGTTAGAACATTCCACATTGTCTGTCGTGAAACAACATCTTTCTCTCCTGTCCAAAGATATAAATATATCTGAGTTTCTTTTGGGTCCAAAATCCCTGCATTTTTTTATTCTGCTAATAATGAACTTTGGAAATTGCTGCAATTAGAAGCTGCAGTACGTTTACGCCAAATTGATCAAGATAATTTAAATAAAGTGTTTGTTTGTTGACAACAGTATTAATACATTATCATCTTGTATTTATAGTTTAGATAATATTGTGTCTTCTGTAAAGGATATTGTACAAAATTAGGTCTCTAACCTGTATCATGGACGGAATCAACTTAGATCAACTTAGATCAGTTATGCAATTTGGCTGGACACTGCAAACACTCAATAATTGGCACGTTCCTTGGCATTACCTTAATTGTAGTTCATTGTTCTTACCATTTAATTTGACATGCTAACAGCAATCAGTGGCTATTAAGGATGCTAGTTACACTATACTACACATAAAAAAGCTTGAAAAACTTCTCTTCACTATTGTGGAAATTCATTCTGCGGTATGGTTAATACATGGGGTTATCTAGCCCTCCATTTTGACCTCTCAGTTCACTGCCTGAATGATAGATCTGAACCCCTTGGGAGCAGCTACATACATGAATTATGGTCTCTGCCTTAAACATATCATTTTCAACGAGCTAAGTGAGATGTTTTTCTTACGGGTGAGGAGTGCAACTCCACAGCTGGTCATTCCCTTGTGTGTGTGATTTGTTCTGGTCAGGCCATAGCATCTAGACAAAACATGCACATGCATCTGTTGCTTGAGAACACATACTTTTGTCATATAGCTATGCACGGATAGATAACACACTTGGAGAGGGATTGTGACAGCACCTGAGATGCAGATCTTTCATCTGCATATTCTAAGGTATGGTGTCTGCAGTCAACACCCAGAGATCTTCTGATATATAATCATTTTGCATCCGTAGAAGAGGAGGGCAGTTAGGCTATCCTTTCTTGTACAACACAGCTCCTTTTATGATTTATGAACTACTTACTATGCTACCTGTATTTGTGTGGCATCTTCTTACATATTGTGGTACGTATATTGCATACTAGAGCACAATAGTTAAAATAAACTTTTCTTGTGTGTGTCAGATTTGATTGTGAACTAATACGAGTGTGAGAGCGAAAGGGTGTGTCCTGTAACCGGAGGGAGTCTGGAGTGTTGTGTTCTTGGGTATCTAATCACTTGTTCCTCTTTGGGGGAGTAGGAGGGCAAGTGAGACACTATAGCTAGTCGGTCCCAGGCACATAGGTACTAAGGTGGTAGGATGACACAGCCCCTGCCTACTACAGTTCTATGATCCCAAGCATAGTTCTGTGCCTACGCAGAATGCCTGCAACATGACAAATATTTCACTTAAACCAGCCAGATAATGCACCAATTTAGGGGTAGATCAGACTCACATCCAGTATAATATATCTTTAAGATGCACTAGGGGGACAATGAACGGTATACCAATATCAAAGTTGAAGATCAAGGGGGTGCTTTGGGTTAGTTTAAGGGCCGCCCACAGAAATTTGT
The DNA here is from genome assembly GCF_964204655.1 of Triturus cristatus. Lineage (NCBI taxonomy): Eukaryota > Metazoa > Chordata > Amphibia > Caudata > Salamandridae > Triturus > Triturus cristatus. The sequence goes on along the minus strand of NC_140595.1, from coordinate 344,964,760 downwards.
TTTCAGCTACCGTCACGGCATTGGTATTTCCATGACCCCAAAGTTCTGCGTCATATGCCGCAGCTGCTACTGCTTTGGCTCTCCAGATAGTGGAGAGACAAGATTTGCAAGTAAGACCTCTTTCCGTCCTAAGATAGCGCCCCCCCCACCAAGTGTTACAACCCCTCTAAATTCCTGATGAGGGTGTATTGCTAATAACTTTGTTTTGTTGATATTGATGGTCAAACCGGAATTCAGGCATAATGATTTGCCTAACTCCCTTTTTGAACTCAAAGCAGTCTGTGGTTTCCCCATTGACTCCCCTGTGGATTTGTGCAACATTATCGCTGTGTAGTCGAATTAGGATGTCATTAAGGGGGCCAGGGAGGCTAGTTCTCTCAGGGCATGCCAGAGTCTGTTTCGTGGGACCATATCAAGTGCCACTTTGAGGTCAACAAAAGCGATGTATAAGCTGCCCTTGTTTATGTCGACCTCTTTCCACCTAATAAGTTGGAACCATAAAACATATCAACTGGGCTGGTTTTTTAAAGGAAACCATCCTGAAAATGAGATAAGATCTAATTTTTCTGATTAGAAGCTATTAGGCTAATGGGCCGATAGTTTGTTGGATCCGATTTGAGGCCTTTTTTGAAGACAGGTATGATATCAGCTACTTTCCAGGAAACTGGGATTTCAGGACCCAGCATTATGGCATTGGCAACACAGTTGAGATAGGGGGCCCAAATAGCTGGTTCTGAAGTATAAAGTCTGCCAGGATGTTGTCTGTCCCTTGCTCCTCATAAGCCTTTTGGAAACAGATAGTAGAGAAGGTTTCTGCCACAGTAAAGTAACCTGCTGCATCGTAGCATAGGGATCAAGAGTTGAATGAAAGATGTCAGGGGTTACAGTCCTGCGTTATCTGTGTCCGGAGAATGTGGGGGGGAAATGTTCATAGACTCACTGGTTTAAACATTTTCAATCGGTTTACAATCTTGGGGGAGAATGTTGGATTCTGGCTTCATTTTTGTCGTCTTTGCACCATGCGATATTGAATGCCAAAATGCTGCCTGATTCACATACCATGCAGCGGTCAGGATATCATTACAGATGGCTGTGTCCCAGGCAATTTGTGCTCTCTTTTGGACAGTATTGTAAGAGAACTCTAGCAAACTGGATATCTTGGTGGGAGTCAGTTTTCAGAGTATTGATTAAATGCCTTTTCGCCATGCTGCAATCCCTATTGTACTACGTAGAATCTGTGGACATGGGCACATTCCTGCTTGGGGGATATAAGTGAAAAAATGGGATTTCAGTTCATTGAACCACTTAATAAGGGTTACCATAATCAGTTGAGGTGAAGCCTCGATCTCGGAGAGGTAGAGCAAGATTGGACCAAAACCCTGATATAATTCAGCATAAACACCCGCATTAATCACCACATACTCCCACCTGACCTTTCTTCGGTTGTGAGTGTTAGATCTCCGTGGGGCAAACATTGATTCTGGGTGATACTTTCTAGGTTCCCCCTCAGAGTTGCGTACAGTGGGAAATGGTCACTCTCAAATGGTGGCAGAACTTCCATGTCAAGTACACTGTCCCAAGATTTGAGGTCTACAAGAATGTAGTCAATGTGACTCCGAAAAGAGTTCCTTCTAAAGGTGGGTCGCCTCTCTATATATGATATTTTTTCTGCAAGGCTTCCTTGGGGAGGGATTTAAGTAGGAACCAGTAAGTTGTGGTATGCCCCAATGAGAGTCCCCCTCGCTCATAATATCCCTGAAGAAGGCAGAGAGCTCAAAGCATACAATGAAGTCCCCAACCACAATTACAGCAGCATCTCTCCACTATCTTGGTGATGGGAACTATTAAAAGATATAAAACTGGAGATTCAACTGAGATTGAAATATTCTTGTTATAGACGATAAAAATAAAGTCTTATTCTATTCCAAGAATGGAGTTCAAGTCCAACTAAATCGAGGTAGTCAATGAATAACTGCTGTGCATGGCAGCCCAAAGACATTTTGAGCCCAAGAGTATGATATTTGCGGGCGGGTGTATGGAAAACCTTGTAACCTGCGTGGAGCATTTCCCAAGTTTCCTGGAACAATATATCACCCTGCTCAATGAAGGTACCACAATCCTCTTGGGGAAGCTTGCTCCCAAACCCAGCAATGTTCCAGGAGACTAGTGTGAGGTTATTATTTCAATTGGTCACAGGGGGAGTTCGGGGTCCCTGTTTAGGGATAGAGGCCTCAAGCAGGTGGTGCAATCGCTGGTTTTGCCGAGGCTAGACTATGGCAGTGCAACACTCTGTGGCCTTCCAAAATATACCCTGGCACCTCTAAGTGCTTACTTAAATGCTGCAGCCAGGCTGATTACGGGTACAAAGAGAAATGATCACATTTCACCATCCCTAAAATCCCTAAATTGGTTGCCATTTGATGCTAGAATACAACTAAAGATTGCCTGCATGACTGACAAAGCCCCCCATCTCAAAATTCCCCGTTACTTGGCGTAAAAGCTAGAACTATCGGGAGGGTGCAGACCGTCAAGAAATGCAAACTCCTTCCTCTTGAAAATACAGTTTTTCCGCAAAAGAGTATGAAGCACAGAGCTTTCTCAGGTTCCGCCCCGAAGATTTGGAACTCTCTCCCACCGGAAGTCCGCAGAATCTCAACAGCTTCTTTCAAAAAGGAAGTGAAAACAATCCTTATGAACAAGTTCTTTCCTTATATTACCATGGTTCGTCTGTCTCATTCACCGGCCTTGGATTAACTACGTTAGGAGTCTAGAACGTGTGTAGCCCAGAATTGTTTGGTTATATTAACATAAGTTATGTTTGTTCTTCTCCAAGCACGCTTTTGTATGATCTAAATGTGTTGTTATTTTGATAACCCCACTTCATTGATCCTTGCATTAATTCTCAAATAACATTTCTTTTTTCCTTGTGTTTTTTTTCTTCCCCCTTTTGTACCTCCGACAATCAAAATTGTGAAGCACTCCGATACCCATCTGGGTCTTGTTTGCGCTAAACAAGACTTTATAAATAAATAAATAGGAGGGGGGCACAAGAAGTGTTTTGTACAAGCTGGCTGTGCGTCTATGCTGATGGAAGGATTCGAATTGCATTGGATTGTCAGGGGAAAGTCTGAAGGAGAGTTAAGGTTATTAATGAGCTCTTGGGAAGGGCGAGGTACATTTTGTGGCCAAGTCATCATTGTTAGATTCCCAACACTCTCCAGTCAGTTGACTCAGGATAATGATGAAAGGGAGCAAGACTGCACCGACCTGGCCCAAAAAAATTATTCTGGATTTAAACTGGATCAAGGAATTAGGAAGGGGGTGCATTTTCTTGCTGGGACAATGGTAGTAAGTACAAAAGCCTACTACAGATACTAGTGGTTAGAGTTACATATATACAAGTTGCAGATTTACTCGAGATTACATTTTAATCAACATAGAAACAGTAAGGGTTGGAGAAATAATTAAGGGGGTGATGCACATCAGCAGTTTCGAGCCACAGGTAGTTGAAAGTAGGGGGCAACTGCAGGCTCACCTCCTGTCCCCGTTGTTCTTCTTGACATCTTCTGCACTCTCCAAAATGCCACTCTCTCCTTCAGGCACCGTACCCTCCTCGACTCCGTCTGGCTCCATGCTCCAGAAAAATAGCCGGACCAAGCGCAGTAGGATGACTACTAGCCCCCAGCCCGGGGCGCACAGATTGGTGGCCAGTCAGCCACTGGTTCCAAATGGCAAAAGGCCGGCACTTTGCTTGGCATGGAAGTGCCTTAGGCAAGGCTAGGGGGGCACCTCCCCTGCAAAAATGAACGCTGCAGTCAGAAGCCACACCAGCCTCCGAGATCTGAATGGGACCACCATCTTGGCTCTGTCGCAAGTGTGGGAGCCGGGATAATCAGCACTGCCCCAGCTCTGCGTCAAACTCTCGGGGATTTCAATAGCCTCGTTCTCCCTAGCATGTGGGTGAAGTTTGGGGACGCCTGTCATGTAAATTGACCTAAGAAGTGAGAAAGCGTCACAATTATTGTAGGGCAACAGGTGGGTCAGCAGAGAAGGCACAGGCAGATGGTCAAATTTCTTAGTTAAGGGTGGTGAAATGGTGGATTGGTTACGCTAGGTTTCACATAAGGATGCTCAATCTCCCCTCTTCAGAGTAGCTTGGATTGGTTGGTTGAGGGGCCTCCCTAGCTCTTGGGAGATTTTGGCATGTAGCTATGTGCAAGAGGGATGGCGGTTGCCTGCTCAAAACCCTGGGATTGCATGAGGCAACCAGGGGGGAGGCTCGCTGTGTAATCTGCTATGTGACAGGGTAAATGGGTGGTCCAATCTTGAAGAAACCCCTGGTCTATGGGGGCATTTAGCCACTTCTTTTGGACGTACTTACTGGCCCTAGTATACTGGGGGTTCATCAATGATTGGACCTTCCCCCTCAGATCAGCTATCTCCACCCTCAAGAAGTAATGACTTCCCAAAATCTCTTTGATATGAGGACTAAACTCCTCCACAACTACAGGCTGTGAGGTACTTGAAGGCGTGCCTGGGCTTTTAGTGGCCTGGTTGCTAAGGGCCAGGGGAGAAAAGCGATTAGTGGAGGCAATTAGAGGAACTAAGAGGATTTGGGGACGGGAGGGCAGGTTGGTGTCAACATGAGTCACCCGCTCCATTTTGTTGAGGCATACGGTGGGAGGTGGCGGAGCTTTAGATTTAGAAGCAGTCTTATTGAACAAGGAAGCTCCATGTGGCTTTTTTAGTTTAGCTCCAGGTTTGTTTAGTGGATCAGTATGCAAGATATGTTCTACTTCCTCAATGATGTAATATATGTCTTGTAGCATACAATTCCGTGGGGAATGCTCTAGGGCTCTTTTGTCGGTGGTTCAACTGTAAGCTTCTCAGAGCACTTCCTTTCACCTATTGTAACAGGGAAGAGTCAATAACCCCAATAATGGAAAGGAGCAACTTGTCTTGATGAGGTTTTGAGGATGCAAGCCCAAGCTGGGAGGACACTAAACCCCCCCCCCATTAAGACAACAAAGGGGGAGAACGAGCAGAAGAAAACAACAATGCCAACAATACAGCAAAACTGATTTTCAACTCCAGCTTTGGTTGAACAGAGCTGGCATGAGTCAAAGCAGACAAAACCATAAAATACAAGCAACAAGGATGTTTTAATCTATAAAGGTGTAGGGTCACCCTCGTGACCACAAAGCCTGTAAAATGAGGGGCTACAGGGGACGCCCCAAAAGTCAATCAATTTGTGGATGCCAGGAGCTGAAGAGAAAACAGTCTATAGCTCAAATCACACCATCAACAGACCAGGGGCATGTAGTATCAAAGTTTCCAGTACCTTAGGCACAGAAAGCATGAGGAGCACCTCACAAATGGACTAATCCATCAAGCAGATGAAATCCAGCCAGGGCATCTGACTATCCTCAGGGCTTGTAAACAAGAGTAATGCAGCTATGGAATCGTAGAGCCAAAGGCTCATCCTGGCGCATACAGGTGCAGGACGGACCTGCCTTGGCCTGGGCTTCACCCAGGTATGACCCGTACAGCAAGACTGATGCGCTTAAATGCGCTATATGAAAACCAGGTGTGATTCCAGGAGGGGATTGTGGGACAACTAGTCCCCTGCCGCCACAAAGCATGGCGGCTTTCCCCTTTAGCTGTAATAGAATTCCCACAGCACCCAAGGTATTCTCCCACAGCACTGAGGATCCAGCTGCAACAGCGGTAGCATCCCAGTTGCAGGAAGAAAAGCACAGGATCGATCAGCATAGATCCCCCTTCCCCCATTCAGCGGGACTGTGACACACTTAAATGCACTGTAAGGCAACCGGGTGTGAATCCAAGAGGGGACTGTGGGACACGGAGGCCACTGTGGCCTGAAATACAGCAGTTTTCCCCTTTAGCTGTAATGCAATCTACAAAGTGCCCAAGGTGACGTCCTCCAGCACTGGGGATACAGCAGCAACAGCGGTAGCGTCCCAGCAGCAGGAAGAAAAGCACAGGATTGATCAGTACAACCCCATGACGTAATACTCATGCAAACCATACTTAGTCCTGAAAGCGGTGTTCCACTCAGACCCCCTCATGCTGTATTAATACTACCACGCTCAAGATGGCTGCCAAATCTCGGGATAGTCAAAATCTAATGGAATTTTGGTCAGGAGCATGAGGGAAGAAAAGGAAACTCCAGGGTCACTTTGTGGAAGAAAGACCTCTTGACTAAGACTGGGGTGAGGCATGAGGCGGCTTGGGGGGCCAATCTGAATAATACCCAGAGGACTCGGGTGAGGTAGAAGATGGCCTAGGGGTTAAACAGGCGGGCTCTGAAGAAGGCACGAGCCTACCCATGTGAAGGGACGAGGGGGGTTCCCAGGGGCCAATGGGTTGCTCCTCATGTGGGAAATAAGACACATTGCACATGATGGCGAAGCTGAGACCTGACAAGGGGTTACTGTAGGAAAGTGGAGTATTATGTAGTGTGAGGGTTAGACCTCTCCTTTTAATACTATCACAATACCGCAAAGATGGCCCTTGGATTCACACTAATAAATCCTTAGCTCAGTCCTGGTGGTGTGGCAAAGAGCAGTCAGGCTTTACTAGAGGAACATGTGTTAAGCGTTTCCGAGGACCAACATCGACAAAAATTAATTGACACAACTTGAAAGAAACTCAAATCCAATTTATATAAAAATAGAGTGTATTTTTATCTTAATTTAGACACCGATATTAGCAGAATAGCATGCATATAACCAGAGTTATTGATTTTGGAAACAATATTAAATCAGTGCAAAATAGTACATAGAAATCATACATTGCGTTCAATGGAAAAAAACACTAGTGACAATCGGTCACTTGCAGGTCGAATTGCTTTAAACCGTTATAGGGTTATGGTCGTGCGTGCCCCTGGACCAGGCCGCAACAGGCAGATCAATTTTACCTAGCCCGTGGAGTCTGGGTGCAGAGTTCTCATGGCGGTCCCTGTAGATGCAGCATCGAGTGTGGGGCTTAGTTGCGGGATTGGCAACCAACACCCCTTGGCAGCAGTAGGCCAGAAAAAAAGGTGCTAGCACTTCAGTGAGTCCCGGGGAGCGAGGTAGGGGCCTGAAACTTCATGGCAGGCAAGACTATAACTCCCACAAAGCACTGGACCATCTGGATTTGAGCTGCCCAACAGAGGGCCCAATGGGCATTGAATCTTCAGATCTGGGAAGAGTTTTAACCTGCAGTTTGCAGGGGACTAGTGCCAACAGTCCAGGGGAGACTGAAAGCACTTCAGGCTCCTAGAGGGGTCCGTCTCACAGGGCGTGCCATGTTTTAGCCAAGGACGAGGCTCAATCACTCAGTTCCAAGTCTGTTGCCAAAGGGACAAAGTATCCCTCTTTTGCTTTGGTGCTGTGAGCAAAGTCCAGTAGTCGGTGACACAGGTCTCCACTTAATGCAAGTTATTCAGAACTGAGGTTCTGGTGTCAGGGGGGTCACTTAAATCCTAGATTCAGGGAAGTTAGGGGTGTGGGAGTTAGTAGCCAATGGGCAGCTATTGCCTGCAGCTAGTCTGCCCCGTAGGGTGACCACCTTTTCCACCCAGAACCCATTATTTTGGCATTCTTAAAGATGGCAGAAATACAATTATGGTGTACAGACAGTACCGCTCACCCTGGAAGTGTGGCTAGCCTTCTGACAGTGTACACCTCCATGCATAGCTAATTTCCCGCTTGCCCCGGTGCAAATGTGCTTGGGGTAGGGGAGGGCTGTTTCCACCACTGGGAGTCAGCCCAGATGAGTATCAGAGGCGGTGCAGCCTTTGAAGCTCACCTCCTTAATGTACCTCTTCACTAGCCTCCTTGGGAGGAGGGAGGTGTGAATCTGGTCTTGGTGGCAGCAGGCACGGGAAAGCGCAGGCTTGCCGACCAGAGCACAGAGAAGCTGGGTCAGCCAGGTCAGCACCTCTAAGGTCACCACCTGGGTGCATGCCATGTCACCCAGGGCACAAGATTCATGTCAGTGGTGAGAAGGTATACTGTTTGATACCAAACATGACATTTTCGGCAGTACCATGATGGAGCTGCCAACCTCGAGAATGCCTGGGTGGCAGCACATGTTATCCTATGCACCGCTAACACTTACAGTAGTTTCCAATGGGGAAACGCCACTATAGGGACATATAGGCTTGCACTTATTTGTCCTCACCTTTATTATACTGCACCCTGCCTCCTGGGCTACGGAGGCCTTCCGCAGGGGTGCCTGACATGTATTAAAGATGATGCATTTGAATGTGCCGTACATGGTGAGGGCACAGTCGACTTTTGAGCAGTTTGCACTTCACCTGCAGTCTGCAATGGCAGGCCTGGTGTCCGTAGTTTGCTTTGGTCACCCAGGGTGGCACAAGACTGTGCTCCAGCCCTGGGGACCCCTTTACCACCTATTACCTGGATACCCCTGGTACCATATGCTAGGGACTTTTATGGGGCTAAAATGTCAGCCAATTTGGGATTATCAGGTTGGACATAAGAGTTTTGAAAGAGCACAGGCCCTAGGGTCTAGGCAGCAGACTCCAGTGCACTATCATTAATAACCATCAGTATTTGGAACAAAAAGTGTGTGTGTGGAGCAGGGGGGAGTGGCCATAAAATAAAGGGCACTTTCCTACAGTGACATATGTATTAAAAAGGAAGGTTTGGGCCTGGCAAAGGGTTGATATTGCCATATTGAAACTGCAGTGTAAACTGCACAAAGGCTTCTCAATGGCAGACATGAGACATGTTTAAATGGCTACTTAATCGTGTGGCACATTCATTGCTGCAGGCTCACTAATATCACTTAATTTATAGGCCCTGGGCACATGTAGTGCAACTTTACTAGGGACTTATAAGTAAACTAAACATGCCAGTTGGGTATAAGCCAATTCTAAAAACACGTGAGCTCCACACTGTGTGGAGAAGGGAACAAGAGGCGCGGGGTTCTAGGAGTTCCAACAATAAATGTTAACCACAAAAAGCTGCTCCTAAATTAGTGACCACTGTGAGGTTTGGGTTATATTGTGAGTGGAGACATCTCACAAAATGTAACGGACTGGTCTCACACACCACCTGGTGTCATGCTTCATCATTGACCAGTCCTCGCCCTCTAAAACCTTGGTTTGAAAGAGGGCGGGCGTACACCTGACGACAAGGATGCACTTCTAAACTAAGTGGGGACCCATGTACAAGTGAGTGAGGTTAAAAATCATTATAGTTATCCTTGTTGTGTTTTTTAATGTGAAAGGTAACTATATGATATTAAAATCAGGTGATGGTATGTGGGGGAGTTAGTGTCCCCTAACCGTTATGTGAGAGGTCAACATGTTTCTGCCGTGTTGGCCCAGGTGGGTCCAGGGCATTCATCAGGACCTACATATATAGAGAGGGGCTCCGTTCTTACCTACTGGTGGCAAGAGAATACCACTGTGTGGGTGTGACCAGTGTCACTCCCCAAAATTGGATGGTTTCTAAATTCAAGCCCTAAGTACCAAAGCTACTTGCCCCATGGCAGGAGGGGAGGGGAAACCCCTGTTGTCAAACCTACCTCAAGGGAAGTTTCCTGCATGGTTCCTAGGTGACTGCTCCCATTCCTCCCCGATGTAGGCCAATTCTACCATGTTTTAAGGTGAGAGCACAGGCACTTTGTGCAATTTACCACCGCTAACCAGTGCTAGAGTCCTAAAGCCAACAGAAATTAATCAAGCACAAAATAGGAGGAGGAAGGCAACATGTTTGGGGGTGACCCTGGAGAGGTGGCCCTGTCCAAAACATTTCAATTAAAAGTTGCAATGAGTTTTAAACGGCATATATAATAGTTTCTTCAATATATCCAACAATATCGCCATCATGTGCTTCTGTGGGAAAGATAACCTTTCATATATTCACTGGGGGATACATGAAGGTTAGAACAACGTTTACTAAACTTTACATGGAATTAATCTTATTCACAGATGTTGACTAGGAATATTATAAGGATTGCCATAATCAATGCCAAAGTAATTAGAATTCCATAAGACAACCACCTGGACTTTTACACATCTGAACTTCTAAAATGCACAATGCCTTCAGAGCAGCAGGATCACTTTGAAAGCACGGGCAACAGCCACATGGCTGCACTGACGGAGTACCACGTAGGTGGGGTGATAGGAGAAAGCTAGTGTCAGTGTGTTGGGTTTACTGGCTGAAAGGTGGTGTCTAGGGGGTGGCCTCAGTCCAGGGATCTCCAACTGTCACATGCACTGGAAGTAAGGGGGTGGGGGTAGGGATGATACAGCACTCCCAAAATATCCATGCTGCTATTCACAAAGTGAATGAGCAATAAAGGTGCCTTCAAATTTTGTTTTTGTCTTGCCATATGTGCTGCGCATTCCAAGATAGAGGTGAATTATCAGGTTGTGTCTTCTAACAAATTGCTTCATATTCTGTTAACATGGAGATTAGTGTATTCTTTCACTGATTACAAAGTGTGAGCATTGTGTATAGTGAATTATGCGAACAATCTTGCTGGGATACATGGAGTGTGAAAGACACGGCTCCAGGATATCAATGTATTGAACACAACAAAATTCAAATACCTGTAAATGAACTGTATACATCAGCAGCTAGGAAAGCACAAATGAAGCCCTTTTTTAGTTTGATGGAAACATAGATTTTAATACGAGCAAAACCACAATCTCGCTGAATGGGTGTGAGTTATTTCCTACACTTGTTCTTCGTGTGATGCTTGAATTTTCCATAAAGTCTATGACTTCAGTGACATAACATTGATGATAGCACTCACACTCTAAATTGTTCCAGCACTACTGTCAACTCTCAGCTCAATCCCCTAACTTCACTCTCACCAGTACCGTATTGCATAACATGACTCCTTACTTCAACCAGTCCAACTCTGCTCAGCTCTATGCTCTATGCTATCCACCACTGGCTATGAAGGAGAAGAGAGAAGAGGTTAGGTGAGCATCCATGAAACGCTAAAGGACAAATGACACAAGTAGAGGCAAGCAGAACTGCAATGACTGCATGCCTCAAAGATGCCATTTCCCAACAAGTCAAGTCTTGGTCCCAGAACCTGTCTACCAAACACCTACAAAGGACTGCTTGTTACTTTCATACTTTCATGCCAAGAATGGTAAATTCCATATGGCCATTCTGATGATCAGTCATTTTTTTTTTTGTAAATCTTTTTATTAACAAATTCGACATAAAGGTACAGTTCCGCAAAGACAATAGATGGAATCACAGTGAAGCCAAATACACATACAGATACAGTAGGATCATTCATTGGAAATCACAGGGAGGGGGCATAATCACAGTCGAAATTACGGGGTTGAGTACATATATTGCCACGGTAATCATTCCAGGGGTCCCATACCTTGGACCATTTCCGGGAGCAGCCTCGGGCCTTGTATACCGTATTTTCCCTCAGCATACACCAATCAGGGTCTTTCTTCCAGTCTGTGATCATGGGTGCATGTGAGGCCCCCCAGAGATGAGCAATGTTCCTCTTGGCAACCATGTAGCCGAGTGTGACCCATTGTGTAGTGTGAGTGGTGAGGTCAGTGGGCTCCCAGATGTTAAGGAGGCATCTGGGCACTTCTGGCTTAATCTCAACCTCCAACGTTTCACTCATTACGTCGTGTATCTTCCGCCAGTATTCCTGGATTGGTTCACAGTGCCATATTATGTGCATGAATGTGCCCATGTGGATGCATCACCGCCTACAAGACCCATCCGCTGGTCCACCCATGTGTATCAATTGGGGACCTGTTATGTAAATTCTGTGCAGGATCTTCAGTTGCACTAATCGGAGACGTGCCGGGATCGCAACAGTTTTGGGGGAGGAGATTGCTATTTGCCAGTTTTCATCGTCTAATTCAATACCATCTCCGGCCCACTTTTCTCGTAGTGACCGCAGAGGATCTTCCATATTATTAATGAGTTTTCGGTAGGTTAGGGAGATGGCCTTTTCAGGTAAATGGCCATCGCGTAGTCTGTCTTCCAGTGGGGATGAATCTGACGGAGAGGAGTTTCGGGGCAACACTGATTGCAATGCGTGTTGGACTTGCAGATATCGGAAACGCTCCGAGTCTGCCAATTCGTATTGACGCTGGAGGGTGTCAAAGGGCTTAACGCCCCCTGTGTCCTAAAGGTCCTTAATTTGTGATATACCTATTAGTTCCCACTTGTCAAAGCCCTTTCAGTTCCCCAGGTCTCCTAATTCTTGTGAATCCCACAGGGGTTAGCGAGAGTTAATCTATGGTTCCAACCGAGTGACTTGGTCGCGGAGTACCAGATTTTAACTGCGTGGTTGGCAGGACCAGAAAGTGGATACCTGTCCGGTTTGGAGTATAATGCTCGAGTGTAAGTCCCATTTGGAAGAAGCCATCGATCCATGTTGAACCCTGGGTCATCAGGACGACCGTACGTACCTTGGTTTATAGCTGCAAGGTGTGCAGCCCAGTAATATTTTTTAATGTCGGGCAATCATATCCCTCCATCATACCAACTGAGCGTGAGGTTTTGTAAAGCAATACGTTGTTTCCCGTCCCATAGAAGGTCTTGCTGGAGCCCTTTTATTTCTTTGAAAGATGAGTTTGGGACAGGGTCGGCCGAGTTTTGTAAGGCTTATAGGAAACGGGGTAGTGACGACATTTTAAAAGGGCCGCCCTGCCCAACAGTGAGAGCGGGAGTGACTTCCAATTCGCGATATCACGTCTGAGCCTTTGCAGTGGGGGAACAAGGTTACGGGCATATCGGAGGGAGTGACCAAGGGAAATGAATATACCCAGGTATTTGAAGCCTTCTGTGACTATCGGTATTGGGCAGTTTTGAGGTAGTGGAGGAGGACCTCCATAGAGGACATACAGGAGAGATTTTTGCCAATTGATACGAAAATGGGAATATCTGCCAAAAATGGCCAGAACGTGAGATACAGAAGGACATCGTCAGCGTGTAAAGAAATACGGTCCTCCCAGTCCGAAGACCATCGCATTCCACGAATTACTGGGTCTCTATGGACCCATGCTGCAAAGGGCTCAAGGGCCAGAGCGAATAGTAAGGGAGAGAGGGGACACCCCTGACGGGTCCCTTGGCTAAGTGTAAAAGCCTCAGATTTTCTGTTATTAACGACCACTTGAGCCATAGGTTCACTATTTAGCAGACGCACCCATCAACTAAATCCCGGCCCAAATCCCAGTTTTGTGAGCACGGCAAAAAGATAAGGCCACTCTAGCGTATCAAATGCCATAGTGGCATCCAGAGAGACTTTGATTGCCTCTTCTCGTATGGTTGGTGCCCTACCCAGGACCCCGTGCACTCTGCATAGATTTAAAGCAGTGTTTCTTCTTGGCATGAATCCTGATTGATCAGGGTGTATTAGGTCGCCTATTACTTTGATCAGTCTATTAGTGAGTACTTTAGCTAGGATTTTAGGTTCTGCATTCAGCAGTGAAATAGGGTGGTAGGAGGCGCAGTCTGTTTGTGGTTTCCCTTCCTTGTGGATTGTAACAATGGTTGCAATTCTCTGATCTAGGGGCAGCGATCCCTGTTCAAGGCTATCCTCGTACATAGATTTCAGATATGGGGCTAATTTATCTGGTCGGAGCTTGTAGAGTTCGATCGGGATACCGTTTGGGCCAAGGACCCTGCCCGGGTGCAGTACTCATATCACAAGCGCTATTTCATCAGCAGTGAGGTCACTGTCCATAAATACTCGGTCAGCGTCCGAGAGCATAGGGAGGGAAATGTCTCTCAGTAGATCCGAGGAGTCTTCCTCAGTGTAAGTTGCCACCGAGCTGTAAACAGTGCGAAAGTGCTCTGCGAACTTGTTAACTATGTCTTGAGGCGACATGTCAGTGTCTTTAAGTTCCGGGACGACGCTACTAGCGTGTTCCTTTTAATCTAGCCACGCTATTAGTTTTCCAGCCTTGTCTCCCCAGTTGTAGATCCGACCCAGTCTGTCTTGTCCCATTATTTTGGCATAGTCATTGACCAGCGCCTGGTATTCGTCCTGACGTAGACAGAGCGTGTGGAGAACTTCAGGAGTGATGTCAGAAGGTATGTCTTGTTCAAGACAATAGATCTCTTGTTCCACGTCAGAGATGTCTTTTATTTTGTCTTTTTTTGATCCCGCTATTAGGGAGAGGGCCTGACCCCGGACTACTGTTTTAAAGGCTTCCCACAAAATTTGTGGAGAGTCAACGGTGCGTTCGTTCTCCAAGAAGTAGTTGTCTAGGGACTTAATTAGATCTTTAAGTATTTTCGGGTTTTTGAGGTACCATGGATTGATAGGGGCAAGTCGTCCAACTTGTGTGTGGTCTAGGACTATGTGAACCAATAGTGGGGAATGATCAGAAATACCCCTGGCTAGATGTCGGATCTCATGTATATTCATGACCTGTGGGGCTGGGACAATTATGTAAGCCAGACGGGAGAGGCTATTATGTGCTCCGGAGTGAAAGGTGTGTTGAACTTTATTCGGGTTGTATGTTCTCCATCCATCCACTAACCCTATTGCCTCCAAGAATCTGGAAAAAGAGTGTGTGGTGTGAGATAATGTGCTAGGGGGGTGTCTGTTTTGCGAGCCAGATAGTACTGAGTTGAAATCTCCGCCAAGCACTAGGTGCCCATCAGGTAGTGCTAGCAGTATATTGCTGAGGTCAGTAAATGTTGTGGCTTGTAAGCCTGGGGGTGCGTACACCGACATGAAGGTAATGGTTTGACCCTCCCAAGTGCCTGTGATCCTGACATACCTGCCTCGGTCATCTGTCCAGGTGGACGTGAGCGACAGGGGGAATGATCCTTTTTGCATGATGCCTACCCCCCTTGAGTTAGACGTAAAACCTGCGTGTGCGACCATTGAGTAGCCCCACCTATGCATAGCCTTGCATGTGTTACCGACCTAGTGAGTTTCCTGAAGCAAGACTATGTCTGGTGCCAATCTCTTGATATATTGCAATACCACACATCACTTAATCTTGTCCCCCAGCACGTTAACATTCCAACTTAAGATTTTGACTTCCTTGTTCCACTGTACACCCGTTGACATCTAAGTGGAGTGTAACAACATTTGCCATAAATAGGGACTGTACCGTCGAGACAAAACAAAAAATAACAAACAAAGAAAAGCAACCCCTCCCAACAACCCCCTACCCTGCTCCCCTTCACTCTGGGCTCAGAACTGCCCATAAATATCAAATGCAGAGTACCTGTCGCCGAGCAACTTACTAAAAGAAGATACCGGGGAGGCCTAAGTGCCCCGTCGTCCCCCTTCCCCACTGTTACAAACTACAGGTGTATTTTGTCTTACTGAGTCAAAGTATAATCTATCAATTGATTCAGTGCACAGGCTTACATGTCGACGTCCCAGGTGCCAACAGTCCGTGAGTGATGGTCAATTTATGGAATGGACAGGTGGCTAGGAATTATTAAGAGTCTAATCGGTGGAGTCTAACTGTCCATCTCAATGATCGCTGGAGCCCCTCTCCGTTGATGTCTTCCATCCATCCAACCAATCAGATGCCGCCTCTGGTAGATCGAAGAAGCGAGTTTTTCCATCGGCCTCGACTCGTAGGCGTGCTGGGAAGAGCATGGCGTATTTAGGACCCTTTTCACGCAGCCTCCGTTTGACATCAAGGAATGAGCGCAGACGCATCTGCACTGCTTGAGTAAAGTCGGGAAAGAAGGCGATTTCTGAGTTGTCCAGTTTGATTGGAGGAGCGACCCTGGCGGCTTGTAGGAATGTATCCCTGTCCCTATAATTTAACAAACGGGTCAGTATCGGGCGGGGGGAGGCTCCCGGCTTCGGGCGACCCCCGGGCACCCTGTGAGCTCTTTCAATCACAAACAGCTTGGACAGGCCCTTCGGTTGCAGTTTTGTTGTGATCAGGTTTTCGACTGATAGATCAGTGGCGGAACCCTCCGATTTCTCCGGCACACCAAGAATGCAGATGTTATTGCGCCTCGTGCGTCCCTCATAATCATCCAACTTGTCTTCTGCGAACTTACGGAATGCCTGGAGCTCCCGAATGTATGTCTGCAGATGCGAGGTATCTTCCACAAGGCTGATAGTGGTGAGTTCCAGTTGCTTGACTTTTTCCCTGTATTTGGTAAGGTCAGCCCTGATCAGCGTCATTTCTGAGGATAGAGTGTCTTTGGAGGTGCGCACTCCAGTGATGGCTACCATTAAGTCCTTCATCGTGGGATCCGTAGGGTCTTGTTTCGCCCCTTCCTGTTGTTTATCACCAGCTCTCCTCCGCTCGGGAAAATCTGCTTTTGGGCAGGTGTAGCGGTCCAGTCTGCTCTGCTGGGTTGATTTTGCACCCTTCGCACCACACATGGTTTGGATCGTGTCAACACCCCAGTCCAACAGCGCACAGGATGGTAGTTCCGCTGGGTTCAAGCCTACTTCGCCTGAGTGTGAGCGCAGTCACAATTAAGAGCTGCCTGAGAAGGGGCGTCTGGGTTGGAGTCAGCAAGTTTGTCGCTTTTCCCGACCTTTGCGATGATTCACACACTATCCGTGGATATCAGGGGCCCTTTTACTCTGGGGCGGTCTCTGCGATGTGGTAAATGCCCGTTATAAATGTCAGAAAGAATGGGGCCACAAGAGCCGGTGCAGCCGCATACCACGAGGGCCCCAGCAGCAGCGCAGGTGAATGAGTGGGAGGGAAGCAAGGGGGGTGAGAGATGGAGCCCACAGCGTCAGGAATAAAGATCGTGTGGCAATTCTAGAGCGTTTGTACGCGACTCCTGGTCTCAGGCATTCCTGGGTCGTCTTGCTGCAGTCGACGATGGCACGTCTAGGCTAATTGTCCCGTGCACCGCGTTCAGGCCCTACCAAGTCAGCGCTGGTGCACAGGGTCCGGGTATCAGGGAGGAGCACAAATGTGCAGGGCTTCAGAGTCCGCAGACCTTGTGCGGCAACAGCGAGTTCCGTTCCGATGATTTACGGCTCACTGAGAAGTCGGGGGGGATCACGTCGGAACACTTAGCTCGCGCTGCAGTGGGAGCACTACTCGAGGCCCCGACTTTACACAACCGGGAGGCCTCAAAAGCTGGTCACCACAACTTCGGCCGCAGACGTCCGTTGAGCATAGGCTTAGCCCTGTCTATTTCACCATCTCGTCCCTCTCATTGAGCCTTTCATGGCACTTTGCCACACTGTATTTATTGGTGCGTGTAAAAAGTCCAACAATTCCTACTAACTGTGGCTGTTTTCTATTGCCACTTTTTGGCAAAGTTAAAGCTGCTGGATGCGAATAAAAACCTTGTCAATAACCTTCAGTTGAAGGCTGCAGTTATGTCATGGTATATCCATTTGTCAAGTACGCTGTCATCCAGGATGGATATGGGCAAGTTTCAAGAGTCACCAATCTCTGTAGCTCAGAAGAGAAGATGAAACACAGGCTCACTAAGGTAAATTGCTTTGGTTAGCTTGGCAGATCTCAAAGATTAAGTCTGCACAAAGTGTTTTAATATGCATTAAAGAACATTTCCATGGTAAATATTATAATATTAATTCAAGTGTGCTGTTATAAAATCTAGGACATTTTGTTAGGAAACTCTGTAATGATTATCAAAGCAAAGAGAGCCCTAGACAATGAATATGAAGGTCCATTGACATCTATGCTGATAGTACATTTTTCAGATAAAGTAATGCCATTTAGTGTTCGGCAGAATGGGAGGACCACTGTAAAATTGGTGATGCTTCCACTCCACCAGACAGCGATCTCCTGCTCTATAAAGAGTCGGCAAAGAGATGGATTTCAAATGGTAGAGCATCTACTGGGTCTACTATTAACAGTGGCGTCAGGCGCGGGAGGCAGGGATGCCAGTGGGCGGGGTGGCAAAATGTAATAAAAAATAAAAAAATACACTTACCTTGCTGCCGGGTCCCACGTCTTCGCTCCTGCTCTCCTCCGTCTCGGACTCCAGGAAGCACAACCAGGGTTGTGATTGGTTAGCACCCAGGTTCCCGTGATGAATCACAACACTGCAACGCAGTGTTGTGATTGGTCTGAGCGACGTGGTTCGGCGCTCAACCAGGGACTGAGGACTGGGCATGTTCTCCATGCAGGCTGTAAGGCAGCCTGTATGGAGAGCAGGTAAAGTGTTCATGACTGTTTTGGGTGGCCAGAGAGGGTTGGCCAAACAGTCATTGCGGACTTAGGAGGGTTCTACCACTCCTTCCCTGCTCTGCAGCCCTGTCAGGCAAAGATGCCGCAGCAGGAGGACAAAATAAAATGATAATAACATTACGCTATTATCATTTTTTTTACTGCCTCAAGGCAGTGGGGCGATGCTCCTCTGCCTTAGAGGAGGAGCCGCCACTCTTTATTATGGGGGAAACAGTGTTTACAACGCTGTAACAACAACGCAATGCTATTACAATGCGGTCGTTACAACGACCGCGTTGTTGCTACGCAATACCTTTACAGCGCAAGTCATTACAATCACTTTCTGTAGGGGGAGCTAAGGTATTGGATATGAAATCCAATACCTTTCCTGCTGTTGCGCAAACTGGAGTAGGAATAGTAAATAATACTATTCCTAAGTCCAGCACGCCCTCTTCAGCAAGTCGATGTAATGACTCGCGATGTAAAGGTATTGCGTACTAACAACATGGTCGTTGTACCGACTGCGTTGTAAAATGACACGATGTAATAGCATGCATTGTAACATGCTATATTCGTTATTACTTGTCACTCACATGGTGGAAGGGCCATTAGATCAGAGGTTTTCGATATTGACTGTGGTCCAGCTCCATTTAGAGCAGGCTGAAAAATCACTAGATTTCATTGACTGGGACTGCCATGGAGACATGGAGGTCTACAGACAGGGAAATCATTCAAATGGCCCCACAGACAAGGAAACTCTCCCCATGCTTTATAATAGCAGCCCTTTTGTTTTTCAAACATAAACACCATCTATGGGAAACAGGCATATCAAACATAACAGCGACGCGACTCAGCAAAGCTTCACTGCTTTCAGTGGAGCTGCAGCAGTGGTGGCTCATATGACGGCAGTTATTTGCCCACTTGCATTGGTGGGGAACCTCTAAGTATAACAGGTTTTTGGTGCAAAGGTGATGGCTACCCACCACACTTTAAATTAAAAAACATTGTGTTATGGATCATTTTAACTAGGGAAATATCAAGAGCCAGGCCAAGCTATGGAATGACCTATCCAGTGCATGATAGAGCGTGTTCACTCAAGTGGGACCAGGTAGCAGGAAGTGTCTGATAAAGCTAACGCACCCTCAGGCCAGCTTAGCGGTCACTCAAGTCTAAAGTAAAGAAAATGTTCTGAGTGAAAAACAGGCAATGCTTAAATCTTAAAGAGGATTGTATAATGCTTGAACTGATTTAACAATTTTTCTCAGTTGTTATGGTGATGTCTTTGTTGAGTAAACTTTTCTGTAGCGGACCTGACCAACAAAATATGACCAAATAACTCTCAACATCCTCATTTGGGTTCAACAGATACTCGTGATGAGGGTCCCTCAGGACTAAAAAAGCTTTGGGAAGGAACAGGCACTCCAGAAGCCAACGAAGGATGCCGGAAAGAATGCAATATCCTCAGATTAGCGCAGTAGTTGGTATTTGTTACGTATGATGCTGGAGAACTTCTGAGCAGTTACTGGACTTGGCTTGACAAGTGGCTCTTTGCTTATGCTCCCAAAGTTTAAAAAAGGCAAATTTAGAATTTCATGTTTTCTTGTGGTTCTATTGAAGGCTGCATTAACTTCAGGGATTATGAAGGTGGAGCATAGGTTCAGAACTCTTTAGGTTTCATAGAAGTAAAACCAATTGAGTTTTCCATTGCACCAACCATGGTTGATATCAACTTGGTTTTGCCGAACAATCCTCAATAACACCTTAAACTGATTCCAGGACTTCAAGAATTCTTTTACTAAAGGCACATGACTAGTGTTAGATTATGCTCTCGTAATGCCATGTATAAGTTAGCATTCGCTGCCCCATTTTCTTTTTAAGACTCCATTTTGTGTGCGGTTCAAAACGAATCCTTTCCTGTTCTGAGAAACACCCTTTGCTAAGTTTCATTTCTGTAATGAAGAACTGCTTGTGCCAGTGCATAGTTTTCCCTAGATAAAGAACCACTCCCACCTGTCTGGCAGTTTGATCACAGCACAGGATGGAACAGCCTTGAGGGTGTCCTGTGTGCAAGATATGAGAGTAGAAAACTTTTTTTTGTCTTTCGCTGTCCAGCCACATCTGTTTGGAAAATTCCACTGTGGGTGTGTTCTTAGCTAACCATGCAATGTACATAATGTATCTTCATGCTTACTGTTCATCAGCTCCATCTGTAGTACTCTTACGAGACTCTGCAGACGGAGCACCGCTCTGAGCGTATACTAATAAACGATTATTGGTGTATATTCTCCACTGTTTCTCTGTCTCTTCATTTGGTATGGAAGGCTGAGAGGTGGTCTGTGGTGACCCTGGTGGCCCTAAGCGGGTCACTTCTCTCACTAGGGGTGGTAAAACTGGCACCCTCTTATGACCAGTTTGTCTATGGTAGCAATATGCTATCTCGCTCATATAGTCCATACTTTTCAGAGCTACCAAAACACCGCAGAGAGGAAACATTGCTCCTCATGACCCACTAATGGAAGAGACCCATTATCCTGGAAGTCCTCTCAAGGTCTTCCAGGACCTCTATGTCAAGAAGAACGCTTGACACCGCAAACCTTGCCTTCATCAATCTGATACTTTTCTATAGAGAATTCTCACTAAATTGGATGTTTATTAAGCCTCAAGGGTCATCAATAACGAATCTTGCTAAATTAGAAAAGTCTAAGGTTTGCACAGAGAAGCTAAACTAAATGTTAAAATGTTCTCTGCAAATAATAAAAACCATGTAAACCTTGTTAAAAAACATGCACTTTTTATTTAAATGTGTCAGCTAGGCACCTGCCTGTAGGAGGATCTGTCTGCTCTCTGAAGGACAGAGCAGCTGATTCAAACAGCTGCTCTCTCTTTCCCTGTTGCTCTGTTCTGCGGCAGCAGGAGTTTGGAGCAGCACATCGCTAGTATGGCTCAGTGTCCCGGTTTGCACCTGACACACCTATTTAAGGGTGAGCCATGGTGCAAACAGTTAAAATGCGCCCGTTACATAATAGGGGCCCTGGTCATTTCATTTTGAATTACATTTTGTGGTTCATAAAAAACTGCATACTCAGCTTGGTCAGTAAGATTGGGAGGGGGGGTGAACTTCAGATTTCTCAACAATCACGCTGGCATATAATGCTAAAATTAATTATAAGACAAGCAGGGCACATGACAGGGGCTGGAGGGGCAGTATAACGGGAGAAAAATGCAGATTGGTGGGCGTACTAAATGAGAGAAAACACAATATTTTGTAAAATAATCAGGATTTTTAGTACTTTCAAAAGAGAGGAGGAGGAGCGTGTATGTGTTTTTGTCAGTGTGTGTATGCAAAACTCCCAGATGGAATCCGACAGACAGCTCACATTACCCAACTGAAAGCAGCTGTACCCAACCTACATCAGAACCTACATTTATTAGGGGGCGTAAACCCCCCCCCAAAGCTGCGCCCCTGCTACAGGGGTTAACAAAAAGTCCACTGAAATTGCTTTACAAGATGGATAATGGATTCCAGTCACAGGCTTGGTATCTTTCGAAGAGTATAGTCCTCGTGCCTTAGGTAAAGCAGAAACAGACATAGCATCTGTCTTTCTCTATGCTACCCCGTGCCCTTTAAAGGGATTTGACAAGGACTGCCTACATGAGCGTATTTTTTTTCAAGAGGTTTTTAGCAACCTCCTGACTAGATAATGCCCACGCTATGGTATTAGATGTATGTCTGGTGTAATTCATAGCTGTTTTCTGGTATATTATGTCGTGTTCAGCTATTCGATGTCTGTCTGACAAAGTTGGATTATAACACAATGCAACCTTGATAATGTCCTATTTATAATGCAGAACCCGACCTGGTGGAAGCCTTATGGGTAGGATTTAAAGATACTTATGAGGCGATGGTGGTACTTACAAGACATGAAGATGAGGATTGTTTGTTTGAGAACACAGGTTTTTGTAAGCAAAGCAGAGGCCGCCTACATTAGCTCATTAAATGCACACTGGAAATATTAGAGCGATGGATTGCTATAGAGCTGTTTCATCAGAAGAATTCACTTTTCCTTGAAGGCAGAGAAATAAAACATTCGAAAGTGCTGTTTGGTGTCTGTGAAGAGCATGTGTGGGATCAAAGGTCCACTCTGATGAATGAACTTGCAGGTGAGGCATAGAGTCTTAATAAGCAGGAAGTGTAGCTACACATAATAGCCATTTTGTAAATTGAAAACAAGAAGGTTCCTGTGATCCACCGCTATCTGTAATGTGCAAGGATCAAGGTGTGTATTATTTGAGGCAGAGTGTCTTGCAATAAAAGCTTTGTCCTGCCAGAAGCCAATAGAAGGCCTTAGAAATGCAAAGGGCGCACCAGGTTCATGCATTGCTAATTAACTGCTAATAAATAGATATACCTTGGAAATGTATTTGTACACAATATATGAGAGCTTCAGGTGAATTGTTTAACTGTGCTCCCGTCCATTTTGCTGACTCTTTAAGTGTCTTGGCCTGTTACTGTTTTTTATTTTTTATTTTAAATAACTGTTTTGCATTGTCTCCCTGTTGATAACCATCTACAGTATATAACGTTAGTCCACAAAGGGATCATGATTCTCAGGTTCTTAGGGAGATAAGGGGCGTGAACTTTTTTGATTTTAATTAACTTTCTCCCTATTTAACCACCAGGCGCGGGTTGCCTGAGTACCACAGGGTTCAGGAGGCATTGTGACACATTTTGAAACGCACCCACTCTTGTGACGCTTCTGTATTACATAAGATATTCTAGATTCACTGTTGCAGGGTGTTTCCTCTTTTGTACGGTGAGTGAATGATTGAAAGCCTTTGGCGGCCGAGAGCATTTAGCAATGTCTGTGCAAGAGTAGAGTGCACAACTGTGTGCCACATAGGAAGTGTTTGCACAGTTAGGACGCCCACAAGAAACACATTTTATGACAGGTCACAAAGATTCCTTCTACCTGGGGGTTCAGTCAGAGAATCCTGATAGGAGTTCCCTGCCCCTTTTTAATGCCGGCCGGTTAGCTAGCAGCTCGAGAAATGCCATGTTGACTTTCACTACTGCACTTTTTTTGGGTGGGACAGAAATCGGGGTTCTTAGGGTATCTCAATCTGCATCTTCAGCACAAGCTGGAAATAAGGGCTAGATGTACAAAAGTCATGAATTGTGATTTCCTAACTGCAATTATCTGCGAATCTGAATGAAATAAATCACTATTTCTAATATATGAAACTCTTTTGAGTTTCATTAGCTATTCCATTCCATTGCGAATGCTTTATTACTATCACTTGGGGGTAAATTGTAAATGTTTTGAGATTGCATTTCGATTGTAAAACATTTGTACTGGAAAAAGAGTGTGGGGTGGGAAATAATGTGCTAGGGTGGTGTCTGTCTAGCGAGCCAGATAGTACTGAGTTGAAATCTCCTCCAAGAACTAGGTGCCCATCAGGTAGTGCTAGCAGTATATTGCTGAGGTCAGTAAATGTTGTGTCTTGTAAGCCTGGGGGTGCGTACAGCGACATGAAGGTAATGGTTCGACCCTCCCAAGTGCCTGTGATCCCGACATACCTGCCTTGGTCATCTGTCCAGGTGGACGTGAGCGACAGGGGGAATGATCTTTTTTGCATGATGCCTACCCCCCTTGAGTTAGACGTAAAACCTGCGTGTGCGACCATTGGGTAGCCCCCCCATGCATAGCCTTGCATCTGTTACCAACCAAGTGAGTTTCCTGAAGCAAGACAATGTCTGGTGCCAATCTCTTGATATATTGCAATACCACACATCACTTAATCTTGTCCCCCAGCACGTTAACATTCCAACTTAAGATTTGACTTCCTTGTTCCACTGTACACCCGTTGACATCTAAGTGGAGTGTAACAACATTTGCCATAAATAGGGACTGTACCGTCGAGACAAAACAAAAAATAACAAACAAAGAAAAGCAACCCCTCCCAACAACCCCCTACCCTGCTCCCCTTCACTCTGGGCTCAGAACTGCCCATGAATATCAAATGCAGAGTGCCTGTCACCCAACAACTTACTAAAAGAAGATACCGGGGAGGCCTAAGCGCCCCGTCGTCCCCCTTCCCCACTGTTACAAACTACAGGTGCATTTTGTCTTACTGACTCAAAGTATAATCTATCAATTGCTTCAGTGCACAGGCTTACATGTCGACGTCCTAGGTGCCAACAGTCCGTGAGTGATGGTCAATTTATGGAATGGACAGGTGGCTAGGAATTATTAGGAGTCTAATCGGTGGAGTCTAACTGTCCGTCTAAATGATCGCTGGAGCCCCTCTCCGTTGATGTCTTCCATCCATTCAACCAATCAGATGCCGCCTCTGGTAGATCGAAGAAGCAAGTTTTTCCATCGGCCTCGACTCGTAGACGTGCTGGGAAGAGCATGGCGTATTTAAGACCCTTTTCACGCAGTCTCCGTTTGACATCAAGGAATGAGCGCAGACGCATCTGCACTGCTTGAGTAAAGTCGGGAAAGAAGGCGATTTCTGAGTTGTCCAGGTTGATTGGAGGAGCGACCCTGGCGGCTTGTAGGATTGTGTCCCTGTCCCTATAATTTAACAAACGGGCCAGTATCGGGCAGGGGGAGGCTACCGGCTTCGGGCGACCCCCGGGCACCCTGTGAGCTCTTTCAATCACAAACAGCTTGGACAGGCCCTTCGGTTGCAGTTTTGTTGTGATCAGGTTTTTGACTGATAGATCAGTGGCGCAACCCTCCGATTTCTCCGGCACACCAAGAATGCGGACGTTATTGCGCCTCGTGCGTCCCTCATAATCATCCAACTTGTCTTCTGCGAACTTACGGAACGCCTGGAGCTCCCGAATGTCTGTCTGCAGATGCGAGGTATCTTCTACAAGGCTGATAGTGGTGAGTTCCAGTTGCTGACTTTTCCCCTGTATTTGGTAAGGTCAGCCCTGATCAGCGTCATTTCTGAGGATAGAGTGTCTATGGAGGTGCGCACTCCAGTGATGGCTACCATTAAGTCCTTCATCGTGGGATCCGTAGGGTCTTGTTTCGTCCCTTCCTGTTGTTTATCACCAGCTCCACTTCGCTCGGGCAAATCCGCTTTTGGGCAGGTGTAGTGGTCCAGTCTGCTCTGCTGGGTTGATTTTGCACCCTTCGCACCAGACATGGTTTGGATCGTGTCAACACCCCAGTCCAACAGCGCACAGGATGGTAGTTCCCCTGGGTTCAGGCCTACTTCGCCTGAGTGTGAGCGCAGAGTCACAATTAAGAGCTGCCTGAGAAGGGGCGTCTGGGTTGGTGTCAGCAAGTTTGTTGCTTTTGCCAACCTTTGCGATGATTCACACACTATCCGTGGATATCAGGGGCCCTTTTACTCTGGGGCGGTCTCTGCGATTTGGTAAATGCCCGTTATAAATGTCAGAAAGTATGGGGCCACAAGCACCGGTGCAGCCGCATACCACGAGGGCCCCAGCAGCAGCAGCGCAGGTGAATGAGCGGGAGGGAAGCGAGGGGGGTGAGAGATGGAGCTCACAGCGTCAGGAAAAAAGATTGTGTGGCAATTTGAGAGCGTTTGCACGCAACTCCTGGTCTCAGGCCTTCCTGGGTCGTCTCACTGCAGTCGACAATGGCACGTCTTGGCTACTTGTCCTGTGCACCGCGTTCAGGCCCTACCAAGTCAGCACTGGTGCACAGGGTCCGGGTATCAGGGAGGAGCGCAAATGTGCGGGGCTTCAGAGTCCGCAGACCGTGTTCGGCACCAGCGAGTTCCGTTCCGATGATTTACGGCCCCCCGAGAAGTCGAAGGGGGATCAAGTCGGCACACTTAGCTCGCGCTGCAGTGGGAGCACTACTCGAGGCCCCGACTTTACACAACCGGGAGGTCTCAAACGTTGGTCACCACAACTTCGGCCCCAGACGTCCATTGAAGTTCAGGCTTGCAGGATTAAGCACCGCTACTCCGCCGGTGTATGGATCTGACACCCGGAGGCTCGGATAAGTGTGGCGGATTGATGGAGTAGGGAAGGGGTCGCGGAGAAGCTCTAACAGGCAGCCATGCTGGATCGCCGCAAAGCCACGCCCCCCTGATGATCAGTCTTAGTGAAATCTAAGATGCAGCACATTCCTCTGCTGAGTGTCCCAAATAAATGCAGGTTTGGAGTTCTCCAACTCAAGCTGTTTCCTTTATTTTTTGAATATTAGTCAGACTTTGCCACAACCATATGTCCTCTTCAATGCATGGATTTAGGTCCTCTCTTGTTAACCAGCTTTTTATCAACCTATCCAATTTTTCCTGCATTGGGCACCTGGATTCACTTTTGAACACATCTACAAAAAGAACACCTACATCGGCAATTAAAATTAAACAAACTGCTATGAGGCCCTGGTGACAGGAAAAAGCAAAAAAATAATCACAACCTAGCTAAAGGTTTAAGAGGACTAAATGCACCACACTATCACAGCAAAGCCAGTCTCTCCTGAATTGCTTTACTGCTTTCCTTCTACTCAGGTTCCATATCCCACACGAGCATAGGCTTAGCCCTGTCTATTTCACCATCTCGTCCCTCTCATTGAGCCTTTCATGGCACTTTGCCACACTGTATTTATTGGTGCGTGTAAAAAGTCCAACAATTCCTACTAACTGTGGCCGTTTTCTATTGCCACTTTTTGGCAAAGTTAAAGCTGCTGGATGCAAATAAAAACCTTGTCAATAACCTTCAGTTGAAGGCTTCAGTTATGTCATGGTATATCCATTTGTCAAGTACGCTGTCATCCACGATGGATATGGGCATGTTTCAAGAGTCACCAATCTCTGTAGCGCAGAAGAAAAGATGAGACACAGGCTCACTAAGGTAAATTGCTTTTGTTAGCTTGGCAGATCTCAAAGATTAAGTCTGCACAAAGTGCTATAATATGCAGAAAAGAACATTTCCATGGTAAATATTATAATATTAATTCAAGTGTGCTGTTATAAAATCTAGGACATTTTGTTAGGAAATTCTGTAATGATTTTCAAAGCAAAGAGAGCCCTAGACAATGAATGTGAAGGTCCATTGACATCTATGCTCATTTTTCAGATAACGTAATGCCATTTAGTGTTTGGCAGAATGGGAGGACCACTGTAAAATTGGTGATGCTTCCACTCCACCAGACAGCGATCTCCTGCTCTATATAGAGTCGGCAAAGAGCTGGATTTCAAATAGTAGAGCATCTACTGGGTCTGCTATTACCAGTGGCAGCAGGCGCGGGTAGCAGGGAGGCCAGTGGGCGGGGTGGCACAATGTAATAAAAAATAAAAAAATACTTACCTTGCTGCCGGGTCCCACGTCTTCGCTCCTGCTCTCCTCCGTCTCGGACTCCAGGAAGCACAGCCAGGCTCCCCTGACCAATCACAATGCTACAATTCAGGGTTGTGATTGGTAAGCACCCAGGTTCCCCTGACCAATCACAACACTGCAATGCAGTGTTGTGATTTTTCTGAGCGACGTGGTTCGGAGCTCAGCCAGGGACTGGGGACTGGGCATTTTCTCCATGCAGGCTGTAAGGCAGCCTGTATGGAGAGCAGGTAAAGTGTTCATGACTGTTTTGGGTGGCCAGAGAGCGTTGGCCAAACAGTCATTGCGGACTTAGGAGGGTTCTACCACTCCTCCCCTGTTCTGCAGCCCTGTCACGCAAAGATGCCGCAGCAGGAGGACAAAATAAAATGATAATAACATTACGCTATTATCATTTTATTTTAAAAATTTTTACTGCCTCAAGGCAGTGGGGTGATGCTCCTCTGCCTTAGAGGAGGAGCTGCCACTCTTTATTACAGGGGAAACAGTGTTTACAACGCTGTAACAACAACTCAATGCTATTACAATGCGATCGTTACAACAACCGCGTTGTTACTACGCAATAACTTTACAGCGCAAGTCATTGCAATCCCTTTCTGTACGGGGCGCTAAGGTATTGGATATGAAATCCAACACCTTTCCTGCTGTTGCGCAAACTGGAGTAGGAATAGTAAATAATACTATTCCTAAGTCCAGCACGCCCCCTACAGCAAGTCGATGTAATGACTCGCGATGTAAAGGTATTGCGTACTAACAACATGGTCGTTGTACCGACTGCGTTGTAAAATGACACGATGTAATAGCATGCATTGTAACATGCTATATTTGTTATTACTTGTCACTCACATGGTAGAAGGGCCATTAGATCAGAGGTTTTCGATATTGACTGTGGTCCAGCTCCATTTAGAGCAGGCTGAAAAATCACTAGATTTCCTTGACTGGGACTGACATGGAGACATGGAGGTCTACAGATAGGGAAATCATTCAAATGGCCCCACAGATGGGGAAACTCTCCCCATGCTTTGTAATAACAGACCTTTTGTTTTTCAAGCATAAACACCATCTATGGGAAACAGGCATATCAGACATAACAGCGACGCGACTCAGCAAAGCTTCACTGCTTTCAGTGGAGCTGCAGCAGTGGTGGCTCATATGACGGCAGTTATTTGCCCACTTGCATTGGCGGGGAACCTCTAAGTATAACAGGTTTTTTGGTGCAAAGGTGATGGCCACCCACCACACTTTAAATTAAAAAACATTGTGTTATGGATCATTTTAACTAGGGAAATATCAAGAGCCAGGCAGGGCTATGGAATGACCAATCCAGTGCATGATAGAGCGTGTTCACTCAAGTGGGACCAGGTAGCAGGAAGTGTCTGATAAAGCTAACACACCCTCAGACCAGCTTAGCGGTCACTCAAGTCTAAAGTAAAGAAAATGTTCTGAGTGAAAAAGGCAATGCTTAAATCTTAAAGAGGATTGTATAATGCTTGAACTGATTTAACAATATCTCTCAGTTGTTATGGTGATGTCTTTGTGGAGTCAACTTTTCTGTAGCGGACCTGACCAACAAAATATGACCGAATAACTCTCAACTTCCTCATTTGGGTTCAACAGATACTCGTGATGACTTTGGGGAGGAACAGGCACTACAGAAGCCAATGAAGGATGCAGAAAAGAATGCAATATCCTCAGATTAGTGCAGTAGTTGGTATTTGTTACGTATGATGCTGGAGAACTTCTGAGCAGTTACTGGACTTGGCTTGACAAGTGGCTCTTTGCTTATGCTCCCAATGCTTAAAAAAAGGCAAATTTAGAATTTCATGTTTTCTTGTGGTTCTATTGAAGGCTGCATTAACTTCAGGGATTATGAAGGTGGAGCATAGGTTCAGAACTCTTTAGGTTTCATAGAAGTAAAACCAATAGAGTTTTCCATTGCACCAACCATGGTTGATATCAACTTGGTTTTGCCGAACAATCCTCAATAACACCTTAAACTGATTCCAGGACTTCAAGAATTCTTTTACTAAAGGCACATGACTAGTGTTAGATTATGCTTGTTGATGCTCTCGTAATGCCATGTATAAGTTAGCATTCGCTGCGCCATTTTCTTTTTCAGACTCCATTTTGTGTGCAGTTCAAAACAAATCCTTCCCTGTTCTGAGAAACACCCTTTGCTAAGTTTCATTTCTGTAATGAAGAACTGCTTGTGCCAGTGCACAGTTTTCCCTAGATAAAGAACCACTCCCACCTGTCTGGCAGTTTGATCACAGCACAGGATGGAACAGCCTTGAGGGTGTCCTGAACTGTGCAAGATATGAGAGTAGAAACCTTTTTTTTGTCTTTCGCTGTCCAGCCACATCTGTTTGGAAAATTTCACTGTGGGTGTGTTCTTAGCTAACCATGCAATGTACATAATGTATCTTCATGCTTACTGTTCATCAGCTCCATCTGTAGTACTCTTACGAGACTCTGCAGACGGAGCACCGCTCTGAGCGTATACTAATAAACGATTATTGGTGTATATTCTCCACTGTTTCTCTGTCTCTTCATTTGGTATGGAAGGCTGAGAGGTGGTCTGTGGTGACCCTGGTGGCCCTAAGCGGGTCACTTCTCTCACTAGGGGTGGTAAAACTGGCACCCTCTTATGACCAGTTTGTCTATGGTACCAATATGCTATCTCGCTCATATAGTCCATACTTTTCAGAGCTACCAAAACACCGCAGAGAGGAAACATTGCTCCTCATGACCCACTAATGGAAGAGACCCATTATCCTGGAAGTCCTCTCAAGGTCTTCCAGGACCTCCATGGCAGAACGCTTGACACTGCAAACCTTGCCTTCATCAATCTGATACTTTTTATAGAGAATTCTCACTAAATTGGATGTTTATTAAGCCTGAAGGGTCATCAATTACGAATCTTGCTAAATTAGAAAAGTCTAAGGTTTGCACAGAGAAGCTAAACTAAATGTTAAAATGTTCTCTGCAAATAATAAAAATCATGTAAACCTTGTTAAAAAATATGCACTTTTTATTTAAATGTGTCAGCTAGGCACCTGCCTGCAGGAGGATCTGTCTGCTCTCTGAAGGACAGAGCAGCTGATTCAAACAGCTGCCCTCTCTTTCACTGTTGCTCTGCTCTACGGCAGCAGGAGTTTGGAGCAGCGCATCACTAGTATGGCTCAGTGTCCCGGTTTGCACCTGACACACCTATTTAAGGGTGAGCCATGGCGCAAACAGTTAAAGTGCTCCCGTTACATAATAGGGGCCCTGGTCATTTCATTTTGAATTACATTTTGTGGTTCATAAAAAACTGCATACTCAGCTTGGTCAGTAAAATTGGGGGGGAGGGGTGAAGTTTTCTCAACAATCACGCTGGCATATAATGCTAAAATTAATTATAAGACAAGCAGGGCACATGACAGGGGCTGGAGGGGCAGTATAATGGGTGAAAAATGCGGATTGGTGGGCGTACTAAATGAGAGAAAACACAATATTTTGTAAAATAATCAGGATTTTTAGTACGTTTGAAAGAGATGAGGAAGAGTGTGTATGTGTTTTTGTCAGTGTGTGTATGCAAAAATCCCAGATGGAATCCGACAGACAGCTCACCATACCCAACTGAAAGCACCTGTACCCAACCTACATCAGAACCTACATTTATAAGGGGGCGTAACCCCCCCCCCCCCCCCCCCACCCTCAAAGCTGTGCCCCTGCTACAGGGGTTAACAAAAAAGTCCACTGAAATTGCTTTACAAGATGGATAATGGATTCCAGTCACAGGCTTGGTATCTTTCAAAGAGTATAGTCCTCGTGCCTTAGGTAAAGCAGAAACAGACATGCATCTGTTTTTCTCTATGCTACCCCCTGCCCTTTAAGGGGATTTGACAAGGACTGCCTACATGAGCGTATTGTTTTACAAGAGGTTTTTAGCAACCTCCTGACTAGATAATGCCCACGCTATGGTATTAGATGTATGACTGATGTAATTCATAGCTGTTTTCTGGTATATTATGTCGTGTTCAGCTATTCGATGTCTGTCCGACAAAGCTTGGATTATAACACAATGCAACCTTGATAATGTCCTATTTATAATGCAGAACCCGACCTGGTGAAAGCCTTATGGGTAGGATTTAAAGATACTTATGAGGCGATGGTGGTACTTAGAAGACATGAAGATGAGGATTGTCTGTTTGAGAACACGGGTTTTTGTAAGCAAAGCAGAGGCCGCTAACATTAGCTCATTAAATGCACACTGGAAATATTAGAGCGATGGATTGCTGTAGAGCTGTTTCATCAGAAGAATTCACTTTTCCTGGAAGGCAGAGAAATAAAACATTTGAAAGTGCTGTTTGGTGTCTGTGAAGAGCATGTGTGGGTTCAAAGGTCCACTCTGATGAATGAACTTGCAGGTGAGGCATAGAGTCTTAAGAAGCAGGAAGTGTAGCTACACATAATAGCCATTTTGTAAATTGAAAACAAGAAGGTTCCTGTGATCCACCGATATCTGTAATGTGCAAGGATCAAGGTGTGTATTATTTGAGGCAGAGTGTCTTGCAATAAAAGCTTTGTCCTGCCGGAAGTCAATAGAAGGCCTTAGAAATGCAAAGGGCGCACCAGGGTCATGCATTGCTCATTAACTGCTAATAAATAGATATACCTTGGAAATGTATTTGTACACAATATATGAGAGCTTCAGGTGAATTGTTTAACTGTACTCCCGTCCATTTTGCTGCCTCCTTAAGTGTCTTGGCCTGGTACTGTTTTATTTTTTATTTTAAATAACTGTTTTGCATTGTCTCCCTGTTGATAACCATCTACAGTATAGAACGTTAGTCCACAAAGGGATCATGATTCTCAGGTTCTTAGGGAGATAAGGGGCGTGAACTTTTTTGATTTTAATTAACTTTCTCCCTATTTAACCACCAGGGGCGGGTTGCCTGAGTACCACAGGGTTCAGGAGGCATTGTGACACATCTTGAAACGCACCCACTCTTGTGACGCTTCTGTATTACTTAAGATATTCTAGATTCACTGTTGCAGGGTGCTTCCTCTTTTGTACGGTGAATGAATGATTGAAAGCCTTTTGCGGCCAAGAGCATTTAGCAATGTCTGTGCAAGAGTAGAGTGCACAACTGTGTGCCACATAGGAAGTGTTTGCACCGTTAGGACGCCCACAAGAAACACATTTTAGGACAGGGCACAAAGATTCCTTCTACCTGGGGGTTCAGTCAGAGAATCCTGATAGGAGTTCCCTGCCCCTTATTAATGCCGGCCGGTTAGCTAGCAGCTCGAGAAATGCCATGTTGACTTTCACTACTGCACTCTTTTTGGGTGGGACAGAAATCGGGGTTCTTTGGGTATCTCAATCTGCATCTTCAGCATAAGCTGGAAATAAGGGCTAGATGTACAAAAGTCATGAATTGTGATTTCCTAACTGCAATTATCTGCGAATCTGAATGAAATAAATCACTATTTCTAATATATGAAACTCTTTTGAGTTTCATTAGCTATTCCATTCCATTGCGAATGCTTTATTACTATCACTTGGTGGTAAATTGCAAATGTTTTGAAATTGCATTTCGATTGTAAAACATTTGTACATACCATTCCATCAGGTCGTCATTTTATCTACCCACATTATCTATTTGGCAGTGAGTGGTGCGTGCCGCGTGTGGTTTTAAAGCTTATTATTTTTAAACTTGAGTTTTACAAATTCTGTAACTTGCACTTTGCACTTTGCACACTGTTTGTGATTTTACCTGCCTGTCGTCGTTCTCCCTGGTCCGTCACGGCTTTTTAGTGCCGAATGTACGGAGGGATGCGACTTCTCCCCTAACTACCCCACTTTCTGCCTCAAGCTTATTTAATGCGGATGGGGGCCCGGCCGTCCAGCGGACGTGCGCACCGTTGTCGCGCCGAAGGCAAGCTCTTCTGCACCCGTCCGCGACCCGAACGCAGCCAGCGGCCATGCTGCCGGTCGGGCTGGGGAGGAGAAGGTTATATGTTGGTCTCGAGACAAGTTGTTGTCCCGCAGAAATGAAGCTTGCCCCCGAGCTACACCAGATTGATCCTACTACGACTTTTCTACCAGACAGTTGCCACTCCTGTGGTCAAGTGCTAAACTGTGCGGCAGGGGAGCATAAAAAGACCTAGTCTGGGATAGCTAACCCAAAGGGCACTTCGCCGAAGCACATTGACACAATTCGGGTGTGTCTAGTCAACTGTAGATCCCTCCCAAAACATGCTGAAGATATCTTGCTTGCCCTAACTGAGTGCACTTGGGACGCCATGTTTTTAACAGAAACCTGGCTTAATGCGGATACAGTGGCCGCTATCACCCTTGCCTTCCCACCTGGTTTCAAAATGTGCTATGCAAACAAAGAGGGCAATAAAAGAGGGGGTGGGTGGTTATTATTTTCAATGATTCATGGGAATTGGTCTCCTCCGGCCCACTCAACCTACAAGGCATTGAAGGTCTCAACTTCTGCTTCCAGATTAATCCCTCCTCATCCTTAGCGGGCACCCTTATCTACAGACCACCGGATTGTGTAGCAAACATCTGTCATGATCTTTGTAAACATATTGCCCAAAAATCACTAGCTTATACCAACTACATGGCCTTAGGCGATTTTAATTTCCATGTGAACGACCCCAACTGTTCTCAAGCAGCCCAGCTGATCTCTTCTTTGGCAGCCACCAATCTATTGCAAATGGTATCTGCTCCTACACACAAAGCTGGACACACTTTAGATCTAGTCTTTTCTAACATCTCTTCAATGGTTATGGAGGCACCATGTGCCTTGGTTTGGTCGGACCACTATCTGATTCCTTTCTCAGTTATGCTGATGAATACCGGCTAGGCCAGGGGCAAGCGGCCCACCATAAAAAGAAACTGGAAAAATCTGACTGCAGCAGCCCTAGGTCCTATTTTACAGAACAATCTCCCCTCTCTATCCTCAGACCCCAAAGCAGATGCCGTGGAGGTCGTTGCGCCAGCCAGAGTGACGACATCTCGCAGACTATCCCCATCGGCCCCATGGTTCTCCGATTCACTCAAAGAAGAAAAAAGGATATGCAAAAGACTGGAACGCCTGTGGAGAATAAATTCAAAAATTTACATAAATCGCTAAAAACTGCCAGGAGAAATTTTATTGTCTCCTGTATCCACAAGGCAGATCACTCCAGTAAAGAAGTGTTCAAGGTAGTTCAGACTTTCTTCAAGCCAAAAGCAATAGAGACTGAAGTACAACCATCTCCAGCTCTGTGTGAAGACATTTCTAGTTTTTTTGATAATAAAATTCTAAAGGTCTATGACTCCTTTTCAGCACTCAAGGAAACAGAGAAACCGGACTTAACTTTGAGAGGTGTGGAGGCTCCTCAGTGTACAAATTTCCTACCAATCTCGCATCAAGATGCAATGGCGGAAACTCAAAAATGTAGATCAGGTGCCCCAGATTACCCATGCCCCTCTAAACTCTGGAAAATACTATCTCATTCTCTTACTGATACGCTAACTCATGTCTGGAACATATCACTTGATACTGGCATCTTTCCCGACAAGTGGAAGCATGCTACCCTTCTCCCTTTGAAAAAGAAACCTACCGGTGACTCAGGAGACCTCAACAATCTCAGGCCAGTCTCTACTGCCCGCTCCAGGTAAAATTCTTGAGAAGTTGGTCCAGCGTCAACTGGCCAACTTAATTGAGTGTAATGCCGCTTTGCATTTGACACAATCTGGCTTCCGGATGGGCTTTAGCATGGAGACTGCCCTCCTTGAGGTGGCAGAATCAGTGAGATGGGCATTAGATTCCGGGGCATCAGCGTTGGTGGTGCTCCTGAATCTGTCTGCAGCATTCGACACCATCGACCATGCTCAGCTGGTTCAGAGATTTAAAGATACAGGCTTTGGGGGGAAGGTATTGACCTGGTTGAAATCTTACCTGAGCGGTCGTACTCAAAGAGTCGCCCTACGACCATTTGCATCAAAACCTAAACCTCTTTGGTGTGGCGTCCCTCAGGGCTCTGCACTGAGTCCTTTACTTTTCAATGTGTACTTGGCTCCACTCTTCTCTTTGATTGCCAACTGGGGTGTGAAGCAATTTCTTACGCTGATGACACCCAGCTGGTTTTCTCTTATCAAGAGCAGACGGCAGAGACTTTTAAGAATTTTAAATGTTGTTTGCGCGACATAGCCCTCTGGATGAACATAAATAAACTAAAACTCAATGCGGGAAAAACAGAGGTGCTGTTTTTTGGAAAGGGACCAATGCCTGCTCCAGATCTGTGGTGGCCTTCAGAAATGGGCCCTCCGGCCTCTCCCAGCTCCAGTATCAAAAATCTGGGGGTGAGATGGGAGGCCGATCTCTTCTTCTCGGCCCAAATTCAACAGGTATCCGCTGGGTGTTTTAGCAAATTAAAAAACCTCCATAAATTCTTACATTTGCTGCCAGTAGACTGCCGCAAATCCGTAGTCCATGCCACTGTAACATCTAGGCTGGACTACGCGAACGGCTTATATCTTGGCCTGCCTAAATATTCGATTAGTCGTCTGCGGATGGTGCAGAATGCAGCTGCGAGACTGATTAAACACATTCCCTTTCGGCATCATGTCTCCCCGCACCTTCAGGAGCTGCACTGGCTCCCAGTAGCAAAAAGAATATAATTCAAGGCCCTGATTCTGACCTATTATGCACTTAAGGGAAAATGTCCCAGCTATCTTAAACTGAGACTCTGCTGCTATAAGCAGAATCGTTCTCTGCGGTCAAACTCTCAAAATTTGCTCTGTGTCCCCCGCTTTGCGAAAGCCCGCTTGGGTGGTAGGGCATTCTCCGCAAGAACAGCTAAAATGTGCAATGCCTTGCCCGGGTTCCTCCGCCATGCAAACACAGAGACCTGTTTCAGGAAAGCACTGAAGACATGGCTTTTCAGCAATATTTAGGTCTGGCCCCAGCACCCGAAACTACCCTGCATGCGGTACTTGCTGCTAGAGCGCCGGGACACCTCTGTCTTTGAGGTAGCTTTTTGCGCTATATAAACTTCAGTATTATTATTATTATTATTCCTCTACCTCCATCCATCGAGTAAGAGTGTCCCTCAGCTCTAGTGACACATGCCAGCGACTTTGTACAAAGAGATTCCCGAAAATCTTGGAGGACCAGCTGACATACCTTCACTGCTGCTTTCAAAGCGGTCAGGACCCCCCTCATGCTATCAGCCATATTATAAACCAGGACACACTTAAACCTAGTCCAACGGCAAATGAACCTTCCTCTACTCAGCCATCTCTTTATGCAGCCCCATCACTCCATATCACTCTCCACTCCCGAATCACATCAAAACCAATATAGTAAGACTGTTTTGCAATGTGAGATCACTAGTTAAGCACTCCATCGAAATTTGGAATTTAATCTCCTCTCAATCCCTAGATATATGTTCTCCCACAGGGACATGACTGAATGCCTCTAACCTTCGGGTCGTCACAACTATCAACTAATAAGGCTTGATGGAGACCGGAAAATAGGTGGAGGCATCGCAATAGTTTTTAAAAACCCACTTAAAGTTTCATGGATCAATATTTCCACCACTGATTCAATGGAACTAGGTCTTTTTAATATTATTCTCTGTGCCACGGAAAGTTGGAAGGGAGCCCTGTTATATTGCCCTCCTTGGTTTAAAAAGGGCTTGAGTCAATGCTTGATGGAAGAAATTAGCACCCAAGGAGTAGATACCAACACTTTTCTGCTCCTGGGTAATTTTAACTACCATGGAGAAGATCTGGCCAACCCTGAGGTAGTGCAGCTAATGGCAGATATGGAATCTTTAGGCCTCCACCAGTGAATATTTGGCCCCATCCATCAAGCAGGACGCTCTCTGAATTTACTATTTATTAACAGTAAGGTAGTCACTTGTGCAGCGCCCCTGCCTCCAACCTGGACTGACCATTACTTAATCCCTTTTCAAACTCATCTTCCCTCGCAAACCAAGTTGAGAGCACGAGAAAGGAGAAGATCTTAAGAAGGGCCTGGCACTCATTTTCCCCTGACTGTTTTGGCGAGATGTTTCAACCGGCTTTACCAGCTAGGGTTTCTGATGTACACACTTTGTTAGAAAATTTTAAAAGAGCTTTAACGGATGTCTTTGAAAAAACTGCACCCCTCAGGAGCATCCGTACCACAAAATCACGCCCCTCTGCTCCTTGGTTTACCACAGAACTAAAAACGTAAAAATCATCTTGCAAAAACCTAGAGAGAAGATGGCGCAGCACCAAAATTCTGCAGGACAAAGACGCTTGCACACTAGCTTTGTCTAGATATCATTGTAATACCAAATCCACACATAAGCTTTTTATTTCCAACCAAATTGAACAGGCAGGAAGCGCACCAAAAGTTATTTTTTAAAATATTCAGGGTTTTATCAACCCTCAGGCATGTTCACAGTCCTCTTCTGAATCAAAGTAACTGGGTTACTAACTTGCCACCTTGTTCCAGGATAGAATCTCTCAGATCTATCTAAAATTCAACTGTCTGCCCTCCTCTGACATCCACACACTTTGTTGGGAGCCAGACCTGGTAGTAGGTGAGACGCCCACACTAACTCAGTTTGAACTATTATCGCTGGAAGATGCCCAGCAGTCTTTGAGTGTGGCAAAGTCAGGCTTCCCTTCAGATATCTGCCCTCCCAAATTTATGGCGTCTTTAGCCAGCTATCTCACTCCTGCGATTAAATCAATTTTCAACATTTCGGTGGAAACAGGCACTCTTCCCTCTGTTTCGAAAATCACGCATGCCTTTCCGATTCTAAAGAAAACCAACCTAGACCCGAATATCCTATCTAACTATCTCCCAATATCACTGCTACCTCTTTTGGGCAAAGTGCTAGAAGGCTTAATTAACAACCAACTAACAACTTACCCAGAAAAAAATAAAATTCAAGACTCTTCGCAGTCCAGTTTTAGACCAGGCCACAGCATGGAAATGGTCTTGCTGGCAATTACTGATTCTCTAAGACGTGCTCTGGACGCAGGTATCCCTTCCATGCTGGTGCTGCTGGATCTCTCTACAGCTTTTGATACAGTCTCTCATTCTAGACTACAGAAGAGGCTGCAGGAGATTGGCATCCAAGGGAAGGTGCTCAAATGGCTTCACAACTTCCTGAATAATCGATTCCAAACTATCACTCTGGGCCCCTACTCCTCCTGTAAGATATGTTTGGATAAGGGTGCGCCACAGGGCTCATGTTTGAGCCTCACTTTTTGCAACATATATATAGCTTGCTTTGCAAAGACTGTGGAGCCTTTTGGAATCATATTCTATGCAGATGATACACAATTTACTCTAACTTGTAATGCTGACTTAGCTTCAACTAAAGATTGTTTTATGAATGGAATGTTAGCTGTTAGACCTGGCGATTTCTGCTTGGCTAAGGCGTGCGCCAAAGCCAGGCAGAAACCACCACTCTAGTCAGGGCAAGGAAGTTACACGCCAAAGATAACCCCTGCTCACCCCCTTGGTAGCTTGGCACGAGCAGTCAGGCTTATCTCTGAGGCGATGTGTAAAGCGTTTGCGCGCGCACCCAGCCACAACACCAAAGGCCCACCACAAAGGAAACTCCACACAAGGTATTCTATAAAAATAGCCTTTGTATTATACACAACACATTAGATAAAAACACACACTTTACAATGTGCCAACAGGCACGGGCAGAATTTACAAAGGATTATGTACAAGACAGGGCCACCTGGACCACTGTCAGGAATTAGCACTTTTAGATATTTAGCACATAAAATATATAAAATCACTGTAGCACAAAAATAATATGTATAGCACACAACCAGTACTTACTGGTATCGGGGAAGTACCACCTGCGTAACCCTAACTACCTTAGGAGACTGTCACGCAGGGATCTAGAACCTCACTAGCACCACCTGTACTAGGAGAAAGCAAACAACCACCTACGTATCACCATACCTGTAGGGGTAATAGAACGTTACACATGATGCATCACATTCAGAGGTGTAGGGAAGGAAAACACATGATGCCTAAAAACATTCAGAGGTGTAAAGCAATGGCACATGACGCATAAAAACACATTCAGAGGTGCAAGGAAGGAACACACATGATGCATAAAACATTCAGAGGTGTAAAACAAGGCACATGATGCAGCAACACACATTCAGAGGTGCAGGTAGGGACAACAGCGCAAAACTCCACATGAGCCACCACCTGTGGCAGTCCCTGGGCCAACCGGCCTGGTAGGGGCTAGGACGCCCTGCGTTCAGTCAAGCTGCGCCAGCTGCGCAGACTAAAACGAAAATGGTCCCCCACCTAAACGTGGCAGCTGCCCACTAAGTGCTGGGCAGCTGGAAAACGAACTTCAGGCACTCTGCGTGCCTCTGGAGCCCTCTCTGGGCTCTGACCATTAAAAATGCCCTCTAGAGCCTTCGTGGCTCTAAACAAATACTGGGCCACTCGTGGGAGTCTCACCAGACTCAGTAAAATACTGCCACCACGTTAGAGCCACACGGGGCTCAAGGCACACTGTGGACCCGTTGGAGCGCCACGCGCTCGGAAACGACAATGTCCCCCACGTTGGAGCGTCTAGCGCTCTAGACACTCATGCTCCCCTTCTTGGGAGCCACACGGGGCTCAGGACACACTGGTGGCCCGTTGGAGCGCCACGCGCTCAGCAACTCGGTCCCTCAAGCGTTGCCGCTGCCCCCTGTCAGGCGGGGCAGCGGGAGGGATGAAGGAGCACTGCGCCCGCAGTGCTCGATATCCACACGAGGACGGCCCCGGACGATGCGTCCCACCACACCCCCAGTCACCCCAGCTGAGCCGTACTCACCGGCTCAGAGGCAGACAGCACACGGAGGCGGGGTGGGCTCCCGGTCCTCCTCTCGATGGGGGCACTTCACTCGCGGCGTCACTTCTCCTCAGGGCCCCGGGGCGCAGGGTAGGCTCCTGCCGGCTCCGGGGCTTCCAGATCAGCGCAAGTCTCTGGAAGGAGGCGGGGTAGGCTCCCGCCCTCCTACTTCCTGTTCTGGGTGTCCCGGTCAGCGCTGCCTGACTTCCTGTTTCAGCCCGGGGTGCAGCGGTGATTATTCCGGCCGTAAGAGGGGTAGGCTCCCTCGAAATAAACGCAAATAAGCGGGGTGGGCACCCGCAAGCTGAATCCAAGCGCTCACAGCGCTACCAAGCCCCACAGCGCTCCCAGCGCTCTAGAGCCCATAAAAGCGCTCCCAGCGCTAGAAAGATAGCACAGTCCAGGAAAACAGCGCGCACAGCGCTACGAAGTCCAGAAAGCGCTCCCAGGTGCTAGAAGCAACGTCCAGCAACCAAAAGTTCCTTCAGAGAGCAGGGGGGCAAAGGCTGGGCCCAGAGCCAGCTCACAGGGCCCTCCAGCAGGGAGGCAGTCCCCAGCGGCGGTCTCTCCTGGCGCCCAGCAGCAGCAGGCCCCCCCTCGAGTGGATCCTGCAAGAGAACAACATGTAAGGGGACACAGCCCCTTTTTATACAGTACAAGGCTTTGTCTAAGGTGCAGGGAAGGGGCGAACCAGTTCCAACAGGTTCCTGAGCACTTTGTTTTGCTCAGCCCCTCTCCCTATTCACTGGCAGGGCTAGGGTCATTAGACGCACCACAGGGGCCGGCGCTAGCATTGTGTGGGGAAAGCCCTGTCCTATTCAGGACCCAAGTATACTCCTCCCCAGCCATCAGCATGCTAACTCCCCATTCACCACTGGGTGACTCCTCCTGACCCTGGGGAATTCCCTAGTCCGTCACCTGACCTCACCAGCCAATCGCCAGACAAGCCACACATTTCAGACTGCACACTGAAGTGCCCACTTCTAGAAGTGGCACTTCCACACTAGGTACATGCACGCCGCACACATCAACGCGCAGCATTCACTCACACGAGTCCGCACATACCAAACACGGGCCTGCACACCCCACGCATCAGGAACTACCAGGGCACATACATTCCCCCATGCATTCCTATGGGAGGGCAGGCCAACCTCACAACACGCACGCACTTTACCCTGGGACACAGCGGTAAAGTGCGCAGAAGTCAATAAAATCACTAAACCAAGTCACAATATTAAGCAAAAAGTTTTCGGGGTGAACCGGCCAGAAGGGCCAAGTCCAACACAACCCCCTTCCAGCCCAAACGCAGGGTAGACCAATCACCACCGTGATGGACTTCCCTGCTTGGGGCGATAGAACACGGACGCGGGCCCGCCACTGCCGGGACACCCTCCTGTTCTACGCCACGGTGAACCCATGGGGTTTCTTCTCAACCCACTCTCCGGACCAACTGGGCTACCCCACTGGTACTCCCAAGCTGTCCGCGGCCAAGACCAGGCCCTAGGCCACCCAGGTGCCACTGGTCTTTGCCTAACCACAGAGTGGGGGGTAGTAACCCCTGGCACATAGCAGCCATTCTCCACTCTACCCTTCATCAGGGCAGTTCTAAACTGCCACTGATCTTCCAGCCTAGGGTCTGTACCCTCAGGCTGACCAAAAGTCACGGGCGAGGCTCTCCTCCCCCTACCTCTTCTCCTAGGGTTCCGCCCTCTCTTCCTCTGAGAGGCACCCTCGTAACATAACTCACCAACCAGCTCAGGACCCTTCCCTGAGAACTGGTCTACCAACCTAGGGTTTAACCCCTCAGGTGGCACCGGGGTCAGAGGTGGGCTCTCCCACCCTCTGCACCCCCTTCCAGAGTCCTGCTCCCTACCAACTGGGGCGGTCCCTCTGGAAGAAGAACCGGTCAGGACACTGGTTACAGTAGTCAGACCCTTCAGGTCAGGCTGCTCCTGAACCTGGACTCCCCACCTCTGGTCTAAAACCTTCGGTGGAATAATTGCCTGGCACTCCAGGACTTCTGGGGACTTACACGCCATCCCCCTGAGGCTGACACATGACCTATGTGCCGTGTGACTGTCTGTCTGGCGCAGATCTCCCGTCCCCTGTCCACCTGACAGTGCGCGAAGATCCCCCAGAACAGAAGTGGCGCCACCCGGGTCCCCCCAAGGAGCTCTAGCCCAACTGGCTAGTCCCTGGTCCACTGGTGCATCCACTGGGAAACTCATCCCCCAACCACTCCTCACGCTGGACTCCTGTACCCTCCCTACCGGAGCGGTACTGCCAGACTCTAGAACCACAGGAGCCCTGCTTACAGGCGCTCCAGGTCCTCTACTCACTAGGTGATCCTCCTCAAATGGGCTAACAGGACAGCCTAGGTCCCCAACTTGGTGTTCCCTCCTGAAACCACCCAAGTCCTGAGGCAGGGTTTCGTACGTCTGGGGACCCTCAGTCACCCACTTACTCCCGCTCCACTGAGCCAGGCCGTAAGCCCCTACACCCTCCTCGCTATCCTGGGACCTAGCTGGGCTACACGGAGCCTCTTCCACCACGCTGGGCTGGAAGGTACCTGAACAACTACTTGAGTCACTAGTGTGGGAAGAACTATCCCATTCCTCATCATAACTCGGGGCCCGTTCCCATCGGTCTGCTTCCGTTGCCAGCTCCCATGGATCAGTGCGCCCCCATGCTAACAGGTGTTGGCGCAACTCGGGATAAAAACTACTGGATAGCTGCTCTCTGATGAGCAGGTCGTACAGTTTTTCAAAATCCTCCTTCGTGCTAACCACTACCCAATCAAACAGTGCATCCTCGCATTCCTCCACAAACTTCTCCCAAGACTGGTGAGGCAGCTTCTTCCTGCCCCTGAATTTCAACCTACATTCCTCCTCCCGGGAACTAGGTACCATACTGGGGGAACTGGGAATGGGATTCTCTGCACTGGTCTCTCTATTGCTGCCACCACTGGACTCAACCCTCCCTGGGGAGCCCAGAAAACTACCACTGCGCTCTGGGGACAACTTACCCTCCAGAGCTAATCTCTCCCTGGCGAAGGCCCTCTCAGCCTCCGCCATCCTTTCCTGCGCTAAGACCCTCTCGGTCTCCAGCTTTTTCTCTTCTATAGTCAGCTGCGCCATCCCCCGGGCATGCTCTAACCTGAGCTTCTCCATGGCCAGCTGATGCTCCCTCTCTTCCCTCCTATCTCTCCACTCCTCTGGGGACAGGGAAAGGGATTGGGTGCTGCTCCTGACACTGGACCCAGCAAGGGACTCCCTATCTATGGGGTCTTCACTCTCTACTGGCGTCCCTGTCAGGTAACCTTCCTCCTCTTCAGATTCCTCAGGGCTCCCCTCAGACCCACCACCCTCTCGGCGTGCGGCCCGGGCCCTATCTTCCTCGCTGCGCTCTCGCTCCCACTCCTCCTTTTGCCAAAGGATCAGGTTGTCCCTCAGTTTGGACTGGGTATCTGACTCACCCACCTCTATGTCCCTCTCCTCACAGAACCCTACCAGCTCCAACCTACTGTACCTAAACAGACTACAGAAGTTAAAAGCAGGCTCCATTTTGGCGG
This sequence comes from Triturus cristatus, assembly GCF_964204655.1. Classification (NCBI taxonomy): domain Eukaryota; kingdom Metazoa; phylum Chordata; class Amphibia; order Caudata; family Salamandridae; genus Triturus; species Triturus cristatus. The sequence goes on along the minus strand of NC_140595.1, from coordinate 344,920,861 downwards.
ACGTTCCTGAGAAGAGTTTAACACAAGGAACCTGAGTGTCTGAGCTACACAGGAGTACACGATTCACAAAAGGTTTCAGTGAGCTCTCTGTCCTGGAGAACTCACACTCACTGTCTAGTGCCCCACACACCATCCACACACAACCCTCCCCTCGGACTGGTAAGGCAGTTTCTACCACCCCTGATCCCTCAACCTGACCACCACGTGACACAGGTACCAACTCTGGGCGCAGGGCGGGGAACAAATGTACAGGACACTATTATGCAATGATACCTTCAGGAGAAGAAATAAAGGAGCTTCAAAAACAATAATCCCCAAAAATGTGATTTATCTAATGCAGAGTTTTGTAGTGTAGCCAGTCGCTGCTGCGGTACAGCGCAAACGCAAGTCCAAATCCCACCGCTGATCACCAATGTTAGACCTGGTGATTTCTGGTTGGCTAAGGCGTGCGCCAAAGCCAGGCAGAAACCACCTCTCTAGTCAGGGCAAGGAAGTTACACGCCAAAGATAACCCCTGCTCACCCCCTTGGTAGCTTGGCACGAGCAGTCAGGCTTATCTCTGAGGCGATGTGTAAAGCGTTTGCGCGCGCACCCAGCCACAACACCCAAGGCCCACCACAAAGGAAACTCCACACAAGGTATTCTATAAAAATAGCCTTTGTATTATACACAACACATTAGATAAAAACACACACTTTACAATGTGCCAACAGGCACGGGCAGAATTTACAAGGGATTATGTACAAGACAGGGCCACCTGGACCACTGTCAGGAATTAGCACTTTTAGATATTTAGCACATAAAATATATAAAATCACTGTAGCACAAAAATAATATGTATAGCACACAACCAGTACTTACTGGTATCGGGGAAGTACCACCTGCGTAACCCTAACTACCTTAGGAGACTGTCACGCAGGGATCTAGAACCTCACTAGCACCACCTGTACTAGGAGAAAGCAAACAACCACCTACGTATCACCATACCTGTAGGGGTAATAGAACGTTACACATGATGCATCACATTCAGAGGTGTAGGGAAGGAAAACACATGATGCCTAAAAACATTCAGAGGTGTAAAGCAATGGCACATGACGCATAAAAACACATTCAGAGGTGCAAAGAAGGAACACACATGATGCATAAAACATTCAGAGGTGTAAAACAAGGCACATGATGCAGCAACACACATTCAGAGGTGCAGGTAGGGACAACAGCGCAAAACTCCACATGAGCCACCACCTGTGGCAGTCCCTGGGCCAACTGGCCTGGTAGGGGCTAGGACGCCCTGCGTTCAGTCAAGCTGCGCCAGCTGCGCAGACTAAAATGAAAATGGTCCCCCACCTAAACGTGGCAGCTGCCCACTAAGTGCTGGGCAGCTGGAAAACGAACTTCAGGCACTCTGCGTGCCTCTGGAGCCCTCTCTGGGCTCTGACCATTAAAAATGCCCTCTAGAGCCTTCGTGGCTCTAAACAAATACTGGGCCACTCGTGGGAGTCTCACCGGACTCAGTAAAATACTGCCACCACGTTAGAGCCACACGGGGCTCAAGGCACACTGTGGACCCGTTGGAGCGCCACGCGCTCGGAAACGACAATGTCCCCCACGTTGGAGCGTCTAGCGCTCTAGACACTCATGCTCCCTTTCTTGGGAGCCACACGGGGCTCAGGACACACTGGTGGCCCGTTGGAGCGCCACGCGCTCAGCAACTCGGTCCCTCAAGCGTTGCCGCTTCCCCCTGTCAGGCGGGGCAGCGGGAGGGATGAAGGAGCACTGCGCCCGCAGTGCTCGATGTCCACACGAGGACGGCCCCGGACGATGCGTCCCACCACACCCCCAGTCACCCCAGCTGAGCCGTACTCACCGGCTCAGAGGCAGACAGCACACGGAGGTGGGGTGGGCTCCCGGTCCTCCTCTCGATGGGGGCACTTCACTCGCGGCGTCACTTCTCCTCAGGGCCCCGGGGCGCAGGGTAGGCTCCTGCCGGCTCCGGGGCTTCCAGATCAGCGCAAGTCTCTGGAAGGAGGTGGGGTAGGCTCCCGCCCTCCTACTTCCTGTTCTGGGTGTCCCAGTCAGCGCTGCCTGACTTCCTGTTTCAGCCCGGGCTGCAGCGGTGATTATTCCGGCCGTAAGAGGGGTAGGCTCCCTGGAAATAAACGCAAATAAGCGGGGTGGGCACCCGCAAGCTGAATCCAAGCGCTCACAGCGCTACCAAGCCCCACAGCGCTCCCAGCGCTCTAGAGCCCATAAAAGCGCTCCCAGCGCTAGAAAGATAGCACAGTCCAGGAAAACAGCGCGCACAGCGCTACGAAGTCCAGAAAGCGCTCCCAGGCGCTAGAAGCAACGTCCAGCAACCAAAAGTTCCTTCAGAGAGCAGGGGGGCAAAGGCTGGGCCCAGAGCCAGCTTACAGGGCCCTCCAGCAGGGAGGCAGTCCCCAGCGGCGGTCTCTCCTGGCGCCCAGCAGCACCAGGCCCCCCCTCGAGTGGATCCTGCAAGAGAACAACATGTAAGGGGACACAGCCCCTTTTTATACAGTACAAGGCTTTGTCTAAGGTGCAGGGAAGGGGCGAACCAGTTCCAACAGGTTCCTGAGCACTTTGTTTTGCTCAGCCCCTCTCCCTATTCACTGGCAGGGCTAGGGTCATTAGACGCACCACAGGGGCCGGCGCTAGCATTGTGTGGGGAAAGCCCTGTCCTATTCAGGACCCAAGTATACTCCTCCCCAGCCATCAGCATGCTAACTCCCCATTCACCACTGGGTGACTCCTCCTGACCCTGGGGAATTCCCTAGTCCGTCACCTGACCTCACCAGCCAATCGCCAGACAAGCCACACATTTCAGACTGCACACTGAAGTGCCCACTTCTAGAAGTGGCACTTCCACACTAGGTACATGCACGCCGCACACATCAACGCGCAGCATTCACTCACACGAGTCCGCACATACCAAACACGGGCCTGCACACCCCACGCATCAGGAACTACCAGGGCACATACATTCCCCCATGCATTCCTATGGGAGGGCAGGCCAACCTCACAACACGCACGCACTTTACCCTGGGACACAGCGGTAAAGTGCGCAGAAGTCAATAAAATCACTAAACCAAGTCACAATATTAAGCAAAAAGTTTTCGGGGTGAACCGGCCAGAAGGGCCAAGTCCAACATTAGCCATCTCTGGGTGGATGACTGACAATTACCTACAATTCGAACAAGACCGAGATCAGTTTAATGCATATTTAGCAGGTCATTTTCACAATGAAATATTTGATTTGAGCATTTATTCAGGATGTTTGCCATGAAGGGTAGGACAAAAATAATGCCAAAAGTATTTATATCTTTGAGATCTAAACCTGTGCTTTTTTTTTAGGAAAGTGGCTAGCCAACCTATTTTTAGACGGTAGAACTGTACATTATAACAGGGAGTCATTGATCAGGGTCAGCGGTGGAGAGAAACTTTTTGATTGGTGTAAAAGGTGCCAGACAAAATGAGTATCTCCTGAATATGGCTACAGTGCTCAGCATTTCCCTGTGCATAACCTCTGTGAAGGATGGCCAATCCACCTTTAGTTTCTGGATCGTGTCTCAGTTGTATTGGAGGGGGAAGGATAAGGCAGAGGTCAATCTTTTTCTCTCTACCCAAAAAGAGATGCCAAACATCTCACATTTTTAATACATTAGTGTCTTCCTATGAAGTGGGCTAAGTCACAGTTTTTTCTATTTGTAAAAGATTTGGGGCATTTCTATTGCTATATCAATCTCTGTTCTGTTAAAAGTCACTTTGGCTTTGAAGCCTTTTCTAAGATGGAGCGTACTATCCACTTCCTACCCATGTAGCTTTGGCTTGAATTATCTTCTCTCACTTCTGCATGTTGCCAGTATTATATGGGAGGTAGTTTTGTGCCATGTGTACTCTGCAGCTGTAAATTAGTTTTTTTACTTCAAAATGTATTCTACTTAAAGGTGCCTCCACTCTCCTGATAGTGTTGGGACGGAAATGTCCCCTGCATGGTAAAGATGTGTACGCCTGCCCCAAGTGCCCAACTATACTGCTGTTTTGGTCCAGAATGCTAATTTTTGTAATAGGCGAACACAGATCACGTGTGCGCGCTATGACATAGGACTGTCTCACAGATTGTGGTGTTGGATCGGGTGGGGCCCCCTTAACGCTATCCTCATAGTAGCGGAAGGGTACTGCTTGCACCAAGAGTTAAGCAGCACAAATGGGTACATGTGGGATTGGAGAATGAGCTGAGTATGTATGTCTGCGAGGAATACAGGACATGAAAGATGTAGTGCTGGGCAGTGCATGTGCAATGGAAGCATGTGCTGTGTGCATGCGTGCTTGTCTGAAGTACAATACATGCAGAGTGAAGTGTTGGGCAGCATGCACATGGTGAGTGTGTGTGCAGGCAGTGCATGTGTTTTTAAATAACACACCCTGGTACAGTATAGAAAAGTTTCAGTGCTTAATGTAGGCATACTTGTAATGGCACAGTGTGTTGAACATGTGTCATTTAAGGGTACAATGCAAGGAGAAACAGTGCTGGACAGAGTATGCTGTGGATGTACACTGATTAAGTGTGCCTTCAAGGGAACATTAAATGGAGGACCGCGGGTTCCATTTTGGGAAGCCCAGGCATGCCTGGTGAAGACATGAGTAGGAGAGGAATCCCCCCAGCCAGATTTGTATATTGCTACATTCCTGTGAGCTGGGTGGGATGCACTTGAGGAAGGGACCCTCCCTTTGCACTTCAAACGGGTGCTCTTTGATTTAGTGAGAGATCACAAGGAAGGGGCCTGGATACATCTCAGGAAGGGAGATGGGGTAGATAAGAAAATCATAAAGAGTAGGGTTGGGGGTCTGGGATTAACCTTCTGATGCACATATCACTGTGGCTGACATCCAGGTGTCAACTCTTGCCACTCTCATCATTCATGTGGTGGGTCAATCAGTTTCAGAGTCATGCCTGCTGTGACAGACATCATTTCAAGGAAAAAGACGAGAGGCAGAAGCGGACACTTCAGAAGAAAGAGAACCACAACATTAAACTTGAGACTCAGACCCTAAATCACATTTTGGTGACTGGGGTCTCAACCTCCCCTTCATATAGTCCATTTCCAAACGTGGTCATCTGCACAAGCAGCCCGGTGGGCTGTGTGAGAAGTGGAAGCTCTGAAAGACTTCTGCCTGTGACTAGGACTGAGGGCCAAGGTCTGCAAGTCTCCCTGCTGGGTGAAGAGACATCACCCCTGGAAAACCAAGATCACCTGGCCTAGAGCCTGGAGCACCACTGCTTGCCTGCTTGCCAAGACCAGTGTGCCCTGTGCAGAAGAGGAGAGTGCTGGAGGGAGTGAGGTTCTTTGGGGAGCCTTACCGAAAGGGCATCCTGAGCGAGGTGTGAGGAAAATGGATGTGTACAGATCGGGTCATTGCCAGTGTGCAGGAACGGTCATTTGGATGACCCCCGTATGCCAGGAGAGGGCAGCCATGATCTCAGCTGTGTGAACAGCCAGGCCCACACCACAGCAGTGACCCCTTATGCCAGAGGGGTCCACTGTGGAACTTATTTAGGTCAAGATCATGAGACTTGGGGTCACCTATCTTCTGCTGACACTTTTGCCAGGATGGGCCACCATACTGAGGGCGCTCAGTATTGTACTTTTGCTGGAGCTCCAGTCGGGTGCCGGATAATCCCCCCGCCTCTATAAGGGGAAGAGTGATTTAACTCACGTTGGACAAGCGTAAGCAGTTTTGAATCCCATATGGCCCTGTAGCGCTGTACAGAGGAGAGAGCCTATGCTTGCTGGGTGCTGCTATATGAACTGCAAGTAACCCATCTTTGCCAAGCAAGCTCTGAACTCAGACTCACCCATGGAGAGGGCACTCGCTACAGCACTGAACATTTCCATATTGTCGGAGTGGGCAAGACCAGAACTGGGCCTATGGGGTCCAAGGGGACTCGATGCTAACTACACTGTGGCACCATAGACACTTATGAACAATAAGTAAGAAATAAAAGGGGAACTCTTCAGTAAGGCCAACTAGTGGGCATTCCCTGGATGTGGCCACCAGTGAATAGGGAATAACCCCAAACACATTGTTGTGGGGATTCTGCACATACACAGAACTATGCGCAGGAAAACAGGACCTCGGTGTAGAGGGGTTGAACCTTCCTACCACCTTAGTACCCCAAATCCCCAAACTGAATAGCTATAGTGTCTCATTCGTTCTCCTACATAATCACGAAGCTACAAATGATTAGACAACCCAGAACACAACACTTCTGGCTCTCTCAGGAATCGCGGTAGCAAGACATACCTTTCGCTCACTCACTCATATTTGTCCACAATAAGGATTGTCAGAGTCACTGTATAGTTCAAAATGTTTATTTTAACTATCGTGCTCTATAATGCAGTATACGTGCCACTACCAACAGCAGAATGCATAAACCTTGAACAGTTAGCATTGTTACAATACCATAGAATATAAATGGGGACATCATCATATACAGACAGTGGCAAAAGGACTATAAGGCCTAACCACCCTCCCCTTGGTAAGTTAAGGTTTATTATATAAAGGAAGATCTCTGGGCTTTGTCAGCAGACCCCATACCTTAACGCCTAGATGTTAAGTTTACATCATAGGAACAGCATAGCCCTTCTCCAAGGAAAGGTCTCTCTCCAAGTGTGTGCGAACAACATGCATCCCCGTAATATCAAAGCACAAGCTTTCCAGCAGTGCAGCTGTGTAGAGACTGACCAGAACAGAATAACAAGGGGAATGTCTATCGACCTTGCTCATTGTGTTCAGACTAAACTCCATTGTATTGTATTGTATTGTATAAATATTTATAAAGCGCAAAAAAGACTGTGACCCTACGGGTATCCAGGCGCTCAGACAAAACGGGATCTTTTAATACTGAGGGGGGCAGATCAGGGGACATCATGCTCCTGGAAAGAGCCAGGTCTTAAGGCTCCTCCTGAATTCCATCAACGACTTCGTCTGTCTAAGCTCATGTGGGAGCTTGTTCCAGATTCGAGCTCCAACCACACTGAAGGCCCTCCCGCCCAGCCTTGCCCGTTTAAACCTGGGCTGTGACAGCAAGCTGGCATTGGAGGATCGCAGTTGCCTTACGGGGGAGTACCTTCGGAATCTTTCCTGGAGGGGAACCGGACCCATTCCATGGATTGCTTTGTGAACCAAGCAGAGGGACTTGAAGAGGACCCTTTCTCTAACAGGCAACCAATGTAATTCTCGTAGTGCTTGAGTAGAGGAAGAGTCGAACTTACGGTTTAATGCCAACTTTGCTGCAGCTGACTGAACTCTCTGTAGCCCCTGCAGAATGTATTTGGGGGCTCCTAGGAACAGCGAGTTACAGTAATCCAATCTGCTTAGCACCGTACTCCTAACGACCGTACTACGAGAGTCAGCGGGCAGCAATGGAAGAATACGGCGTAGGAGCCGCAGTAGTCCAAAGCAAGTGCTAGATGTTTTGTTCGCCTGCGAGTCCAACTGGAGATTGCTATCGAATAGAACCCCGAGATTCCGTACTGTGCTAACTGGGACCAGTGGGGCCACGTCTGAAGCAAGCCTGATGTCCACTGGTAGATGTTGAATCCGCCTTATCGGCGCGTAGCACAGCAGCTCGGTTTTATCTCCATTGAACTGCAGACAGTTTCTCTGTAGCCAGTCAGTGGTCTGCCTCATGCAGATTTGAAACTGCTCCAGGGGAACTGCCTGTTTACCTTCCAGGGAGAAGGCCAGTTGTGTGTCATCTGCGTAGTTGATCAGCTCCACCCCGAACGCCTTGATGATTGAGAATAACGGCTGCAGATATATGTTGAACAGAATGGGGCTGATACTTGAACCTTGTGGAACTCCAAAGTCTTCAGGGGTATTATCTGAGGAGAAGAAGCCCAGAGTCACCATTTGGTGTCTCCCTGCTAGATAAGAGCGGAGCCACTGTAATACCTGGCCTCCCACCCCAAACTCCTTCAGCCGCCCCAGCAGGATTTTATGACTCACGGTATCGAATGCGGCTGACAAATCCAGGAGCACCAGAACAGCGGTGCTCCCGGTGTCAGCCCGCACGCGCATCGAGTCCAGCATGGTGACTAATGCTGACTCTGTTCCGTGACAGGGCCGGAAGCCAAACTGATCCTGGTCCAGCAGAAGGTTTGCCTCTGAATAGTCCGAAAGGGACCTGCTCACAACCTTCTCTAAGATTTTGATAGGAAAAGGAAGGAGAGAGATAGGCCGGAAATTAGCAGGAACGGTTGGATCCAGAGTTGGTTTTTTGATGAGGGGAGAGACTACTGCCTGTTTCCAGCTTTCTGGAACCAGGCCCTCTTCCAACGACTGGTTGCAGATCTGACACAACCAGGGGAAGGTCAGGTGGCCATATAGCTTCCAAGCCCTCTGGGGCAGGGGGTCAAGGGGAGAGACAGAAGAGATACTATGTGCCGTAGTAGCAAACGACGCTTCCATAAAAAGCGGAAGAGTGGTCAAAGAGCAGAGACAACCCAATCTCTCATTGGTCATCTCCCTGTCAGGAACTTCGTCTACTGTATCAGTGCCCCTAAAGAGATCGGTTATCTTTGTCACCTTATCCTTAAAATAAGTGGCAATCTCATCACACAGCCTTTTTGATGGTACAACTCTATTCTCTAGGCAGCGCGGGGTCGATAGGGATTTGACGATTTTAAACAATTCCTTAGCCCCATTTGGGGCTTGCACTATGGAGTCAGCATAAAAGCTAGCTTTGCGCTCCATAATGAGCTGCTTGTACCTGCTCTGTGCAGATCTTAACGCCATCTTGTCGCAGTCGAGGAATCCCTTCATCCACTTTCTTTCGGCCCGCCTGCAGAGCTATCTTGACAGTCGCAAATCATCATCGTACCAGGGCGCAGATGGTTTAATCCTAACTCTTGTCTTTTTTATCGGAATTAGAAGGTCCAGCTTGTTCATGATGAACTTGTGGTACGCATTATAATTCGCCTCCACCGACCTGGAGGCTTGGAAAAGGCTGACTGTGGGAGGGATTAGCAGAGAGCCCATTTTAGCCAGTTTGGTCCAGTTTCTGCCTTCTCTAAACAATGCTGTGGTTTTAGCTTGGGTTAGAGTATCCGCTAAAAGTAGATTAAACTGAATACAGTAATGATCTGTCCAGATTTGTGGCAAGACGTTTAAGAGTTCAGCCTCAGCCTTGTTGGCAAAAAGAAGATCAAGAGTATGACCTCCTTGATGCGTGGGAGAGGTGACTAATTGATGAAGGCCAAGGCCATTACAGGTAGACGTCAAGTCCCGCAGCTGGCTCTTCATGCTGACGTTCTCCCACCAATTAAAGTCACCCAGAACAACCATTTTAGAGTGTGTGAGTGCCAGATTGATAATAGTGTTCAGGAAGGGCTGCAATGGGGTGTTACGCCCTGGGGGGCGGTAGCAGAGCAAACCTGTAAATAGATTGCCTCTATCGCCGTGTAGCGAGAAGGCCATTGCTTCAATTCCCTCCATCTCGTCCATTTGTAACAAAATGGGCCGAAGTTCCTCCCTGTAGATTAAACCCACCCCTCCTCCTTTGACCCCCTGTCTGGGTTTGTGTATAAGTTTAAAGCCCTCGGGGCAGGCAGAGCCAACCTCCACTCTGCATCTGACCTTAGCCAAGTTTCTGTAAGAAATAGCGCATCGAGCAACAAGTCTTCAATCAGCAGTGCAATTTCTGTGTGGTGCTTGACTAGAGATCTACAATTCAGCAACCCACAGTTAAGAGTACTCGACTCCGTCGTGCGCCTGTTGCCTGCCCTTGCTTTCAAGTTTGAGGATTTTTTAACAAACGTACTCTGGCTAGTTATGGCAGAGTCCATCCTGCCCCCTATCTCTAGTAGCTGTGATCTAGAGTACGAACGGCGTACCTTAGTGCCAAGCAAAGAGCCGTGAGTCGTCCTGTGCTCGTCCGAGGCGCGGACGGGCGCAGACGAGCTTGCCCCTGGCGCGCCTCAGGCGCGCCAGCGGTGCGCCCGCTGCGCGCTTGCATTATGGCCTCTTTTATACCCGGTCCCCCTGTGGTTCGGGCGCCCCTACCAATATGGACAAATAATTCCTTCACAAAGATATAAACAATTTCAATGGTATCATTCAACTTTGATACTGATGAAACACAAACCAAATGAAAATTCACTTTATAGAATGTCAATTTTACTGAATAATGCAATTAGAATGTTTACTTGTAAGGCTGTCAAGACAATAGTGACATATATTACAGTGAAGTGAAGTGCTCAGTGGCTGTGGTGACGTGAAAATATTATATACAGGTGTGAAAGTAAGATATTTACACATGAACCAACTGGATTTACAAATGAGAAAAAATGGTCAGAACAAAATAAATCAATGTCTCCTCTGGTAGATGGCAAGAGTGCTCATTATTTTAAACCATGAGACTTATTATAGCTGAGCCAACGTTTTACGCCGACGTTTTGACCCTGACAACAGCCTAATTGAAAGATGTCTGAGCGGGTCTTCTTCAAGGCTAGGGTGTTGTAGACAGCCCAAATAAAGGGGTGAAATTCCTCAGAGAAACCTCTTAAAGTCGAGGCTAGTGGTTGCCTGATGGAATTCAGGAACCGCCGTGGTCCTGCGAGTCGTTTAATCACTATGTGGGATTGTTTTGTAATGCGGGCAGAAGTCATAAATCATCAGCCACGTTGAAGCAGACATAAGTTATGCTTCCCGGAGAGAAGGCGCTCAAGACTTATTGATGTGTCCTCCGACAGCGACAGTCTGGGCGAAAACACGCTAGCATGTGTATCTGAACTTCAAATGGGCTGGTACTGAGTACCGCTCTTCTTAAATTTATCACTCTGAGTACTGGCACTTCTCTACTGCCGAAGAGAGTACTGGTAGGCTCATTGGCTGTGAGTGCTGGAGAACAGGAGTGGAATGTGTCTCTGGCTGCCAAGGCGCCGCTTCTGTAGCCTCAATCTGAGCCCCAGCTGAGCTAGTCAGCAGGGCTCATTTGAATAATGTCCAGGTGCTCACCATCACGCTGTGTTTGACAGAGCAGGGTCCAGTCAGGCCCTGTGCTGTCAATCACATTCACATTATCATGTGTATTTGTGCAAACACAGGAATCATGGCAGTCCCCTGGCAGTGGCAATCAGGCTACGGCCAGTCCGGGCCAGGTGGCAGTTAAAATAGCCATTGTAGGTGAAGAGTATAACATGGCTTTTATCATACCCGAGTCTTTTGTCTGTCTGCTTATGTTTGTGTGTTTGGCTGCATTTGTATGCCTGTTTTTTGTAAGAAAAAAGTGAGAGAAAGAGAGAGAGAATCAAAACACTCTCAGGAGGTATTTGAAAGAAAATGGGTGGCACTTTGTGTGTAGATTCTTAAATAAGGTAGTAGGGAGGGTGGGTGGGTGAGTGAGTTTATGGATGAGTGAGCAAAGGTGGATGTATAGATGGATGGATAAATAGCTGGATGGATGGGTGTAAACGTGGATGGGTGAAAGAGGGTGGATGATTGGATAAAAGGGCAGATGATAGGTGGTTAAGTAAAAGATTGGATGGATGGATGAATGAAAGGGAGGGAGGATGGATGAAAGGGTAGATGATGGCTGAGTGAAAGGAGAGATTGAGTGAAAGGGTGGATGGAATGAAGGAGTGAAAGGGTTGATGGATAGATGAGCAAAAGGGTTGATGGATGATCGAATGAATGAATGAATGAATGAAAGGTAGGTTTATATAGCGCAACTGTCACTCCAGACGGAGCCTCCTGGCGCTGAAAATAACCGGACTGACTGTTAATGTGCGAACTAAATAAGGGCAAGAGAGTAGGCGTCAGAGAGACCAAAGATCCAGGTCTTAAGGGCACGTTTAAATGGATCTTGCTGTTGTATTGCCCTCAGTTCCTTAGGTAAATGATTCCATGCTTTTGCTCCCGGTATCGTAGCTGATTTTCCTCCCTTTGTTGACAGTTTAAACCTGCCGACTGCCAAAAGATTAGCCGAGCTTGATCGTAGTGTTCTGGCAGTAGTGTATGGTTTAAATCTGGCAGAGAGATAGGCTGGGCCGACTTCTCGAACGGCTCTAAAGGTCGTCAAAAGAAGTTTAAAGAGGATTCTTTTGGGAATTGATAGCCAATGTAGAGTCTTCAGAGCAGCTGAGGCCGATGATTTACGGGGAAGTCCCAGAGCCAGCCTAGCAGCTGCATGTTGGACCACCTGAAGCCGTCTTAGGGAAGATTTGTTAATCCCAACAAGAAGGCTGTTGCAGTAGTCCAACCGCGACAGTATAAGAGCTACTGTTGCAGTTTTCCTTGCTGCTGATGGAATGACATTGAAAAACTTTTTCAGTATACGAATGTGGCTAAAGCAGGTCCCCGTTAGTTTTGAAACATGAGGCTTGAATGAAAGTGAGGTGTCAAACAGAACTCCCAGATTTCTGGCAACCTCAACAGTGGATGGAGGGGCTGCCGTAGCCTCTGGCCACCAGTCTTTGGGTTGGAACGTGTTGTTTTTACCAATGGGTAGAATCTCTGTTTTGTCGGTGTTACAACAGAGATGGTTGTTAGTCATCCATTTAATGATCGCTGCGAAACAGGCTTTAAAATTCTCCTCAGCTAATGTCGATCTATCCTCCAGAGACAGAATGAGCTGTGTGTCATCAGCGTAGGATGTGGTCTCAATTCCGAAGGAAGAGATCAGTGAGATCAGTGGAGCCATGTATATGTTAAACAGCAGGGGACTGATGGAGGCCCCCTGAGGGACACCCGTAGAGACAGTGCGTTCAGATGACACACAAGATCCCAAAGAGATGACTTGTTTCCTGTTGGACAAGAATGATGATATCCATGCCAAGGCCAGGTTTGTGATGCCGCATGATCTTAATCTGGCTAACAGGATGTCATGGGAAATGGTATCAAACGCGGCAGACAGGTCCAAAAGAATCAAGACTGCCTTCCTGCCACTGTCCAAGATAAATTTTAGGGTGTCAGTAATCTCAAGTAAAGCCGATTCTGTCGAGTGTTTAGGACGAAAGCCCGACTGTCGAGGATGAAGGATAGATGCAGATTCAGTGAAGCTGGCAAGTTGTTGGCATACTATTTTCTCAGTGATCTTACCCAAGATGGGGAGAAGCGAGATAGGCCTATAATTGGATAAAATTGAGGACTCTACATTCTGTTTCTTCTTTAAAGGTTTGACAATCGCGAATTTCCAATCTGTGGGAACATTACCCAAGGCAAGTGAGGAGTTCACTATGCCATTGATAACTGGATTAACCACATCAATAATATGATGTAAAAACGTCGGAGGGCAGACGTCCAGAGGTGAACCAGATTTGCAAGCTAATATAGCCTCTTTTGTTTGGGCTAAGGTAGCAGCTTGAAATGATACCAAAACAGGAGGATTGGTATTGTGGTCTGATTCACTTGCGTCATTAAAATCTTCCAGTTTCCAAGTCCCAAAGTTCCTTTGAATGTTTTTAACTTTGCCCTCAAAGAAGCATGCAATTTCATTGCAGAGTGCCACAGACGACGGTATGGTGTTGAGCAGGGCCTTAGGATCAGGAAAAGATTTTACAATTTTAAAAATTTCTTTTGTATTGTTCTTAACTATGGAGATTTTATTGCAAAAGTATTCCCTTTTAGCAGTATTAATGGCCAACTTATATTTCTTCCTAAAGGCTTTGAAGATATGCAGACTGGATACTTCGTATCCTCTCTTCCATTTACGCTCCAGCTGCTTGCTATGTAGGTGGAGATCCGCTAGGTCCTTGGAAAACGAAGGGTCATTGTGGATCTTCCTTTTGGATATTCTAGTGGCTCTCCTAGGGGGTTTCGGTTTGTTTCCAATGGATGTGATCCAGTTATTCAGTCTGACTGAGTCCTCTTCAGGTTCCCCTATGAGTTCCGGTACAGTGTTTAAGGCCGTAGCTGTCAAGAGGGGATTAGAGGCCAACAAGAGCCACTTCCGCTTACTAGTATGAGTGTGGTCACTGTCGTTTGTACCTATACTAACTTTTAGGGGAATAGAAAAGCCAAAAGGGATACGACTGTGGTCAGACCAGACCTGTGGCAGTGATTTACTAGTCTGTAAGGATTCTAGGTTGGTGCAGACGGTATCCAGTGTATGTCCACCACCGTGAGATGGGCCTTGGACCAACTGTTTAAGTCCCAACATGGAGATAGTTTCTAGGAAGGATGACACTCCCGAGCTACTCTCGCATTCTAAATGAAGATTAATATCCCCAAGAAGAGTAAAATTCGAGTATCTAAGCACTGCCTCACTGAGGGCTTCTCCCAGGGAGTCTAAAAAAATATTTCTATTGCCTGGCGGCCGATATAACAAAACTCCAGAGAAGGAAAAGGAATAGTCCATGGTACAACAAAAGCCCATGTGCTCTACTCCTTTAAGGCCTTGGAGGGAAAAAGTCTTCACCTGCACAGTTTCTCCATGTATAATGGCTACTCCCCCTCCCCTGCCCTCCTCTCTGTCCACCCTGCACATGGTGAATTCTGGCGGCAGAGCGGTTACTATATCTGGATTACAATCTTCCCTCTTCGAAAGGGTTGATAAAGAGATGGATGAGTGTAAGGATGAATAGATAGATTTGGAGATTGCTGGATGGATAGGTTTGGCTATGAAGGGTGGACAGACGGAATGGTGAAACACTGAATGATGGATGAAAGACTGAATAGACAACAGAATGTAAAGGTTAAATGGTGGACATCAGCAGGTAAATGGTAGGATGAATGGATAGATCGATGCAAGAGACCAGAGATATCTTCTGTGAAGGGCCATGATAATTTGCTTCATTTACTTCGTGCCATAATAGCTTTGGTTCGAAGTGGGGGTATTTTCAGTTTCTCCCTACTCATGTGCTCAAAAATATATAGTATTGTGCCAACAACAGCAATTAACAGTATGGCATTAAGAAGGTGCAACTATTGCAAAAAATAAAGGAAATGTTCACATATTATCGCATTTCTATTTCATTTTGTGTAAAGAGTTAACCTGCTTTGTTTATATAAACACATTTCTCATGTGTTTTGGTATGTGCTGCAACTAATATAGAAGTCGTTAAGTATCATCATGTCTTACCCGTAGCCCCGCCCCTAGCCCCGCCCCCTCACTACACCTCTGTCTCATTTCAATGAGTACCTGCACTTATTTTTTCCCATTTAAAGCACTGTCTGGACTGGAGAAACATTTGCATTTTATATTTTGCGTGACAAAATAGAATTCACAAAAGTTTTCCTCCATAAGACCAAACTGCTGTCATCAGAGGATTCCAGCGGTAAGCTGGAAGAATTCTGAAATGTCAGAAATTTGCATTCATGCGAAGTTGGAAAACAGATGGTACTTTTTTCCCCGAATCGGGCCAGAGACATTTTAGTAACTACAGTGCACCCTTTATAAGAAGCAGCTTCGTCAAACCTTTTCTAACACAATGATCAAATTAATTCAAATTTGGCTTGTTCAATCCATAGAAAATTGGCTTGTAACAAGCAATAAATTAATATGTCAGGAACAATCATCCAGGAATCGTGTTTACAGGGGTGTTATCACTGTGCTTTCCAGGGCCCGAAAAGGTTTTGTTTTTCAGGAACCTCAAAGATGCCACAAACACACTGAGAAAACTGTACCAGATATCATTCCCCGGCATTCTGACACATCAATTTAAATTGTAATCTTCTCAGACCGGGCCAGCGTGCTTCCCCATCTCAGACCTTTCACATCCAATTTAAATATAAATGCAGACCTCTATTTACGAAGGATGCAGGAGACTGGACATTGCCCACTGTTATTCTCATTTATTCCTTAGTTTGGAATCCTTTGCAAATCAAATACTCTACATAACCTGGGCATGTGCAGCCTTAAGAGTCACAGTTCCTAATTAACCACACTAATATTTTAGCCCATTGCTAAACATTAAGAGGGGATAAGTACCACACAATAAATATGCAATATCAAAAACGTCCATGATGGGTAATGCCCTACTTTACCTCCTCAGTGTTCTGGAGGCATTTACAAACCATTCAGCCTTCAGTATTGTGTTTTATGATGTCTTCAGAAATCCCACAAAGGCAATATTAAACAATTTAAACAGTTGTTCATTATGTATCTTCTTGTAATGAAGTGACAGAGCCGGATGCAGGTAACACTTCTTTATTCAGGCCAACCGCTCTCTAACTGCTCGAGCAGGTTGTCAACATTCCATAGTAAGCTTCAGGAAAAACCAAGAGGAAGGGGAAGGCGGGGGTGGATGGAAGGTGCTAAAAGGGAGGGAAGGAAAGATACAACACTTCTCTATATATATATTTAGACAGACACAGATTGGGATGGCTCCCAGTTCACAAATGTGCAGTCTACAAGCTTCTTACAGACTCTTACAAAGCCCATCATAATCCAGGCTCTGCATTTCAGCTTCCACACACCAACCAGAATTCTTTGCTTGATCAGCCTTTGGCTCACCCAAGCCCCCTGCACCCAAAGAGCCAGAACCGGACAGCACACATTCTCATACCTAGCTCCTAAAGCCTGGAACGACTAGACCCTCTGTAGTAATGTAGTCCAGACAGGTTGAGGTATTTCAAGAGGATTTATTGTTAGATGATAAGTATCCTAGAATAAGCCCCACCAGGAGCAGCCAGCAGGCAGCTCAGCCCCATCACAACTGTGGTTTATCTTCAACCAGCACCCAACATTCCATAGTACATCATAGTGCAGAAGCATTCCACTAGAAGGGCATTGAGTGGGTAAAAACAAACATAGAAATATGCAATAGATAGAATACAACATACCTCCTTTCCTTCCACAACAGAAAACTAAACATAGAAACACCTGAAGGAGAAAGCGTACCAATCATTAACCTCTATCACACCCACTGGCCAGACAGATGTGACAGAAGCCAATGCACAGCATGCAGAAAATACAGAAAAGAAATGATAGAATAAAATCAGACACATTCCTTCTCTGAGAACACAATGCAATACAGGATGCAGAAAATAGAACAATAAAACATGAGAAGTGAAACCGAAAAGTACAAATACATAAATAGACACTATTATTCCCTCATCCAACCAACACATAAAAGGAACAAGAAGAAAAGTTAAACTGAGAGGATAGGTACTCTTCTTCCCTTCTCCAATGAATACACAAAAGAAACAGGAAGATATAAATACTTAGAGGAAACCACCTAAAGGTACGAACACAAAACAGTACTCTTATTCCCTTCTTCAGTAAACAACGGAAAAGAGAATAGAAAATATCAAACAGAGAGGCAGAGGAATAAACAAAAGATCCCCCACACCGCCCTGCAAAACAGCATTAAAAAAATTAGATTGAAAATTATTGAACATTTGAGAGAGATATAAACCCATACAGAGACAACCTCGTAATATGGCTACACATTGAAAAAAAATGCAGCTCGATAGAAATTCCAATGAAACCTTGAGAGGGTTAAACCCCAAATCGACAACCTTGAAAACATTGGAAAACATTGAATAATTGAAAGGAAGCAACAACACATATTGACAACCTCAATCAAATTGAAAACCATTGAAATGTTGCCCTTTGAAAACAACTAGAATACATGCAAATTGATGAAACGATAGAGAAACACATTTCTTACCCAGAAATACTGGATGCATGCATATACATTGATAAACATTGAAATGTTGCCCTTTTGAAAACAACTAGAACGCATGCAAATTGATAAATCGATAGAGATACACATTTCTTACCAAGAAATACTGGACGCATGCGTATACATTGATAATTGAGTAGATAATTTGATATGTGCAATTCCTACAGGAAAAGCTGCACGTATGTTAATGTTAACTAAGCAAACTACGCAAAGGTAACTTTCCATGCAACAAACATTTCTCTGAGGCAGGTTGACTTGAGACTCCTAAGGTAACAATTCTGTGGAGAAAACCAGAAAAATAGTCGAACCTTAGAGTCGTTGTGGCCTGTGAACACAACCAGTTATAAAACAAAAGGCTGAATGTGAGGTACGGCAACTTGAACCTTCCGTAAATAACACAGTGTGAGCAGGCTTAGAAACAACAAATGACTAGGCTGTCAACCATCGAACAATGCTGAAAGTTAAAAAGAACTTGCGAGTTCTTTCTTTGTCGAAGATGCACAGCAGAGAAACAAGCAAGGAAGACTTGAAAGAGATGGTCTCACCGCGGCATTCCTGTCTTGGAATAACTTTATCAAAACCGCTGAAGTTGAAAAAAAAACACGTGGTTGGCAGGTTGAATGTGAGGTACCATAAATGAAGAACCTTGAACGAAAGAAACAGCATGCTCCGCCAATTCCAAGATGGTGGCACGCTGTCTGACGCCGTGCTGAGTGGCTCCATGCACGCTTGTGCGACTGAACGTTACCACAGCAATCCCCATCATCAACGCATCATCGATGAAGGTGCCGCGAGCTGTCAGCGCGTCCTCAAACAAACAGGTAGGCCACTGCGCGCTAATAAGAGCTCGTGCTACGTTTGTTTGGATGAGAATGTGACGGTTGAAAAACAACAGAAATGAGGCCTAAACTTCTCTTAGTCTTAAGACACAATATAAACAATTTCATCTCACCTTGCCCACAGAGGCTCGAAATACTGTATGTCCTCACATCTGGCACCATAATGTTTGCTTGTACCGGTGAAAACACAGCATGGAGCTTACAGTTCCGATCCAAACGTACATAAGGATGACGTTTATTTAAATGGATGTATATGACTGTGTACAACATCTGCGATGGCATTAACAGACTTCTTTCCCCTGAGTGAAAGCGGTTGGAATAGTGCTTACAGCGATTAGGCACACAGAAATAAAGTTAGAAAGTCTTTCTTTTGCGAAAATGTACATACGAGTCACACTGCGCAGCATCCTTGAAGTAAAAGGAAAAGCTTACGCCAAAAAGATGTAGTAATGTAGTCCAGACAGGTTGAGGTATTTCAAGAGGATTTATTGTTAGATGATAAGTATCCTAGAATAAGCCCCACCAGGAGCAGCCAGCAGGCAGCTCAGCCCCATCACAACTGTGGTTTATCTTCAACCAGCACCCAACATTCCATAGTACATCATAGTGCAGAAGCATTCCACTAGAAGGGCATTGAGTGGGTAAAAGCAAACATAGAAATATGCAATAGATAGAATACAACACCCTCTTTCTCCCCACACACCCACCGCACATCAGAGCCACCAGCTCAGTCCAAGAATTTAGCGAGAAATTAAAACCTGGATTTGCACATCGCCCCATGTCAGTATGGCACCAGGACATCTTCCAGGGTGATATGCCCACTGTTAGACCTAGCATCCTGGCGTGGGTTTCCCCTGTATTTTTGCCTTTGCCTCCTGTGTTTTAACTGTGTGTCGTACTTCATTTTTGCTGGTCTAGATGCTTTGGACACTATGCCACTGCTGTACAGTGCCAAAGTGCAAGTGCTCCCTCTGTTCATTGTTGTAATGGATTAGTGTTTCCATAATTGGCTTATTTGGTTTACTGTTAAGTCCCTATAATAGTGCACTGTGTGTGCCCAGGGCATGTAAACCAAACACTTCTAGTGGGCTTGCAGCACTGATTGTCCCACCCACACAAGCTGCCTTGCAAAAGGGTCTCAGGCCTGCAATTGCAGTGTCTGGGTGCAGTCTAGCACTGCCATGTCGACCTGGCAAGAACACCCACTTGCCAGGCCCTAACCTTTCCTTCTCTTACATGTGAGTCACCACTAAGGTAGGCCCATGGTACCCCTGTGGGTAGGGTGCAGTATATGTGAAAAGTAGGATATCCCCAGATGTGTGTGGCATGTCCTGATAGTGAAATACTGCCAATTTCATTTTTCACTAATGAAAGGCCCATAGGATAGAATGGGAGTTCATTTATAACATCTTATAAATATAACTTTACATTGGGACAAGATAGGAAGGTAAAGTTTACTATGCCTGAACTCAGAATATAAAGATGCATATTTTAGTAAGGATGATTTTTACATTCTAGGTTTGAAAATACCACTTTTAGAAAGTAGTTAACTTCTTGCTTAGCCATCCTGTGTGCCTCTGCTGGTTTGTGTATTGACTGTCTGGCTTTGGAGTGACAGGGGCTGAGGAAGTGCAGTCTGTTCAGACAGCCACTTGGGGGGTGAAGTGTGTCCTGCCTTTCCAGGGTGAGTCAGGGCTGGTCTGAATAGACCTGGTCTGCATTGACATTAGGGGGAGGAGATTTCTTTCACACATGAATGGGCCTGGTCTGCCTTGGACAATGCTGTCTCTACCTCTCTGCCAGGATGCTGCACCAGAGAGGACAGAACTGGTTTTAGCTGTGCAAAGAGCTTCTCTGCCAACAGAAAACAAAATAATGTGTGCTATAAAAAGTGGAGCCCAGACCCCAGACTTTTAGATTACTTGTGGAATCCAGAGGAACCGCTGCCAATGAGAAAATCTGGGAAAACTAAAGGGGAAGTTCTGCCCCTTTGCTGTGTGCTGTCTGGAGTTGGCCTGCAGAGGCTGTTTCTGCCAAGGAGAGGATAAAGATTTTGCTGTGTCTCCTGCTTGAGAAAGATCTCCAAGGGCTTGATGTAGAGCTTGCCTCCTGTTTTGAAGTCTCAGGGACACAAAGACTTCACCACCAGCTCCCCTGAACTTCCTTTCTGGGAGTTCTGACCTGCCAAAAGGTACCTGTTGCTGTATTGGGCCTCTGGAGGTTGTTCTTGCTGTTGGGAGCTGAATAAGAAACGCAACTTCAAGAAGCGCAATGTATCCACACCTGTTTTCGATGCATCGCCGAAGAAATCGATTCAGCACCTGTCCACAGCTCGAGAAATCACTGCACGCCTAATCCCGTGCACCCATCACCTAAATCCGAGATCATCGCACCAATTCCAACGCAGTCCCTGCAGTACGGTTGCAAGAACCAACACATCGTATGACCGCGGCGGGAGAGACTAACTCAGCATTGTCGCCGCTGCATCGAGAACTGACGCATCCCCGATCATCACGCATCGCACCTGGGCACCATGTCTGCAAAAGCATCACCTCCCCTTCAGTAAGAAACCCGGCGCATTACCGCCCCTGCGTGGCATTAAGGCACCAATGCATCACCTCCCCTGGAATAAGGAACCGATGCATCACCTTCCCTGCGGCTGTTTATGTTTATGATTTTGACGCATCCAAGGTACTTTGTGTTGAAAGTGTCGCAGCCATAGTTTGCTATAGAAAGAACTGTTTCTACCTTTTAAAAGTCATATGCTTTACACACTGCTTCTGAGATAAGCCTGCCTGCTCGTGCCAAGCGATAAAGGGGATAAGCATGGGTTATTTTAGAAGTGTATCCCCCTTAGCCTGACTAGGAAAAGGGGTTTCTACTTGGACAAAGATGCAAACCATTTCCAATTAGAGACCCCCATTTCTAACACCCACCATACAAATACTCATAATGTAGACAGACAAACCAGACAGATAAAACAAACTTTGATAGTAGCATGATTGTTTTGCAACTTATTAACCAAAATGTTGGTAAATTTCAATAGCCTACCCACTAGTAATTTATACTAACTTATGTTGCTCATCAGACTGTTACTAATTTATTAATCACTTACACACAAATCCTTGCATGTTTGTTTAAATCATATATTATTATATGGTATGGTTGTGCGACCTTACTGTGTAATACATTTGCAACTGTCTTAGGTCCAGTCAGGCTCATTTGTAAAACCTTAAGCTCAACACATGGAGCTGTGGCTTTGAGCAGCAAGGCTTAAACAAAGAAACTGATGTAAAGCATTTAACAGTACAAACAATGGAATAAGAAAGTCAAACTACATGAAAGAAAACCAACACCAATTTATATTAATAGATTGTATTTTTATTCATTTTTAGAGCCCAAGATAAACAAAATCCACCAGAGGGTCCCAGGGATACAGATTTCTAAAGAAAACACAGATCTGAGTTTAACTGCAAACAAGCACAGGTAACTGAAAAGTTTGTAAACTTTTGAAAAGTTTGTAAGAGTTGTGGTTGACTAGTCCAGCCCAACAAGGCTGACCAAATCCATCAGGGAGAAGGCCAGGAGGGCCAATAAGGAGTATGTGGACATTTATTTGGCCACAAGGCATTTTTCAGTCCAGTTCCAAACTTAACAGCATGACCACCATAGACTTCAACGGAGTGGTCTTGATGCTGCGGATGCAGGAGATGGAGGAACACAAGGATGCCTTGGGTGCTGTGTAGTCAATGGGTGTGTCCTTGTGGTTATTCCTTTGTCTACCTGCCAGGTGGGGCGACTTTGGCACAGAGGTCAAAGTCCCTCAAAGTCCTCTTTGAGCCAGTAGAAGGCCAGCTGCTGCTGGGCTACCAGTCTCCATCTACAGCAGTCCCAGTGATGTCCTTTGTTCATCCAAGAGGGACACCATCCTCCACCAGTATGGACTCAGACAACACTCCTGGGCCTGGCAGTTTCAGATACACCTTTTGCCCATCGAGAATCACACTCTTAGAGAGCCCAACAGCGATTCTTCAGAAGTGGCAAGTGTACAGTGGGGCTGCTTCAGCTTTGAGGGCCCTTGTGCTGGTTCTAGGTGTCAGCTGACTGAAACTTGTAATCACTTTCCTTAGTCTGGGGCTTGGCAGCTACTTTCCCCTAAGCCAGGAGCCACAGGCACAGTCCTCTCTTCACTAGCCCAAGGTGTGGCAGGTGCAGTCCGGCAGGGGGTTCAGCCTCTCCTTGACAAGTCCAGGGCTTGGCAGGGCAGTCCTTCTTCAGTCCTGGCATGATATGAAGTTCAGGGTGCCAGGGGTGCCATATTTATGCAGAGAAAGTGCCCTGGGATGAAATGATCACTAGCCTTTGGACTAACAGTTTCCCTCCTGCCCTGTGATGACTTTCTGGCTGTGTGTGGCAGCTAGCAACCCCAGAGTGCATTATTCTGCCCACTCTCAAAATAAACCCTTCTTCGGAATTTAGGGCATGGACGTAATTTAGGGATCGCAGCTGCAACCCCTGGCTTGCCGCTCGCCTTGCCTCAGAGTCACAAAATCAGTGCCAAGAGCACAGGGGTTTCTTGCATTTCCAGCGTCTGACTCCAACCTAATTTTCTGAGCATTTTCATTACACTGATAGTGAATAATCGTCTATTATTCACTATTAGTGTAGTAAAAGGTGGATCAGCATGATCTGGAACAGACTTTCACTTGCATTTAAGGTGAGAAACATAAAATGGCTTTAAATGTATGTTGCATGCATACATGTGGGTGAGTGAATTTGTCTGAGAGAGTGTGTATATGCCTGAGCATTTATGTTTGTATGCGGAATCATGTGTGAGTAAATATAAGTGAGTGAGTGAGAATGCAAATGACTGTCAGGGTAAGCGTGAGTGCAAGAGACTGAGTGAAAAAGGGGTGCAAGTGAGTGCTAATGAGTGAGCAAGAATTAGTTAATGAGTATAAGCGAATGGAAGTGAGCATGAGTGAGAATGTGTTCTGCTTGCAAGTCTGAGGTTGGACCTGGCTTGCTTCTTGACTTATAGAAGAACCATTGGCAAAATGCTGGCACTGTCATACTGGAGGCAATCCTTGCATATGGGTTATCCTCTACAAAATGCTAGTACTGGCCCCTCTATTAGACAATTTTAGCATGGGGCACCAGTGAAAAAACACATAAACTCTGGCCTACTGGAGAAAATTCTTGGCATAGTTGACACCTGTGGCAAATTTCTGATGCTGGCACAAAGTAGGAAATTCTTGGCACATGGGAGGACACTGTGGCATATGTCAGGAGGCCATCCATGACAAAATGTGGTCCTCGACTTTCTAGACATAACTTTTCACTTAACGGTCCTACATAGTGCATGGGCAGCAGTATTAGCCAAATTCCTGCACTGGCGTATTGTATGCAATGATTCAGCAAAAGGGGCATCCATAGTAAAATGCTTGCCATAGCAATGGAGGTAATATTTGACATATGTGGCAGACATAGGACATTTTAAAAACATAATTTGGCAACTCATTGGGAGTGTCAGATTTCAATAGCTTGGCACATTACGAAAGGACATGAAATGCACTATTAGGGCCAATTAATGTTTTCAAAATGCTCCCAGGAGAGAGAAACCCCCATCCTATAATCTCCACTAGAAGACATCAGACTCACTTTACCTGCTTACTACAATTCAGGTAACTGCTCACATGACATATTATCTCCGCACCTTCACATAGATAATATTCAGAAATGGGCATCTGTTTGTGTTATATTAAACATGCAATTGTTATGGAACTTCACCAATAATAATTATCGTTATATCAGAACTGATGTGAAACCAATGTCTAGAAAGAGTCTAAGTCAAAGGTCATCTGATGTCACTTCCTGTGCCATCATTAAGGTCAAAGGGTATATGATGTCACTTCCGCTACCCTTAGGATTTTGGTTAATCGACGTTCTTGGTTAGGAGCTTGGTAGCCCACCCAAGAGGTGTGGCTAACTGTTGGCTGCATGTCCATGGGAGAACTAGTTAGGGCATTGGCCTCCCCTCTCTGTTCTCAACGCCAGCCTGTCTACCATAAGAAAGGGCTACTCTTTAGGGGTGTGATCACCATCTTTTCACCAAAGACAGCTTTGTCTTTGAAGCTTGCCTTTTGGGCTAACACCATCAGTGACTTTCTGTAAAGGAGAGGTAACACCCACCCTGTGGCAGGATGCTCTTGTTCCTAATCCTGGGAGCTGTTCCCACTACTCCCCAGGAGGGCGCAAAGCTGTCTGGTGGCCAGTGACCATGTGAGGCCGCTGGACAAACTGGGTCACAGAACGCCAATTTTCTAAAAGTTATATTTCTATAAAAGTGACAGTAAACTTTGATACCTTGATGTACCCATCTCAGTAGTCCCATTCAAATATAAGCTGGGCTCAGTGGTTAGCCAGTAATGTTATGTTAGTCAAAGACTTACAAACTCTTCCACAGCAAAAACGACAATTTGAAAGTTTTGTTATTAGGACATATATACAAATATACATGTCCCATCTAATAATATACAGCTCCCTGCCTTAGGACTCGGTAGGCCTTCCTTTGAGGAGACATAAATAAATTGTTAAGGTAAGTGGAGGTTTTGCCATTGGTTTAAATGGCAAAGTTGAACTAGCAGTTTTAACATTACCCTTCCAGTCTGCAATGGCAGGTTGGGAGCCATTTTGTACTTTGTCACATAGAGGGTGGCACAAACAGTGATGCAGCCCTGGGTAGACACTCTGTCTATAGGCCCCTGGACCATATACTAGGGTTTTATAAGTAAGTCTCTGCCAATTGGGGGAAGCCTATTTGACATATACTTTGCAATAGATTTGAACAGTGGCACTGAGGTCTGGCTAGTCAAAAAACCAGCATCATCAGCCCAAGAATCTAGGGATGAACATGCAAAAAGAGGCATTTCTTTTAGAAAAGATTTATGAGCAAAAGCTCTTCCTCAGGAGCCGAGCAGAAGTCTTCCACATGGCCAAAACAATGTCAGAATTCGTTTCTGTTGGTTACACTTATGACAGTATATTTTTATGAAGGAGGTATAATTCCTCAAATAACAATAGCTAATGCAAAAATCCACAGCTGTTTGTTAGTGCCTAATTAAAATGTATACTATGTTACTTAGTAAACAAGCTTTGGTATTTGTTTCTTGATATGAAGTGACTGATAGTATCGAATGCAGGGGATTCCTGGGGACCACCAGTTTTTTTAGGTCTGACTTTGCGACACAATGGACCTGATTCCCAAACAGCATTTTGTATTGTTAAGTAGCTATACAAAATGCAATTCACAAAAAAAACACCACTTCCCTTACCTTTCTATGGGGATATCTCCACACATATAACTGTATTACTTCGTAGTAAATGTGGGCTGGACTGGGGTGGGGGGATTAAAAAATGGGGAATATCAACTAAAAATTGGAAGGAGTTTAGAGAAATTTAATAAGGGATTTCGGGAGAGACAGACTACTACAAGATCCCCCCAAAAGACTAAGTAGAACTGGAGCTGAATCGTAAAATCAGCCGGGTTTGCCTATCTTTAGATAAAGCAAGTAGCATCCCATGGCTAGGATATATTAAGAGCTTGACAGTGAAATTAGGGTGGCCTTCATTATTTGATTCCCCAAACAGGCTAGTGAGAGAGGACCTGTTGTGGATTAAAAACCATTTTATATGTATGATCCAAGTAGAAAGAGAGGCTAGAGAGCTCCTGAAACCCACAGTATGAGCACATACTTTACTGAAAACATCTCCGGCAATAGAACCATACTCAAGTCTCACTCAAGTTTATTTTATTTAGCACAGTTACTTAAAACCATTGCTACAAAATATCTCATTACATAGCAGCAATTTAAAAATAATAACACCAGTTTGCTTAAAAACAAAACCAGTTAAAAGTCAATACAAACAAATTGATTTTTACAATGCATTGATAAAATAAGCAGTTATTTAGCAGCATTTTTCCTTGTCAGCTATATCTATAATCTGTCTAGGCATTTTCTTCTCCACTTGTTTCAAAATTTTATAAAGAGGCAATTAAGCTGCGTGTCCTCGGGTGCAAAGCATGCCAGCACAGCCTGCCTCCGTGTGCGGATACCTCTCTGATTAAGAAGTGGTTTTAAAAGCTGTTTCCTTTCCTGTGTTAGTACTTTGCATGTACAGAGAAGGTGCAGCATATCTTCTTGCGATCTACCACACAAGCGACAGGTGGAATCAGATTGTTTTTTCAGCAAATATGGAAAGTGCTTTATGCATGGCAGTAGGCCTAATCTTTATTTTAAAAATTGAATTTTAGTATATTTGGTAAATCCCAAAGCTAAATACTTTTGTGCAGCAAAGGAGGAATAAGAGCTCAAGATCATCCAGCCGTGCAAACTTCTTGTTAGAGCTGCCTTGTCTTCAATCCAAGATTGGTTCTTTACTATCCTCTTTGTTGCTTTTTTGAGGAGGCACTGACTTGTAGAAGTTACCCAAAGTTCAGTAAGACCTAAAGTGGACAGACTAGTTGCTAAGTATTTTGCCGCTGGTGATGTATCTTTCTGTTGTAACTCTGATCACAAATGCCAATTTCGGGTGCCTGGTTTGGATTTCCTTACTTTGTCCCAGAAGATGACTATTGCACCTTTTCTTGCAAGGGTCTGTTTTTGAACACCAAACTTGAGCCTGATCTGTGCTGGGGAGACTCGTGTTGGTAGACCAAAGATTATTCTATACACCTTTGCCACCACAACATCCAAGAGCTTTGAGTCCCTTCCCCTCTGTGCCTCACTGCCGTACGTTATTGTAGGTATAAGTTGTGCCCGTATAACTTCAATCAATGAGGCAAGTGAGGGGCCGGTCAGTTTGGAGTTGAAGTTTCTCAGTGAGGAAGCTAGTGCTATTCCCTTCCTTTTAATTTTGTCCCTTTGGGTTACAAAATGCCGACCTTTGTCGATAATCATCCCCAGGTATTTGTACTCTGTAGCTGGGTCTATACGAGTCTTGTCCCAAAACCAGACAGGTATTTTCTTAAGGTTCTTTTTAATTGTCATAGTTTTGGTTTTTTCCAAGTTGATATTTAAATTATTTGCCTCAGAGTACTGAAACGTGATGTCAAGAAGACGCTGTAGGCCCACCTACGTTTGGCCCATCAAAACTAAGTTGTTAGCGTAAAGTAAGCATGGTAGTGCTAGGTTCCCAATCTTTGGAGAGTGTGAATTACTGGCATTTAGTAGCGGAATCAGATCTGCAAGAAATAGGTTAAATAACGTCGGGACCAGTACGCAGCCTTGCTTGAGGACTTTCTTTGTTGGGATCTTCCTTGATAAAGTTGACCCGTCACCCAACTTTACTTGAACCCAGGTCTGAGTATGCAGGTTAATTAACAGGTTCAATAAAGCCTGGGGTATGCTCCAGCCTGCCAGTTTCGACCAGAGTTTATGATGGTGAACATGATCAAAAGTCGCCCGGTAATCGATGAAGCACAAGTAGAACGGCATTTTTGTAGTCTCGGCCTTATCGATTAACAGAGCTATAGTTGTTATATTTATCATAGTCCCAACAGATTTGGAGAAGCCAGTTTGATTTACGGGGATGATTGAGTTGCCCTCCGCCCAAAGTTGCAGTTCGTCCAACAAAGTGCCCACAAAGTATTTTGCCTCATCGTCCAAAAGGGCAACTAAAGCGATAGCTTTTGGGTTGAGTCTTGTCACCTGATTTAAAGATTGGGGAAGTTATCGAAGTCTGCCAGGATGGGGGGAATAGGCCTGTCAGTCTTATTTCCATAAACAGAGGGCTGAGTGCTTTCGCCCAGTATTCTGTAACTTGTTTATAAAGCACAGGTGGAATTCCATTGGGTCCCGGTGCCCCTTCTTGCCTTCCCTTCTTGATGTAGCTTTTGATTGTTTTAATGTAATCGTTTGGGGGTGTGATTCCCAGTGATTCTCCTTCATACCATTTCTCTGATATTGCATTTCCCTCATTGGGTTGGTGTTTCAGAGTAGTAAGCCTCTGTATTGTGTCCATGCTACTTTCTGTATGCGATGAGATGTTTCCTTGATGAAAATGATTTCCAAGGTAGGTAGCTCAGTCTTCCTCGGATATGTTTGAAGACAGACCCTCATGCATTGAATGGGTGAAACTTGTTATTGTCTCCCAGAATCTCGCACTGTCCGTCCTCTTGGAATCCGCATGTAGTTTCGCCCACAGGGTATCCTCATTATCTCGCCTGGCCTCCCAAATTGCTTGCTTCAGCCGTGATTTATGCTGTCGCAATACAGCTAGTTTTGAGATGTTGGTTGGAGACCGGCGCACCTACCGCAAAAAGTAATTAATACTATTTTTGATGGATTTTATCTTGCTCTTTTGCAGCATGGTGAGGTTGGTGTGGCCTCTATAACCCGGATGCGATTTTGATTTGATTGGGGCGGAGAACGAAGTTGCCAAGTCATTAGTATAATTTGTCCATTTCTCTATTTCGTTGTCCCCTTCCCTTGTTTCAAATAGAAGTTTTGCGGCTTGCTGAAAGTTGTCTTGCGTCGCATGCATGCATTTTATTTTCCTATAATTAACTGTGGTGGTTGTGCCTGGCCGGCCCTTCCATTTCAGTAGTCTTGGCATATTTGTGCGAAGTATAAGCTCCTGGGGCGGTGATCACTATCAGCTTTATCGTCCATACTAAATGAAAATATTTCATTGAAAAGGGTTAGAGACACAAAGGTATAGTCCAGCGTTGAGTTTTTGGTTGAAGAGTGACAGGTGAATGCAGGGGGCGTGTCACCTATACATCTGCCATTCACTGCTCTTAGGGTGAGATGTTCAAGATCCTCTATAAGGCGCTGGCTGATTTTTGAGGGGTCTACTGATGAATTGGTGCCCTGTGGCGGGATATTCCACAACTGGTTGTGTATAGATACTTCCTCCGCTTTCGATAAGCTAAGTAGATTAAGTCCCCTGTCAGTATCATATCTGGTGTGTTAACCTCACCCATGCATGACTACAAAGTTGGCTAGTTGTTTTGCATCGTTAGATTTCCTATTAGGATGTATGTACGTATTTATTATTACTATATCCTTGTGCCCATTCCCTGGTGGCCCCTTTGCGGTGGATATTTTTATGGCGATGGATTCTGATGTTGTTGAGCCAACTGTGTGCACTGAGGTTGCGCAGGTGTTATTTACATAGATCACCAGGCCTCCATGCA
Organism: Triturus cristatus; assembly: GCF_964204655.1. Taxonomy (NCBI): domain Eukaryota; kingdom Metazoa; phylum Chordata; class Amphibia; order Caudata; family Salamandridae; genus Triturus; species Triturus cristatus. The sequence goes on along the minus strand of NC_140595.1, from coordinate 344,891,174 downwards.
GGTGACCAAATCTTGCCCTTTTGAATGCCGGTGCATAGAATCGTAGATATCCTTGAAGATGTGGTGGATCTGTCATCCATGTCTCCTGAAAAGCAATAATGTGAAATGACTTTTGATAGTTTGTGAAGGCATGGTCTGACAGTTTGCTGTTTAGCCCATTGATGTTCCATGAGCATATCCGTAGCAAGTTTATTTCACCTTCTGGCGAATTATACACGCTGTTCTGTCAATTGTTTCTTACTTCATTGGTAACTGCCATCATGGGCCATCTTGAGCCTTCAAGGCTGAAACCTTGATGTGAATGATTCGGGCGATATATTCATATATGCTGTCGCTGTCTCATGATGACTGGCGAGCGCCCCCTTGCCCCTCTCAGTACTGACTTGGAGATGTTGGACCGTTCAGCTATCCATATCTCCCCGTTTTGCTGTGTTAGTGGTGCGGGATAGCCGGGTGTGTTGATAGATTTTATTTTTATGCACCAGTTTTCAAATGTCGATCTCTCCAGTAAAGATTTTTGTACAGTGTTTTCCGATTTCCATGTTGTCCATGTGACCTCACCCCCCTGAAGGGTCTCCTTGGATGACAAACTCTACTGAGTCCAGGTCTGTTGATCTTACCTCCAATAGCGAGGGTATATGTGATAATAAACAAAGAATGTTCCCTCGATTTAATGTGTCGTGGGCCCCTCTTGATCTATATACTGGTATAAAATCCAGTGTTTTCACATTCTTATTGAGGTCATTCACTTGGTTATCTAGTTGTGGTCTATTAGTGGACTCATGGTTGTTTGTGCTTACTTGAGCCAATGTTGTAGCAGCCTCTGCCCTGCTCTGGTCGTTGAGAGATAATTGTGTAGCTGGCCCAGTGCTGGGCAGCCTGGTGTTGGACAGATACTCCATGTCCTCCGTGGAGGCAGGCTTGATTCTTGTACTACCGTGTTTGGAGTCTATATAGTTAACTATTCGCTTATCTCCTCCAGGATTAGAGACTATGATGGACGGGTAATTAAACACCCTTTCTGATTGATGATCTGGTTGCGTGATAAAGATGGCAGTCCTAGGGAGTTTGTCATCTTCGACCATAAGTCCTGCTGTTGTTTGGTTGGAGACATGACGCTGTGTAGTGGTTTCTTCCGGTCTTGTTCTACACGGCAGTAATTGATGTTCAACCTCCTTCCTGGCTAATTTGCGATCCTTGTGAGCGCAGGCTCCTGCTTCTTCCCCTGGCAATATTTCCCGCAAGGAGCCCATGGTGGCAGGCTGTTGGTTGGAGTTTGGAACCAGCCCTTTCCCAGTGCGCAATATACTTGTTCGAGTTTTGCCGCTAGTGATGGTTGATTTAAAAGGTCAGACGTTTCAGGCACTGTCTGTCTAAAGAGCCGGGCAAAATCCTCCTTTTTTGAGATAGATTGCTCATTCCGACCCATACTTCTTTGGGCTCGCCTTTGTTTGGCATTAGAAGTTGCTCCTGTATCAGCCGACTCTACCTCTGTCCCCCGGGTATATTCAAATACTGCTGCCCGTATCTTAGTACGCCCAATTTTGGGGGCGTTGCCTGTTATCGGCTTTGAAATTGATGGTAATGGCCATGGATATCCCTCTATATAAGTGCTTGTTCCATTCTTGTCTTCAGTGGAGTAAGTTCCCTTTTGGTTAGGCTTGGTGGGGTTCCGTGCTGAGTCTTTGATTTGGGCGCACAAGTCGTTCAATACTAAGGGGAGAGAGGTGCTGTGTAGAGTTTTTCAGTAAGTCATCCCAGTCCCCTGCGTCAATGTTAGAGAGTTCATTTGGATTGTTAGAGAGTTCCTTTAAATTTTCCGACTCTTGTCCTAGTGCTGGTTCCGCGCTGTGGGGCGTTGATGACAGTAGCAGACAGGGATCTGGCGGTGAGGTCAAGTTGGTCCTTGCTTTTATTATGGCAATAGGTGATGTGCCTATCTCTATTATAGTCAATTCCTTGTCTGTGATACAATTACTCCCTATTTTCCCACTACAACCTCCCTCTTCCTGCTGGTCTTTGTGTTCTCTTCCAGCTCGTCCAAGAGGCTTTGCCAGCTTCTTTGTAGTTTCTAGGTTGCTGGGTGTTGTTGCTTTTGACATTCCAGCTTCCGGGCGACCCTTGGACCCTTGCGGCAGTGATTTGACAGTGCTTTGCGCAGCTGGTACTAGAGCCGAAGTACTGTGTGTTTGGTGTAGTCGGTCATTCAACTCGAGGTCACTTTATATGCCAGATGTTGCGCTTTAGTCATTAATTTGAGTCCTGTTCATCCTGCTATCCGATAGTTTGAGTGGTGAAATCGGAGATTTGAGACCTTGTGCTGCAATTGAGCTGGATAAGAGGGCGTCCCCTGGATTTTTTAGAAACTGAAATTTTGTATAAATCTTAGGCTGTGACCATTTGTGGCAGTTCTGAGTTAGTCCTGTCTCCAGATTGTTGTCCCTTGTAACGGGGCCCATGTCAGGGGAGGTAACGCCTGCTCTTGTTTTGGTTTTAGGGTGGGGCTTGGCCATGCAGCCCTTAGGTGACAAGGATCCTCTTTTGCGCTTGCTCGTTTTTGTTTGCTTGTTTGTTTTAGATGGGCACCCTCTGATCCTGCCAGATCTCATTTCCTCTTTGGCAGATTGGCTGGTTGGCTAGTTGGATAGTTGTCCACTTTGGCCTCCACACAGCCTGCTCAGGCCGCTCACCGCTTACAGCCTCTTGCTGTTATAACCGGCCTCTACAGGGACTGCTGAGTGCTCTGTGTCTCCTCCAGGATTGTTCTGATAGCTAAGGCCGCAAGATGCTAGCTACTGGCAACTAAGTGTCGACTGTCAGCTGTCGGCTACCGACCCCCCTCCTCTCACAGTGCTTCTGTAGCCTCGTTGTTTCTTATAGGCCAGACACACAGCCCACAACCTCCTCTGTGTTCTCCACTGTGCTGCACTCCTAGTCTGTTTCCAGTCCTTGGTTTTGTTTTGCCACAGTCTCCAAGAAGAAATGCTGGTTGCTGATACACAGACGCACTGCAGGGGGTCGGATAAGTTCCCAGGGGTTGCCGTTCGACACCGCACTCACTCAGTGCCCACCCAACCTGCAGCAACAGCACACAGTGCCAGACCAGACAAGGAGACAGGGAGAGTGGGCTGGTTCTACCACCTGGTTCTACCAGAACTGTAGACTCTCACCAGACGTCTTATCCGGTCTCCGGACTCCAGTCTCCTCTGGTCAGATCAGGTTGCTGGTTGCAGATGGCAGATGACAAGCGGGCACCAGCGGATAGCGAGTGGTGGATGGGTGGCAGTCAGCAGATCACCGGCAACACCAGTCCCCAGGAGGTCTACCTTAGCTGATTCAATGTTCAGGCGGGAGATCAGGCGAGTGCCCCTTGTCCCAGGATACCCGCGGAACGCCGCAGCTCTGTAGCACCACAGTTTTTGTGAGTTCTCCGTGGCTTGATCTCTCAATGCTCAGTGCTCAGTGCTCAGTCGAGGCTCTATTGCTCTGCGGTTCCTGTGAATACACGGCACCCGCGGCTCTATGGCTCCGCGGTTCTCAGCTCGAGCTCAGGCTCAAGCTCACGCTACTCAGTTTCACTGTATCGCTGTACCGAAGCTGCCGCTTTCCGCGAAGCCGCCAAAGCTGCCGCCACTTTTCCTCCCGCTCATGTCTCACTGTTTGCTGCTCTCGCTCCTCGCTGCCTGCGCTCTGCTGCTCTCTAGCGTTCATACCCCCATGATATAACAAAACCTTACTACCACTTCCTTTTAACAAGATTTAGATTTAATCTTTTGCACTTTGTTTTGGCAGAACCACAGGGGTGGTGTAAGATGGAAGATTTGGACCCTTGCTCCTGTGATAATTTCTCCACCCAGAACACTTTGCACTTTATAATGTTTTGCAACTATTATCAACCTATTCTCAAACATTTTTTAATACCTATATTGAAAAATAAAGGCTTTATGCAGGGTCAGACTGATTTGCATATGGCCATGTCTGAACTGGGGTGGCCGAGTGGGCTAAAGAACGGTGATGGATTAAACCCAGATCAGTTGACTGGGGGTGAGTGCATGCAATGTTCAACACTCCGTCCATCATTTCCTTTGGTTTTTGCTTTATGCAGGCTTGGCCTGCATTAATATATTTACAGATGCTAAATAACCCATGGAAATGCTTTAATATTGCAAGCTTTTTAGTTGCTGCGGCTAGGGAAAGGAAAAAAGGTGATTCTGAAGCGGTCTCGAGTTGGTTCTTATACAGTAATGATGGCTAATGATTTTATTATGAGATTTTGGTGTATAGGATCATGTTTTAAAATAAATATGCAGACACACAACCCTTTGTAATGACAGCAAATGATTTTTATCCTAATGTTTTTGGTGCTTAAGATTATGTTCCTAATAAAATATGCACAATTTTAATGGTTCTTTTACGTTTTTACGTACTATACTTTTATGGTTTTAAATTAACCGAATAAAGTGATTTTGACTGACTGAGTAAGTACATTGCTATTCACAAACCACATGTTTAAAGTTACTTCAGCCCTAATGGTGACAACACAGCAGTAAATCTACTCCAGCCCCACGTTTGAGTTTGTCAAGCACCACATGCAGCCACTCAAAGGTCTGCAATACACTTCGACAGAAAATAACGGAGATATGTACTTAAAATAAGACTGCATTTGAAATAATGTTAAATAAATTAAAGGAATTCAACTTTTATTCATAGATCTATACCTGTATTAGCTATACCTATACATCTATATCTATCTCTGTACATATATCTCACACCAAAAGGGAATGACCCTTGCAGTAACATGCTGTTTGTTGGACAATATTCATAGGGTTAGAGCTTTCCGCCCAGATGAATATTTCTTACCTCATGCTATTGGCCGTTTAATGCATCATACCACCTCCTATGAACTGCTAGCATTGAAATACTTGCTGAATGTATTATTTTACATCTTAAAATAATGCTAAACCACCACATTTTGTCACACTGAACCCTTTGTCTTTACATGCAATTTGTCATTAAAAAAATGCTTTTATCTTTCACAGTAGTGCATTTGTATATTCCTTTGAAAGCACGTGATCGTTGACCTGACAATAAGATGGCCACCCCACTGGCATGTCCCTTTGTAGATTGGAGCATATTGGAACAGCCTCACCTGAATTATGCTAACCTGGGGGCATGCAAGATCAGCAACAAAAGGTACGACCTCCTTTGGATTAAGTTGTGCCTCTCTGTATCAGGCAATTCAGTCTCCACCATCACTTGGATTGAGACTAATCCAGCAGCAGAGCGCCCAGCGACTTCTTCACATCCTGCCAATGGGTCCTTGCTAAAAGGCATTGGCAATGTCAGTGGAACTAGCAAATAACTTAAAATGCAAGCCAGATGTGTTGTCTCACAATCACCCACATCTGTACTTCCTTCTACACTCATGTGTATATTACACTTGTAAAGTGAGAGTAAATAGTCCATGGAATGAGCTCTTTTGTAAATTGACGGCAAAGTGTTTTGCTGTGTGACCATGACATTTTCTTTTCTTTATGTCATTTTAGCAATGAGATTATATGCCTCATGGCATGAATTGAGGGAGAATAAATTGCAAAGTTTAAGAACCACCTATGCATCCTGGATGATTCTCACTCCAGAGTTAATTTGCAGGTAAATAATCGAAAGCTTATGCAGAATGTGGGCTACGCAGCACGTTACTAATGCAAAAAGAGAGAAATGGATTCTATTCACTGGAGACAGTAATGCCAGCGGCACTTTGAGGCATGGCAGGTTGTGCAAAGAACCTTGTGTACCTCTGTCCCATCTGATGTCATGTTCTCTTTGTAAGAATGGGTCTTCGGTTTGAGATTTTTTTTTTTTCCTAAGATAAGGCGCAAGTTGAAGAGCATTTTAAGGCTATAGTATGCCACAAGGAAAGTCTTTCTTAAAGTCATTTAGCAATCAGAAATATATTGCTTTGTTCTGCCAAGCTTCACATAAAGGGCATAAGTCTGCCCTGTTAATTAAGAACCATTACATTCATGCTTGGCAGCGTTGGAATTAAAACAGGCAAGTTTCTCCATAGGGACAAAGGTTTCAATGAGAAGAAACGGTGTTGTTTTTTAGAAATAATAAAAGAGCCAATCAAAGATTCTCAAAAAAGTGCAATGCCATTTGACAAAACTTGAAAATTCTAAATCCTTGTAGGTTTACCATTTAGATTGCTTCACAAATTATATTTATTTTCATGGGAATATTAGTATTTTACACATTCGCTCTAATAAACAATTTTAGCCTTCACCTGAATAAACCTTACCTGATGATGCTTTTCCAGAATCCAACCTCACACATGTGCTTGCATTTTCATATCTACTGACTGAAGATTGACACTTCTTCACTGCCCAACTGATGACATTTATTCAGTAATTTGAGAAATGCCAACCATTGCATCTTTCAAGGGTAAAGGCTTCTGGTTATGAGAAACTGCTACATTTTGTTTTGTGACAGTTATGCAAAATAACTTCACAGAAATAATTTCACACTATCTCTCATGAAAATTGACCGCTGGAATCATTGTTTAAGGAGAAAATGTCAATGCAAAACATTTCAGATTTGAACCAGTCTCCTCCCTACAAAACGGTGAAAAACTTTCCAACTCTAAAATGTGCAAAACTTTTAGATTTTTCTCTTGATATATACTACAATGCTTTGGTATTTGGATACAGACATAGGGTGAATAATGATCACATTTTTAATGTGGCTAATATTTAAGGTACAGTATGTTACATAGCCCATTGTTCGTAGCAGTTCAACACCGCTCTTTATTCTTCTTTCTGATTCCTGTGGGAGTAATCATACTTATTATGTGGTCATTGTGAATGCTATATGTTTTTCACTACTACTAAAACACTGCATGTACTTTCCCTGATTAAAGGGTCATCCTATTACCTGGGGTCTCCGTGGGTACCCATGTTTCAACCAGAGGTAACATCAAAGAGAGCAATGGTGAAGAAGAACTCGGCATGCTGTGCATCTGTCTCTCTCCCTCTCAAACCAATTCCCATTCCCCTCTGGTGTTTGACTCTTTAAGGCATGTCCCCCTTGGTATGAATGAAGGAGCACTCTCAAAAACCTGACAGTAACAGTGTTACTGCACGTCATTTCCACAACTTCCCTAGCACTTCTAAAGACAACTGATGATGGAATTATTTGTATTACCATAGAGCAAAAAAGTATTTTTGGGCAACTTGATACCAGACATGTGTCCTTTCTGAAACTTTACCCTTATCTTTTAAATGACTTTCCCCACACCTGTAGTTCAGGAATTATACACATTAAGACCACTCTTCAAAGTGTTTTCGCACAAAATCAAGAATAATATTGAAGTCACATAAAACACTCTTGTTGCAGCAGAAGCTTTTTCTCTTTTCTTTTTCGTTTTTGGGCACAACAATAACTTTACAACTTTGTCACTTTACTCAGATTATATACTTAACCCACAAAGGCATTGGTCCTCCGATGGACCTTGCTTTGTCGTAGTGAGTGGTGAGAAATCAGGGTGTCAAACTGTTGGACACCCAATGAAGACCAATACTTAGTAGCCAACTTACGAATTGGTGATCACATTTAAGTCTCAGAACTATGCTCTAGACAAAGAATATTGTAATTAGATGACCAAATCTCCCAAAGAATCTCAATCTAACAAGAATTATGCATACCAGAAGCTCTGTTGTGACTACACAGAACAAGAGCAAAAGAACTCCACGTTCTGAATATTGTTAGAAATGTGGGTCTCTAGTTGGCAGAGGTAGGTACCTTTGTCCAAATAGGGACCCTTCTTCCTAGTCAGGATAAGGGAGTTACACTCCTAAAATAACCCCTGCTCACTTGGTAGCTTGGCACGAGCAATCAGGCTTATCTTAGAGGCAGTGTGTATAGCATTTGCACATAACCAACAGTAACACAGTGTAAGCACCACAATACAGTACTTAAAAAGGTATACTTTGCAAGAATGCTTGAAAAACACAGTTTGTACGAGTCGGTAGCTCTGTCCGTGGCTACTGCGATGCTGAAAAACACAGAGTCTAACAGTTCCAGCCAACTGCGTCGGTATGGGCCAGGGAAAGTGTGAACAGACTCGGTAACAGTACCTTTCTTGTTGCGGCTTGCGTGGGGGTGCGAGCCGGTCGTGGCAACCGTAAGTTGCGTTGCAAAATGAAAGCGGTGCAGGGTGTGGTGTCATCTCGAAGTGGTTCAGGCACCGGCTCTGTGACAATCGTCCAGACGGCGTCAGTGAGACCAAGGCTTACGGTGCAGGGCTAGATGGTGCTCGATGCCGTGCGGGCAGGTTGCGGTGCAGGCGACAGAGCCGGTTTGTGGGAGCTGGCATCAGCAGGCCCAGACGGCTGTGTGGGACGAGGCGGTGCATCATGAAACTTTACGAGCAGTGCCCCGAACCATGATGTGGTCACGGGACAGCGTCAGTGAGACCGGGATGGCGGAGTGAAGCGAGGCGGTGCAGACTGCGGTGCCCACAGGTCACAGTGCAAGCAGCTGCTCAGTAGCAGCGGCGGTCGTCATCGGTGAGACCAGGCTTGCGGTGCGAGATGCGGACGGTGTGGTCTGCCGTGCTGTCAGGACACAGAGCCAGCGACGAAGTCGGTTGCGGTTCCTTCTCTGTGGAGACTGAAACAGCAGTTCCAGAAGTGATACCCAGAGGTTGGTGAAGACTTTGCAGTCCATGAGACTTCAGAACAGGAGGCCAGCTCAATTTCAGGCCCTTGGAGATACTCAGCACAAGTAAAGAAAGTTCAGTACAGTCTTTTCACTGCCCAAGGCAGAAGCAGCAACTGCAGACCAATCCAAAAAAGCAACAACATAGCGAAGGGGCGGTACTCCTCGTGGCTGCTATTCCAGCTCTTCTTCTGGTCAGGTTCATTGATTCCAGCGAGTTCTAAAGGTTAAGGGTTTGGGCGCCAACTTTTATAGCCCAAAATCCTTTGTCCTCTCAGGCAGAAAGTGTTTGTGCCCAGCCAGAACCAGTTCTTTCCTCTCTGGTGCAGCTTCCTGGCAGGAGGAGGAGACAGCATTGTCAGAGGCAGACCAGGTCCATTCAGGTAAAAGGAAATCTCCTTCCCCTACTCTAACTGCAGCCCAGGTCTATTCAGCCCTTCCCTGACCCATCTAGATTCTCTGATGCCACTGCTCCTATCCAGCCCCTGCCACACAACATCCAGTCAATCCACAAACCCAGCAGAGACCTACTGGATGGCTGAGCAAGAAAATACCTACTTTCTAAAAGTGGTATTTTCAAACCCAGAATGTGAAAATCACCTTCACTAAAAGATGCATCTTTAGATTCTGAGTTCAGGCATACTAAACTTTATTACCCTACCTTGTTCCCAGGGCCAGTTATATTTATAAGATGTTATAAACAAACTCCTCATTCTGTCCTATTGGAACAGGTAGCCTTGCAATAGTGAAAAACGAAATTGGCAGTCATTCACTATCAGGACATGCTACACACACACCAGGGCATGTTCTACCTTTCACATACAGTGCACCGTGCCCACGGGGGTACTTTGGGCCTACCTTAGGGGTGACTGACATGTAAGAAAAGGGAAGGTTAGGGCCTGGTAAGTAGGTTCACTTGCCAAGTCGACATGGGAGTCCCAGACTGCACAAATGCTCTGCAATGGCAGGCCAGAGTTACATTTACAGGCTGCTTGTGTGGGTGGCACACAGTGCTGCAGCCCACTAGCAGCATTTGATTTACAGGCCCTGGCACACTCTGTGCACTTTACTAGGGACTGACAAGTAAATCAAATATGCCAATCATGGAAACACCAATCCATAACACAATTTACAACAGGAGCACTTGCACTTTCGCACTGAACAGCAGTGAGAAAATGACACTGAACCAGCAAAAACTGGGAGGTCAGAAAGCAGAAAGTCAGGGAAAACAAGCCAAAAGATGCCAAGTCTAACACATGTCCCCTCCAGCTAAAGGTAGGGAGAACTACCCAACCTCCTGGGAGTTCTCTTTACTAAAGTGGAAGAACCTGGACAGACCATCTGCGTTGGCGTGTTCTGTGCCAGGGCGGTGTTCCACCGTAAAGTCCATTCCCTGTAGGGAGATGGACCACCTCAACAGTTTTGGATTCTCACCCCTCATTTGCATCAACCATCTGAGGGGCCTGTGGTCTTTCTGAACCCAAAAGTGAGTCGCAAACAGGTAGGGTCTCAGCTTCTTCAGTGCCCAGACCACAGCAAAAGCTTCCCTTTCTATGGCACTCCACCTCTGTTCCCTGGGGAGTAGTCTACTGCTAAGGAAGACTACAGGCTGGTCCAGGCCCTCTTCATTTAGTTGTGAGAGCACCGCTCCCACACCATGCTCTGAAGCGTTGGCCTGCACAACGAATTCCTTAAAGGAGTCAGGTGCCTTGAGGACGGGCGCCACGCACATGGCGGTCTTCAGGTGATCAAAAGCTTTCTGGCAGGATTCAGTCCAGATCACCTTCTTGGGCTGCTTCCTAGAAGTCCGCTCTGTTAAGGGGGCAACAATGGTGCAGTAGCCCTTAACAAACTCATGGCGTAACCGGTGAGACCTAAAAAGCCTCTCACCTCTGGGTCTTGGGGGGCTCCCAAGCCAGAATGGTGTCAATCTTGGGCTGTAGGGGTGAGGTTCTGTAATTCTCGAGTCTGACTCCATTTTGTTCTGTGCCACCATTTTGTGTTGCCCTCACGTAGGCCTGTGAAGGTAGCCTGGCGAATAAAGTGGCCTGGCCTTCTTAGTTCATGTATACATTAACTAGGTTTCTTTTTACTCTGAAATGAACTGTAAGAAACTGACCTCTGCACCTGAAACTGACCCCGCAAAGCCAATTTCCCTGATCGATCTTTGTCTGAGATTGCCAATCAATGTTCAGGACATCGTTGGGGAAACGCGTCGCAGAGAAGGTGCTGAACAGTGCTGGACTCAATATCCCAGAGGACCGAGGGGCTGCCTCACCTGGTTCCAGTGTAGAACGCCGCCCATAGCGCCTTTAAAGAAACCTAGTGCTTCCCGCTTCACGGGAAACGCGTCACAGAGAAGGTGCTGAACAGTGCTGGACTCAATATCCCAGAGGACCGAGGGGCTGCCTCACCTGGTTCCAGTGTAGAACTCCGCCCATAGCACCTTTAAAGAAACCTAGCGCTTCCCGCTTCGCGGGAAACGTCGCAGAGAAGGTGCTGAACAGTGCTGGACTCAATATCCCAGAGGACCGAGGGGCTGCCTCACCTGGTTCCAGTGTAGAACTCCGCCCATAGCGCCTTTAAAGAAACTTAGCGCTTCCCGCATCGCGGGAAACGCGTCGCAGAGAAGGTGCTGAACAGTGCTGGACTCAATATCCCAGAGGACCGAGGGGCTGCCTCACCTGGTTCCAGTGTAGAACTCCGCCCATAGCGCCTTTAAAGAAACCTAGCGCTTCCTGCTTCGCGGGAAACGCGTCGCAGAGAAGGTGCTGAACAGTGCTGGACTCAATATCCCAGAGGACCGAGGGGCTGCCTCACCTGGTTCCAGTGTAGAACTCCGCCCATAGCGCCTTTAAAGAAACCTAGCGCTTCCCGCTTCGCGGGAAACGCGTCGCAGAGAAGGTGCTGAACAGTGGTGGACTCAATATCCCAGAGGACCGAGGGGCTGCCTCACCTGGTTCCAGTGTAGAACTCCGCCCATAGCGCATTTAAAGAAACCTAGCGCTTCCCGCTTCGCGGGAAACGCGTCGCAGAGAAGGTGCTGAACAGTGCTGGACTCAATATCCCAGAGGACCGAGGGGCTGCCTCACCTGGTTCCAGTGTAGAACTCCACCCATAGCGCCTTTAAAGAAACTTAGCGCTTCCCGCTTCGCGGGAAACGCGTCGCAGAGAAGGTGCTGAACAGTGCTGGACTCAATATCCCAGAGGACCGAGGGGCTGCCTCACCTGGTTCCAGTGTAGAACTCCGCCCATAGCGCCTTTAAAGAAACCTAGCGCTTCCCGCTTCGCGGGAAACGCGTCGCAGAGAAGGTGCTGAACAGTGCTGGACTCAATATCCCAGAGGACCGAGGGGCTGCCTCACCTGGTTCCAGTGTAGAACTCCGCCCATAGCGCCTTTAAAGAAACCTAGCGCTTCCCGCTTCGCGGGAAACGCGTCGCAGAGAAGGTGCTGAACAGTGGTGGACTCAATATCCCAGAGGACCGAGGGGCTGCCTCACCTGGTTCCAGTGTAGAACTCCGCCCATAGTGCATTTAAAGAAACCTAGCGCTTCCCGCTTCGCGGGAAACGCGTCGCAGAGAAGGTGCTGAACAGTGCTGGACTCAATATCCCAGAGGACCGAGGGGCTGCCTCACCTGGTTCCAGTGTAGAACTCCGCCCATAACACTATATATTACGTATCGCGGGACGCGAGCGGACGCACCGGACGAAGCACGGACAAAGGGCGGGCCGTCTGTGGCCGTCGGGAGCCGGAGAAGGCCGGGCTGGGCTTCTCCCCTTGCCTGACCTGTTGGCCTAACTGTGAGTTCTATTGGTGCCATTATATCCGGTTGTACGGGATCTTGTTTACATTTTCCCTTGTGCCTCCCATCGAGTCCTTTTCCTTTTACTATGGTTAAACGAAAGTTAATAGATAGTCAAGGAGTCGGTGGAGAAGGTAGCACTGCATTAAAACAGCGTAGAAAAAAGAGAGTTCGGAGGACTGCTAAAGTGCCCGACCCAGTGGGGACATTGGACCGTATTAATGTGCTGGTTGGGGAGTGTGAAGCTATTTTGGAGTCTGATGAGGGAGCAGCTGGTGCTTCCTCTGGGGTGCCTGTTGATGCCCTGGTGTATACTATTCCCAGTTCATCCCCTAATATCCCGGCTATGTTTCGTACTAAAGCTGAAAAAACATCTAGGGGACAGGGGAGTGTTGAGGAGGGAGTTGTCCCGGGGGGAGGGGTTGATTTGGTTTCTGCCGTCTCTACCCACTCTGTGGATGCTGTGCCTGCTGTTCTATGTTCTAATAGATTTGCCCCATTGATGAACGAGTCGAGAGAGAATAGTGTACCAATAACTCCCCTATGTAGTATTGTCAGGACCCAGGAAGATCCCCTTCAAGCTCTCGTTAAGTTAATCCGTTCATTGCAGGAGGAAGTTAGTGCCCTGAAAGTTGTGATTAACACCTTGACTGTTGCTGTTGGTAACTGCACATTAGATCAACAACCTCTCTCTTCACTCCCAGGTTAACTCTTCAGGACTGTTAAAATCAGGTGCCCAAGCCAACAAGGAGGTAACATATAGTGATGTAGTAAGGGCGGGGAATTTTTGCTCCTCACGTCGCTCTGGGGGTACTCCCGCTGCTGCTTCACAGTCTAATTTGAATTGTAATAGGAATGAAGGTGAGAGAGGGATTCCTACCACTAACACTCAGAGACTCTTAGCAGGAAGGGGGCCACGTGCGGAGCAATATACGAATATAGATAATAGTTGCACTAACAAAAAAATGTTCATGACTAATGTTCCGAAATTGTGTAATAATCAGGGCTTTGAGAATGCTGATTCATTGAAAAATAAGGCGATCCACTGGTTGAGATATGTCAGAGGTTGTCGCTCTGTTATTAGGGATGACATTATTAGAGCTACTAGATTGATTTCTCCACTGTCCCCAACCGATTGTATTGAACTAAGTCTATGCACTAGCGAACTTGTGGAGAATCTTTTTACCCTGGAGTTTAGGACATGTCCCCCAAATGGATCTACCATCCAGTTAAGAAAATCTATTTTGCATGGTTCTGGGTGAGTTAAGTGTGACCAACAGAGTACCATCAGAGAGGATGGGTCTGCACTGGATAGTGTTGATTGACAAGATGTCCTGGGGGTCACAGGTTTTTGTTGTCCTTCTCTAAGGGAAATAGATGAAGGGATCCTACCGCATAGTGCTAATAGCTGCCTAACTGGTTTTTGTATTACATCTATCCCGCTTATGGGTCCATGTTCCAATAACTGTTCTGACATTGTTGTTCCAGACCAGAGTCTGGACCCTATTCTTCCGAAGAATATTGTTAGCCTTGCTCCCCAAGCCACTACCCTTATTAACAAGTTTTTATCTTTGGGGGGTGGCTCATTACTTTCTTGGAATATAGCTGGATTAAATGCTAAATTGCCCATTGTTGAATGGGTTGCATTTATTAATAATGTGGATATATGCTTATTCCAGGAGACCTGGTTGCTGGAACCAAGATTTTGTGTAGGTTATTTAAACTACCACATTCCGGCAATAAAAGGGGCGCATGGCCGACCATCTGGGGGTTTAACGATATGGCTTCGGCAAGATTTAAATTTAAATAGTAAACCCATTCCTACTGGGAGTAGAGATATACAATTGCTTAGGTTAGAATTAGGTTCTGTGGGCACAATCGATATTTAAAATGTTTATGCTAGGGGTTCGGGTGGGGTAAGATCACCAGTCTTTGATGAGTTAATGAGGTTGCTTGATCTCCACTCAACTGGTACCCTTGTGGTAGTAGTAGGCGATTTTAATGTTACCTTCGATCCCCTGGTACTTCTTGAGGGGGATGAATATGAGAATGAAGAGGCACTTTCGGGTATCCCCCCACTAGAATTGCCTCCTATAAATAGGTGGACGGAAATAATAATCCAGATTAACTCCCTCTGTATGGAGAAGAGTCTAAGGGCTCTGAATGGTAGGATGCCTAGTGACCGTAATGGTGCCTATACTTTTAATAATGGACAAAGTAGGAGCCGTATTGATTATAACCTTGCGGCCGTGAGTCTATGGCACTCTCTTGTTGACATGAAGGTTTTTGACCTACCTGAAAGTGACCATAATCCCCTTTGTCTATCTCATAACTGGTGGAAAAGGGATTGCGCTCTTCTGGCGGCTGGAGAATTGCCCACCTTGACTGTCGTGTTATCTAACGATATGCGTCGTCTGAGGTGGTCTTGTATTCAAGAGAATCCCTTTACCCTACAGAGTATTACAAGTGAGGTTAATAGTTCTATCCAAGTGATGGAACAGATCTTTTCTTCCAATGGCGATATAGGGGATATAACTAGGCCTGGGCAAAGCACTACGCTACGCTCGCGAAGTTTGCGAAGTTCGCGCTACTTCGCACTACGCGAATTGCACGTAGCACAGTGCGAACACGCGTAGCGTAGTCTTGCGTAGTGCTGCGGTCATTTTTTGCTTGCTCGCGGTCCTCAACGTCAAGTTGGCGACCGCGAGCAAGCAAAATGACATCCCGGCGAGACTTTTTCTTTGTTCGCGATTAGCAACATCAAGTTGGCGATCGCGAACAAGGAAAATAAACCTCCCGGTGAGATTCTCAACGCGAGGAGGTCAGGTTTCTCATTGCGAGGGGTCGCGTATGCTTGCGACCGCTCGCGATGAGAAACTACCAGTTCGCATTGAGAAAGCTGCCGCTCGAGTAAAAATCTCCTCGAGCAGCAGAAAACTACAGCTCGCACTGTGCAATCATTGCACAGTGCCGGTTGCTTGTTCGCACTGTGCAATCATTGAAAACAACATCTTGCACAGTGCGAACATGTTACTACGCAGTTCGCGAAGTGCTACGCGAAGCTCGCGTAGTGCGAACTGCACTTTGCGTAGCTTCGCGAAGTGCTACTTCGCGAACTACGCCCACCCTTAGATATAACATCAATTCATACTAGTCTCTTTGCTTTCTTGAGATCTCTTTTTTTAAAGAAAAGGAGATCTGGTCCAAAATTGGTCTCGAGCCGAGTCAGTTGGTTCAATGAGGATTGTAGACAGTCGAGGCTACTGCTGGGGAAATCTTTAAAGGAAGGTGATGTAGGTGCTGTGCGTGCTACTAGAAATAACTATAAAAGTAGCATTGCTAGGGCAAAACGTCATTGGGATGAACTCAAGTGGCTGGATCTTTTAGAAGCGAGTACCAAGAACAGCAGTAAATTGTTCTGGGGCATCGTGAAGTGGGGCTATGGTGGCCAGCCAGAGCGGCCGCAAAACAATGTTCCCCCAGAGAGGTGGGTGGAGTATTTTAAACCCCAGTATGCGTCTCACCTGGATATTACAGCTAGTGTAGATACTGCTGCTGTGATTATCTTGGAACCTGATTTTAATAGTGCGGAAGTAACGCTGGCCCTTACCGGTGTAGCTCCTGGCCCTGATGGGGTCCCAGCGGACCTCCTTTTGAATGACAAGGTCAAATGGGGGAGGTACATTCAACTGGTTGCTAATGCCCTGGCACGTGGTGCACCTATTCCTAGCGTGTGGAAATTGGCGGAGATAATTCCGGTCTTCAAAAAGGGGGACCGTCACTCCTGGAAAATTATAGGCCCATTAGTCTGATTGATGCTACCCAGAAAATTATAGGCAGGTTGATTTTAAATAGTGTTCACCTGTGGGCAGCCTTAAATAGTATTTTGTCTCCATTTCAGGCGGGCTTTCGTCAGCATATTAGTACGGTTGACCAGGTATTCCGTTTTGTCCTCCTATACTGGAAATTCGTGACACTGGGTAAGGGGAGCCTTTATGCGGTCTTTGTGGATCTAAGGGCAGCCCTCGATCTAGTCCCTCGTCTTAAATTATGGAAGGTGTTGAAAGATCTGGGACTTCATCCAGGGCTGTTGTCCTTAATACAGAGGCTTCATGACGATAATACCGCCAGAATTAGGTGGGGAGGGCAGGGCGAGACAACAGAGGCCTTCCCGGTTGAACGGGGGGTTCGTCAAGGTTGTGCAATGGCCCCTACTTTATTTTCCCTATATATTAATGGTATAGCTGATCGTCTTCTAGAAGCTAGCACTGATGCCCCTTCCCTTGCAGGTGTGAAAATCCCGATCCTAATGTTCGCGGATGACACGCTTTTAATTGCTAAGACTCCTAGCGGTCTACAGCGGGCATTAGGTATTTTTGAGAACTTTTGTGTGGAACGTGGACTTGAAGTAAATGTAAAGAAAACCAAGTTCATGGCTTTTAACCCTCATAGACATTTTAAAAATAAGTTTTTATTGTTTAACCAATCCTTAGAACAAGTACAGGCTTTTACTTATTTTGGGGTTAATATCCAAAATAATCTTAAGTGGACGCATCAGAAAGAATTGGCAGCTTTAAAACATAGACAGCTCACTGGAGTAATAATTGGTGAATTTAAGAAATCTTTAACGAAACCAATCAGACCTGTGCTCCAGGTTTATAGTGCTAAAGCTGTTAGTGCAGCACTGTATGGAGCTGAATTGTGGGGCTTCGAGAACTTGTCCTCTTTAACCATCTCAGAGAACAAGTTCTTGCGAGGCATCACATCACTCCCTCAGAGCACGCCCCTAGTTCCCCTTAGGTATGATCTGGGGAAGAGTTCTATTGCAGATGTAGCTAGACTGCGTCCAATTTTATATTGGCGTAGACTGTGGTCAACCCCGGCATTAGCTCAGTATGCAGCGGGTTTCCTGGATGTTTTGTCCATGGCTGGATCCCATAAAATTGGGTGGTTCAAGGATCTCCGAAATTTTTTTGAGGCTATGGGTATGAGTGATCTAGGGGTGAAGCCCTTGGGTGTTTCTTTCCCAGCAAAAAACCTGTTGAAAGAAAAATACTGGGAGTTGATTAATACAAAGATAATGACTGATTGTAACACCCCTTCTTTAACTGATGGTTTTTTGAATATAAAATCTGTCCCAAGGTTGGAGCCCTTTTGGGACCTTGTCACTAAAGTATTAGATAGGAAGTTGTACTTTCAGTTACGGGTGGGATCATTGCCCCTGAACTCATTCACTGCCCGGTGGTCTAGTAATGTTAATAACTTATGCCCATTCTGTAAGTCTCACGAAGAAACAATAACTCACTTGCTTTTTGTATGTCCTGCCTATTTATCTCCAAGGCGGGTGTGGTTGAGACCAATTTGTAAACTATTGGGCACTAGGCAAAGTGGTGAGGCAAGAAGGATCCTATGTACTAGTACAGCACCGGTTATTGTTGTGGCAAAATTGCTAGGATGGGTGTGGATTATAAGAAATCGCAGTATTCGAGAGTGATGTCCTAGCTGTCCCTGGATGCGTATCTGTATTTAACCTCGAGTATGTTTGAAATATGTTTCTTTTTTTAAATTCTTCCACAAATTGTAACGTCTGGTTTTTAATTCTATTTTTAAGTAACTCATTTTTTAAGAACCCTTATGCAATTATGAATTGTATATATGTTGTATTGCTGCTATAGATTTTGTACTTTTTTTGTATCGCTTTTATGACAATTGTCGAATAAAGCTTGCTTGGATTGGATTGTTTCCTTGCACATGCCTTATCTTGTTCAGCATCTGTTACCGTTTCTTTTTTTATGTTTCTTCATTACATGGGTTATGGTTTCAATTATAGGTTTGTCCGGCTTGTGGAGATTGAATTTGGGACATTCCTAATAATTAACTTATGGGTTGAGATACTGTAAATTGAGTTTTTGTTATGTGACACTTTGTTTGAAAATGTACCTTATTGGCTAGAATTTTGTGCAGTGGGTGTACATTTATAATGTGAATATTGGGTATAAAAGGAGACGTCTCGCCTTAGTAAAATGAGCAGTCTCTCCTGAGAATTTACACCGTGATATATTTCTAGGATCACTGTTACTAGCTGCAGCTAATAAACTTGGTCTCTGATGCCATCCAGAAGTATTCCGTGTCTCTGTATACCAAGACAGGTGAACTCGAAGATCTTAGGCGTGCCCCTGACGCCGCTGGGTTAAAACCCGGTTCTTCAACTGGCGCCCAACGTGGGGCGACTTTAACGGTACTGGTCCAAGCCCGAAGATTGTGAGGAGCCCCGTGAGGAAATTCTGGAGGACGGCTGCCACTTCATCGACCCCTGCATGTCGACGTGGACCGAAGGTTTTTTTCTGCGAGGCTTCCCCTTTCCGACGGCTGCGAAGGACTGCTGCCCTGACTGTCGCCCTGTCTTGTGATGATTTGTAAGGCGAGACGTTAGACAGTCTTCTGGTGGCGTGACAGACATTTTGGTTAAGTATAAGTGGGTCGCTCCCACGACTTTGTTTTGTTTCTTGGTTTTGATTCGGCCATTGCAATAGTCGGGGGGTTCGTATATTTGTGAGTGTATCATTTTTGATAACCCCTTGAAGTTTGAAGCAAGACTAGTGAGCTAAAAGATGCCTTGTTTTAGCAAATTTAGGAAATGGTTTTGTTGTAGTTGTCATAGGGATTCCCGATTGGAGGACTCGTGTCCGATACCTCCGGTTGGAACTCCAACCTATGAGCTCTATTCAAAGCATGGTGTAGGTCCCATTACCTTTACTGAAGTATGGGTCCGTTATACAAGGAAAGATGGTGTTTTACGATGGCCCCAACATGGTAGTTTTGAATCAGATGTTTTAGATAACCTAGAAGTTGCGCTATTTAAGAAGAAAGCCCGGCTGGCGATGTTTGACTCTTTCCGCCTTTGGCGTAAGGAAGCCAAACAGCGAGAAATTAAGCAAGCTAAGAGAGATGGGAAGGAAAGGAATATATTGGTAATGCAAGCTGCTAGGCAGTTTAAGGAATATGAAGAAGATCGTGCGATTGAAGTGTCAGATAGACAACATTGCATGGCCATTGACAAATGTTACCCGGCTTTGCCACCTCCCCTTTCAAATGTGACTGTAGACCCTGAAAAGGATCCTTTGATGTCACATTTACTGAGATTACCACCCCCTTATGTGCAGGGTGCTACTGCACCTCCGTTACCTCCATTTGTTGCACCCCTTGTTGTCGTTCAACCCCCTGTTGTTGGTCAGCCACCCGTTGCTTCACAGGTGGTTCTTCTTCCCCCGGCACAGCCCCCTCCAGGGTCGCCAGCCTTGCCACCAGCCTTGCCTCAAACTCCTTTGCCTTACACTCCTTTATCTTCGACTTCTCTTATTTCTGTCCCTACGTCTCTGTCACCTCAAAACACTTTGTCTCCTGTCCTCATGTCAACTTCTTCTCCTTCTGCTCGGCAACGAATGACTGAGACTGTCACTAGTCTTTTGTCTCCTTTCTTTGGGTCACTGAATATGACCCTTGTTTCTGAACGTAAGCAGAGACGTAGTCAGCTTCCTGGTCCCGAAGAGCGGGCATTGTTAGATCTCCTTGCTCGTAGATGGGTTTCGAATACCTCCGAGTACAGTCCACAAGTGGTTATGGATATGTTCCTACAGTGGGAGGCACCATAACAAAGGTATGTTTTTGATGTCATGTGTACCTTCCTTCGTCAGGAGTGGGAAGATAATGAGTTGGGTTCAATTCCACTGGAATTGCTTAATGTTCAGTCTGAGAATTTGCTAAAGGGACGATAGTGGGTTCCGATGTTGAGGAAGCGGTAGAGACACTACTCACTTTTAGGTCTAGACTTCCACCTCAGTCATTGTTCGAACCTGACCCTTCTATTAGGAGAAAAGTGAAGCAGTATCCTATGAGAGAGGTTCCCCCTGTATGGAGAGAGGCAGTTGTGGCTGATGCCGCTCATGGTATTGCGGCTGCACCGGCTCATTTTCAGCGAGTGTGGGTGCATGTCCCTTGGAAGAGAGCTGAGGTCCTGGCTCTTAAGCAGACTTTGCCTGACCCCCGTAAAAATCCTGCTGGTTATTATAAGGAGTTGTCTCAGACAGTTGATGCGTGTGTTATGAATTTAGCTGACATAGATATGTTGATGGGTAATGTAGTTCCTCAACCCTTGTGGGTCAAGATCCGTCACGAGGATCACGCACCAGAGTTAGGAGATACGTAGGTTAATATTACTGCTGCAGATGGTCGGCAGGTAGGAGGTTCCCAAACCTGAACCCTTAGTTGCAGAACTACCTGGTAGGATTATTAATTTAATGAAAACTATGATGCCTCCTCTGCGGGTGAATTGGGACAAGTTAGCAGCATGCAAACAAAAGAAAGACGAGAGTGTGTCTGATTTCTTCACTAGGTTTGAGAAAACATTCATTGATCATAGTGGTCAGGATATGAGTACAGAAGGTGGTCAGAGGTTGTTTGTAGATAAGTTTGTTTTTAATTTACTTCCTGAACTTTCTAATAAGTTAAAGGACCCTGAGAGTTCATGGGCTGTTTCTTCTTCGGCTCAGATATTGGCTACTGCACAATACTATGAGAATAGAGATAAAGATGAGAAGGATAAAGTAGAGAAGAAGACTAGAGAATTAAAAATGAAAGTTCTTCTGCAGCAGGTGTATCTGACTCGCCCTAATCAGTGTCAGTTTCAGCAACCTTCCCAGTTTCAGCAACCCCCACATTTTCAGAAACTGTTGCAGAAGCATGAGTCTTTTGCTTCGCGACTCCCGCTAGGCCCTAATCAGTGTGCTTATTGTAAAGAAGAAGGTCACTTCAAGAATAGTTGCCCGATCTTGCTACAGCGTTCGAATGGTATGTCTGGTCTGAGAGGTCGTGGTGGTTTCCAACAAGTATCTAGGGGTAGGGGACGTGGTACGTTTCCCCAGAATGAACGTTTCTTTTCCCCTCAGAATTCTATGATTTATTTTGACCAACTGAATGTTCCGACCGTCCAGTCCGCTCAGTACTATACTGATGATTATTATGTTGGAAGTGAGAGTGCTGGTTTTAATGATAGTTAGGACAGCCATGGACAAAGGGAGGGAGTATTGTCAGTTCCAGTAGACCAGAGTGGACCTTATGTTGAAGTGATTACATCAGGTGTGGCAGAACCTTTTCTTTTGGATACTGGTGCAGCAAAGAGTTCTATCATGCACTCTAAACTCCCCGGCGCACCTTTGTCTGGCTTGAACAATGTTTCAGTAGGATTTTCTGGCACCCCAGTTCGTAATCCGGTTTCTTGTTCTTTGTCCCTTTCTATTGGTCCCTGTGAATTGGAGGCTCCCCTTATTCTAACAACGGGCTGTGGTGAGAATTTGTTGGGTTTGGACTTGTTGAAAAGATTGTATGCAACATTACATTGTTCTCCTTTGGGAGTACATCTTACGGTGGGTAAGAAAGTGATTTCCCTGATGTATCTGTCTAAGGATCACCTTCCACTGGAACTGCGTTCTCTCCCTGATACACTTTGGGCTACAGGTCCCAATGATGTTGGTCTCTTGCAGATTGCACCCTACGTTGTTACCCTTAAGTTGAATGCTAAATTACCTCGCATTCCCCAGTACAAAATTTCCAGTGATGGCGAAAGAGCTCTTTTAGCGATTATCTATGATTTGGTTGAGAAAGGTGTGGTTGAAGAAACGAGAGGTAATGTGTGCAACAGTCCTGTTCTGCCTGTCCTTAAGCGTACTGACTCTTCTCAGCCACCTGTGTATCGGTTTGTGATCGACCTTCGAGAGGTCAATAAGATCGTTGTGCGACAGTTTCCTGTTGTCCAGGACATTACTGCTTTATTGACTATGATCCCTGCCTCAGTTGCTTGGTTTTCTGTTATTGATCTGAAGAACGCTTTCTTCAGTATTCCGATTGCTGAGGAAAGTAGGGATATTTTTGGCTTCTCTTTAGGAGGCCGCAGTTTCCGGTTTAAGCGCGCTCCTCAAGGTTATTGTGAGAGTCCCTCCATTTACAGTCAGGCTTTGAAAACTCAGCTTGATACTCTTGCATTGCCTTCTGGTGTTACTCTTATCCAGCATGTTGATGATCTGGTGGTTGCTGCTGATGATGAAGAGATTTGTAAAGAAGTTACTCTTTCTTTGTTGCGACACCTGTCTGACCTTCATCATAAAGTGTCACCTTCGAAGTTGCAGTATTGCCGCCAAGAAGTGACCTACTTAGGTCATCTCTTGTCGAAGGAGGGAAGGCGATTGACCCCAGAGCGTATTCAAGCGATTGCCCAAATGACTGTGCCATGCACACAGAGAGAAGTGCGTGCCTTCTTAGGTATCACCTCGTATTGTAGACAGTGGATTCCGAATTTTTCTTTGCTAGCGAAACCTTTGTTGGCGCTTACTCTTAAGGACACACCACACCCTCTTCCTTGGTCTGATGAATGTCAGAAGAGTTTTTCCGAATTGCGTGATACATTGTGTTCTGCTCCGGTGTTGGGTATCCCCACTACAGTAAACCTTTTACACTTTATGTACACGAGAGAGAAGGTTGTGCGTTGTCAGTGTTGACGCAACAATTTGGAGACAAGCAGCGCCCATGTGCGTATTTTTCAGCTACTTTAGATCCGGTAGCTAGGGCGTTGCCTAGTAGTCTAAGAGCTACAGCGGCAGCGGCTGTTTCTATCCAACAGTGTTAGAAAACCCCGGGCAACCGGGTTAGCAGTCACCCGGTTTTTCCCAACACAAGGGGTAGCTTGGCTCGAGCGGTCGGGGGTCAGGCACCGTGTTATGCGTACGTCACACCCTCACAATAACCATGCGTTCATCCGTTCCAAAAACGACTCTACACCGTAAAAATTTATGAAAGAATCTCTTTGTGTTTATCTTAATTTTTCTCTTAGTTGCAGGGTTATGACACAAATACAATACAAAAGGATTTTCTTCAGAAATAGCAGGTCAATTAAATAATAACACTTTGCAGGTGCAATAAATAGGATTAGGTCATAAATACACAAGGAATAAATAGAGGTGCGATAAATACATAGGGCAAATAAATACTGTCAGACAATAAATACAAGGCAGGAATAAATACGGTCAGACAATAAATAAAACACCTTCAATACATAATATAGCCATCAAACAATTGCAAATCAGATCACATTTATGAGGTAGATTGATTTTACCATGCCCAAGTACAGCTTATGGTCACTGGGGTGGCCTGGGGATGTCCCACCTAGAGTGGTCAAGGCTGGGGCCTAAGCTGAGGTAGAATGAGGGAAACCTAAGGTTCTGATTCTTCCAACTACACAGTCCCTCACACAGGTCCCTGCACCAGTCTCAGTTCACCCCCTAGCACTCTCAGGTTGGTCCTAACACCCCTCTAGCCCCAAGATTGGTCTTTTAGGGCTCCACAGGGCCTCAGATGCCCTTTCTACCACTTACTGCCCTTTTCACGAAGATCGGCTCTGCTCGGCGCCGGGTCGACGTCGCTGGGCGGCTCCGGTTCGGTGTCGCATCGATCTGTTCCACTTGACGCCGTGTCGATGCCGTCGGGCGGTTCCGATTCGATGTCGCTGGCCGGCCTCGGTTCGATGTTGCGTCAATCTGCTTTACCTGACGCCGGGTCGATGCCGTGAGGCGGCTCCAGATTGATGTCGCTGGGCGGCCTCAGCTCGATGTCGTGTTCCGGCGTCACAGGGTCATGGTTCCCCCGCTTCCGGGCGACTCCGGAGTGCGACCTCCACTCCCGACCTCCGTCGGCTCCACTTCGGGTTCCGGCGACTCCGGAGTGCGATCTCCACTCCCGACCTCCTGCGCGCTTCGCCTCGACCTCAGGCGACTCCGGAGTGCGACCTCCACTCCCGACCTCCTGCGCGCTTTACTTCAGCTTCCGGCGACTCCGGGGGGCGGACTTCACTCCCCCGTCGACGCCTCACCTCGACCTCAGGTGACTTCTACTCGACCTCCGGTGTCTCTCCACGACCTCCGTCGGCGCCCTCTCTCGACCTCTGGCAGCTCCAGGTACGACGTCTGCTTCCTGTCAGCGCCGCTTCTCCACCTCGGGCTCCAGGTCTCCAGGCTTCTCGACGTTGGGTCTCCAGGAGAATTCCACCAAACAGGTCAGGAACTTGCTGTTCTTCTCCTTTAAGGCCTGTTCCGGCTGTTCAGGTCCTTAAGATGATTTTCTGGTCTTTATCCCACACAGGGCTTTAGGCTGGGCTTGGTCAGTAGGGACTAGTATCAAGGGTGGGTTTCTGGACCCCACTCCAGGCACAAGTTTCCACCCCTGCTGCCTTACTCCTTCCTCCTTCTGTTTCTCTGTCCTCTCTCCTCTCCAGTCAGGTGCCAACTGCCTACTCCAACTGCCAACTCTGAGCTGGCTTCCCAACATTCTAAACCTGCCTCACACTGTCACAGGGTTCTAGAATGTTCTGGAAGGTACTAGTAGGTTCCAGCTATGTCTCAGGTGGCAATGGGTGGCCACCATTTTGTGTTTCAGGCCCTCAGACAGAAGTTCCAGGGGTAGGGAAAATGGCTCCCTGACACTGCATCAACACTAAAAAGACTGGTGATTCCCAAAAAGGAAAAATACTAACAGGGTTTGAGGCAAAAGTGGGACAAAATAAATAATGATGAGGAGGGACCACCCAAAGGGCTGACAGGTCTAACACGCGTCCCCCCCAGCTGAAAGTGGGGAGAGCTACCCAACCCCTTGGGAGTTCTCATCACTAAGGCGGAAATACCTTGAGAGACCGTCTGCATTGGCGTGGTCCACTCCAGGCCGATGTTCCACCTGAAAGTCCATTCCCTGTAGGGAGATAGACCACCTTAGCAACTTGGGATTCTCCCCCTTCATCTGCATCAGCCAACGAAGGGGTCTGTGGTCGGTCTGAACTAGGAAGTGCGTGCCAAACAGGTATGGCCGCAGCTTCTTCAGAGCCCATACCACTGCAAAGGCTTCACGCTCTATTGCACTCCACTTCTGTTCCCTGGGAAGTAGTCTCCAGGATAGGAAGACCACGGGTTGATCCAGACCCTCTTCATTGAGTTGCGATAACACTGCCCCAATGCCATGTTCCGATGCATCCGTCTGGACAATGAACTCCTTGGAAAAGTCTGGGGCCCGGAGGACCGGGGCCTCGCACATGGCTTGCTTCAGTTTTACAAAGGCCTGCTGACAAGCCTCCGTCCAGACTACCCGTCGAGGTTGTTTCTTGGACGTAAGCTCTGTGAGGGGGGCCACAATGGTACCGTATCCCTTCACGAAGCGGCGGTAATATCCGGTGAGGCCCAGAAAAGCTCGGACCTCAGTCTGAGTCTTGGGGGGTTCCCAGGCCATGATGGCCTCGATCTTCGCCTGGAGGGGTTGCACCGCTCCCCTACCCACCAAGTGTCCAAGGTACACTACCGACCCCTGCCCGATCTGGCACTTGCTGGCCTTGATCGTTAAACCAGCTTGTCTCAGGGCCTGGAGAACAGCTTGCAGGTGACGCAAGTGATCCTCCCAGCTGTTACTGAAGACGGCTATGTCATCCAGATAAGCAGCAGAGAAACTCTCCATTCCAGTGAGGATCTGGTTCACCAGATGCTGAAACGTGGCAGGTGCGTTCTTGAGCCCAAAGGGCATCACACAGAACTGGTAGTGGCCTTTGGGCGTGGAGAAGGCTGACCTTTCCCTAGCTCCGTCAGTCAGAGAGATCTGCCAGTACCCAGAAGTAAGGTCAAAGGTACTTAGATATTGGGCAGCTCCCAGCCGGTCAATCAATTCATCCGCCCTTGGGATCGGATGAGCATCAGTCTTGGTTACTGAGTTCAGTCCCCGGTAGTCCACACAGAACCTCAGTTCCGGTTGGGCACCCGGTGGTGCGTCTTTTGGTACTAGCACCACCGGACTGGACCAGGGGCTGCTGGAAGGTTCGATCACTCCTAGCTCCAGCATCTTAGTGACTTCACTGTGAATGCTGGCCTTCACCTTGTCTGACATCCGGTAGATCTTGGACTTCACAGGTGGGCTGTCTCCTGTGTCCACATCATGGATGCACAGGTGAGTCCTACCCGGAACAAGGGAGAACAACGAAGAGTACTGTCCCAGGACCTGGCGGCAGTCCTCCTGCTGTTCAGGAGTTAGAGATGGGGAGAGAATCACTCCCTCCACCGACCCATCCTTCTCTTGAGACGCAAACAAATCGGGGAGAGGCTCGCTTTCCACGTCCTCTGCTCCGTCAGTCACCATCATCAAAATGACTTCGGGCCTCTCGTGGTGGGGTTTGAGGCGGTTGGCATGCAGCACCCGTAGGGGCTGACGAGGGGTCTTAAGATCCACCAAGTAGGTAGCCTTACCCTTCTTCTCCAATACCTCAAAGGGTCCTGACCAGCGATCCTGGAGGGCGCTAAGCTCTCCTGGTTCGATCACCCACACCTTCTGGCCAGGCTCCAATTCCACTGGGTGAGCGTTGTGGTCATACCACGCCTTCATTACTGCTTGGCTGGCCTCCAAGTTGTCAGAAGCTTGCTTCCACAACTTAGCCATTTGGCTTCGGAAGGCCAGCATGTAGCTCACCACGTCCTGGGGAAGCTTTCTGGGAGTTCTTTCCCATCCGTCTCTCACCAGGCTGAGAGGTCCACGCACAGGGTGCCCATACAAAAGCTCGAAGGGGCTGAAGCCCACTCCCTTCTGTGGCACTTCCCTGTAGGAAAACAATAGACAGGGTAGGAGGACGTCCCATTTCCTCCGCAGGCTTTCAGGCAGACTTCTGATCATGCCTTTCAAGGTTTTGTTAAACCTCTCCACCAGACCATTGGTCTGGGGGTGGTAAGGAGTTGTGAACCGGTAGGTCACTCCACACTCCTTCCACATGGCCCGCATGTATGCTGACATGAAGTTGGTCCCCCTGTCGGACACAACTTCCTTGGGAAAACCCACTCGGGTAAAGATTCCCATCAGGGCCCTAGCCACAACAGGTGCTGTAATGGTCCTTAGAGGTATAGCCTCTGGGTACCGTGTGGCATGATCCACCAGAACCAGGATAAACCTGTGACCAGCTGTAGTAGGCGGATCTAATGGACCCACAATGTCGATGCCCACCCTTTCAAAGGGGGTGCTAACGACAGGAAGTGGTTCCAGGGGAGCTTTCAGCTTCACCCCTGTTTTCCCACTGGCTTGGCAAGACAGACATGTCCGGCAGTAGGTGTCGGACGACACTTTCATTTGAGGCCAATAAAAGTGTGGGACAAGACCGGCGAAAGTCTTGTCTTGCCCGAGGTGTCCTGCCAAGGGGATCTCGTGAGCCAATTCCAGTAGGAAGGCTCGGTAACGTTGAGGGACTACTAAGGCTCGTGACGATCCATGTAGGGGTGCCTTGGGTTCACTGTAGAGGAGGCCATCCTCCCAGTAAAGGTTGTAGTTCCCCTCAACGTTCCCTGCTGCCTGGGCTTCGGCCTGTCGCCTCAGTCCCTCAAGGGTAGGGCACTCCCTCTGGCCCTTGCAGAATTCCTCCCTGGTCGGCCCTCCCTCCACGTGCCACTCGGCCGGGATGGGTAGGTCCTCCAGTTTGGTAACATCCCCCACCGCGGGCTCCTGGTCCACCACCTCCGGTGGCCTATCCGTCACACGGGGCGCGGATGCCGAGGCAGGCTCCTCCTGTCCTCGGTTCTTCCCTTGGTCGGCAGCCGGCTGTGCCTTTGTTCCAGGCTCCAGTCGAAACAAACTCCCTCTCCGGGTAGTCGCGGACCCTGTGCTAACACAGGCCCAGTCAGGTGTACCCAGCATCTCAGCATGAGTCCGGTATTCCACCTCCTTCCAAGCATTGTGCTCCATGTCATTCCCCAGTAGACAATCGACCGGCACGGCAGGGCTTACGGCAACTCGAAGTGAACCTGCAACCCCCTCCCATTCAAAGGGAACCTCGGCCACCGGATAGTGGCCGGTTCTGCCGTCAGCCATCGCGGCTGGGTGGAGTACATCGGGAATTACCTGCTCTGGAGACACCAGTTGGCTACGTACCATAGTCATACTGGCTCCTGTGTCTCTCAGAGCCTCCCCTCTTTGGCCGTTGATGGTGACCCACTGCCCATACTTTGTGGTATTTGCGGGCACCTGGATCTTAGGAACCATCTCCCGTTCTCCCAGGGACACTAAAGTGACACCCGCCCACTCCCTTCCCTTAGTTAAGGGCATCTCCTCCCCGAGCACTACACTAGCTACTCCGGGGGCCTTTCCTCCAATGGGAGGGGGTGGTCTTTTCGGGCACTTCGCATCTCCCTTATAGTGTCCGACGCCACCGCACTCGAAGCAATGGACAACCCTTGGCTGCTGACTCTGGCCAGGATTAGGGTTTCTGGGTGGGTTAGCCCTAGGGGTGAATCCTGTTCCCTTTCCTTGGAAGTTATTTTGGGGGCCTTTAGAGAACTCCTTTTTCTTTTCCTCTCCCTCTTTCTTCTGGGGGGCACCCTGTCCGGCCTTTTGAGTATCCCCTCCAGTCCCCCTTGTGGACACCCGGGTACTAGCCCAAATGTCCGCCTCCTCAGCAAGCTTCCGGGGATTGGTCAGCTTGCTATCCACCAGGTGTTGACGCAGTTCAGGGAAACATTTTTCGAGCAGGTGTTCCTTCAACATTAAATCAAACAACCCCTCGTAGTCCCTCACCTCACTGCCCTGAATCCAACCCTCTAATGCCTTCTTTGCATAGTCCAGGAAATCCACCCAATTCTGTGTGCCCAGTTTGTGGCTACCCCGGAACTTCTGTCTGTACTTCTCGGGTGTTAGTCCAAACTTTCTTACGAGCGCCACTTTCATGGTGGGGTAGTGGGTCTGCTCATCCTGCTCTAGGGCCAATAATGCATCCCTACCAGCTGGAGGCATGTATTTGTACAATCCCCCTCCCCAGTACTTCTCTGGCACCCCATGGGCCCTTAAAGAGACCTCATAGGCCGCTAGCCACTTGGCAATATCATCCCCTGCACTATAGCTAGCTACTATGTCTTTTGGCAGATAGGGTTTGGGTTCCCTGGTGATTTCTTTGTCTTTGCTGCCACTATTAGGAACAGTGTGTGCCCCGACTTGTAGGATCTGGAGATCTATTTCCCTCAGCCTCAACTCGTGAGCCATCCTCTGTCCCTCCTTCTCTTTCTCCAGCTCCGCCAACTTCCATGTGAGCTGTCTTTTCTCCCTCCGGTCAGTTAATTCTACTTCTGATAAGCCACCGCTAGGGACGGTGCTGCCCTTCCTGGAAAGTGTTCTGGGCCCCGCTAACAGGTTCCCCACCTCAGGTTGGTACAACCCAGCCCCCTCGCTAACAGGCTCTCCATCCCTGTCCTCCTGCTCAGCCTTACTTTCCCGTCGTGCCTCCCCCCAAGCCCTCAAGCTGGTCTGGAATTCAGCCTTCTTGGCACCCGGGGGACAATACACCCCCTCTCACTGACAAAACTCTCTGAGTTGGGCCACAGTGTAAGTTTCCACATCTTCCAACACAAACTCCATTTTGCCCACTCAGAATAGAAGACAGGTGTTTACAGAAGCTATGCAGGGGGGTACCTTTTGTAATACCTCCTCCCACCACCAGAGTAAATTTGGAAAAACAAAACTCAGAATTAGGAAGTCCGCTTTGAGAAAACTCCCGGTGTAGGCCTATGGACTACCCACAGTTATTGTCGAGTGGACGCAAGCACAGCTCTATCCCACCGCTGAACACCAATTATGTTAGAAAACCCCGGGCAACCGGGTTAGCAGTCACCCGGTTTTTCCCAACACAAGGGGTAGCTTGGCTCGAGCGGTCGGGGGTCAGGCACCGTGTTAAGCGTACGTCACACCCTCACAATAACCATGCGTTCATCCGTTCCAAAAACGACTCTGCACCGTAAAAATTTATGAAAGAATCTCTTTGTGTTTATCTTAATTTTTCTCTTAGTTGCAGGGTTATGACACAAATACAATACAAAAGGATTTTCTTCAGAAATAGCAGGTCAATTAAATAATAACACTTTGCAGGTGCAATAAATAGGATTAGGTCATAAATACACAAGGAATAAATAGAGGTGCGATAAATACATAGGGCAAATAAATACTGTCAGACAATAAATACTAGGCAGGAATAAATACGGTCAGACAATAAATAAAACACCTTCAATACATAATATAGCCATCAAACAATTGCAAATCAGATCACATTTATGAGGTAGATTGATTTTACCATGCCCAAGTACAGCTTATGGTCACTGGGGTGGCCTGGGGATGTCCCACCTAGAGTGGTCAAGGCTGGGGCCTAAGCTGAGGTAGAATGAGGGAAACCTAAGGTTCTGATTCTTCCAACTACACAGTCCCTCACACAGGTCCCTGCACCAGTCTCAGTTCACCCCCTAGCACTCTCAGGTTGGTCCTAACACCCCTCTAGCCCCAAGACTGGTCTTTTAGGGCTCCACAGGGCCTCAGATGCCCTTTCTACCACTTACTGCCCTTTTCACGAAGATCGGCTCCGCTCGGCGCCGGGTCAACGTCGCTGGGCGGCTCCGGTTCGGTGTCGCGTCGATCTGTTCCACTTGACGCCGTGTCGATGCCGTCGGGCGGTTCAGATTCGATGTCGCTGGCCGGCCTCAGTTCGATGTTGCGTCGATCTGCTTTACCTGACGCCGGGTCGATGCCGTGAGGCGGCTCCGGATTGATGTCGCTGGGCGGCCTCCGCTCGATGTCGTGTCCCGGCGTCACAGGGTCACGGTTCCCCCGCTTCCGG
This sequence comes from Triturus cristatus, assembly GCF_964204655.1. NCBI lineage: Eukaryota > Metazoa > Chordata > Amphibia > Caudata > Salamandridae > Triturus > Triturus cristatus. The sequence goes on along the minus strand of NC_140595.1, from coordinate 344,859,949 downwards.
GCGACTCCGGAGTGCGACCTCCACTCCCGACCTCCGTCGGCTCCACTTCGGGTTCCGGCGACTCCGGAGTGCGATCTCCACTCCCGACCTCCTGCGCGCTTCGCCTCGACCTCAGGCGACTCCGGAGTGCGACCTCCACTCCCGACCTCCTGCACGCTTTACTTCAGCTTCCGGCGACTCCGGGGGGCGGACTTCACTCCCCCGTCGACGCCTCACCTCGACCTCAGGTGACTTCTACTCGACCTCCGGTGTCTCTCCACGACCTCCGTCGGCGCCCTCTCTCGACCTCTGGCAGCTCCGGGTACGACGTCTGCTTCCTGTCAGCGCCGCTTCTCCACCTCGGGCTCCAGGTCTCCAGGCTTCTCGACGTCGGGTCTCCAGGAGGATTCCACCAAACAGGTCAGGAACTTGCTGTTCTTCTCCTTTAAGGCCTGTTCCGGCTGTTCAGGTCCTTAAGATGATTTTCTGGTCTTTATCCCACACAGGGCTTTAGGCTGGGCTTGGTCAGTAGGGACTAGTATCAAGGGTGGGTTTCTGGACCCCACTCCAGGCACAAGTTTCCACCCCTGCTGCCTTACTCCTTCCTCCTTCTGTTTCTCTGTCCTCTCTCCTCTCCAGTCAGGTGCCAACTGCCTACTCCAACTGCCAACTCTGAGCTGGCTTCCCAACATTCTAAACCTGCCTCACACTGTCACAGGGTTCTAGAATATTCTGGAAGGTACTAGTAGGTTCCAGCTATGTCTCAGGTGACAATAGGTGGCCACCATTTTGTGTTTCAGGCCCTCAGACAGAAGTTCCAGGGGTAGGGAAAATGGCTCCCTGACCCTGCATCAACACTAAAAAGTCTGGTGATTCCCAAAAAGGAAAAATACTAACAGGGTTTGAGGCAAAAGTGGGACAAAATAAATAATGATGAGGAGGGACCACCCAAAGGGCTGACAGGTCTAACAAATAGTCTGCTGGTTTGGTATTGGATAATACATTGATTGTGATGGTCCCACATGCAGTGGATACCCTATTGAATAGAACGAAGACTCAACATCTTACCAGTGCGCGTTTTTTAGGTTATGAGTTGACGCTTTTGGCTAGCCATGTGCACATCAAGCGGTGCAACTCATTGAATCCAGCTACATTGTTGCCGATTTTTGTAGAGACAGATGCTCAGGAACAGCAAGACTGTTTTCTCCGGACAGAGGAGGAAACGAAGGGTAGAGTTGATCTGAAAGATACTCCTCTTTCGAATCCTGATGGTACCCTATGGGTAGATGGTTCGTGCTTTAAGCTTCCAAATGGAGAGACGACTGCAGCATATGCTGTCACAACTTTGCACACGATTGTTGAAACAGCACGTATTGCACAGAATTCAGCGCAAGCAGCGGAGTTGATAGCATTGACTAGAGCGTGTGTGTTGTCAAAAGGAAAGAGAGTGAATGTTTATACTGATAGCCAATACGCATTTGGCGTGGCTCACAGTTTTGGTGGCTTGTGGAAAGAGAGAGGATTTCTCACTTCCCATGGTACGAAAATTCAGCATGGACAATTAGTGAGTGAACTTCTTGAATCACTTACTTTGCCGACCCAAATTGCGATAGTGAAGTGTAGTGCGCATAAGAAGGTTACGGATGATGTGGGTCAAGGGAATGTGTTTGCAGATGAAGTAGCGAGAGAAACGGCGAAAGATGTGACGAGTAGGATGTATGTTGCAGGTCCTGCCAGATGGGTTGTGGAAGGAGGAATGTGTGAAGATATAACAGAAAGTGTGAATATGATTCAGGCAGAAGCTACTGAGAAAGAATTGAGTATGTGGAGAGAGAGTACGGGAATGTTGGATTCAACAGGCTGTTGGGTTGAGTTGTCAGAGCACCAGCGATGGTTGTTGCCGGATGCATATGTGCTTCCGGTGGTTACTATGGCTCATGGGTTGGCTCACATTAGTTCAAAAGGGATATGTAAGTTGTTGGCTCCAGTATGGCAGAATGGTGGAATTCCTAAGTGTGCTGAGAATTTGGTTAAACGCTGCATGATTTGCTTGATGCATAATCCTGGAAAGGGAACCCCAACTCCAGTGGGTCATTTTGCTCCTCCAACGTATCCATTCGAGGTGCTGCAGATAGACTATATTCATATGGAAATATGCAATAACTTGAAGTATGTCCTTGTGGTTGTTTGTGCCTTTTCCAGATGGATAGAGGCCTACCCCCTAAAGGATAATACTGCCTTGTCTACAGCCAAGGTTTTGCTCAAAGAATTCTTTCCCAGATATGGCTTGCCGATGATGGTATGGAGTGATAATGGAAGAGAATTCGTGGGTCAGATTATGAAGAAAGTATGTGCGGATCTGGGTATTAAACAGAAATTTCACGCTGCGAATCAGTCAGCAGGCCTGGTCGAGTGCTATAATGGCACTCTGAAGCTGAAGTTGGCCAAGGTGCTGTTGCAGGGATTCTGCTTATGCACAGAACTATGCGCAGGAACCCAGGCCCTCAGTGAATTGTGGTGTACCAAAAACTCACCTCAGAACCCAGAACCCCTTATCCGGCCAGCATCAGTGTCCCATTCGTTATCCGAGGTTTAGCTCAGCGGTCCCAATGTATAGACAACCCAGAACAAGCGACTTAGTATATTTCTCAGGAATGGTGAGAATCAGAAATACCTTTTCGTAATTATTCTCATATCAGTCCACAACAGAATAAACAGAGACACGGTAAAAGTTTAAAGAGTTTATTTTATAAACCTCGTGTCCTAAGATGCAGCAGTTTTGCTAACATAAGCAGACAAATGATTAAAATCAAAACCATCAGCATAGTTACAATACCATACTAAAATGACAGTGGATCTAAGCCACCTTCCTTTCGCTAGCAAACTAATAGTATTATTATTAGACTAGTAAAAGGTCTCTAGGCTTGAACGGGGAACCCCATACCGTAAAGATCAGCTCAGTGAGATCACATCACAGGATCAGCTATGCTCTGCTCCTGGGAAAGCTCTTCTTCCGAATGAAATGAAAACATGTAACACTGCAATATTAAAAGCACCCGACTTTCAGGTATTTGCAGCTGCGTGCGTGTTATGGCTAAGCTAGTGGGCCGATCAACCTGAACTCAACAACATGCACCGTCTAGCGACCCAGACTGTTTCTTTACACTGTGTACAGACCAAGGTCGCTGCTCACTGTTTGGGATGTGAACAACAGACAGTTCTCATGTGAAGCAAAGTCGAGTAAGCATTTCTCAATTTAATAACATGTGACTACAGTGTCGTATGCAAAAGCAACAAAAGCGGCAAGATGGTTTTCTAACATCTAACGCGGTTATGCTAACTTAGCATTGTACATATATAGATAACGATCTTCACCACACCCCCCCTTGATCGGACCACTAACAAGTAGGGGCGCACTTGCAGAGAACGCAGAGTTCACGTTTGATAGAACGGAACCAAGGGCATGAACTAAAAGTCCATATAAGGTAAGTGAAAAAGTGCGAAGAAAAAAAAATAAGGGAAGAATTTTTTTTAAATGAGTTAAAAAAAACATGTTAAGGATAAAAAAAAAACATTGAAGGACGTAGGACGAAACGAAAGTGCAAACGTCAATCCATCAATGTATAAGCACAATAAGTTGCAACAGCTTCCAAGAGAAAATCATTGGAGCGTTCCGCAAAATTATCTGCCATCCAGTTCAGGACGGGGAAGGAACATACATGCTCCTCAACCACCGGAGCCTCCAGCACCAGACGAGGACAACTGGCGTGTTCTTCAAGATAACTTCTTGCTAAGAAGTCAATCGCAGCCGTTCCAATGTCCCAATTCCCAAGGACTCCATGCGCTGCTCCACATGCCATAATCCCGACGCCAGAACAGTCCAACTCATGAGCCACTGAGGGTCTCATCAGTCGATCATAATCCGGGGCAGGAGACACAGAGTTCGACAGACACAAATCCAGAACCCATTGGAACGGACAATCTAGGCAATGAAAGACGGGCTGCACACAAGTAAAGGACAATCCATAGGCTATGCTTAGAGTTGCCAGTGGTAAAGTGCCATAGTATTCAAGCATCCGGTTATGAAGATGGAGCAGCCGGGACATGTTGTCGTGTGGCGCAAGTTGTGCATCCATAGCGCAGGGCGCAGATCAACAAAAGTATTCCAGCTATGAAGGCGAGAAGTAAAGGGAGACCTCCGAAGACGCTGGAAAAAATAGAATGAAAAAAGGCCGGGATCACACCAAAAATAGTTTGAAAAGAGATCACGAGGCCGGAGCCCACAATTTAAAAAAAATGAGCTATGCCACTTGTTGACGAGGCATTAAAGATAGTCTGAATCAGGGTCCCAAAATGAACTGGGAGATCAGTATTCAAAAGCGCTTGCACCTCAGTGCGGGTGTTTGCTACGTGAAGGACAAATGTTTCCCGGGATGAAGTCAACGCGACTTCTTTTTGAGACAATAGAGCCCTTATTCTGCTCATCTTGTTAAACTCTGCTTTCAAGGTTGGAATGGAAGGCCAGATGGATACATCGAGCCGGCCATGCGGGGCTGAGAAAAGGACGTTATTACAGCAAACTACTCTGTGTGATACAGTCACTATGTAGGGAATTCCCACTAACATCCCACAGCAAGCCTCATTATTTAATAACAAATAACTACCGTCAGCTAGCAGCGTAAAAGACGGCGTTATAACTGGCACAGGAATCCCTTTCAGGACGCAAGCTAAATTAGGGGCGTGCACATTACATGCACCATGCAATTGAATGTGTCTACACACAACAGAATGATCTGGAGCGGAAGTGCACTCTTCACCTTTCAAGTATACCTCCTTGCCGTCTCTCACACATCTATACGTGAATGGGAGTGACCAAACTTCGTGCAAGAAGGCAGTACCAAGTTGTTCATACCTGCCTACAGCATAATGTTTCATGCACGAACTAAACTTAAACAGAGGGAACGGTAATGTGATTAACCCATGTATAATCCACACAGCAGAATTCAATTCGGCAACAGAGAAAGGCAAAGGTTCTAACTTCTCAATGTGTAGTAATGAATATGTAGCATCTTTCATGGACATGAACTGTTGTTTCGCGGTTAAATTAAAAGGAAGGAACAAAGATGAAGTGTTCATGTAATCCCAAGGGACTTTCCCTGCCTTTAACGTTTGCAACGTCCATGCAAACTGCATAATAGAAAGCAATTGATTTTGACCATGATACAATACAGACAAATCATCCTGCACAATGTCTACCACAGATGATACAATATTATCTAAGGTATAAATTCTAGAAGATAGGGTGTCAATACTATTATTTATAACAGCCAACACCTTTTCCATATTGGCTTGATCAATAGCACATAATCTGGATGCAGCCTCAATTTGTGATAACTTCCAAACTTTGTTGTAAACAGCATACACCCATCTTTTGGACCTGCCAACAGCAGGACCCTTAACAAAATAATTCAATTTTATTTTGTCATTTAATCGTGCTAAATTAAGTTTAACAGATGCTAAAGTGGAATGTTGCAGCCAAGACTGGCATAACTTCCCTACCGAGTAGGTAGTTACAGTGTGAGAAGGTTCAAAACGGGGGTCTACACGAACCTGTGTATACCCCTGCTTTAAATCCAGAAACCGATGTTGACAGGAATCCGAACTCGTTTGCCACACCAACCACCCTTCCGGATTCAGTTCAGAAATATTGAAGGATGTGTTGGAAACATACGTCTGCAACATAGCAAGGGATAGATCCGTATGATTACCCCAATTGGGATAAGCACCCAGACCCGGAACGGAGGGATAATTTAATCTTTTAGAAGTAGCCAATCCAAAACAGGTGGTCTGAAAAATGGACGAATTTAAAAATAACATGTGATTTGGGATAAGACAGGCACGATGCAAAGCTTCTGTTCCCTGTACTTGCCATGGTTTGGAGCCCCAAACCGATTTAAGATCGACAGTAGCTTTCCACAGATCATACCCGCCAATTGCCAACTCGTCCATAAAGGACTTAGAATACAACAATTTGGTGTGTGTCAGTCTAACTTTAGAAGCAGACTCAGGCGCAAACTTAAAATAAAAGGAGGCCGGATTCGACACACTAAAATCAGAAAAATAGGTGAATTTATCCACTAACGTGGCAGAGCTGCCCATTCTAGGGGCGTGGCAGTGTTCCCATTGTGTGAAATTTACATAATTTCTAAACGTATTTGCTTTGTGTAGGAAATGCGTGCCATAATGTTGATAGCAGAATTGCTCATCCTTATTAGCAGTATTTAAATACAAATCCTCAGCATCAAATGCAGTATAATATTTCAAATCAGAAAACAGTGCTTCCATGGCCTGAACATCCCAATCATCTGAGTGAATGTTCTGCTTAACGACATCACCCATAGAAACACGAAATACATTTGGCACATTAATTACTTCAGTGGGGCCATGAATTTGAAATTTTACGGCATCCCAAGCGATCCCATCACGTACAGGCCAGGCAGTAATGTTCACAAAAGTCTGGTCCCTTTTCATAATATGTGATGAGGAGTGGGGGGCCAAAGTTCCATCAATTAGTCGAAATGTAGATCTTTCTTTCAGGTAGTGCCCATTTATAAGTCTAAAAAACACTACCACAAAGCCAATGGACATAAACAAAAAAACACATATGAGCATCAGCCAAATGTAAGTCCAAGGGGGAATTAAGAAATGTTTTTTGAACCAGGCCACAAAAATCGAAACCTTGGACGGGGCAATGGAAGTCATTGAATTAGAGTCAAAAGAGTCTTGTGAGCGGGCAACTGTGGTGGATTGTAAAACAGGCAATGTAACATCCGCAGGATAAGCATATTCAACGTCTTCAGGCAGACCACCGGGTGTCGGTGGCAATAAGGGACCAGTAACTGTATGCATCTCGATTGCAACATCAGGCACGGTGTTAGAAGCTCGGGCCACAACAGAATTTCTCAGCATCGAGGGGCAAGAAACTGCCGGAGTCATACTAAGAAGAATCGGCCACTCGCTGTAGCTTGACATTGTCAATTGAGATGTACTGTTATCCTTTCGACCAGGAAGTGGAGGTAAAATGACTGTTCTAGTACCCTGTACTCCAAGCACTGGAACCGGTGCACGATAAGAGGGGCCGAACTCCTTCTTGTTCTCCACCTTCTCACAGACCAGATCACCAACTCGAGGTAGCCAGCCGACTACCGGAACCTGAAGCACAGCATCAGATGAGGAGGGTACGTTTTCCTTCGCTAGACTGTCTCTGGCTTCTTGAAGATTCTGCAATACAGCACAGTGTTCATCTACGTCAAAGGGTGCGGCTGACACTGCCATGTCTAGACCATCAAGGTCTGGGACAAACATTCGTACACCAAAGAGCATTATGTATGGGGTCCGCCCAACCAGAGACCTTCTAGGGAGATTATTAAGTGCACGTTGCACATCATACAAGTGGGCTAGCCAGTTCCGGCCAGTACCTAAAACTCTGGCTGTCAAAGATTGCTTTAAGTCACGGTTCATTCGCTCCACTACACTATTACCCTCAGGCCGGTATGGAGACGAAAATTTGACTTGGACCCCAACATTTCTCATTGCTTTTTTGTACGCCTTAGAGGCGAACGCAGGGCCCTGATCAGAATGAAAGGTACCACATGCAAAAATTCCAACAAAGACACGCGAATCTTTTATGACAGTGCAAGAATCAGCACTCCTTTGTGGCCACACCCACAGAAAACGTGTGCATGAATCAACTGCAACCAAGATGTATTTGTACGCAGTATCAGAGGTGAAAGGACCGCAATGATCTAAATAAACACAACCCATTGGTTTATTAGATATGTACAACTGAGTTTGTGGTGGGTGCGCCGCAGGTGAAGGTTTAATCTGCTGGCAAATGTCACAATTAAGAACATAAGCTCTGGCTTGTTTATACAAACCGCACCACCAGTAACGTTGTTGTAACAGAGTTACAGTAGCTGCAACGCCGACATGCGCGGACGCCATGCCCTCGTGAGCCGCTAATATCAAAGAAGGTCTGCAGTCCGCTTTGGGAATCAATCTGTCACCAACGTCATTAATCCTCACTAATGGGACTTTATCAGGACTTAAGCGATAATGGTAACGAGCAGGGAAACCTCTCGGAAATTTCGTTCCCTGCTCTGTAGCAGCAATAGCTGCCAAGATGTCATCATCAATCTTACTTTTGGATCTTGTAACTGCTGCTACTAAGTATGTCGCCACTGCTTTTTTTGCTGCCTCGTCAGCTAGGCTGTTGCCGACAGCATGGACACCAACTCGATGGTGACCAAGAGTGTGAATTACATCCACGAGTGGCAGACGTTCTTTAAGATCTGCCACTCGAACCCAAAGCAGTTTATGCTTAATCGTGCTACCTTTGTAATCATGGTAGTCATTCTGAGACTCAAAATGTAGATTGTCGTTGTAAGATTGAACACAAAAAAAGGAGTCACTCACTATAAGGGTAGTGACTCAGGGATCAGCAAACTCTAGCGCTAGCACTAGAGCATGAAGCTCCGCCAACTGCGCGGTACAATCACCCAATGACTGCGTATGCACGACATCGGACTGGAATTCTCCATTTACGAAAGTACCGACCACAATTGCGCAAGCCGCTGAATAGGCGTGCTTTGATCCAGTTGTCGGTTGCGCAGAACCGTCAGTGTAAATGACACAATGGTAATCCTCGAGCGGGCGCAAGGACAGAGGAGCCGGATAAACGAATTCATACTGCAAAAACTCCTGAGTCTAAAGTGCCGCATCAAAGATATATGTGACGTCCGGCGATGTCAAGGAAGTGGCCCATTGTATCCACCTTGGATGCAAAACCTTAGAATTTGGTACACTTGCTTTTGTCACCGCCTCAAGGGCAGGATATGGTGTTACCATTTCAGAATCGCCATCTGCACAGCCGTCAGAACTTTCTCAACAGCGGAATAAGCAATGGGGATGGTGTCGCCCTCATTGAACGTTAAGTATGTGAAACCAACTGCGCCGGGCACGATTCTTATGACCAGGTTAGTGTGGTTATCACGGGTCAGTAAGTATTTTGAAGCAAGAAGATCAGCTTGCAATGACTGCAATATAGCTGAATGCTCTGGCAGCCAACAAGATTTGGAAAAAGTAGGTTGTACCAAGGCATAAAGCGGCTTGATACGCTGGGCATAATCCAGGATGTAAGTTCGACCGAAATTCAGAAAACCCAGCAGAGATTGTAATTTCTTCAGTGACGTAGGAGCACGGAGGCATGCGCACTTCTCTAGAAAGTGCGGAGCCAATCCTCGACCTTCATTGTTGAGTTTGTACCCCAAGAACAACACTGTATATTCCGCAATGTGAGACTTCGCGAAGTTGAATTTGTAACCGAAGTCTGCAAACAAAACAATAATGCGATCAACGCGACGGAGATGCGGGTCTAACTCGTCATCTGTGAGATAAATGTCATCCACATACGAGTACGCATCAGGGTCTACACCCTCTAAGAGAGAGACCACGCAAGCGGCAAAGACTCCAGGGCTGTTCTTATAGCCCATTGGTAATCTTTTGAATTGTTTTTGTTTGCCACCCGAGGTGAACGCCGTCCACTCACTACTAAGAGAAGACAGGTTATGGCTGTAAAAGCCATTGGAAATGTCAAGTGTGGTTTTAAACCTTTTTCTCACGAGACTATCGACGAGAGCCGAACTGTGGGTGTTTTGTACAGCGCATGTCCGGCAATGAGAGTTTAGGTGCCGGTAATCCAAAACTAGGCGGTACGACCCGTCAGGCTTCGTCACAGTGAACAAAGGATTATTCATAGGTGACACACATGTTTTGATTACTCCTTGATATTCCAATTGTTCAAGGATTGACACAATGTGAGGTCTAGCTTCGTGACGCATGGGGTATTGGGGTTGAGGTTGGGGCGTAGTCCGCAACGGAATCTCATGGCCGGGAGACAATTTATCCCAGCCAACCTGATTTCGATATAACGCAGGTGCTAGCACCGGAGCCCATTCCTCAGCGTACTTTTTAGCTTGGACCTTCGGCACTGTGTGTGCAAAGGACGGGAGGATTACCTCCTCCCCTCTAGGAGCATCTAAAATGAAAGCCGGGGGCCAATCTGCCTCCGCCAACAGAAAATCATAGGAAGTGGTCAGATTATCCCCAAAAAAAACTTGAATTGTACGTTGTATGTCACCTTCAATTTGAATGACTATATTATACAGTCTATCAGGGGGAGACACCCGAGTATCAGCAGTTTCAATATTTATGAATATATCAGTTGCTGTTGCCACCAGATATGGACGCAGTGCTTGTCGCACTACTGTAACTTCCACCGCGCTGTCTAGCAGCGTTAGCGCCCATGTCAGGTTCTGAAGCTGCGTCCGTACCATCTGAGGCATACCTCGCTGTCAGTGCAGCAACTTTCTTCTTCTGAAACGGGGGTCATTGACGGGCAGATTCCTCCGCGGCTTGCCTTTGCCGTCCGACTGGCGGGGCTGCTCATGACTTTGAGCATCCCTTCTTTTCCCACGGTCTCCGCCACCGGATTGTGAAGCCGATATTTCCTATGAAGAACGAGGAGAGCGTTGTTCAGAAACCTGAAATCTATCAGGTGACTTAATACGAGATCGATCGCGCAGATCATATGTGCGTTCGGTAGACGACTGTACCGGTGAAGCAGGACATGACCCCTATTTCTGTTGCTGTTTCCCCTGTTTCTTAGCTCTCCAACTTTGCTTAGGAAAGTTGGGGCATTTGTCTTTCGTGGACGAGCTCACCTTAGTTTGCTGTACTATATCAGGAATGATCATAGTCGGTTTTACACCCAAGGCACTACGACCCACGGTCCTATATGCCTTCGCAATTACTTTAGCGAACTCTTTGGGCTTGTCGACGTCATCCACGCGGTCCATCATATTTGCAACTTGGAACTGCATGGCATCTCCTTTGAGGTTACCCATAACCATGGAGCATACCACATCGAAGCTGTCGACAAGCCTCATTCCCAATTCAATAGCAGCCTCCGCACCATGATTCTCCTGAACCTTTTTGATGTGGATGGTAGTACAGACATAGACGGAGTACCATAGCACTTCGAATAGGTCACGGCAAAGACCTTACCCCAGTTGTCACAATCGGCCATATCCGGGACCAGGTCTTTAGGCAAAGTAATGGTGAGGATCCTGTGTTTCTCCACAGGAGATGTATTTGGAAAAACCGCTTCCAACTGGTCAAATTTCTCAGCAAGCCAATAAGGAAATTCATCCTTACTTTGGGGGTGCTTGCCGACCACCGAATTAACCATAACAGGACTAATCACCACCGCGTGGTGGTCCGTAGGTTGCCCCGCAACAGCAGGTGCCCCCACCTGCACGTTGCTTGACACGTACTGCACTAAAGCCCTATGGACCATAATCAGGGCTGTGTGCAGTACCCGCAAATCAGCCACCGCCACCGTGAGATAGCGGGGATGAGGTGTAAAGCCAGCTAGCACCGGCCATGTGGCCCCTGCAAGAGACAACGGGCCCATTCTCGCTGGCGCAACCGCATGGGGAAGGGCGCCATTAAACCAAATAGTATGCTGCCAGGCAGAGATTGGAATTTCTTGTTTCCTATATGGGGTATAGACCGCAGGCAGCTGTGTGGCAGTATAGGTATGAAACGTATCATCGCCATCGACCGCCGGAAAAGTCACCCATGAGTAAAACAACTCATACGGGTATGACGCATCAGCGCTTACCACAAATATTACAGCCATCCCATCATCTGGCACCCCATACGTTGTCAACAGTAGCACTGGGGTTCAGAAAAAATAACCTTTTTAATGATCAAGCTTGAAGGAACCTATTAGTCGAAACACAGGTAGGTTAAACCAACACTCCCGTTATCCGGAAACCAGAGTGAGGGTGTTGTGGACTAATAGTAGCACTACTAAGGCGTTTCAAATCAATAGACCAAACGTTAGGTGCGCCATGTTGCAGGGATTCTGCTTATGCACAGAACTATGCGCAGGAACCCAGGCCCTCAGTGAATTGTGGTGTACCAAAAACTCACCTCAGAACCCAGAACCCCTTATCCGGCCAGCATCAGTGTCCCATTCGTTATCCGAGGTTTAGCTCGGCGGTCCCAATGTATAGACAACCCAGAACAAGCGACGTAGTATATTTCTCAGGAATGGTGGGAATCAGAAATACCTTTTCGTAATTATTCTCATATCAGTCCACAACAGAATAAACAGAGACACGGTAAAAGTTTAAAGAGTTTATTTTATAAACCTCGTGTCCTAAGATGGAGCAGTTTGGCTAACATAAGCAGACAAACGATTAAAATAAAAACCATCAGCATAGTTACAATACGATAGAAAATGAAAGGAGTAATCATACTAAAATGACAGTGGATCTAAGCCACCTTCCTTTCGCTAGCAAACTAATAGAATTATTATTAGACTAGTAAAAGGTCTCTAGGCTTGAATGGGGAACCCCATACCGTAAAGATCAGCTCAGTGAGTTCACATCACAGGATCAGCTATGCTCTGCTCCTGGGAAAGCTCTTCTTCCGAATGTAATGAAAACATGTAACACTGCAATATTAAAAGCACCCGACTTTGAGGTATTTGCAGCTGCGTGCGTGTTATGGCTAAACTAGTGGGCCGATCAACCTGAACTCAACAACATGCACCGTCTAGCGACTCAGACTGTTTCTTTACACTGTGTACAGACCAAGGTCGCTGCTCACTGTTTGGGATGTGAACAACAGACAGTTCTCATGTGAAGCAAAGTCGAGTAAGCATTTCTCAATTTAATAACATGTGACTACAGTGTCGTGTGCAAAAGCAGCAAAAGCGGCAAGATGGCTTTCTAACATCTAACGCGGTTATGCTAACTTAGCATTGTACATATATAGATAACGATCTTCACTACAGTGCAAGCGAGCTCTGGTCTTACATGGCCCGATGCCTTACCATTGGCACTTTTGTCCACGAGAACGACAGTACATTCTCGCGTGGGACTTAGCCCATACAAGATTGTTTTTGGACGCCCGGCGAATGTCTGGGGTGTGCCGAGGCCTAAGAAGTACAGTGATATCGAGTACCCTATGTTGGTTGACTACTTACATGATTTGACTGCTAAATTGCGTGTTCTTCACCAACAGGTCCATGACACTTTGCCTTCAGTTTCTGTAGACGCAGGCCACACGATTCAACCTGGCGACTGGGTTCTAACCAAGAATTTCCAGAGGTCAAAGAACTTGGAACCAAGATGGACCGGTCCATACCAAGTCCTGTTATCAACTCGGACTGCTATGAAGGTGTTCGGCAAGAAAAACTGTGTACATGGTACCCATTGTAAGAAGATACCTTTGCCCTTACCGCACGATAAGTGGGTCCGGGAAGGTGTTGCCGATTCCGAGAGTGAAGGGGTTCCTAAATTCGTACCTTTTAGCGATGCACATCTGGAATGGACTCAGTGAGAACGTGCAGATGATAAAGTCTTGCAAGAAGCTGTGCCGCCGTGTTTGAGACTTGATACTACGCACCCAGAGACACTCTTTCAGGATCAAACTGTGCCTGGTAAAGAACGCTACAACTTAAGGTCTAAAAAGGACAAATCAAATTTGAATTTTTTTGTGAATTACACTCTTTCAGACAAGAGACTATTTTTCTTTTTCTTTTTCGAACCACCATCCGGGTTCAGCTGCAGGGTCGCGGTATAAGAACTTAAGGGGTGGCCCGCGTATTGACGAAAGGTCTGCGGTTCTAGGGACGTCTAGGACGCCTGGACGCACACTTGAGTGAAGAAGGAAAATTGCCGCGAGCAGCACGTTAGAGGATGGAGTCTGTTGTAACTGAAAGAGATGTTGAGAGAATAGATCTTAAGACAAGATTTTGTACATTGATACATAGCAAATGTTTTATAATATTGTGCTTTTTGATGTTTTTAAGTATCACATTAGCTTGTGTGGGTTGGACTGTCTATGCTACACAACAGACATCTGCACCCACCTCCCACCCTATGCTTTCTTTCACTACTGTTTCTTTGCACCAGTTTTATACGTTGCCTGAACATGAACAGACAAGGAGATCAGAATTTGTCAACAACTCGTTTATACAGTTGTTGCATCAGCATCAGTTAGTAGTAAATACCACTAATTGTTGGGTTTGTGGTCTTATGCCTCATACGACAGATAAAGGTATGCCATATTTGGTTTTGCCTTTTTCGTTTAATTGGTCTGTGTGGGGTTTTCAGACCATGTTTATCTATGCAAATGAGGTACGCCCCTTACGTTCCCTTAAAGATAACTCGAGCAATAGTGACTTAATAAGGGAAATAGTAGCTATGATCCAAGATATTGATGCATATAATGCTATCCCTAAGGATGAGGTGCAGGCTTACGTTGGTTGGAACGTGACTGGATATAGTACCAGTTTGACAGAGAAGGAGAGACGAAAAAGGTCTCCCCCTATTTGGATTGTACCCCACCGAGGCCACTTTTGTTTTCAAGGTAATGGTCGAAATCCGAAAGCTCAGCTAGGTAAGAGTGTGTGTGCTCAAACCTATGTCTATTAATCTCAGACTTCTCCACCGTTTGTGCCAGCTAAAGGCACATATTTTGTTTGTCATGACAGAGCCTACACATGGTTGCCACCTGATTTTTCAAGAACGTGTTATGTGGCGTTTCTACTTCCCCCTACATACACTACTGCTTCAGATTATCATAGAACGAGATATGGTAGAGGTGTCTTCAATAAGGAAGATACCGCAGCACACGAAGTAGGAGATTTCTTCAAGGGCTTCATGCCCTTTTGGGGCCCTATGATCAATAGTAGGCATATTCGACAGCTTGTCTGCGTTGTTGAAGCTACTATTAATGAGACAGCAGGTGCTCTTAGTAATGTTACAGCTGAGCTTCAAGCGGACCGCCTTATGACTTTGCAGAACCGTATGGTATTAGACATCATACTTGCAGATCGAGGAGGAGTATGTAAATTGATTGGATCCAGTTGCTGTGTTTACATACCAGATAATGCCCCTCCAGTGTACCAAGCCATCTCTAGGTTGTATAAAATCTCTGAGTCCATCCATGTAGACGAAGGAGACTGGTCATTGACGGGATGGTTTTGGGGACTGCTGTCCAAATGGGGATGGAAGATTTTGACATTCCTTGGTATGGTTTTAACCATCCTTTTCTCTTGTAGTCTTTGCATCCAGTGTGGTCCCGCCATTTGTAGTCTTTGTGCTACTATGTGTGTTCGGAGACCTGTCACGAGAGAAGTAAAGAATAATAAGATGATGCTACAGCAACACCTTAATGACCTAATGAATATCGACATAGACCTAGATTCAGATTAACATGAGTCTTAGGTTATTGCCTACGTAATGGCAAAAGGAGGGTCTGAGGTTCTGTAATTCTCGAGTCTGACTCCATTTTGTTCTGTGCCACCATTTTGTGTTGCCCTCATGTAGGCCTGTGAAGGTAGCCTGGCGAATAAAGTGGCCTGGCCTTCTTAGTTCATGTATACATTAACTAGGTTTCTTTTTGACTCTGAAATGAACTGTAAGAAACTGACCTCTGCACCTGAAATTGACCCCGCAAAGCCAATTTCCCTGATCGATCTTTGTCTGAGATTGACAATCAATGTTCAAGACATCGTTAACTTTTAGTTTCCTTGCACATGCCTTATCTTGTTCAGCATCTGTTACCGTTTCTTTTTTTATGTTTCTTCATTACATGGGTTATGCTTTCAATTATAGGTTTGTCCGGCTTGTGGAGATTGAATTTGGGACATTCTTAATAATTAACTTTTGGGTTGGGATACTGTAAATTGAGTTTTTGTTATGTGACACTTTGTTTGAAAATTTACCTTATTGGCTAGAATTTTGTGCAGTGGGTGTACATTTATAATGTGAATATTGGGTATAAAAGGAGACGTCTCGCCTTAGTAAAATGAGCAGTCTCCTGAGAATTTACACCGTGATGTATTTCTAGGATCACTGTTACTAGCTGCAGCTAATAAACTTGGTCTCTGATGCCATCCAGAAGTATTCCGTGTCTCTGTATACCAAGACAGGTGAACTCGAAGATCTTAGGCGTGCCCCTGACGCCGCTGGGTTAAACCCCGGTTCTTCAGGGGCGTCACCTGGCCGCTTCCTACCTCGTGTCCCAAGTATACCACCAAACCCTGCCCACTCTGCATTTACTGGCCTTGATCGTGAGGCCTGCCCTCTGCAGAGCCCTCAACACTTCCCAGAGGTGCTGCAAGTGTTCTTCCCAGCTGGAACTGAACAATGCAATGTCATCCAGGTAGGGGGCACTGAAATCCTCCAGTCCAGTCAACACCTGGTTGACCAACCTCTGAAAGGTGGCAGGGGCATTCTTCAACCCAAAGGGCATCACCCGGAACTGGTAATGTCCTTCTGGGGCTCAGAATGCTGACCTCTCCTGGGCCCCATCGGTTAAGGCAATCTGCCAGTGCCCAGACATCAAATCAAACGTGCTGAGGAACTTGCGAGCTCCCACCCGATCAATGAGCTCATCAGCTCTGGGGATGGGGTGCTCGTCAGTCCTGGTGACAGCACTGAGCCCAGGGTAGTCTGCACAAAACTGAAGTTCTGGAGTGGCACCGGTTGCAGCAGCATTTGGGACCAAGACCACTGGACTGGCCCTAAGACTGTTGGAGGGATCGATCACCCCTAATGACAAAATCTTAGCGACCTCCTCTTTGATGCTGGCCCACCCGGTCAGTCAAACTGTAAATCTTATGTTTTACAGGAGGGCTGTCACCAGTGTCCACGTCATGGGTATACCAGTGAGTAATACCTGGGGTCACAGAGAACAGTGGGGCAAACTGTCCCAACAACTGGTGACAGTCATTCTGCTACTCTGGGCTCAGTGTAGGGGAGAGGATCACACCTTCCACTCACCCATCGTGCTCCTTAGTGGACAGGAGGTCAGGGAGAGATCACTCTCCTCTTCCACCCCATCATCTGTCGCCAAGAGCATGCTCACTTCGGACCTCTTGAAGTGGGGCTTGAGGTGGTTCACGTGGAGGACCCTCAAAGGGTTCCTAGGAGTCTGCAAATTCACCAGGTGGGTGACATCACTTTTGCGCGCCACCACCTCAAAAGGCCCAGTCCACTTGTACTGCAAGGCACAAAGTTCCACTGAGGCCATGACCCATACTTTTTGCCCAGGTTGAAATTCGACCAGAGTGGCATTCTGGTCATACCACTTTTTCATCTCTTCCTGGCTTGCTTCCAGGTTTGCCTGAGCGAGTTTCCTGAAGTGGGCAGTTTGGTTTCTGAAGGCCAGTATGTAACTAAACACATCCTGGGGAGTTTTACTGGGAGCTGCCTCCCAGCCTTCCTTCACCAAACTCAGAGGTCCTCTCACAGGGTGACCGTAAAGAAGCTCAAAGGGACTGAACCCAAAAGACTTCTGAGGCACCTCCCTGTCCTCAAAGAGAATGCATGGCAAGAGGACGTCCCACTTACACCTCATGGGTTCTGTTAGACCCTTAATCATGCCCTTCAAGGTCTGGTTGAATTTCTCTACCAGACTGTTACCTTGTGGGTGGTCAGGAGTGGTGAACTTGTAGGTTACACCACACTGCTTCCACAGGGATGTCATATGCAGTCAGAAACCACCTCTCTGGGGAAACCCACGTGGGAAAAGATCCCCATTAACGCCTGCCCAACCACTGGCGCCGTCGTCCTGAGAGGGATTGCCTCCGAGTACCGGGTGGCATGGTCCACCAAGACCAGGATGTACCTGTTGCCAATGGCTGTCTTTGGATCCAGTGGCCCAACAATGTCCATCCCCACCCTTTTAAAGGGTGTTCCAACAACTGGAAAAGGTTGGAGAGGAGCTTTGACCTTCTTCCTACTCTTACCACTTGCCTGGCAAGTTTGGCAAAACCTGCAGTGTCCATCCGATTGCCTTCGCTTTTGGGGCCTGAAGAAGTGGGTGACAAGCCTGTTAAAGGTTTTGTCCCGCCCCAAATGTCCTGCCAAAGGCACGTCATGAGACAGACCCAGTAGGAAGGTCCTGAAGCGCTGGGGTACCACAATCACATGGGCTGACCCAGGTTCAGCGAACTTAGGCTCACTATACAGGAGACCATTCTCCCAGTAGATCCAATGTGATCCAGACTGATCACCAGCTGCCTGGTGTGCGGCCTGCACCCACAGACCCTCTAGAGAAGAGCACTCCTTTTGCTCCCTGCAGAAGTCTTTCCTGGTGGGACCACCTTCTCGCTGTCAATGGTTCAGCTCAAAGATGTCCCCCAGTTCAGCTACCTGTTCCACTGTAGGCACCGTGGCATCCCCCTCAAGGTCAGCCTCCTCCCGGTCCGTGGGAACTTCAGGGGCTGGTTTACCACGCCCCCTGCCCTTTCTCTTGGCAGGGACCTGGGCCACTGTTTCAGGCTCCAGGTCCTCCTGATCAACCTTTCTGCCCGCCATTGACCGAATGGACACGCATGTCCACTCAGTTCAGTTCATTTCAAAACCAAGTTTATTTGGACTATACAGTCCTTAAACATATAAAAATCATCATGAAATACAATGCCTAAAAATTGCAAATTACACAATAAAATAACATCATATGATTCAAGTTTAAAATAATTGTTCATTTTTGACTTCAAACCATAAGACATATCCTTGCACGTATCATAAGTTCAAGCAAGAATTCATTATTAAGCCCATAGCAAAATTCTTTGGCTTGTTGGATACTCATCTCTAGGGCACAAACTTTAGTTGAATCATCCTACGATTCCTGGGTGAGAACTCTAATCCTTTTTTTAACCATATATCCTACACATATCCTGCAAACAGGCGGACTTTAGAATTCTAGTCACATTTTTAAAAATTCTTTTACTTTTTGAATAAACCTCCCCAGAGCACAAGCTATATCAAAATCTCTCATTTAGAGTAAAAGTTCTGCTCCCTGTGCCCTGTTTTTATGCCATACTTTAAAAAAATTGGGCGTGAAATCTCTCTCCGTATATCTAAAACCATTTGGCAATCCAATAAAATGTGTACGATATCACACATTGTCCCCAGAGAACAGTTACATTTCCCTTTGCTATCGATCATTGCTCTTTTTACTCCATTATTGGAGTAGCAGGGATTGACACCAATTCTCAGCCTCAAGACTTCTCTTCTCAGTCGTCGGCAGGGTAATCTATCGATGTAGGGGAAGTTTAATTCATTTTGCCATGAAGTAGCCATAAAACGTACCGATTTTTTTTCCACGGAGGTACTCCTGATCATGGATTCCAGAAATTTCTTTGCCCAGGGTCCTAAATTCCCTCCTCTCAACCTCAATTTGTAGGGACAAGGGGATAATCTTAATCCTCATCAATTTACAAGCTTTAATCAGAGTTTTTCTTACCCCTTTTTCCCATGTTAGATCACTCCTCAATATCTTATTTCTGCACCACTGCGAGACTTTATTATCCTCACCTACTTCCTGGTGCTGCCAGAATCTTACTATGGACATGCAGGCCGTTATATTCCAAAAGGTGATACCTGTTTCTAGCCTGGCTGCTTGCACCCTTGAGGATTTGGGCAAAGATAATACGTTTTTCAGGGCTTTTCTCTCTGTTACATCCCATCCACTTTTCCCACTCAAAAATAGTATTTCGGCTTAATATAGGAACTGTGGTGGAACCATAGCTGTGTATGCTTTTAGCACAGGTCTGTCCGACTTTGCCGCGCCCTCCGCTCCCGCCCACACCAGTATTGAGTTCCGCCATGCTCGTGCTCGGGGGGGGGGGGTTCCGCTGCCTTCCAACGTTTGGTAAGCAACCTCTTCGCCACCACCAGGCCCAGGTCGAAAAATCGAGAGGCGACCTTCGTGGGAGGGGTTCTGCGAAACAGGTGTAGTAGGCAGACCGACCACTCCAGCGGCGCAAGCCGACCCGTGCAGGTGCTCAATGCTTCGTGCCCCACCCGCCAGTACACATCCAACGCGGGGAAGCTCCACAACATGTGAACCAGTCCAGCATCCAGCAACCTGCAGCGTGGACAACTTGCATCTGTGCAATGGAAATACCTATTTATAGAGTTGGGTGTGAGATACGCCCCATGCAGAATAAAGTATTGGATTTGGCGGAACCGCATGTTCCTGGGAATCCGTGTTGGACCTTGTAGCGCCTTACTCCATTCCTTGTCAGCCATTGGACGGTCCAGGTCCGCCTCCCATTTACAGCGCAGCGGGGACAAGTCGGTCGCCGTATGGGTGCGCAGGGAAGCTGCGAACCAGCGTATCAGATGCCTCCCCTGCCCCATGACATGTAGATATTGTATCGTGAGGTGCTGTTCTGGTTCCTCTTTAAGATCTCCCCACCGACTCGCCAGCGTCGAAATAAGTGATCGGTGACACAGAAATTGGCCTGTTGGCAACCCCGTCTCCTCCGCCAACAAGGCGAATGGGACAAGAGCACCATCTCGGTAGAGGTCCCCCAATGTGTAGATATCCGCCGCATGCCAGTCCGCAAGCTCAGTCGGGCGCAGAACCCTCCGCCCACTAGGAGAGCCCTCTATCGGTATGGCAGGGGCGTAAGGGATGCATTTCCGGGTTAGATGAAGAACTCAACGGTAGCAATTATAGGCCACTTTAACGAGGAGGGGCCGCGGTTTTAAGCACCCTTGCAGTTGGATGGAACGACGCAACAATGTCAGCCAAAGGGATAGGGGGTTCCACGGACGCCGTGTCATCCTGCTCTCTGTCTGCCAGCCACCGGGCCACCCATTGTAGTTGTGCTGCCAGATAATAATGCGTGAAGCACGGCATCGCGGGCCCCCCCTGACCTGTGGGGAGGTATAACTTGGGCAGTGCCACCCTGTGGCACGCATTACCCCACACAAAGTCCCGAAGTGAACGCTCTAAGGTTGCAAAGAAGGATGCCAGAATATAGATCGGCAGGTTAGCAAAATAGTATAAGAGCCTAGGCTGAACCACCATTTTAACTAACGCGATGCGCCCCGTGACCGTGAGGGGAAGGGTACCCCAAAACCGCATCTGGGATCGGACCGCTGTTACTGCCTTACCCAAATTGCCCTCTACTAGATCAGCTGGCTGCCTGTATATTTGGATGCCCAAATAACGGAAGGTGTCTGATTGCCATTTGACTGGCACACCACCTAAGCAGAACTGTGGGTCCAGAGTATCTGCCCGGAACGCATAAAGGCACGACTTAGCCGCGTTTACCCGTAGTCCGGAGAGCGCAGCGAAATCAGTCAGTACTCGCTCCAGGTCCCCGGAGATGTTCGCCCCATCCTCGATGAAGACCAGGAGGTCATCCGCATATAGGGAAACCTGATGGGTCGCGTCACCCATGAGTATGCCATTTGCCAATACCCTCCGTAGGGTAGCAGCTAAAGGCTCTATTGCAAGCGCGAAAAGGAGGGGCGAGAGAGGACACCCCTGTCTGGTACCACGTCCAACCGGGATGGCGTCAGAAATGTATGGACCGGTTTTCACCCGCACCACTGGGTTTTTATAGAGGAGCGCCGCCATTTGGAGGAACCCGAGGCCTAGCCCGTAATGTAACAGTGCCGCCTCCAAATAGCCCCACTCAAGGCAATCGAAGGCCTTTTCAAGGTCCAACACCAAACAGCCAGCCCTTGGCCAATGTTGCGCCCCTCCGTGGCCACCCGGAAAAATTGCCGCAGGTTAAGAGAGGTGCTGCGTTTGAGCACAAACCCGTTTTGGTCCTTGTGTACCAACACCGGCACCGTTGGGGTCAGCCGCTCCGCCAGGACCTTGGCTAGAATTTTGTAGTCAGTGTTGAGAAGGGCGAGGGGGCGGTAGGACCCCAAATTAGTAGGATCACGCCCTGGCTTAAGTAAGGAGATCAGGTAGACCTCTCTCATAGAGGCTGGCAGGGTAGCCTTCTCAAGGGCCGTGAGATATAGCGCATGCAATCTGGGCACTAGGGACTCCCGATAGGCCTTATAATACTCCGCTGGAAGTCCGTCCGGCCCTGGCGCCTTTCCAGAGGCCAGTGAAGCTACCGCCTCCCCTATCTCTTCCAACGTGAGAGGGGCCTCCAGCATCTCCTGGTGGGCATCCGGGACCGCAGGTAGACAGGCAGCCTCCAGAAACTGATCCAGATCCTGTGCCTGTCTGCGCCCTGTCAAGGCGTATAGGGCTGCATAATGCACTGTCAGTATTTGGTGGATCTCCCGCTGTGTGTGTACTAGCGTCAAATCCGGCCCACGAATAGATTCTATTGGAGCATGTACCGCCTCCTGTCTAATCAGCCAGGCCAACAACCGCCCCGCCCTATCGGATGTAGCATGGACCCGAGCCGAATGAGCCGCGTAATTGTGGCATCGTAGTCGCTCCATCAGTTCAGCATGTCTCGTCCGGAGCCGCGCCAGCCGGGCCGAATCTCGACCTCCTCCTTCGCCATGGCGTTCACACGACAGAAGGCGCGACTCCAAGGTAGTGAGCGATAACATGAGCTGCTTACGAATATTTCCCGTCGCCCCCAGGCAGTGTCCCCGCATTGTGGATTTGTGCGCATCCCATTCCGTCAGCGCATTACCTGCCGTTCCCTCATTTAGGTAGAAGAACTGCTCAATCGCCGTGCCTAGAGAGGCACGAAACTCCACGTCTTCTAGAGCGGCCGGCTGCAGTTGCCACGTCGGAACGGGGAGTCTACCCGAGTCCCAGGATAGTCGCAGCCGAAGCGGATTATGGTCCGAATGGGTCCGGCCCAGGTATTCTGCCTGAGTTATCAGAGGAGTCAATGAGGGAGAGCTCACCACCCTGTCAAGGCGGACATGAAGGTCGTGCACCGCCGAATAGTACGAATAGAGACGATCGCTAGGATGTAGGGAACGCCATATATCATATAATGCCCAGCGTGCCAACCAGTCTGTGAGACTCCTCGCGTTCGAGACTGCCTGTGTGCTACGGAGTGGTGGGTATGATCTGTCGAGGTGTGTGTCGAGCTCTGCATTAAAGTCCCCACCCATTAGCCATGGAAGACCCACATACGGTGTTAACGCCACCGAAAGTTGGTCCAAGAACGATGATTGGTCGACGTTTGGGCATAGAGTGAGCCCAGGAGTATGGGTTGTCCATTGAGTTTCCCCCTAACCAACGTGTATCGTCCAGCGGGATCAACCACCGATTCAGTGCATGTAAAAGGTGTACCCGCTCTTACCCAGATCAGCGTGCCACGGGCATATGCAGAGTAAGTGGTCCCAAAAACTTGCCCCCTCCATCGAGCACGCAGTTTATCTAGTTCTGGTTGGGTCAGATGGGTCTCTTGGAGAAGAGCAATGGCCACCTTATGCTGTTGCAGGTAGGCAAAAACTGAGTAGCGGCGCGCTGGTGTGTGCATACCTTTTATGTTCCAGGTAACCAACATAGTGTCCGCCATCGAGAATGAGTGAAATCTGTATGAGGCTCAAGGCCAGGAGCGGGCCAGCCAAGGGGAGGGGGGGGATTGCAATTACGGTTGTCATGTTTGTCTGCTGCAAGAACATAATAAACAAAATAACTACAGTGCATTGCCAAGTGCACTTAACTAAAATCAAAAACTGCCGAAATGTGAGGGCAAACCCCAGAACGGGCATTCGTCCAAACTTATAACTCAGTCGCCTATGAGATTCTAGGCCAGGTGTTTGCTAGTGGGTGCTAAGGGCTGAGTGAAGGGCCCGAGTTATTAGAGCCCAGTGTTACCCCCGTCCACGCCTTGTGTGTCTTCTGAGCTGTTAGCTGTGCCAAACCCCCACCAGGAGCGTGACTGTGCTTTGGAGTTGTTAGCCGCGTCAAACACCCACCAGAGGTGCGAATGTGCGCACCGCTGCAGCCCATCGCCTATCAACGGAATCATGTGTATTTCTCACCTCCCATTCCTCGTGCAGAGAGCTCCCCGTTGACCCCCAGTCCCCGGACAATCAGCGACGCCCCAGCCAACCCGCATGCACCAGCACAAAGAGTCGCGCTACAGCGAAAAAGGAGGCAGCAAAGTCCACAACCCCTCTCCCAGAGGCGTCTGGCAATACGCACTCCACCTCCTTACATCGTCTATACTCATCACTGTCCCTCCGAGCCAGTGATCACACAATAATGTTAGCTGTTTGGGGCGTCACCACTGGCATCATATGGTCATCTGAAAGCATGGTATGCGAAGAGGAAGATCCATCAGTCTCAGTATCGCTATGGTCACGGCCTGTCACGTCCCCTTGACTGCACACAGATCCCAAGGTGGCCACCGCCTCAAGGGCTTCCTGGCGTTCCATTCGTATCTTCTCTGGGCTGGGGGCCGCGAGAGGGCTCGGCCCTGCCCCTTCACGTCTTCCCCCTTGCCGCTGTCGTCTCAATCGTTTCCCCCCCTCGCCCTCCGACTCCCGAGCCCGAGGGCCTTGGACCATTGTGCTGCCCCGTTTCCTCCAGCCAGTCCCAAACATCAGACACGGGCGTCGAAGAAGCGTGTCCCTTCCTTCGTGACCACTCGGAGGCACGAGGGGAACAACAGCGAGTATGGGATCTGTAATTCACGGAGCCGGCGCTTCACCTCCAAATAATTGCTTCGCCTTTTCTGAACCGTCGCCGTATAGTCCGGAAACAGCATCACCGTGCCACCCCCTACCATCAGAGCACTCATTTTCCTCGTTTCACGGAGTATCACATCCCTGTCACGGTAGTTGAGGAGCCTGAACAGGAAGGGACGTGGACGTGCTTTTATGATCACTGCCGGGAGGTTATCTGGGCCAGCTGCTCGAGTCAATGTTAGATTAGATATGATTTTTTAACCTTGCTGGCGGTAAACTGATCCTTAACTTCCTTTCTTACTCCTGGCCATAATTTAAATATTGATCCCTCATTTTCTTTCCAATTACCATAAATTTCCCCCAGGCAAATAACCCAGTCATCTTCTGGTACCACACAGTTCAAGGAACCCAAAGATTTCCCTGAGCTTTCTTGGACCAATTTCCAGAAGCCTTTCAAGTCTTTTGATTCTATCGCAGTTAGCAATTTAACCCAGCAGCTTTCTTTGTAGGATCTTTTTTTATTCCTTACCATCATGTTGTGCCCACTCTGGCAACCCAAGCATCACCTAATGAGACCTGAGCTCAACATCCTTCCACAAGGACTGCTCCAGGTCATTACCTAGCAGACAATCTATAGGCATGGTAGGGCTCACAACCACCCTCAAAGGACCTGAGACCCACCCCCCATTCAAAGGTAATCTGCGCCATCATACACTGGCGCTCTGAGTTGTCCACAGCAAATACTTGGTGGAATGCCCCTGGGACTATCTGCTCTTCAGAGACCAGGTGACACTGGACTGAGGTCACACTGGCTCCAGTATCTCTAAGAACCTCTACCCTTTTCCCATTGATGGTCACTCAGATGCTATATCTCTTTGTGTTAGGGGGCACTTGGTTTCCTGGGACCATCCCACTGTCCCCTTGTGAGATTTCTGTGGGATGCCCACCCTCCTGTGGGCACCCCTCCTCCCCAAGCGCTACACTCACCAATACCTTGGTCTGTCCACCTGTGGGTGGCTGTGCCCTCTTGGGACTCTTGGAGTCCCCCTTCAAGTAACCCACCTGGTCACATGCAAAACACTTGCGGGCAGTGGTATCAGCAGGCTTTCCTGAAGAGACCCCTTGTTTCTTATCTCCTGGGGGATGGGAACCTTTACCCTGGACGTTAGTTTGGAGCCCTTTAGACAACTCCTGTGCTTTACCCTTGTCCCCTCCACTTTTCTGCTGCGGACCCTGCTCACCTTTGGGTGAGTCTCCCCTAAACGCTTTCTTGTGGACCCTGGTACTCACCCAGCAGTCTGCCTCCATAGCAAGCTTCCTGGGGTCAGTCAACTTACTATCAACCAGGCGCAGGTCTGCAAAACATAGACAAGTGCTCCCATGCAATCAAATTGTAGAGCCCTGAACATCTGTTACATTAATGCCTTTCTCCCAGCCATCCAGTGACCTGCAGAATAAATCTACACATTCCAACCAAGTGTTGGCATCAGACATCTTACTGGACCTAAACGGATCCCTGTACTTTTGAGGAGTTAGTCCATACCTGGTGAGGAGAGCATCTTTCATATCAGCATAGGTGAGGTGCTGCCCCTTACCCAAAGCTATCAGGGTATTCCTAGCTTCTTCTGGAAAGAGAGGCCACAACCCTGCCCCTCAGTTTCTTTCAGGGACCTCATTCATGTGAATAGATACCTCGTACCCTTGAAACCACCAATTAATGTCATCCCCCTTCTTGAATTATTTACCTACATTCTTGGGGATGTGCACAATCCTATCTGTCTGCACTGAAGAGTTGCTGCCACCATCCGTGCTGGATTTGCTCCTCAATTCCAGCTCCTGAGACTTTGTTCATGATCCAAGGTCATCTTCCTTTCCTTCATGGCTATTCTTTTGTCTTCCCTTTCAGTTTCTAACCTTTTCCGACTCGAATTTCCTTGCCTCCCGCCTGTCCTCCAGCTCCTCTGGAGACAGGCTACTGCTGCTTGGCTGGAGGGTCCCCCCTCACAAAAGCACATCCACCCTAGGAATAGGCTCCTCCGGCTCTCCACTGAGATCTCCAGACTGCCCACTGGTATGTCTGGCTGCTACCCAGGCCCTCTGCGCCTCTTGTAGCTCCTCCTTCCTGGTGAGGCCTCTGACTTGGACCATTAAGTTTTTGCAAATAGTCTTCAATTCTTTCATATTGTAGGATTCCAACCTATCCTCCTCAAAGGCCACTTCCAAAAATGAAGCAGATGATGCTCTTGATTCAGGCATGATGAAGTACAGGTTCAAAGTTCTCAGAAAAAACTGGCAAGATCAAAAATAGGCCCAAAAAGAAAGAGAACCAGTATGTGGTAAGTAATGGTCTGTGATATGGTAGTAGTGCACACCAATCACCGTAAGTCAAGTGCAAACACAAGTCCTATCCCACCGCTGCCACCAATGTTAGAAATAAGTGTTTCTATTAGGCAGAGTTAGGTACCTTTGATCAAATAGGGACCCCTCTTCCTAGTTCGGATAAGGGAGTTACACTCCTAAAATAATACCTGCTCACCCCCTTGGTAGCTTGGCACGAGCAGTCAGGCTTAGCTTAGAGGCAGTGTGTAAAGCAGTTGCACTTAACCAACAGTAACACAGTGTAAACACTACAAAAGGACACCACACCATTTAGAAATATATCCAATATTTTTATATACTTAGGACAAGACCAAAACGATACAAATCCACAATACAGTACCTAAAAAGGTATACTTTGCAAGAATACTTGAAAAGCACAGTTCGTACGAGTCAGTAGCTCCGTCCCGGGCTACTGCGATGCTGAAAACCACAGACTCTAACAGTTCCAGCCGGCTGCGTCCGTACAGGCCAGCAAACTTGTGAACAGACTCAGTAACAGTACCTTTTTCGTTGCGGCTTACACGGAGTGGGAGCCGGTTGTGGCAACTGTCGCGGTTGTGTTGCACAATGGAAGTGGTGCAGGGCATAGTGTCCTCTCGATGCGGTGCAGGCAGCGGCTCGGTGACGATTGTCCAGACGGCATCGGTGAGACCAAGGCTTACAGTGCAGGGTGAGATGGTGTTTGATGCGGTGCTGTTAGGTTGTGGTGCAGACGACAGAGCCTGTTTGCGGGAGCTGGCGTTGGCCGGCCCAAACGGTTGTGTGGGACAAGGTAGTGCATCGTGAAACTTTACAGGCGGTGCCCCCAACCACGATGTGGTCTCGGTGTCGAGTCAGCAGCAGCAATGGCGTTGGTAAGACCAGGATAGCGGAGTGAAGCAGGGGGTGCTGACTGCGGGGCCCACAGGTCACAGTGCAAGCAGCGGCTCGGTGGTGTCGGTCGTCTTCGTCGATGAGACCAGGGTTGCGGTGTGAGATGCGGACGGTGTGGTCTGAGCTGCTGTCAGGGCACAGAGCAGCGACAGAGTCGGTGACAGGGTCGGTTGCAGTTCCCTTCTCTGTGGCGACTGAAACAGCTGTTCCAGATGCAGTACCCAGAGGTTGGTGAAGTCTTTGCAGTCCCTGAGACTTCAGAACAGTAAGCCATCTTTATTTCAGGCCCTTGGAGATACTCAGCACAAGTAAAGAAAGTTCAGTTCAGTCCTTTCACTGCCCAAGGCAAACACAACATAGCAACAATGCAGCAAAATGGCAGTACTCCTCCTGACAGCTATTCTAGCTCTCCTGCTTGTCACGTTCCTTGATTCCAGCGAGTTTTAAAGTTTAGGGGTTTGGGCCCCACTTTTTATAGCCCAAAATCATTTGTCCTCTCAGGCAGTGAGTGTCTGTGCCCAGCCAGAACCAGTTCTGTCCTCTCTGGTGCAGCTTCCTGGCAGGAGGTGGAGACAGCATTGTCAGAGGCAGACCAGGCCCATTCAGGTGAAAGGAAATCTCCTCCCCCTGCTCTAAATGCAGCCCAGGTCTCTTCAGCCTGTTAGATTTGAAATTTCATTGCTATGTAGCTTAGGTCTGAAATGCTTTACACTTGCATATGTAAACTGTGTACTTTATGTTAGCATCGATGGCGCCATTTTTATTCGTGCCATTTTCTGTCAGAACCGAAGATTGGGCCTTCTGTCTCATGATGCTTGCCTCAGTGGAGCCGCTGCTCCTGCCCCATTCCTCTCTGCGTGTAAACTCAAGGCTGAAATCCTGCTGCCCTAGTAAAATGTATTATCTGTTTTGCATACCTTTACTGTTGGATTTGTTCGTTCCCACATCTTAGAATGGTAGGCCCCGGCCGAGTGGCCTTGGAGTCGAGATAGCCAGTACCCGACACTGTAACATGACTCATCCTTGTGTGCCTTCTTTGTTCATCCTGACCTGAACTGGAATTTTCCACCCTGGGCGGACCCTTGAAGGTGTAAGTTTAGTATAATTGTAAGCCCTGAGTTTTGGGGAGTCAGTCCCTCAGCTGTCATCCCGGGAGACAGGTCAGATTGGGCTCCGTTGCAACAATATTACTAATAAATATATGGTTTGTATTCTCCTCTGTCTGACCGACTCTTTATTTTGGGAAGGCATAGCGGTGGTCTCAGTTGACCCACTTTTTGGGTCATTTCCTTCATTTGGCGCCCAAACAGGGTCTCCATCAAC
Organism: Triturus cristatus; assembly: GCF_964204655.1. Taxonomy (NCBI): domain Eukaryota; kingdom Metazoa; phylum Chordata; class Amphibia; order Caudata; family Salamandridae; genus Triturus; species Triturus cristatus. The sequence goes on along the minus strand of NC_140595.1, from coordinate 344,830,877 downwards.
CCGGTGTCCCATCCCCACCTGTAATCGGGTGTGAGGGGGCGAGGTGTGCGTCAGGTCGGATAGGCAGATCAGGGATCCCCACACGATCGAGCCTAGTTCTCGCAGCTGCCCCGCATGTCAGATCGGGTGGTTCCTCGTCTAGTAGTCACCCTGACTGGAGTCCTGAAAGGCGAAACCCTGGGAGGTGACCGTTTGGTCCAGAGAGTCGGCAGTGGAGAAAAGCTTTGCTAAGCCTGTGTGCACCAGGTGAGTTTGTCTTGGTTCTTGAAAAATATGATGAATCTGAAGTAATTTGAATATGGCCGAGAGGCCATTATTCTGTTTGTTTGTGAACTTGGTGGGTCTGCGGACCGTTTTGGGGAATATAGGGTGTCTGTTGGCGCCCGGCCAGGTAACCTAGTATTTAGATTTATTGTTCTGTGAAAAAGCCTGGAGTTTGGGTGGTGTTTTGGACTCATGGCGCTGGGTCTGATTAGGAGGATTGGAGTGGTCTGTGGACCGCTTGCTCGTTGTTTCTTTGACTTGTTGAACAGGGAAAAACAATTTGTCTTGCTGTTTCCTTTTTTAGAGGGCAAGAAAAATGCCGTGCTTTAGTAAGATTTGCTGTTTTGGGTGCCGGTGTTGCTCTGCTGATGCTCGCGTAAAGGAGAAACAGCCTGTACCTCCGGAAGGCACTCCTAATTTTGACATGTACGTTAAACATGGCCTTGGCCCCATTATGTTTAGTACATTGTGGCACAAATATACGAGGGACAATGACAAGCTGCAGTGGCCTTTGACGGGCACTTTTGATGAACAAATATTGAACTTCCTGCAGGACAAATTGTTTGCAAAAAGAAGTCGACAGTCGATGTTTGAAAATCTCCAAATATGGCAGAAGGAAAGTAAGCAAAGGCGGATCAGAGTGGAAAAAGAGGCAAGGAGGGGTTAGATGCAGACAGTCATGCAAAAGGCTATAGCGTATGAGGTAGAGAAGGGCATTGAATGTGCAGATCGAAGGTTCAGGTTACAATGCGACAAGTCTTATGTCACTCGTGAAGACAGTGAGCCATTTGTGGAGGATTTGTTAGATGTACGACCACCACCTCCTTATGCCCCGCAAGGTGCATATGCAGCGGCACCACCTGCTCCCGCCCTGCCTCTTCTGTTTTCCCTGCCGCTAGTTCAACGGCTTCGGATGGAGCAATTTCGCTCTCCTCCTTGGCCCCACCAGCAGTGGTGGCGGGAACGGTTGCCCCTGGCTCCTCCTTGTCCATCCCCGCCACACCTACCTCCCAGTCACTGTTATCTCCATTTCCCAGCACCGGGACATCCCTGAGTGCACCCTCCGCTCAACATCCTCTCTCTCATCTGCCATATGACGCGACACCGGCGAGGGGTCCGGTGGGAGGAGATCGGGAGGCGGTTCGGGAAAAACTGGGGAGAGTATTGATGCGATCTGATGTGAGTGATGTGGAAAAGAAGATGGTAGCTGACCAGGCCTCTCAGTGTGCCCGAAACTCGATTTATAGTGTGGAAGATGTGTGGAGTGTTCTGAAAGATTATGAGCCGTTTGTGCAACAGCATACCCTTAAACACATGTCGGCCACCTTGATTGGATTGTGGGAGCAGTGTTTCAATGGTGTAGCCCCGCAAATTATTTATGATTTCCAAGATAGAGTGTATGCAGCTGGAATGGCGCCTAATGAGGTTTTTAGTAATGTTGCCACCCTGGTTGGATACCGAGGTAGGTTGATTCAATGAAGCCCGATTGCTGTTTCCCAGTTCCCCATGAGGGAGGTGCATCCCATCTATCACCCGGAGATACCAGAGCTCCGAGATGGGAATAATGTTATTAGACAGAGAGTGGAGGCTCATTTCCAGGAACAATAGGTATATACATCGTGGAAAAGAAGTGAGGTCCTGACCCTTAAGACTCAGTTACCTGACCCTAGGAAGAATCCAATGGCGTAGTATAAGGAATTGACTGAGGCAGCGTCTTTGACTGTGATGACCCTAGCCGACATTGCGATGTTTTTTGGACTGCTAGTCCCGGTTGATATCTGGCGGCATGCTTCGGAGAACACATGGACGACTTCCTCCGCGTCAGTCATACTAAGTATGGCCCAGTACTAAGAGCACAGGGAGAATGAGGACAAAGAGAAAGTAGAGAAGAAAAATAAGGACCTGAAGATGAAAGTGTTGATGCAGCAGGCGGCCAGGGGGAGCGGAAATGGACGGGTAGGGGAATGGGTTCAGCCCGGCAGTTACCCCGTGCTAGCGGGAACACCAGGCCTGTGGGGCCGAACCAATGTGTGTATTGTAAGGAGGAGAGGCATTGGCGTAGTGAGTGTCCGGTACTTCTACGGCACGTGGAAGTGCCCCATGGAAGGGGACACAGAGGGCATGGGCGAGTGCAAGGAGGGACAGGCGGTAATAGGCAAGAAGAGGGTGAGCAATTAGGACAGTCCAGCCAGAATTATTTTGATGACCTGAGGGGTGACAGTATTACCACGACGATTAGGATGAGGTGACAGGATTTTCTCATGGCTAGGACAGTCAAGGGAAGCGTGCGGGACCAGTTCAGATCCCTGTGGATCAGCGGAGACCATATGTTACTGCTGATCTACTGGGTTCAACGAAGAGATTTTTGGTGGACACTGGCGCAATGAATAGCCCTGTTTCTCATTCACTGGTCCCCGGGGCAGCTCTTTCTGGCCAAAATAATGCCTCGGTAGGCTTCTCAGGCATACCAGTTGTGAGTCTCATCTCCATGCCAATGGATTTGACTATAGGTCCTTTCACAGTGGATTCACCCTTTCTATTGACCACGAATTGTGGAGAGAATTTGATAGTCTTGGACTTGCTGAAGAGGTTGCACGCCACTATCTCGTGCTCCCCGGATGGTGTCTATATGACAATTGGACCCAGAGTAGTAAATACCAAGCAGTGTTTTGTTAAAGATGAGCCTCTACCTGCAGAGTTTGGGGAGGTGCCTTCGACATTATGGGCCACCGGTGCTACAGATGTGGGTCTGCTGCAGATTCCCCAGTCTCCGTTAGAGAGAAAAAGAATGCAGTTCTACCTCGTCTTCCTCAGTATAAGATACCTAAGGCAGGAGTGCAGGCGCTGTTGCAGATTATACAGGATTAGATTGAGTCTGGAGTGGTGGAAGAGATGAATGCGAATGTGTGCAACAGCCCTATTCTCCCCATATTGAAGAGGGCACCCTCAGGCCCCCACAACGAGCACCCCGATGTCTTCCATTTCGTTATCGACCTGCGCAAGGTGAATAAGATCGTGGTTCCCCAGTTCCCAGTTGTTCCAGATATCACTGCCCTTTTGACAATGATCCTGCCCTCCCCCACACATTTTCTGTCATTGATTTAAAGAACGCTTTCTACATCGTTCCGATACATGCCCAAAGCAGGAACCTTTTTGGATTCTCTTTAGCCGGCAGAAGCTTTAGAGGACAAAGGACATAAGCGGTCCCTTTCAAAATGTCAATATTGTCGACAGGAGGTCACCTATTTAGGTCACCTACTGTCGAAGGAGGGAAGAAGACTAACACCTGAGCGCATTGCGGCTGTTACTAAGATGCCCATCCCCAAGACGCAGAGGGATGCGCAGGCTTTTATAGGCATTACTTCATGCTGTCGCCACTGGATCTCCAACTTCGCTTTACTGAAAAAGCCCCTGCTGTTCCTAACTACTAAAGATATGCACAAACCCATCCCTTGGAATCATGATTGCCAACTTGCTTTTGAACAGTTAAAGACTGCTCTTTGCTCTGCACCTGTGCTTGGTACTACTGATTACCAGAAGCCATTCGTGTTGTACGTACACAAGATGGTTGGTTGCACGCTTTCTGTCTTAACGCAGGCTTTTGGTGGTAAGCAAAGGCCATGTGCATATTCCTGTTTTGCTTGATAATGTCGCCAGAGCTCTCCTGAGCTGCCTGAGAGCTGCCACAGCTGTGGCTGTCTCTATTAGGCAATCGGCAGGGCTCGTCCTTGATATTCATCTCACAGTTATGGTCCCACATGCTGTGGACATGCTTCTGAACAGAACAAAGTCGCAGCACCTTACCAGTGGGAGTTTGATCGGCTATGAATTGACCCCGTTTGCACCACACGTCACCATCAAAAGATGTACCACTCTGAATCCAGCCACGTTACTACCCCTCCCTTCAGATGATTGCATTTTCCGTATGGAGGAAGAAACAAAGGGACGGGTAGACTTGACTGATGTTCCCTTATCTGAACCCCAAGGGGAACTATATGTCGATGGCTCCTGTTTTAAATTACCAGATGGTACGACAACTGCGGCTTATGCTATTACCACCCTACGCACTGTAGTTGAGACATCACAGGTTACTTACAAGTCAGCACAAGCAGAGGAGTTAGTGGCCCTTATTCGGGCCTGTGAGCTGAGTGAGGGACTGGCTGTCAACATCTACACCAACAGCCAGTATAAGATACAAAATAGCCCCTTGATCCATAGACTCTCTTCGTCCCTGGTACTCCCTGCAAAATTGGAAGTGATAAACTGTAGTGCACACAAGGCGATAACGGATGATATTGGGAGGGGAAATGTCTTTGCAGATCAGACAGCTAAGGAGACAGCGCGGTCTAAGATGAAGAGAATGTTTGTGGCAGGACCAGCAAGGTGGGTGCCTGACAATGGAATGTTTGAGGAAACACTGGACAGTGTCAAGGAGATTCAGAGTGAGGCCACGGTGGAGGAGTTGGAAAAGTGGCAGGAGAGTACTGCAGTGTTAGACGAGGATTGAAGCTGGACGGATTTGTCTGGGAAGAGGCGATGGATGTTGCCTGATGCGTATGTCCTCCCTGTGGTTACCATGGCACACGGACCAGCATGCATTAGTGCAAAGGCGATCTGTAAGTTGCTGGACCCTGAGTGGCGAAATTACAACATGCTCAAAGTGGCAACGCATTTAGTAAAATACTGCATGGTTTGTCTGATGCACAATCCTGGAAAAGGTACCCCCACTCCCATTAGCAGCTTCGCAACACCTTCCTTCCCTTTTGAGGTTCTCCAGATGGATTACATCAAAATGGAATGAGTCAGCAACTTGAAATATGTGTTGGTGGTTGTCTGTGCCTTTAGCAAATGGGTTGAGGCTTACTCCATGAAGGAGAATACCGCCCTAGCGACGGCGAAGGTGCTCTCAAAAGAGTTCTTCCCGCATATTGGGATGCCCCGCATGATCTGGAGTGATAACAGCATTTACTTTAATGCCGAAGTCATCCATTTGTGTGCGAAGGACTACATATCAGACAGAAGTTCCATGCAGCAAACCACCCTCAGTCGGCCGGGCTGGTTGACAAATACAATGGTATTCTCATGCTGAAAATGGGCAAGATCAAAGAGAGCACAGGATTACAATGGCCAGATGCTTTGCCCCAAGCATTATTGTCCACCAGAGTTACGGCCCATTCTAGGACAGGGTTGTCCTCCTATGAGGTCGTGCTCGAGCACCCAGCGAATGTCTGGGGTGTCCCACGGCCTCGAAGGTTTTCCGAGAAAGAGCACGCCTTGTTGATTGAGTACCTCCATGAATTAACTAAAAACATGTGCTCTATTCACCAACAGGTTGCAGAAGTCTTACAACCCCATCCAGAGGGACCAGGTCACCAGGTACAGCCTGGAGACTGGATCTTAGTCCGAAGTTTTTCACAGAAAAGCAGATTGGAGCCACGCAAGAAGGAACCTCTGCAGGTCCTTCTGGCCACACGAACAGCTGTCAAAGTCAACGGTCGGAAGAATTGGATCCACAGTACTTATTCCAAGTGAATTCCCCTTCCGCTGTCCTATGACAAATGGGTTGCAGATGGGATTGGAAATTGTGAAGGAGAGCAGGTGCCTCGATTCATTTGTTTCTCAGACGCCCGCCTCACCTTCACACCCACGGAAGGAGAAAGTCAAGCTGTGCTGAGTGAGGCGGTGCCACCTGAAATAAAGGCCATCCAGGAGTCTCCGTTTGTTGATCCACTGGTGATTGAGCCATGTGCCATTGAGTCTCAATCCATTGATTGATTTGCATCTGGCCCCTTGCCTCCTGATCCCCTTGAATGTGATCTTCTGTTTTCCGACCCTGCTGTACCTGGAACACTGAGGTACAATTTGCGCCCCCGCCATAAGACCAAGGCACGAGTATGGACAGTCTAGTGGATAGGGACTGATTGCATTTGCTAAAAACTAGGAATGGACTGCATTGCTGAAGAGTAGTGAGTGCGTACTCTGCCCGTGGTGCGTGAACTAGGTTAGGGAAAGAAGGAGACTGGTGCAGTTCCCTTTTCCTTTTCTCCTCGGACAGTCACCAATCAGGGCGAATGAACTGTGCTTTCATGAAAAGGATCCCGCCCTGCTACGTAGGATCAGGACCCGAGCTGGACGAACAGCTCCACCGTCGGTGCTCAACAGCGCCAACGCCGGATGAACATTAGATAGATTTGGTCCCCTTGTTGTGGCTATTCCAGCCTGGTTTCATGTGTAAGACTTTCCATTAAATAATGAAATGTATCCATTGGGTCGCCCTATTCCTGATGAGGAGCAGCCCTTTGCGGCTCCACATTCCCCTCCAGATGGGCCTGTTTGGTCCTCTTGGTCTACTAAGAGTAAAATAGTTTTTGTGGTATTAATTTTGCTTTCCCTGATATTTGTACTTGGTGTGATATTTTTTCTAGAAGAGAAATACCCTGTGCACACCTGGATGAGTACCACACCTGCCCCCCGAGCATATTTTTGTTTCATCCAAACATTGCATCAAACACATGCTGCCTATAACGCAGCAAAATGTTGGGTTGCGGTTTGTTACTCTCTGTAACACATCGAAGTGAGAACTTGCTGCCTATGCCCTTGTCTTATGTCAATACTTGCAAGGGGTGGGTCACCTTGCTTGGTATGATCCGCCCGTTCCCTCAAACTGACTCCTTAGAACGAAGAAGTACCAGTTCCCGCTCCTTGACAATGAATGCGCGTTCTCAACATAGGGTCCCACTTGGCGTTTCCCCTGGGAGTCAGCAGTTTGACCGGGTATTCTTGAGTTCCTGTCTCAGGGCAGCAGATCGAGGAAGGAAAGGGAACAGGACAGAGGTGGAAAGATAAAGGTTTTCTCAGTTCAATATATCAGAATAATATCATTCCTTTCAAGTCCGCAATGTCACCGAAGATAATCCCATACCCATGACGGTGGTAGATGTAATGGCTCCTTTTTGTGTGCAAGGGTCAGGAGATATAGAGGTGGGGAGAGTAGATGCAAAACCACTTCAATATTGAGGACACCGAAAAGTCCGCCCTTGATCCCGCCGCCTAATGTTTATTTTGTCTGTGGAGCCCGTGGCTAAGTGTGGCTCCCTGAGGGATGGTCTGGGCAGTGTTACCTTTCCTACCTCCTTCCCCCAGTGTATATAGCCCCTCCCAATTACCACAAAGATCATCGCCTACAGCGTAGAGGGGTCCTACCCCCCGAGTTAAGAGAATGATCAACACAGACGACATAGACCAGACAGACACGACCCTGCAACAGTTTACTGACGCGATGAAGGGTATTCTGCCCTTCTGGGGCCCTATGGCCAACAGCCTCAATATTAGACAACTCACCAGGGTGGTAAAGGGGGTCATCAGTATAACAGCAGGAATATTGACAAATATTACAGTCGAGGTCCAGGCCACGAGACTTGTTGCCCTTCAGAACCGAATGGTTCTAGACTTTATCTTAGCTGATCGGGGTGGAGCCTGTCGTGTCATTGGTAGTGGCTGTTGTGTTTACGTTCCTGAAAACGCCCCCACTGTGTACTTCACTATACAGTAACTGCATAAGATAGCTTCAGAGAAACATCAGGAGAATGGTACCTGGTTCCTTACAGGGTGGTTCTGGGCTTGTTTGCTACCTGGGGATGGAAGATTCTCATATTCCAGATAGCTATCGCAGGTTTTATCCTTACATGTTGATTATGTATCCATTGTCTCCCAGCTTGCTGTACCTGTTGCGTTTCAATGATGAAGACGCGTCTTTGGACGCAGAGACTTGATTCACACACTAAGGTTATGGTAATGCAGGGTATCCAGGACCTGATGAATATAGACGAGGGCACTTTTGAGTAGTAATACAGTATGCCTACCCCTTATGATGCCAACATTAGTAAATAACATTGCTTGATTTATAAATGACGCATATTGGAGTTTCCATTCTAACATTTTAGAATTGTAAAGTCTCTGCCTGATGGCACTAATAAAAATTTAGCATGCAATGCTAAAAGAAGGGTCTGTTAGATTTGAAATTTCATTGCTGTGTTGCTTAGGCCTGAAATTGCAAATGTAAACTGTGTACTTTCTTATGTTAGCATTGATGGCGCCATTTTTATTTGTGCCATTGTCTGGCAGAACTGAAGATCGAGCTGTCTGTCTCATGATGCTTGCCTCAGCAGAGCCGCTGCTCCTGCCCCCTCCCGCTCTGCGTGTAAACTCAAGGCTGAAATCCTGATGCCCTAGTAAAATGTATTAACTGTTTTACATACCTTTACTGTTGGTTATGTTCGTTCCCACATCTTAGAATGGTAGGCCCCGGCCGAGTGGCCTTGGAGTCGAGATAGCCAGTACCCGATACTGTAACATGGCTCATCCTTGTGTGCCTTCTTTGTTCATCCTGGCCTGAACTGGAATTTTCCAACCTGGGTGGACCCTTGTAGGTATAAGTTTAGCATAATAGTTAGCGCTGAGTTTTGGGGAGTCAGTCCCTTGGCTTTCCTCCCAGGAGACAGGTCAGATTGGGCTAAGAAATGTAGGGTTCATATTCTCCTCTGTCTGACCGACTCTTTATTTTGGGAAGGCATAGCAGTGGTCTCAAGTGACTCGAGTGAGCCACTTTTCTGGTTATTTCCTTCAAGCCTTTCCCTGACCCATTTAGACTCTCTGGAGCCACTGTCATCCAAAACCCAGACAGTCAATCCACAAACGCAGCAGGGGCCTACTGGATGGCTGAGCAAGAAAATACCTACTTTCTAAAAGTGGTATTTTCAAACACAGAATGTAAAAATCACTTTCACTAAAAGATGCATCTTTAGATTCTGTATTCAGACACACTAAACTTTATTTCCCTACCTTGTTCCCAGGGCCAATTATGTTTATAAGATGGTATAAACAAACTCCCCATTCTGCCCTAAGGGAACAGGTAGCCTTGCAATAGTGAAAAACGAAATTGGCAGTAATTTACTATCAGGACATGCTTCACACACCAGGGCATGTCCTACATTTCACAGACACTGCACCCTGCCCACAGGGTTACCTTGGGCCTACCTTATGGGTGACTGACATGTAAGAAAAGAGAAGGTTAGGGCCTGGCAAGTAGGTTCACTTGCCAAGTCGACATGGCAGTCCCAGACTGCACACAGGCTCTGCAACGGCAGGCCAGGGTTACATTTATGGCTGCTTGTGTGGGTAGCACAATCCAGTGCTGAAGCCCACTAGAAGCATTTGATTTACAGGCCCTGGCTCACTCAGTGCACTTTACTAGGGACTGACAAGTAAATAAAATATGCCAATCATGGAAACACCGATCCATAACACAATTTACAGCAGGAGCACTTGCACTTTAGCACTGAACAGCAGAGAGAAAGTGCACAGAGACACTGAACCAGCAAAAACAGAGTCAAAACCAGGAGGTCAAAAAGCAAAAAGTCAGGGGAAGCATGCCAAAAGATGCCAAGTCTAACAAAAATGATCTAGGACTCTCGATGTTCTGAAATGATCTATGACTCACTCTATCATGCATTAGAAATCAGATAATGGTATGTGCAGTTTCTATGGAAAGAACATTAAAACACATAATAAAAGACGGACACATTTTAGATAAATATGTTAATGTATATTAGTAACATTTTAAGCAGTTCACTCATGTGTCTTACAGCACGTAGTATAACACCACACATTTAGTCAAGGTAAACTTATTGTTGAATAAAAGACTCCATAAAGAGGATGGTTTTGAATAGAATTTCCTATCACCAGCAAAGGTGCGATGACTATTTAAAGGAGTTCTCTTAGCATGGGGAAAGGGATCAGATTACAGTCCATTAATGAAAAGTTAATGTGCAAGGAGAATGGAGCTATAATCAGGAAAGTTCAAGTCTGGTCACTCACCACACAGCTCCAAATCATCCAGCCTGCAAGTCCATCAGCAAAGGGAAAAGGCAAGGGGCATGTAAAGTCCGATGCTGTGGTGGGTAGGTAGGAGAGAGATTCCATACCTCCTCCTCAGAAAGTAACTTTTTATACCCCAAATATTTAATTTGTGACATCAATTGTCACCTTACGATGGTCTGATCATCATAAGTCAAAGGGGTTAAGTTCCCATCAATCACTCCCAATGAAGTACCGAAAAAGTGTCTATTGATTTAAGAATGTTGCATAGAAAAAGCAACATTTGAGGAAAAGTAACAAAAGCCCATTGCCAGGCTATGAAATAATGCAACCTAAGGAAAAAGGCTATATGATGCAGTTTAAAGTCAGCATTTCATATTTAGTGAAATAAACTCATAACTTGGTTCAAGCATAATGAAATAAATCAAGCATATCATATAAAGAAATAATTGTAATGTCTGTCAGTGATTATTGCATAGAAATGTTCAACTCTAAATATGGCTTACAATCACAATAATAAAATTACATACATGAAACTATGCTTAAAAATCATTATAATAAAATCTTTTAGGGAATCTAATAATATCGACTATTCATTCTGAAAGTTTCAGTCATATACAATGTAACAATTTTCATTTGCACCAGTTTTTCATTTGCTATGGTGCATTACATTGAAGCGAATAGAGCTGCTAAGTTTCATCATTAGTATTTGCACAATTGTGTGTTAGACTTGTGTGTTACATAGATATACTGCTTCATATTAATATTGTGTGTTATTTTGCATCATAGAAAGCTTTTCCATCAATAATCTTCTCACAACGACTTTGTTAAAATAATAGGGAAGCAGTTGATAACACATTAAATTCATTGCTCTCAAAATTCTTCTTTTCTATAAATCCAAGCACACTTTTACATTGCTGGTGTTTCATCTTTTCTTAGTTTCAGCATTATTTTTCTAGATGTGTGCAAAGTGCACCATAGAGTTTCATTGTCAAAATCATTTTTTATGTTGTGTAAAGAATTATCAGTTTTTAAAGCTGCATCACTCTCAAAGAGAATCTCATATTAGTCTTTAGAGAAAAAAACTTCTGAGTATTCCATTTATTCATGTGGTGCTTTTATAGGAGAGAAAACCTGATTCTAATGATCAACGTCTAGGTACCCAGGACATTTTGTTCTGTAACAAAAATGAAGGATAGTGTTTCCTTGTCTTTTTTGTTTATGAATATTTTGTGGAATATGTCACATTGAGCCAGAACATTATTAGGCAGCAGTTCTGGTATTAGAAATGTTACTTAGAAAGTAGGTACCTAGAAGGCCTGCTATGAAGTTCTGCACCTAATCTAAGTACAGAAGAATTCAAGACTTTGTTAATGTATGGGGTGGGAAGAAAAATGTAGCATTCTGTACTTAGTTGCGACAGAGGGGGCAGTCTCTTTGCTGCTGGTCCATGAGTCCATGGAGATAAGAGTAATCAATATAGTATGAAATGCATTTTTGTCTTGTATTTGATGAGAGGTGGGATGCTTGATTGGCAGATTGTGTCGCTCCAATGTTGCGCTATTATTGTGAATGTTATGTTGCCCTGCGCATCCTTATATAGGATGTTTTCCTGAAGGTAGGGTGGTTAAGATTTGGATGGTTTTGCAGATCTTCAGGATGACACCGGTCTCAAGGAACAGATATCGGTTAATTCGTGAAAAAAATGAAATAAAGTGCAGGTGTGCTAAGTTTTTCTAAGGGGCCCATCACGAGCACAGACAAATGCCAGGGTTGCAGAATGCCATGGCAGTCTAGTCCTTATTCCACCTCATGCTTCTTACTTCCACTGGCCTACATTTCCTGCCTCTTTCTCTCACTCTTACAGGCTCTTTTTCATTCAGTTAACTTCATCCAGTAACCAGATCACTCCAAAAACATGGTGATAGTCTTTGCTCTCTGCTACATATTGGCTAAATCAATGCTATTAAATACCAAATACATCCATAATTACAAACAGGAAGGGATGCTTTCATCTTGTGACAACCCAGCTGATAATGTAGACAGTTTCAAAGATACAATGCCAGAATTGCATGTCAATAATGTAGCAAACATAATGTATGCTGAGGTATATATTTGTCAGGCCAATATACAGATGATATGCTATACTTTTACTTAGCTTCACCACTGAGTTCTAATAAACAACAAGAGCTAACATTTTGTATTCAAGAAAAAGGCGAGGCCCTTCTCTGTGCCATTTTGTTGGAACAAGAGATGTTGGATTCAAAGCATTTCCAGAGGACCAGGCTGATGTAAGTGAGCATGGAAATGTCAATGCAAGCATGAAACCAGTACATTAAAGATAAGGGAAGGTAGGGGTTCTAAGTAATTTGAGGAATAATATATTTGAACTGTTTTTACACCCTTTAAAAGAGGGAGACCATAACCACAACATTTCCTTTACAACCTACCCATCTCCTCTGTGACTAAACAGATCCCTAATTTTAAAAGAGTAACATTTTGGTAGAAAAACGCTGTGCACAGCGGAAGATGGCCACCTTGCAGGATTAGGCATTGTGCCAATTTAGAATATGATAAAAAAAATGAAATTCACTGAAAACACAAAGGTTAAAGTGACTTTACAGCCTTGTTAGATGCCAAGACCGTAACTTACATTAAAAAGAGAAATTCACTGAAAACAAATAAAGGTTAAATTACCTACTGGCGGTCGCCAGTAGGTAGTTATAGCTATGACCTATTATCCATAGTAAATCCACAACATTCTATTTGGAATAACTTTGGTGCTGGTTGACGAATCTTCGTGAAATTTTCAAAACTGGTGGGGCGCTCTGGTCCACTCCTATCCTGAAAGTCTCGGGGTGATTCGTCAATCATCCATTTACACACTTGTACACCCACTCATTCTTCAACAGGCCTTTCCATATATATATTAAACATATTAAAATTGTTCAGAAACACATACTCAATGGATGATGTCATCAGTGATGTCATCAGTGATGTCATTTGAGATATCATCAGTGATGTCATGAGTGATGTCACTGACCATGTCATGAGTGATGTGATATGTGACGTCATCAGCAGTGGATTGCGGGCGTGCGAGTTATAGTTAGCTGAACTAACTATAACAGGGGAATTTCACTGGTTTTTTACGAGTGAAATGTCCAGCTAACTATAACATGTGTGAAACCTATGGTTTTTTCAGTGAATTTGCAAGGTTTTTTAAATGCTAATTCCTAACTATAACATGTGTGAAACGTATGGTTTTTTCACTGAATTTGCAAGGTTTTTTAAATGCTAATTTATGAATGTTTTATTAAATTTTTTATTTATTTATTTTACAATATGCTACCTATGTATATAATTATAGATCTACTGTATCCTGCAATATGGAATGGCTCAGGTGTTTTTTTTATTTTGGATATAGTTGAACAGCATAGTTAATATCTTCTATAAACCTATAAACATTTTTTTTTTTTTTTAAAGGGTTTTTGACCGTGCGCTCACCGTACGCGTACGGTGTGCGCACGTTGCTTGCATGCGTACGTGCTCCGTGTGCGCATGCGTACGTGATCCAGGTGCGCATGCGTACTTTGTGCGTGATGCGTACGCGCGTGCTCTGTACACGCATGCGTGCGTGCTTCGTACGCGCTCTGTCCGCGCATGCGCGCATGCTCCGTACGCGCATGCGTGCTTGTACCGTGCGTGCTCCCTGCGCGCACCGTACGCGCTCGGTGCGCGCACGGTAAGTTATGTGATCAAGAAACAACACTTTTCATTGGTTTATAGTAGTTTCAGTTCCAGAAACTTCCAACACCACACCCACTCCCCTCATTATTACTTCTGATTCCCTGGGAGAAGGAGCTGAGCAGCTTTTCTAGTACTTCAGTACTTCAGAATGGCAGAGCAGCAGTCATCTTCTGGGAGTGAGCAGGAGACCCTTGTGAGACAGAGACAGAGGAAACAGAAAGACTCTTTTATATGGCAATTTTTTACATTTCCACTGGGGCAGAAGAAAGTGAATGCTCCCAAAGTCACCTGCACTCTTTGTGATCGTGTCTTATCAAGAGGAGATCCTAAAAAGAAATACTCTTTTAGTATCTTCACTATGATCAGGCACGTTAGAGATGTACATCCTGTGGCTTATGCTCGAGCTGCTAGAGAAAACCTTCCAGCAGCTCAGCCGAGCACATCCGCAGCAGCTCAGCCGAGCACATCATCGGCAGCTCAGCAGAGCACTTCATCCGCGGCGGCAGCTTCACCTTCTTCGGTTCCTCTGGATATACACCCTCTGTTTGAGAGGGTTCATATACGGTGCAACTCATGTAATGCTCTTATCTCTTATGCGGACACCAGCATTCCGCTAATAGAGAGGAAGATACAGCAGCACACATGCGACACCCTATAATTTTTGCCATGTCTTTTTTTCCCTCTGTCCCTCAATTAACACAACGGCTCTTTTTAGAGCCACCTAACATCTAAACACTTAAAAAAAAAATTGAATTCTATTTTTTTAATGTTTTTTTTCCCGCCGTGCGAGCACCGTGCGCGCACGGTACGCGCCCCCCGCAATTTTTTTATAAAAAATAAAATGTTTTTTTCACCCTTCATGGTCCTTCAGGGACCTCCTGACAAAAGCTAGGGGGTCAGGAACTCTGTACCCTACCCCCTTTTCACGTTCGCCACCTTTCTTTTAAATGGAAACACACATTTCTTTTTTTTGCATATTTTAACCCTTTCCAAATGATTTCTACCCCCAACATGACTTCTGCCTGCTAGCATAGCATTAGATCATGGAACACTGGTGTGTGCAGAGACGTCAGAAGTTCAGCACATAATGTTTCTAATCCAAAGAGCAAGATTGCTTAACTTTTCAAACCTAACAGCAAATCCAAAGTAATGTTCTGTGGTAACACATTTTTCTGGACCAATACAAAACATGCTTTAAAAAATTTAAACATACAGCCTAGTTTTTATTGTAAAATGGTCTGAAGCAGCCAATGAGTTCTTTTTAAAAAAAAAAAAAATTATATAAGCCTCCATTTTACAACTACCTTTCTTTTCATTTTGTCATTCTACTGAAAGACACCTTCAGAGTGCATCCATGTCTCCTCCTCACTCCCTTAAATACACTGCTGTTCTACCATTTTCAAGAAAAATTGATTGCTGCTCAGCTCCTTTTCCCAGGTAATAAGAAGAAATAGTGAGGGGAGTGGCTATGGTGTATGAAGATTCTGGAAGAGAAACTACTATGAACCAATGCTTCTGAGTGCATCCAGATGTCCTCCTCACTCCCTGAAGTAGATTGCTCTTCTGCCATTTACAACTAAAATTGATACCTGTTCTGCTCCTTGTCCCACGAAATAAGAAGAAATAGTGAGGGGATTGGCAAGGCATTTATAGAGTAGACGGTGTACATTTCACAGATGAAGGGAACAGAGTCTTCCTCTTGATCTTTAGACTCTGCATCGATACTTACTTATAGGTACCAAAAAACCCTCAATTAACACTAGGCTCTTTTTAGAGCCAACCAACATCCAAACACTTAAACTTTATTTTTAATTCTATTTTTTATACGATTTTTTTGTCGCATCTCTATGCTTCCCCTGCGCAGGCGTACAAACTGCAGCCATGCACCGGCGCAGGCTCCCTTGCACCATGGTTCAAGGATGCCTGCGTGGTGGGGAGATTGTTCTTGTGCAGGAAGGGACACCTTCCTGCACAAAAACTATCAAAAGAGGCTTTTTCCTCTTTCAATGCGTGCTGTAGAATGGAGGACGCACTAAAAGAGGAAAAAACGAGGAGAAATAAAAACATTTCTCCTCGTTGTGCCTCGCTACGCCACCTCTAGGGTGGCGTAGCATTCACACGCATCTCCAGAGTTACGATTTCTCGTAAACCTGGAGATGTGTCTAGTTCTTTGTGTGTTGCGTGGGAACACCCACAACAACACCCATGGAACGCCCCTTCAATGCACAGTGCTGCGTGTGAAGTGGCTGTATTTATGTGGAGAGGAAAAGTCACGCAGGGTGGCTTTTCCTCTCCTTGTAAATATGGAGGAGCTCCCTGCGCCACCAGTACGTTATGAAAAGTGACGTAGTGGTGGTGCAGGGGCCTTGTTAATCTTCCCCAGAGATGTTAAGCAAATTAAGGGTAAGACAGACAAAGGGAGAGAGACAGAAACAGAGACAGAGAGCAAGGAACTGAGAAGGAGTAAGGCAGTTAGAATGACTGAGACACATGGAGACAGGGAGAGATACATGGTTGAAAAAGTAGTGATGGAGGCAGTAAACCTAGGGGAGTAGTATAGAAGGAGTGAGGGAGTTACGAAAGAGCAGTAAAGGAAGAAGAGAGAGAGAAGGGGAATGAGAAAAGCAGAGTGAGGAGAAGTGAAGAAAAAGGAGCATGAAAGTGAAGGGGTGAGAAATACAGATATTTCAAACTTACCTGACCAACAAAATAACTTAATTATAAATAAATGTTTTTTTTTAATTGCTAGAAAAAAGGATTACATTTCCTAAATTTTCTTTCTCGATCTGAAAAAAAAGAAAAAAAGTAGTAATATTTAACAATACATTTTAGAATACAGTGCACATATTTTCATATTTAACAAAGTAATTTTTTGCCCTTTTTTTGCTGTTTTCAGAATATATTGAATTTCACTGCAAATGGTGAAATCAATTGCATTCATCACTTAACAGCGGGCAAAAAAACTAACAATCTGAAAGATTGTTTAAAAAAAGCCCTGAATCTCTACTCAGTAAAACATACCTTGACAGAAATGTAACATATATATTAAAAATATCATCTAAGAACAATAACTATTTGCAATAAATAACGTCTGTAAATCTTGTTGCTTAAGCTCATACACCAAAATAATATCTGTCAAAGAAGTCGACAATAGAAACAGTTACCTTTCCATGAGGCCAAATGGTAATTTTTAAATTCTTTTTTGGTGAAATATCCAATGGTAATCCTATAAAATCGAAATAATTGTTTCTTCAGATGCAGCAATTTGTATCTAAAATTTTGGTTTTAGAAAAATTAAGTAGGAATTTGGTAATTCTGCAGGCAAACGTTGCTTGAAAATCAATTGTGAATCATTACACAGTGTCCAGCCTTTTTTTACATTTTAGATAAACTGTGTAATGACCAGAAGTTATAGAAGGTCCATCATGGAAAATTATTGCAACTGCAACAAAAGATTTCCTGACATTGATAATTGATTTTCTGTAAACTTCTTTATTAAAGTGTCCAATTTTGTTCCATCAGCTCTACAACGTTGCATCATTAAAATTACATACTGTCCATATTTCTTTAAAAATAACGTTGATAACATTTCTGATTTACATTGAGAACATTCCATGTTGTGATTTGCATCTTTAACTAATTTACTAAAAGTCACTGATTTACTCTCTGGTAATGTTAAATATATGAACCTTTCAGAATCAACATTAAAGCTGCATGTGTTCAAACAGTTTTCACAACTATGTTCCCATTTATAAGAGAGACCAAACATATTTTCTATTTCTACCCCTTCATCTTCCAGTACCAAAAGCATATACATTAAGAATTCCTGTGCATCTTGCAGGACATTTTGAGTAAACTGTGTACATCCTGAACATACATCTAAAAGATTTCTAACATCAGAAGCACTTTCTATTTTAGTTTTATCATTACTCAGCTTCTCATAAAGGAAACTCAGCAGAGAACAGAATATTTTTTCATGATTTAGTATTATCTGCTCTTTCAAACTTTCAAGATAAAATACAACATTCAGCACTATATTAGCGTAGCAGTTGACACCAGAGCTATTTTCAAAATGACAACCAACAACCTCTTCAGCATTGTCCTTTTTCTTTTTGCTTGCAATTACATCAGTCTCTATTTGTTTACTCTTCTGTACATCCTCATTACAGATATTCTCAATTCTCCTTTTCCAACAAACAACATGTTTTTCAAACACAGGATACTGACCTAAATGAGGAGCATAGCTTTTTTTTAATCTATTATATTCCTTTACACAGTTTGATGAGTCAAAAGTTAGTGCTGATGCAAAGTCTATCGTGAATAAACCAGATATTTTTTTCACGCGTGACAAAGCAACATATGCCATACCTTCTTTAAACACAGTAGATCCAATGTTTACAAAAGCACTATCTACAGTTAATCCTTGAGATTTGTGAATAGTTACACCATATGATAGAGAAAACGGAAACTGCTTCCTACGTACATATAAGTCTTTCACAAGTAAGAAACGAACTGAACAACGACTAATGTCTTTAACCTCTTCAATCTGATCAAATTTTATTTTTTTAAATTCAATTCCATCTTTTTTCTGGTAATTAACAAAACCCACAACTTTACCCATAGCTCCGTTCACTAAACCTTTTTCTACATCCAAATTACGTCTTAACATTGCTCGACAGTTCATACATACATAAAGATTATTTTCTAAACCAGCTGTTTTTGATATGTTTTTCTCTAGAGAATCCAATTTAGTTGTCAATTTGCTAGTCAATATAATAGTTATTCCTTCATGCTGTATTTTATCCACAGCTTCCAGTTTTATAATCTCTTCATTTTCCAATTTCAAAAGTTCTTGATTGAACATAGAGCATTCATGTAGTGTTGGCATTAAGCAGATTACAGTATTTTTTCCAGCAATTTTCTTGTATATTTTCACTGGAACTATTTGTTCTGTTTGAAACAAATTACATAGCAATCAACTCTGTAAAGCTTTTCTGCCATGTTCTGTGAGTAGTCCAATTCTGATGTCTTTGAGAATACTTGCATAATCATCATTTGCTTGCCGCATATTGGTAATGAGTTCTTTGTACTCAAAGTATGTTCAAATATTCACATTACCTATACTTCCTAATGACTTTTTCGTGTCTTCATGTGTAAGAGTATGAAATACTGGTTGTCCTTTAACTGGAGTGAGCTGCAGTAGATCCCCAAAAACTATAACATGTTTTCCTCCAAATAGCACGTCATAGTTTGTCTTTAGAATTTGCTGCATTCTTAAATGCACAAAGGCAAGCATTAAGTTTGATACCATGCTTACCTCATCAAAAATGAGAACTTTCATTTTTTTCAATACTCTTGAAACTTAAAAACATGCTTCTCCTGTTAGCTTGTGGTATTGTATTTTGTTCTCATGCTCTACTGGTAACATTAGCAAACGATGGAGGGTAATTCCTGTTATGTGATATGCTGCTAACCCAGTTGGAGCAGTAACAACACAAGACAAAGTTGAATCAGTTTTTTTGTGTAGGTAGCTTCTAATTACTTTAATTAAGAAACTTTTTCCGGTTCCAGCTTGTCCACTCACATACATTCTGATTGGTTCAAATGATGTGCATGAGCACTCTTTATTTTCATGTAGTAATCCATGATCAATTTGTTTTGTGACTTCCTCATAAATTTGTTGTTGTTCATCATTCAGTTGCTGTTCCAAATTTGGTAAGTTTAATAAATCTTCCTGAGCTTGATTCATAGCTGTTTCCACTTCAGTCATGGCTATTGCAGCTTCATTTTCTACGATTGATTGTCCTAGGGGATCTTGACTGAGCGTCCCAAAACTTTGACTGTCTTGAGAACTGTCTCTAGCTACTTCAGCTGCAATTGTTGCTTCTTGTTCAATTTCTTCATTTAACATTTGTACATAAGTTGGGAAATTACTGCATTCTATGGTATCTTTGCATGCATTAAAGGAATCTTCATAGCTCTGAAAATGTCCAAGTAATTCATCCTCTGAACGCCATGGTTTAAACAACTGTAAAAGTGCTAAGTGGTAAAATTCCTTCTTGTCAGTAGTGTCGCAACTCAGCTTTCTGTGATTAATCAAACTTCCTTTTGTTTGTTTTACCAACCATCCTTCCTCACCAATGACTTTATATTTACCATTGTTGATGTCTTCTGTGGTATTCCGTTTAAAAATGTAGTTCTGCAGCACTTCATAGAGACACATGTTCTCAAGATGATGACTTCTCTTTGGGTAATTTGTGTCCAACATGTTTGTTCTTAAAATGTCTGTACTTTCTGGTTCATACTCTGCTAAATGTTCAATTTCTCGAATAGATTTCAATACCCGATTTCGCATTCCCGCAAGGCCTAAACTTACCCAAAATATTCTTCTGGATTTGGAGTACAGACTTGTAGATGATAACCCATCTGAGCATTCTTATGACCCAATTTCTCCATGCGTTAACATCTTTAAACTGAAACTGTATAGCTTTTTACTGACAGTCTTCTCGTGAGAAATCTCTTCCCACATTTCTTTCAATTCCGTTTTCTCAGATTTAGTGATGTAAGATGTGACATACCGAGCAACAGCAATAGAATTGTCAGCTACATACTGAATATCCATGTTAGCATGCCACATGGATAAAATGACTGGGTCGTAGTCATTTATATATTTTGACTCTTCTTTTCTTCTTAGGTTGTAGGTATTTTTAGGCGATTTTCTTGTAATAGTATGTCGCACAGCTGACATAAAACTGTTGACTCTTCCTTTTGAAAGAACAGGTTATGGAAATCCAAATCGACATTTTGTGTAGAATTTATCTTTACTCTTGTACTTTCGTCGACAGTATTTTCCACACCGATGACTTTGGAAACGTAAAGCTTGCTCTTTTAAGTTTTTTTCTTCTGTGCTTTTAGGTATAGCACATGTTGCATATCCTTCAATGAAAGATAAAACTGCATCATCAGAATCTGTTCCAAATTTTGGGGCAGCCTTGATCCACAACAGCATATGAATATGAGGAGCACCTCTTGCTTGGTACTCTTTTCTCCAAAAGAAATCCACAACTTCTCCAAGAGGTGGATTTTTTTTATTGTAGATGAAGGACATCATAGCCTCAAATCTATGATTGAAATATCTGCAAACATTAACTGGATCTAATGAACACATTTCTCCTGCTGTCTTGTATTGGATGTTTTCAATATTTGAATTTGCCTCTCGAAGAAAATCCAGTAAATCATCCCAAGCGTACTCAGCACAGCTTAGGGTAAGGAACCATGTAGGAGTTCCTAAATTCCGTAACATACATTTCAATTCTCCATGGCGTCGGTACCAATATTCATTAGTCCCACGCTGACAAGCCATCAGATTAATCAATTGTGATTCCAAATGATCATCTCGCTGTTGCACTTTGTTCAGAAAATCCTTTGCAGACACATTATGTAGATGTACTCCAGTTTTTAAAATGTGATTTACTGCATAAGATAGTGCAGATAAGTCACTTTCAAATAAAAGATGGAACAAATAAGGAATACTTTGACGAAATCTTGGATCTTCTGCATATAATCTTGTAGTCCGATACTCAGAAGCAGGAATCTGTACTGGACGTTCATCATATCGTCCACCTTTTCTTGTAGGAAACAGCTGGGGAAAACAACGAGCTTCCAAGCTCTCCTCCCATACACTCACGGGAGTTCCTTTTGCTTTTTTCATCTGAAACAGATCAATAGTGTTTCCCATAACTTATTTAGAATGAAGAGGATGTATGCTGAAATGTTCATAAATTTCTTCTTCTTTTGACTTATCCACTTTTTCAATTTGCCCAGTTGGTATTCCTGTGTCTGCTAGTAAAACTTCTTCATCTTCATCCATATAAATTGATTCATACCATTTATTATTTCTTTTCAAATATAAATGTGCTCTGTGTACTTTTCGTACATATACCAGCTCCTGCCAAATTTTCTTATTCTTTGTAGGTACACCATTAACCAGAATAACTAATGGTTCAGTTTCCAAACTATCTGCATCAATTGTTTCAATATTTTTTTTCAAATCTAATGGCAAATAGACAACTCTTCCTTTTAAACCTCTTTGTAAATCTGAAGGAGGTAATTTGCCTGTTTTGGGCTCCATACAAACTATAGTCTGAAACGATGGACACATTGAATGAGAATAGACTCATACGTATTTAAATCACTAAGTTCTGCAGGAATATCAACCAATTCTAAATTATTATGTACAGCTCTAGCTGGCATTTTATTTTCTTCTAACTTTTTATAACAGTATTTACAAATACGCTGATCTTCACCCAATTCAAAACAATTTTCCAGAAACAAATATGTAGCAAAATCCTTCCACTCATAATTATTTTCTTTTTCACTTTTTTTATAGAGATCAACATTCCTTGTTTGAGTTTTATAATGGCTTCTCCGGCAACAATTACAAGTAATATTTGGTCTTTCATTAGAGATGATAGTACATTTTGTCATTTGATCTTCAAATGTTTTACTAACAGTGGGTTCTACATTCTCTTCCACATTTTCTTCAATAACGGTGTCATTTCCTGCACTTTCTTGCTCTGGACCAAAGTAACAAAACTCAATATCCTCACAAACCTTCTTCACATCTGATACAGATCCATGGAACAGAGCACTATTCAACTCATGTAACTTTAGAGCTGGACTTTTAGCAAAATACAATCTTCTCACAAACTTTCTCATTTCAGTATGATGAACTGCCAGCATCCTAAAATGGTGAAAAACACTTTGACAAACTTTCCTAGAAAGACAAGCCAAAGAATGTCCTTGCAAACCAGTATTCTCTCTCACTTTGCATGGATCTAGTCTTTGAAGCACCTTAATCTTCTGTTTAACACTTTTTTTTACTATATTCTCTTCGAAAGTCACGAAATTTATCAATAGATTCCTGTCGTACAGTACAAATACTACTACAATTCCAAGTGTACACTGGGGCTTTAGGACGTCTCCCCATAACCTCATCAGCTAACACTTCTTCCTCATTTCTTGGAACCATTTTCTCCTTTTCCATTATACAACCATCCTTAACTTCATATGTTCGACCACCGGTGTCAACTGCATGCAGCAAACTATTACTTTGAAGATAACTCTCTTCATTAAAAAATGGTTCAGTACTTGAACTATGCTTCCATTCTCCTAAGAACACATTACAAAAGTGTGGCTCACTGGTTAGAGAAGGCATACCCTGAAGCAGAGGTCAGACCCGGGACCAGGGTCTGAGCCCAAGTGTCCACGGACTCGATAATTCTCACTTCGGTGCCTACTCGAATCATAGGTTCACACTCTGCAACTCTGGGCAATAGCTTGCTTAATCTCCACTACGGCCCCCCCCCGCGGCGGGATGCCTGGCTTTCACCTTGGGGATGCCCAGTACGCGTTATCTCACAGGGAAAAAGCCAGGACGGGTTCCCAATGCAAGCGCCGAGATGCCCAAGGGTAAGTCGAGCGCTATATAAGAACACACATACATACATACATACATACTCTTCTCTGAAACATTTTTCTACGAATGTTTTTAAAATCTATTGTGCTTTTAAAGTCATTCTTTCTTACTTCTGATTCTACATTAGCATTTAGTATATTCTGTCGATTGTGTTGTTTTCTACTTGAAACACTATTTCCAGTGGATATATTTTTTACGTTTTTTCTTTGCTTGAGGATATTTTTTATAAAATCCTTAGTCTGCTTACCAGAAGGCTTTTTCTTCTTTCCAACATGAGGTTCTTCTAATTTTTGTTGTCCAGTTGTCTTCAAATATAGATGTTGTTGCTGTTCTTTTCTCTTTCTTGATTTTATAGGCATCTTTAATTTATTTCAGTGGTGTTCAGCAATACCTGAAAGAAACTAAAAAAAATACCTTTATGTAATTTAAATATATTACTATATTTTTTATGAGCTTTTCAAAACCTATCACATGAGCTGTCCCTTTCCTACGACTGCAAGTCTTACACAATAAAAGCTATACAAATTAAATCTCTTACAACAATTCCAGTGTGCACACAGACTCATGGTGTGATTCATGGCAGAAAACGATATTTGATTGGAAATTTCAAAGCACATTTACTACTGTGGTTTTGCAAGTGATAACTACTGTAACGGCCTGACACATTTTCCTTATAGTTCAGCGAGGCAGAAAAGAGCACATGTCTTAACAGCTACTTGAGATCATGAGCATGTGTAACCTGGGTGAGTGATTAGACTACAGCAAAGGAAATATGCCTTAGTGATATTGATTGTGTTAGCGTTACTCACTGCTATCTGAAATACCACACAGTGCTGAATACTTAGCATGGGAGTGCAGGAGAAGCACCTGCCTGTGTGCTAAGAGCGTGCTTCTGGAGACTGTGTATTGCCAGGTGCAAGAGAGATCTGCATGGACGCTTGCACAACTGCATGAAGACTGCACAGATGTATGTAAGAGTACATATGGGGTAAGGGTTAATTGGAGTTTTGAACATGTAGGATCTACTTCACCCATTGCAGGAGTGTAAGGAAAATCTACCCTGTTGTTTTCAAATGTGTTAGCATTTGCCTCTCATTTGTGAGATATTTATTTGTGCTGAATGCTAGCCATCACACTTCAAGAAAACAAGCTGCCCCTTTCCTACGAATGCAAGTCTTACAGAACCAGACCACCACAAATTAAATCTCTGACAACAATTCCTTTGTGCACCCAGACTCATGGTGTGATTCTAGGCAGTATTCCTGGGTGATACCAGTACACCTTAACTTATGGTGAAGACATACTCCATAATATCTTACAAGTTCAAGGCAGTTAAATATCTTCCAAAACATAAAATGTAAAACACAACTTTAAAACAAGAATCACATTTATATTTTTCATATCAAAATGCACCACATACATCCCCTCTCAAATTCATAACTCACCTTTAAAAGTAGTTAGTTGAGAGAGAAATGTGGCACTCACACAGCAGATTATCAGAGCCAGAATCTCTGAACTGTACACCTCTCAGCAGAAGCAGTAAATGGCATTCTTTCCCTCTCATTTTTCACACATACACATGTTAACTTCAAATCACAGTGCTTCCCACATTTTTTCAAATGGAAACACACATTTCTATTGGTTGCAAAGTTCAACCCTTTTCCAAATGATCCCTACCCCCAACATGACTTCTGCCTGCTACCATAGCAACAGGTCAAGGAACACTGGTGTGAGCAGAGAGGTCAGAAGTTCAGCACACAATGTTTCTAATCCAAAGAGAAAGAGTGCTTGACTTTTCAAACCTAACAGCAAATCCAAAGTAATGTTCTGTGTGAACACATTTTTCTGAACCAATACAAAACATGCTTTTAAAAATTTAAACGTCCAGCCTAGTTTTTAGTGTTGAATGGTCTGAAACAGCCAATGAGTTCTTTTTATTTTAAAAAAAGTATGTAAGCCTCCATTTTACAACTACCTTTCTTTTCATACTGTCATTCTACTGAAAGACACCTTCTGAGTGCATCCAGATCTCCTTGAAAGATGTTCACAGTGTGGATTGTAGGTCATAGCTATGTCTTCTGGAGTAAAAAGTATGCAGAAAAAAGAGGTATTTTGAAAGACCTTGCTTTGCCAAATGTAGACATTAAATGGATTGGTCAGAGAAGGTTAAAGTGGCACAAATTAATGCCTTTGGTGAAATCCTTTAAACATCTCCCACAGCCTGACCTTATAATTGTGCACTGTGGTGGAAATGACCTAGGCACTTTAACTGGGGTAGGTCTGGAAATGCTTGTTGAGGACACCTTTGTGCAATTGATGTCACTTTTTCCACAAACTACCTTTGTATATTCTAATATATGCCAAAAGGCAAAAGTGGAACTGGTCCAACCAATATTGTCCGCAGATTGACAAAGCAAGAAAGCACATCAATAAGTCTGTTTCTGCTTTCCTCAGAGACTATGGTATGGGTTCTATATACCACAACAACTTGCGTTACAACATGCAAGGCATTTATAGAGGAGACGGTGTTCATTTCACAGATGAAGGCAACAGAGTCTTCCTCTTGAACTTCAGACTCTGCATCGGTACTTACTTGTAGGTACAAAAAACACTCAATGAACACAACGGCTCTTTTTAGAGCCAACCAACATCTAAACACTTAAACTTGATTTTTAATGTTATTTTTCTATTATTTTTTTGCCGCCGTGCGTGCACCGTACTCACACCATGCACGCAACCCGCGATATTTTTTTTAAAAAACATTTTGTGACCTAAGGGGTCTTTCATGGTCCCCCTGAGAAGGCCTAGGGGGTCAGGGACTCTCTACCCTGCCCCCTTTTCACATTCTTCACTTGTGTTTTTAGCTCTCTTCTGCCTCTAAAACTCAAAATGGCGGCTGGGGGGTGCGTGCACCGTGCGCGCACCCCGTGATTTTTTTAAAAAAAACCAACGTTTTTTTCACCCTTCGGGGTCCTTCAGGGACCCCCTGACAAAGGCTAGAGGGTCAGGAACTCTCTACCCTGCCCCCTTTTCACGTTCTCCACCTTTCTTTTTCCCTGTCACACACACAACACACAAAATGGCGGTCGACACTTCCTGATTTCGACCGATTCGAATGTTGACTGTCATGAATCCACCAATCAGAATTACGCTCGCGCACGTTATGGTGCGCGCACTGTGCGCGCACGGTGCGCGGCTATAGATATGTATGTGCTTTTAACTGTAATTTTCTCAGGAACTACTGAACAGATTGACACCATATATGCAAAAGGCACAACCCTGACCTGAGGACTACCTCTTTGCCAAATTTCAAGCAATTCTGTTCAGCCGTTCGGGCTGTACCTTCGACTAAAAGTCCTATGGGAAATTGCATGGGGAAAACGTGTTTTGGGACCCCCCTTTTTTCTCGGCCCCCGCTTGACGAATCACCCCGAGACTTTCAGGGTAGGAGCTGAGCGGAGCGCCCCATTCGTTTTGAAAATTTCGCGAGGATTCGTCAAACGGCGCTAAAGTTATTCAAAATAGAATTTTGAGATTTCCTATGGAAACACGGTCCTAACTATAACTATCTACTGGCGACCGCCAGTAGATAATATTCACACATACATATATAAATGCATATGCATATATATGCATATATATATGTGCATATGTGTGCGTGTAGAGAGAGGTAGAGAGGTAGAGGTGTAGAGGTAGAGAGGTAGAGGTACAGAGGTAGAGGTAGAGAGGTAGAGAGGAGTAGAGAGAGAGGTAGAGAGAGGAAGAGAGGTAGAGAGTAGAGGATGAGTAATAGAGAGTAGAGAGTGAGTAGTAGAGAGTAGTAGAGAGTAGTAGAGAGAGTAGCAGAGATTGAGTAGTAGAGAGTAGTAGAGTGAGTAGTAGAGTGAGTAGTAGAGAGTGAGTAGTAGAGAGTGAGTAGTAGAGAGTGAGTAGTAGAGAGTAGTAGAGAGTGGGTAGTAGAGACTGAGTAGTAGAGAGTAGTAGAAAGTGGTAGAGTGAGTAGTAGAGTGAGTAGTAGAGAGTAGTAGAGAGTGAGTAGTAGTGAGTGATAGAGAGTGAGTAGCAGAGAGAGAGAGTAGTAGAGAGTAGTAGAGAGTGAGTAGTAGTGTGAGTAGTAGAGAGAGAGTAGTAGAGAGTGAGTAGTAGAGAGTGAGTAGCAGAGCGAGTAGTGGAGTGAGTAGTAGAGTGAGTAGTAAAGAGAGAATAGTAGAGAGTGAGTAGTAGAGAGTGAGTAGTAGAGAGTGAGTAGTAGAGAGTGAGTAGTAGAGAGTGGGTAGTAGAGAGTAGTAGTGAGTGAGTAGTAGAGAGTAGTAGAGAGTAGTAGATTGCAGTGAGTAGTAGAGAGTAGTAGAGAGTGAGTAGTAGAGTAGTAGAGAGTGAGTAGTAGAGAGTGAGTAGTAGAGAGAGTAGTAGAGAGTTGTAGAGAGTGGGTAGTAGAGAGTCAGTAGTAGAGAATAGTAGAGAGAGAGTAGTAGAGTGAGTAGTAGAGAGTGAGTAGTAGAGAGAGAGTAGTAGAGTAGTAGAGAGTGAGTGGTAGGGAGTAGTAGAGTGAGTAGAAGAGAGTAGCAGAGAGAATTAGAGAGTGAGTAGTAGAGCGTAGTAGAGTAGTAGAGAGTGAGTAGTGGAGAGTGAGTAGTAGAGAGTAGTAGAGAGCGAGTAGTAGAGAGTGAGTAGTAGATAGTGAATATTAGAGAGTGAGTAGTAGAGAGAAAGTAGTAGAGAGTGAGTAGTAGAGAGTGAGTAGTAGAGAGAGAGTAGTAGAGAGTAGTAGAGAGTGAGTAGTAGAGAGTGAGTAGTAGAGAGTAGTGGAGTAGTAGAGAGTGAGTAGTGTAGCGTGAGTAGTAGGAAGTAGTAGAGCGTGAGTAGTAGAGTGAGTAGTAGAGAGTAAGTAGTAGCGAGCAAGTAGTAGAGAGTGTGTAGTAGAGAGTGAGTAGTAGAAAGTAGTAGAGAGAGTAGTAGAGAGAGAGTAGTAGAGAGTAGTAGAGTAGTAGAGAGTGAGTAGCAGATAGTGAGTAATAGTGAGTAGTAGAGAGTGAGTAGTAGAGAGAGAGTAGTAGAGAGTGAGTAGCAGAGAGTAGTAGAGTGACTAGTAAAGAGAGAGTAGTAGAGAGTGAGTAGTAGAGTAGCAGAGAGTGAGTGGTAGAGAGTAGTAGAGTGAGTAGTAGAGAGTAGCAGAGAGAAGTAGAGAGTGAGTAGTAGGGCGTATTAGAGTAGTAGAGAGTGAGTAGTAGAGAGTGAGTAGTAGAGAGTAGTAGAGAGTGAGTAGTAGGGAGTGAATAATAGAGAGTGAGTACTAGAGAGAGAGTAGTAGAGAGTGAGTAGTAGAGAGTAGTAGAGAGGGAGTAGTAGAGAGAGAATAGTATAGAGTAGTAGAGAGTGAGTAGTAGAGTAGTAGAGAGTGAGTGGTAGAAAGTAGTAGAGAGTAGTAGAGAGTAGTAGAGAGTGAGTAGTAGAGAGTAGTAGTAGAGAGTAGTAGAGAGTAGGAGAGAGTGAGTAGAGAGTGAGTAGTAGAGAGTAGTAGCGAGTGAGTAGTAGAGAGTGAGTAGTTTAATTTAAAAGGAACACAATGAGGGGGTTCATTTTGACATAGAAATTATGATTAGTGCTGAAAAAAGAAAAATTAGGGCGCATTTTGAGTGACTTCTCAAATCATCTTCTATTTCATTAAAAAATTCTGACATGCAGACTTATTCATGCATTTTCAATACCAGCAGCAGACTTACTTGGTGAGCAGTAGCTTTACTACAGTGATCAAATAAGCAACTAGAGTGCTAACATTCCGAATTTATGGCAAATGTGTGACACATCTGAATGCCTTCATGATGGAATCAAAGTAAAAAACTGAAAGTATTTCCTACTGAGGAGACTGTAGTAAATGAGGAAATTAGGAAACTTCATAACAAATAAGTCTCCCAAGATGGCCACCAGAGACAAAAGAGCCAAATGTAGCAAGCACAAATATCACCCAGATATAGCCCAAGTATAGCCCAATGACAGATTGTCCCAGAGTGTTCTAAAGAACAACTAGAGTGCTAACAGTCTTACTTATGACAAAAGTGTGACACACCTGACGCCATCTTGATTGGAATAAAGTGGTAACACTTAAAATATTTAATTTGCAAAGGTACAACATGAGGGGGTTCATTTTGCCATAGAAATTATGATTAGTGCTGCAGAAAGAAAAATTAGGGCACATTTTGACTTCTCAAATCCTCTTCTATTTCATAAAACAATTCTGACATGCAGACTGAAACATGCACTTTGAAAACCAGCAGCAGACTTCCCTGGTGAGCACTAGCTTTACTACAGTGATCTAATGAGCAACTAGAGTGCTAATAGGTCTCGTCCTCGTTTAAGTTAAAGCAATACTGTTTGTAATTAGGTGGCTTTTTAGCTTTGCTTTTATTAGTGTTTTTCAAACTTTCATGTACATAACATGCATATGTATGCATATATGTATATGTATATGTATGCATGCATTTATATTTGTATTTATATAGATATGCAGATTATATATATGTTTATATATGTATGTAAATATATATATACACACATACATATATATAAATGCATACGCATATATATGCGCATATATGTGCGTGTAGAGAGAAGTAGAGGTGTAGAGGTAGAGGTACAGAGGTAGAGGTAGAGAGGTAGAGAGGAGTAGAGAGAGAGGTAGAGAGAGGAAGAGAGGTAGAGAGTAGAGGATGAGTAATAGAGAGTAGAGAGTGAGTAGTAGAGAGTAGTAGAGAGTAGTAGAGAGAGTAGCAGAGAGTGAGTAGTAGAGAGTAGTAGAGTGAGTAGTAGAGTGAGTAGTAGAGAGTGAGTAGTAGAGAGTGAGTAGTAGAGAGTGAGTAGTAGAGAGTAGTAGAGAGTGGGTAGTAGAGACTGAGTAGTAGAGA
Organism: Triturus cristatus; assembly: GCF_964204655.1. Lineage (NCBI taxonomy): Eukaryota > Metazoa > Chordata > Amphibia > Caudata > Salamandridae > Triturus > Triturus cristatus. The sequence goes on along the minus strand of NC_140595.1, from coordinate 344,800,610 downwards.
GTAGTAGAAAGTAGTAGAGTGAGTAGTAGAGTGAGTAGTAGAGAGTAGTAGAGAGTGAGTAGTAGTGAGTAGTAGAGAGTGAGTAGCAGAGAGAGAGAGTAGTAGAGAGTAGTAGAGAGTGAGTAGTAGAGAGTGAGTAGCAGAGCGAGTAGTGGAGTGAGTAGTAGAGTGAGTAGTAAAGAGGGAATAGTAGAGAGTGAGTAGTAGAGAGTGAGTAGTAGAGAGTGAGTAGTAAAGAGTGGGTAGTAGAGAGTAGTAGAGAGAGAGTAGTACAGAGTAGTAGAGAGTAGTAGAGTGCAGTGAGTAGTAGAGAGTAGTAGAGAGTGAGTAGTAGAGTAGTAGAGAGTGAGTAGTAGAGAGTGAGTAGTAGAGAGAGTAGTAGAGAGTAGTGGAGAGTGGGTAGTAGAGAGTGAGTAGTAGAGAGTAGTAGAGAGAGAGTAGTAGAGTGAGTAGTAAAGAGAGAATAGTAGAGAGTGAGTAGTAGAGAGTGAGTAGTAGAGAGTGAGTAGTAGAGAGTGGGTAGTAGAGAGTAGTAGAGAGTGAGTAGTAGAGAGTAGTAGAGAGTAGTAGAGTGCAGTGAGTAGTAGAGAGTAGTAGAGAGTGAGTAGTAGAGTAGTAGAGAGTGAGTAGTAGAGAGTGAGTAGTAGAGAGAGTAGTAGAGAGTAGTAGAGAGTGGGTAGTAGAGAGTGAGTAGTAGAGAGAGTAGTAGAGAGTAGTAGAGAGAGAGTAGTAGAGTGAGTAGTAGAGAGTGAGTAGTATAGAGAGAGTAGTAGAGTAGTAGAGAGTGAGTGGTAGGGAGTAGTAGAGTGAGTAGAAGAGAGTAGCAGAGAGAATTAGAGAGTGAGTAGTAGAGCGTAGTAGAGTAGTAGAGAGTGAGTAGTGGAGAGTGAGTAGTAGAGAGTAGTAGAGAGCGAGTAGTAGAGAGTGAGTAGTAGAGAGTGAACATTAGAGAGTGAGTAGCAGATAGTAGAGTGAGTAGAAGAGAGTAGCAGAGAGAATTAGAGAGTGAGTAGTAGAGCGTAGTAGAGTAGTAGAGAGTGAGTAGTAGAGAGTAGTAGAGAGACAGTAGTAGAGAGTGAATAGTAGAGCGTGAGTAGTAGAGAGTAGTGGAGTAGTAGAGAGTGAGTAGTGTAGAGTGAGTAGTAGGGAGTAGTAGAGAGTGACTAGTAGAGTAAGTAGTAGAGAGTAAGTAGTAGAGAGTGAGTAGCAGATAGTGAGTAATAGTGAGTAGTAGAGAGTGAGTAGTAGAGAGAGAGTAGTAGAGAGTGAGTAGCAGAGAGTAGTAGAGTGAGTAGTAGAGAGAGAGTAGTAGAGAGTGAGTAGTAGAGTAGCAGAGAGTGAGTGGTAGAGAGTAGTAGAGTGAGTAGTAGAGAGTAGCACAGAGAAGTAGAGAGTGAGTAGTAGAGCGTATTAGAGTAGTAGAGAGTGAGTAGTAGAGAGTGAGTAGTAGAGAGTAGTAGAGAGTGAGTAGTAGAGAGTGAATAGTAGAGAGTGAGTAATAGAGAGATAGAGTAGTATAGAGTGAGAAGTAGAGAGTAGTAGAGAGTAGTAGAGAGGGAGTAGTAGAGAGAGAATAGTATAGAGTAGTAGAGAGTGAGTAGTAGAGTAGAAGAGAGTGAGTGGTAGAAAGTAATAGAGAGTAGTAGAGAGTAGTAGAGAGTGAGTAGTAGAGAGTAGTAGTAGAGAGTAGTAGAGAGTAGGAGAGAGTGAGTAGAGAGTGAGTAGTAGAGAGTAGTAGCGAGTGAGTAGTAGAGAGTGAGTAGTTTAATTTAAAAGGAACCCAATGAGGGGGTTCATTTTGACATAGAAATTATGATTAGTACTGAAAAAAGAAAAATTAGGGCACATTTTGAGTGACTTTTCAAATCATCTTCTATTTCATTAAAAAATTCTGACATGCAGACTAATTCATGCACTTTCAATACCAGCAGCAGACTTACTTGGTGAGCAGTAGCTTTACTACAGTGATCAAATAAGCAACTAGAGTGCTAACATTCCGAATTTATGGCAAATGTGTGACACATCTGAATGCCTTCTTGATGGAATCAAAGTAAAAAACTGAAAGTATTTCCTACTGAGGAGACTGTAGTAAATGAGGAAATTAGGAAACTTCATAACAAATAAGTCTCCCAAGATGGCCACCAGAGACAAAAGAGCCAAATGTAGCAAGCACAAATATCACCCAGATATAGCCCAAGTATAGCCCAATGGCAGATTGTCCCAGAGTGTTCTAAAAAACAACTAGATTGCTAACAGTCTTACTTATGACAAAAGTGTGACACAACTGACGCCATCTTGATTGGAATAAAGTGGTAACACTTAAAATATTTAATTTGCAAAGGAACAAAATGAGGGGGTTCATTTTGCCATAGAAATTATGATTAGTGCCTCCCACTGCCTAAGGACCTGCCAGGACGCTTTGCTGCCAGAAGGGGGAAGGCTGTTGTATCGCTCTGCTGCGGGACTGCGAGGACCACGGTGCTCAGCGCTCAGCTGATCGGACTCACCTGGTTCCTCTTCCCGTTCCTCCTCCACCAATCAGGCAACGCCTCGCGGCCCCCGCTTCGCGGGCGCCGCACGTAGAGCTTGGATTGTATAAAAACTCGGCTGGTCTTTACTTTCTGTGTGCCTCCCACTGCCTAAGGACCTGCCAGGACGCTTTGCTGCCAGAAGGGGGAAGGCTGTTGTATCGCTCTGCTGCGGGACTGCGAGGACCACGGTGCTCAGCGCTCAGCTGATCGGACTCACCTGGTTCCTCTTCCCGTTCCTCCTCCACCAATCAGGCAATGCCTCGCGGCCCCCGCTTCACGGGCGCCGCTCGTAGAGCTTGGATTGTATAAAAACTCGGCTGGTCTTTACTTTCTGTGTGCCTCCCACTGCCTAAGGACCTGCCAGGACGCTTTGCTTCCAGAAGGGGGAAGGCTGTTGTATCGCTCTGCTGCGGGACTGCGAGGACCACAGTGCTCAGCGCTCAGCTGATCGGACTCACCTGGTTCCTCTTCCCGTTCCTCCTCCACCAATCAGGCAACGCCTCGCGGCCCCCGCTTCGCGGGCGCCGCTCGTAGAGCTTGGATTGTATAAAAACTCGGCTGGTCTTTACTTTCTGTGTGCCTCCCACTGCCTAAGGACCTGCCAGGACGCTTTGCTGCCAGAAGGGGGAAGGCTGTTGTATCGCTCTGCTGCGGGACTGCCAGGACCACGGTGCTCAGCGCTCAGCTGATCGGACTCACCTGGTTCCTCTTCCCGTTCCTCCTCCACCAATCAGGCAACGCCTCGCGGCCCCCGCTTCGCGGGTGCCGCTCGTAGAGCTTGGATTGTATAAAAACTCGGCTGGTCTTTACTTTCTGTGTGCCTCCCACTGCCTAAGGACCTGCCAGGACGCTTTGCTGCCAGAAGGGGGAAGGCTGTTGTATCGCTCTGCTGCGGGACTGCGAGGACCACGGTGCTCAGCACTCAGCTGATCGGACCCACCTGGTTCCTCTTCCCGTTCCTCCTCCACCAATCAGGCAACGCCTCGCGGCCCCCGCTTCACGGGCGCCGCTCGTAGAGCTTGGATTGTATAAAAACTCGGCTGGTCTTTACTTTCTGTGTGCCTCCCACTGCCTAAGGACCTGCCAGGACGCTTTGCTGCCAGAAGGGGGAAGGCTGTTGTATCGCTCTGCTGCGGGACTGCGAGGACCACGGTGCTCAGCGCTCAGCTGATCGGACTCACCTGGTTCCTCTTCCCGGCCCCGCCCCCTCTTGTCCTTCTGTTCTTTTGTTGGACCCTGCCCGTACGCGCTAGCGGTACGCGCGCGGGACGTAGCACGGGGCGAAGACCGGGCAAAGAGCGGGCCGTTTGTGGCCGTTCGTGGACGGGACGGGTCTATATCCATAGGGGTGTTACCGCTTATCTCACACGAACGGTTGTGCTAGTGGGAATTACTCTTATATTATTACTTGTGAATTGTTAGCCAGTCGCAGCAGTTGTTGTAATATCTCCACTGTTTACCAAGTGTTTTTAGATTCTCCCCCCTGCATTTTTTTCCCCGGCTGCCCCCTGGTTTTGTGTGCTCTTTTTCTTTAAGAATGTCATCTCTTAGGTCTGGTAGAAAGTTCACACAGGACAGTACTATGGGTTGTGTTACAGGGACCCTGGACAATTTTATTACGAGAGCAACCAGGGTCCTTGAACAGGAAATCATCCTGACGGAAAAAAGATTGTCCTTAGAAATTTCTGCTAAGAGATCGTCTCTTGGTAATATTATGGAAGCTACTTCACCTGATTTCAGGTCACCCCAAACACTCATCGACCAACCAGGTAACAACGAGCTTGGGTCAGTGGCCCCTCAAACCCTGAGTTCGTTGGATGGCTCCCCTGTGATCATCAGTACCTCTGAACCCTGTGGTCAGCCTTCTAATACAAGTGATAACCACTCGCTGCTTATTAATAAGCAGCCCGGTGATGACACTACGATTCCGGGTGGCAAATTTCCGTCCGTTAATAGGAAAAGAAAATGTGGTGGAGTGCATCCTAGGGGTAAACGTGTTAAAGTGTCCAAATTGTCCAAACTTGTAAATCCTTGTCTTCCCCCTCCCTCCAATCTGTCTTGCGGCACCCTCACTACTGTTGGGTGTCCCACGTCATCCTATACTCCCCTGTCCCTTGGACATCTTGAACCTTTAGAGCAACTACTTAAATCTTTTTTCCTACCCCTTTACGAAAGAGTTAATCGTCTTTCTACTTCTCTAGAGAAGTTAGAGAGTATGGTGTTGTCTAATTCGTCCCTAATGGAGAAGATTATGGTAACACAATCTGTCCCTAAGATTTCATTAACCCCTGAAACTGCTCTTGATGTAGGGGTTGTTTCTAGGGGCATCACCCCCCAGGTTAGGGCATCCTCTAATTTATCTGTTCCTAATGTACATGTTGCGGAAGTATCTCATACTCCACCTACTCTCGCCACGACTGTCGAGCCTGCCAGCAATGCTGTTACTAACTCAAGCAACTCTGCAACTGGTCATTTTAACATTGACGACGACAGCCGTTTTCTTAAATTTCCCTGTATAAATCTTCCCCCAGAGTCAAAACCATATACAGTCATTATGGCGGGCGTTCCCAGGCTTTTGCAGGTCAAGATGGAATCTCATAGTGAGTTGAAGAATAAAGTAATTCATTGGTTAAATCGTTATAGGCCACTACCGGCTAGACTTTGTGCCGAAATTCTAACCGTCCGTAGGGTGTGTTGGCTGGGTAAGGGGGTTAAAAGTGTGGAGGGTGATTGTGTGATTATCAATTTTCGAGATCCTAAGTTGGTGACCCATATATGTTCCCATCCTAATACTACGAATGTCACTGGAATAATCACCCTGGATTTGTCGCATTTTTATCCTCTTGGCCAGCGTGTTATATCTGGTGATGTGGTACCTGGCTGGGAAAGGGTCAATAGGGGTTCTTTACGCCACCCAGGTTTAGATTTCCACCTTCCATTGTTTAACTCCTTTGCCCCTTTGAATAACTTGGATGGGGTTGATTGACCATTCATAAATTGTCACAACCAGGGTAGTGTGCTCAAGGATTCAGTCGACTTTGCTTATCCTGGGTTTGTTAGTTGGGGTGGGCCTAGGAGGGCATCTTTGGGGCCGGGTGTTTTGCTTTCGGATCCTGTTTGCGACCCCGTTATAGCCCCCCCTAGCAATTTAGATCTTTACCCACCTGCCCTGGCGTGTCATGATAATTCTCCGCCCTCCAGTCACATAACTGGTAACATACAAAGAATTGAGCGGACACCCTGTGTGGGTGTGTCGCTTATTGCCAAACCAGCAACCACGTCCACTGTTTCTTGTGTTTTAGAGACTGATAGTATGGCACCTGATATTAGTGTTTCCTACCAAGCAATCCCGCGGCCCCTACCCTCATTGTTGCCACCCGAAATCTCCAGCTCCCCCCCCCTTACGCTGGCTTCATGGAACATTGCCGGTCTCCGGAGCAAAATCTCTACGGAGGACTGGTCTGTTTGGGTAACCACCCACGATATCCTTGTTTTCCAGGAAACGTGGGCTGTGGATCCTATTTACTTTCCTGGGTATGTGAACTTTTCTAAGGGGGCTTCTAGTGGCCCAAGGGGCCGTCCCTCGGGGGGACTTTGCACATGGGTTAGGCAAACCCTCAGGTATACCCTTACCGAATTGGCCATTGATAGCCCTGATTTACTGATCGTCTCCTTGCAACACAATAATGACCCCAAAATTTTGATTATAAATATATATAATAGGGGCCTTCCTGGTAGGCGTGGCTCAAACACCTTTTTACAACTGGATGGGTTTTTGGATACTGTCGATTCAAGCATAAACGTGGTGATAGTGGGTGACCTAAACTGTTGTTTGAGCCAATGCACCCCGCTTGGGAATCACTCACTTTGGAAGTGGATACCATTTTGAACATCCCCTCTCTTGACCTCCCACCCATTAAGAGGTGGACTGAGTCCGCTGTTCAGTGGATGAGTCTTTGTATGGAACGTGGCTTTCGGGCTGCTAATGGACGCACTCCATCTGATAAAAATGGCAAGGTGACTTTCTCTGATGGCCGTGGTCGTAGTAGTAGAATCGACTACGCTTTAATTAAAGTGGAGTTCTGGTCCTCTCTATGCGATATGATGGTTTCAGACCGTGCGGAGAGTGACCATAATCCCTTAGTCTTGACATTCCTGTTCTGCCCAGACCACAGAAACCCACAAACTGAGTTAGTGACAGCTGACGCTCTCCTTGCCAATAACCAGTGGAGAGTGCGTTGGGAAAAAGTCGCCCTTGATAGTGCAGCAGTTTTTGAGATCAGTCAAAAAGTTTCCCGTGCGTTGGAAGATCTGCAGTCCCTTCGGGACCTGGAGGATGTTGTTGGTGAAACTACTAACATTCATGTAACCTTATTTTCAGGCCTAAAGTCCCTTTTTTCAAAACCTTGCAAGGCCAAGGGATCTCTCACTCTAAAACCAAGCTCCTGGTATACCAAAGCTTGTCGGGTGTCTTATAGTAAACTGAAAATTGCCATTAATACTAAAAATCAGGCAATTATTAGATCTGCCAGGAAAGACTATAATAAGGCCAAAAAACAAGCAAAGCAAGATTGGGACAATGATCACTGGAATGATCTTTTGGCGGCCAGTAAACATAGGAACTTAACAATGTTCTGGCATATTTTGAAGTGGGGCAACCACCCGAGTATGCAGACTCCCTCTAATAATGTACCCCCGGACATATGGGTGTCACACTATGAGTCGCAGTTTTCGGCCATTAATCAGGCTGAGCCCCCCATTCTTCCATTTAGTAGGGACTTGACCATTTCTTCAAACTTTAAATTTGAGGATGAAGAGGTCAAGACTGCTCTTTCTAAGGTGCCTGGTGGCAGGGCTCCAGGAATTGATTGTGTCCCTGCGGACCTTTTTAAATCTGACCCTGGCATTTGGGTGCCTTACATTGCTTTCTTGGCTAATGCTATAGTCAAGGGGGCTGCCATCCCGGAATCTTGGAAGGGCGCCGAGATTCTACCTATTTTTAAAAAAGGCGATCGCTCCTGCCCGGGGAACTATCGTCCCATTAGTCTTATCGACTCAATCCAAAAAACAATTGCAAGAATGATCCTGGCAAGGATCCAGTCATGGATCGAGCAGGACGATATTATCTCGCCCCTGCAGGCCGGTTTTAGGTCCTGTACTAGTACTATAGACCAGGCATTCAAATTTCAACTAATTGTCTGGAAGACGGTATATCTCTGTGGTGGAACAATATATGCCGCTTTCGTAGATCTTCGGTCTGCTTTCGACCTAGTCAATAGGACCAAACTCTGGGAAGTATTAGCAGTGCTTGGGATGCCTGATGATCTTTTAAACATCATTATCAGACTGCACGAAAACAACTTCGCCCAAATTAGATGGGGAAACCAAGGCCAGGTTACAGAAAGATTCAAAGTTAGTAGGGGTGTCAGGCAAGGGTGCGTCCTTGCGCCTACTCTATTTCTGCTTTTTATAAATAGAGTTGTGCAATATTTTTCTTCTATCTCTACGGACGCCCCCACGTTGGGTGGTTCCAAAATACCTCTCCTTATGTTTGCTGATGACACCCTACTTTTATCCCAGACTTTGTCTGGGTTGCAGACGGCTTTGAATGTGTTTGCCAATTTTTGTTCTGACTTTGACCTTCTAGTTAATGTTTCCAAAACCAAATATATGGTATTCAACAAAGGGAAGCATGAGAAAGGTCATGTGTTCATGAACAATGACACACTGGAACGAACTAACATCATGACCTATTTGGGGGTAGTATTTGAAAACAAGCTTAATTGGAGGCCACAAATAGATGTTCTTTCCTTGAAATTTGCCCAACTTTCTGGTTGCTTGGTTAAAGATCAGAGACAGTCACAGATGAAATTGATAGGCCCCCCCATTAAAATCTATAATGCTAGGATAAACTCAGCCATTCTTTATGGTGCCGAACTCTGGGGCTTTGCCGATCTTTCTTCCTTGGTTAAGGCACAATATAAATTTCTTAGAAAACTTACGGCCCTCCCCTGTTCCACCCCATTGAAATCGCTCTTGTTGGACCTTGGATGCCATCACCTTGATGACATCGCAAGGTTCAAACCCCTGGCTTTTTGGAGGAGACTTTGGACGACACCGGAATTAGGTCCCTATGCCAAGGCATTTTTAGATGTCCGCTCTATTTTGGGTTCTGATATCATTACATGGTTCAGGCAGGTTAGATTACTATTGGAATCCATGGGTTTAGTATTGCTTTGGACTGACCCAGGTGCCAACCCTTTTCCATCCAAGAAAGATTTTAGTCCCTGTAGAGTCTTTGTCCGGTAGGTTTTTTGAACATAAAACAGTTCCTTTTCTTGAAGCCTACTGGGACATCATCTCCAGGCCTAGTGATAGAAAACTTTATCATCAATTTAGGGTTGGTACTTTACCAACAAAATCATTCACTAAAAAATGGAAGGGCGGGTCTTCCGAGTTTTGTAGCTGGTGCCCAGATTGTGTTGATTCAGTAGGGCATATATTTTTTGCATGCCCGGCTTATGCTGCCCCCAGGGCTAAATGGCTTAAACCCATTTGCCGTAATCTGGGAACTAGACAGGGGTTTGCAGCCCTTAGCATCTTGAGATTTGATACTGGTGAATGTGTTGTTGTTGCAGTGGCCAAATTTTTAGGCTGGACATGGATAATCAGGAATAGGAGGCAATAGATTACTTGTGCGATGCTGTGTCTTTGAATGATCATTATCGTGTTTCCTTGGTTATGTTTTTAACATCTGTTTTCTGTATTTTTTAATGTACACAAATGTCTTTTATGATGAAATGTTATTGATACTAAAGACAAAATTAAATAAAATGATTAGTGCTGCAGAAAGAAAAATTAGGGCACATTTTGACTTCTCAAATCCTCTTCTATTTCATTAAAAAATTCTGACATGCACACTGAAACATGCACTTTGAAAACCAGCAGCAGACTTCCCTGATGAGCACTAGCTTTACTACATTGATCTAATGAGCAACTAGAGTGCTAATAGGTCTCGCCCTCGTTTAATTTAAAGCAATTCTGTTTGTAATTAGGTTGCTTTTTAGCTTTGCTTTATTAGTGTTTTTCAAAGTTTCATGTACTTAACATGCATATGTATGCATATATGTATATGTATATGTATGCATGCATTTATATTTGTATTTATATAGATATGCAAATGATATATATGTTTATATATGTATGTAAATATATATATACACACATACATATATATAAATGCATATGCATATATATGCATATATATATGTGCATATATGTGCGTGTAGAGAGAGGTAGAGAAGTAGAGGTGTAGAGGTAGAGAGTTAGAGGTACAGAGGTAGAGGTAGAGAGGTAGAGAGTAGTAGAGAGAGGTAGAGAGAGGAAGAGAGGTAGAGAGTAGAGGATGAGTAATAGAGAGTAGAGAGTAGAAGGGAGTAGTGGAGAGTAGTAGAGAGAGTAGCAGTGAGTGAGTAGTAGAGAGTAGTAGAGTGAGTAGTAGAGAGAGTAGTAGAGAGTAGTAGAGAGTGAGTAGTAGAGAGTGAGTAGCAGAGTGAGTAGTAGAGTGAGCAGTAGAGTGAGTAGTAGAGAGAGAGTAGTAGAGAGTGAGTAGTAGAGAGTGGGTAGTAGAGAGAGTAGTAGAGAGTGAGTACTAGAGAGTAGTAGAGTGCAGTGAGTAGTAGAGAGTAGTAGAGAGTGAGTAGTAGAGTAGTAGAGAGTGAGTAGTAGAGAATGGGTAGTAGAGAGTAGTAGAGAGGGAGTAGTAGAGAGTGAGTAGTAGAGAGTGAGTAGTAGAGAGTAGTAGAGAGAGAGTAGTAGAGTGAGTAGTTGAGAGTGAGTAGTAGAGAGAGAGTAGTAGAGACTGAGTAGTAGAGAGTGAGTAGTAGAGAGTAGCAGAGAGAAGTAGAGAGTGAGTAGTAGAGCATAGTAGAGAAGTAGAGAGTGAGTAGTGGAGAGTGAGTAGTAGAGAGTAGTAGAGAGCGAGTAGTAGAGAGTGAGTAGTAGAGAGTGAATATTAGAGAGTGAGTAGCAGAGAGAGAGTAGTAGAGAGTGAGTAGTAGAGAGTGAGTAGTAGAGGGTAGTAGAGAGAGAGTAGTAGAGAGTAGTAGAGAGTGAGTGGTAGAGAGTAGTGGAGTAGTAGAGAGTGAGTAGTGTAGCGTGAGTACTAGGGAGTAGTAGAGAGTGAGTAGTAGAGTGAGTAGTAGAGAGTAAGTAGTAGAGAGCAAGTAGTAGAGAGTGTGTAGTAGAGAGAGAGTAGTAGAGAGTAGTAGAGTAGTAGAGAGGGAGTAGTAGAGTAGTAGAGAGGGAGTAGTAGAGCGTGAGTAGTGGAGAGTGAGTAGTAGAGAGTGAGTAGTAGAGAGCGAGTAGTAGAGAGTGAGTAGCAGATAGTGAGTAGTAGAGAGTAGTAGAGAGTGAGTAGCAGAGAGTAGTACAGTGAGTAGTAGAGAGAGAGTAGAAGAGAGTGAGTAGTACAGTAGTAGAGAGTGAGTGGTAGAGAGTAGTAGAGTGAGTAGTAGAGAGTAGGAGAGAGAAGTAGAGAGTGAGTAGTAGAGCGTAGTAGAGTAGTAGAGAGTGAGTAGTAGAGAGTGATTAGTAGAGAGTAGTAGAGAGTGAGTAGTAGAGAGTGAATAGTAGAGAGTGAGTAGTAGAGAGAGAGTAGTAGAGAGTGAGTAGTAGCGAGTAGTAGAGAGGGAGTAGTAGAGAGAGAATAGTAGAGAGTAGTAGAGAGTGAGTAGTAGAGTAGTAGAGAGTGAGTAGTAGAGAGTAGTAGTAGAGAGTAGTAGAGATTGAGTAGAGAGTGAGTAGTAGAGAGTAGTAGCGAGTGAGGAGTAGAGAGTGAGTAGTTTAATTTAAAAGGAACACAATGAGGGGGTTCATTTTGCCATAGAAATTATGATTAGTGCTGAAAAAAGAAAAATTAGGGCACATTTTGAGTGACTTCTCAAATCATCTTCTATTTCATTAAAAAATTCTGACATGCACACTAATTCATGCACTTTCAATACCAGCAGCAGACTTACTTGGTGAGCAGTAGCTTTACTACAGTGATCTAATAAGCAACTAGAGTGCTAACATTCCGAATTTATAGCAAATGTGTGACACATCTGAATGCCTTCTTGATGGAATCAAAGTAAAAAACTGAAGTATTTCCTACTGAGGAGACTGTAGTAAATGAGGAAATTAGGAAACTTCATAACAAATAAGTCTCCCAAGATGGCCACCAGAGACAAAAGAGCCCAAATGTAGCACACATATCACCCAGATGTAGCCCAGGTATAGCCCAATGACAGAATGTCCCAGAGTGTTCTAAAGAACAACTAGAGCGCTAACAGTCTTACTTATGACAAAAGTGTGGCACACCTGAAGCCATCTTGATTGGAATAAAGTGGTAACACTTAAAATATTTAATTTGCAAAGGAACAAACTGAGGGGGTTCATTTTGCCATAGAAATTATGATTAGTGCTGCAGAAAGAAAAATTAGGGCACATTTTGACTTCTCAAATCCTCTTCTATTTCATAAAAAAATTCTGACATGCAGACTGAAACATGCACTTTGAAAACCAGCAGCAGACTTCCCTGGTGAGCAGTAGCTTTACTACAGTGATCTAATGAGCAACTGGAGTGCTAACATTTAGAATTTATGGCAAATGTGTGACACATCTGAATGCCTTCTTGATGGAACCACAGTAAACAAGCAATGAAAATGCAAAAGGTCTCGCCCTTGTTTAAGTTAAAGCAATTCTGTTTGTAATGAGGTGGCTTTTTAGCTTTGCTTGTATGAGTGTTGTTCAAACTTTCATTTGCGTAACATGCATATGTATGCGTATATGTACATGTATGCATGCATTTATATTTGTATTTATATAGATATGCAAATTATATATATATATTTATATATGTATGTTTATATATATATACACATACATATATATAAATGCATATATATATATGCATATATATATGTGCGTGTAGAGAGAGGTAGAGAGGTAAAGGTGTAGAGGTAGAGGTGTAGAGGTAGAGAGGTAGAGGTAGAGAGGTAGAGAGTAGTGTAGAGAGGTAGAGAGTGGAGAGTGAGTAATAGAGAGTAGAGTGAGTAGTAGAGGGTAGTAGAGAGAGAATCAGAGAGTGAGTAGTAGAGAGTATTAGAGTGAGTAGTAGAGAGTGAGTAGTAAAGAGAGAGAAGGCGAGAGTGAGTAGTAGCATGAGTAGTAGAGAGTGAGTAGTAGAGGGTAGTAGAGAGTAGTAGAGAGTGAGTAACAGAGAGAGAGAGTAGCAGAGAGTAGTAGAGAGTGAGTAGTAGAGAGTAGTAGAGAGAGAGTAGTAGAGAGTGAGAAGTAGAGAGTGAGTAGTAGAGAGTGAGTAGTAGAGTGAGTAGTAGAGAGTGAGTAGTAGAGAGTAGTAGAGAGTAGTAGAGAGAGAGTAGTAAAGAGTGAGTAGTAGAGAGTAGTAGAGAGTGAGTAGTAGAGAGAGAGTAGTAGAGAGTGCGTAGTAGAGAGTAGTAGAGAGTGAGTATTAGAGAGTGAGTAGAGAGAGAGTAGTAGAGAGCAAGTAGCAGAGAGTGTGTAGTAGAGAGTGAGTAGTAGAGAGTAGTAGAGAGTGAGTAGTAGAGAGAGTAGATGAGAGTGAGAAGTAGAGAGAGTAGTAGAGAGTAGTAGAGAGTGAGTAGTAGAGAGCAAGTAGTAGAGAGCGAGTAGTAAAGAGTGAGTAGTAGAGAGTAGTAGAGATTGAGTAGTAGAGAAGTAGAGAGTGAGTGGTAGAGAGAAGTAGAGAGTAGTAGATTGAGTAGTAGAGAGTAGTAGAGAGTGAGCAGTATAGAGAGTAGCAGAGTAGCAGAGAGTGAGTAGTAGAGAGTGAGAAGTAGAGAGTGAGTAGTAGAGTAGTAGAGCGCAAGTAGTAGAGAGTGAGTAGTAGTGAGTGAGTATTAGAGAGAGAGTAGTAGAGAGTAGTAGAGTGAGTAGTAGAGAGTGAGTAGTAGAGAGAGAGTAGTAGAGAGTGAGTAGTAGAGTAGTAGAGAGTGAGTAGTAGAGAGTAGTAGAGAGTGGTAAAGAGTGGGTAGTAGAGAGTGAGTAGCAGAGAGTAGCAGCGAGTGAGTAGTAGAGAGTGAGTAGTAGAGAGAGAGTAGTAGAGAGTGAATAGGAGAGAGTAGTAGAGAGTGAGTAGTAGAGAGTAATAGAGAGTGAGTAGTAGAGAGTAGTAGAGTAGTAGAGAGTGAGTAGTAGAGAGTAGTAGAGAGTGAGTAGTAGAGAGTGAGTAGTAGAGAGTTGTAGAGAGTGAGTAGTAGAGTAGCAGAGAGTAGTCAGTCAGTGTCAGTCAGTCAGTCAGTGTCAGTCAATCAGTGTAAGTCAGTGTCAGTCAATCAGTGTCAGAGTCAGTCAGTGTCAGTCAATCAGTGTCAGTCAGTGTCAGTGTCAGTCAGTGTCAGTCAATCAGTGTCAGTCGGTGTCAATCAGTCAGTGTCAGTCAGTCAGTGTCAGCTAGAGAAGCTCTGCTGACCTGGTTCTCTGGCTCTAAAGCAGGTCTGCTGACCTGGTTCTCTCCCTCTAAAGGAGCTCTGCTGACCTGGTTTCTCTGGCTCTACAGCAGGTCTGCTGACCTGGTTCTCTGGCTCTAGAGCAGCTCTGCTGACCTAGTTCTTAGGCTACAGAGCAGCTCTGCTGACCTGGTTCTCTGTCTCCAAAGCAGCTCAGCTGACCTGGTTCTATGGCTTTAAAGCAGCTCTGCTGACTTCGTTCTCTGGCTCTAGAGCAGCTCTGCTGACCTGGTTCTCTGGCTCCAAAGCAGCTCTGCTGACCTGATTCTCTCCCTCTAAACCAGCTCTGCTAACCTGGCTCTCTGCCTCTAGAGCAGCTCTGCTGATCTGGTTTTCTGGCTCTAAACCAGCTCTGCTGACCTGGTTCTATGGCTCTAAAGCAGCTCTGCTGACCTGGTTCTCTGGCTCTAGAGCAGCTCTGCTGACCAGGTTCTCTGGCTCTAAAGCAGCTCTGTTGACCTGGATTCTCTGGCTCTACAGCAGCTCTGCTGACGTGGTTCTCGGCCTCTAGAGCAGCTCTGCTGACCTGGGTCTCTGGCTCTAGAGGAGCTCTGCTGACCTGGGTCTCTTGTTCTAGAGCAGCTCTGCTGACCTGCTTCTTAGGCTCTAGAGCAGCTGGTTCTCTCCCTCTAAAGAACTCTGCTGATCTGGTTCTCTGGCTCTAAAGTAGTTCTGCTGACCTGGTTCTCTGCCTCTAGAGCAGCTCTGCTGACCTGGTTCTATGCATCTAAAGCAGCTCTGCTGACCTGGTTCTCTGGCTCTAGAGCAGCTCTGCTGACCTGGGTCTCTGGCTCTAAAGCAGTTCTGCTGACCTGGTTCTCTCCCTCTAAAGCAGCTCTGCTGACGTGGTTCTCGGCCTCTAGAGCAGCTCTGCTGACCTGGGTCTCTGGCTCTAGAGGAGCTCTGCTGACCTGGGTCTCTGGTTCTAGAGCAGCTCTGCTGACCTGCTTCTAAGGCTTTAGAGCAGCTCTGTTGACCTGGTTCTCTGCGCTCACGATGCACGCACCCGACTTTGCGAAAATATATTTAAAAATAATATAACTTTATTATAAGTACAAATATATTATTTTTATGAATATCTTAGATAATCTCTTGCCCTAATATATATATTAAAGACACATACATATGATTTTGGAACATACATTTTTTTTGCGGGAGTCGCGCACCCAGCGCGCCCCAGCATGTATATGACGTCACGCGGGACCCGCCACCGCACAAGCATCTCGTACCGTAATGCGCATGTGTCGCAAATGCGCGGGAGCAGGAGTCGCGGACTGGTCGCATACCAATCACACACATCACGTAATATTAAATGTATATGATGTAACTGAAAAACACGCAGCCGTCGCACACCGTACGCGGATCCTTCCGACTTTTTTAAAATGGTGGCTAGAATCCGCGCACCGACCGTGATGTGTACGCTTTGAGTGTGCGACTCCGAATAAACTTTGGATTTTTTTTTTAAAAGAAAATAATATAAAGATATTAAAATAAAAAATGAAAACAAAAAAATTATTCAATCTTTCAGTTTGAATTTTTTTACTTTTTTTTGCAATTTTCAGAAAAATATATAATGTTATTTAATGAATAAAATATTTATAAATAAAAAGTTAAAAAACTGTAGAAAATCAGTACAAAAAATAGGTATAACTACTATCACACTTAAAAATTATTATTTAAAAAAACCTTTGAAATTTACAGAAAAAACCATAGATTTCAGGGCTGTTATAGTTAGCTGCCCATTTCACTCGTACAAAACCATAGAAATTCCACTGTTATAGTTAGTTCTGCTAACTATAAATCACGCGCCCGCAATGCACTGCTGATGATGTCACATATTGCATCATTCATGATATGGTCAGTGACATCACTGACGACATCACTGATGACATCTCAAATGATGACATCATCCACATGAAAATCTGATACACTTCATCATACACTAGTATAACCTTTCATCACTCACTGTAAAATACAGAGTACCATATTTGAAACCATTGACACACCAATACCAGTTACTACATACCCACTCACTGATTCCTAAGTCTACACACACAACTCCCCATTCAACAACAGAATCATTTATACATGCAGTCACTAATTTATAGAACACTATCAAATGCACTTATACACATATATAGACATTGACACATCAGCAGTCATCTTAGTCGGTTATGCAGTCATCCTACTCACTCATGAAAAAAAATAATCACACTTACATTTACTCACTTACACAATTATCCAACAACACCTCATTTATTCAAACACATAGTAACTCATAGTTAATATGTTAAAAAATCACCATTACAATTATACACTCATTCATATAGTTACTCTCACATTCACTGACTCTTACACATACTTATTTATATACAACAAATCTCACATACAATGCCTTTTATTTTTTTACTTTGTTGAAGATGTACAACTAAAACATATATTCGCTCACCAACACACAAATAAATACACTCAGTCACCCAAACAACTGTTTCCACATGCACTCTTAAACCTATACACCTAGTCAATCAACCATTCACACATCTATGCATAGAGTTACACACACCCAATCCAAATACACACAAACTTAGTGTCCCATACAAATATTTGCCCAACTAATGAATAACTAATATACACACTCATGTAATTAGTGACCAACTGATGCAGCATGTTATACAACAACAGAGACAGTGATGCACACATTCACATAGTTTAGTTACTAATCCATGTATTAAGTGAGACACTATTAATTACTCACTTAAACAGACAGTCAGACAGCTACTAAATCCTCCATCTAGACAGTTATATATCCACTTAATCTTCAATACAGTTTGGTATATATATATAATACATATTTAAATTTCAAACTAAACCACATTCACTGGATGATGTCATCAGTGATGTCATTTGAGATGTCATCAGTGATGTCACTGACCATGTCATGAATGATGCAATATGTGACATCATCAGCAGTGCATTGCGGGCACACGAGTTATAGTTAGCAGAACTAACTATAACGGAGGAATTTCTATGGTTTTGTACGAGTGAAATGGCCAGCTAACTATAACACCCATGAAACCTATGTTTTTTTCTGTGAATTTACGTTATAGTTAGGTGTTGAAATGAGAGAAGAACTAACCTTAATAATTCAAAAAAACACTGCAATAAGCCAGTTATAGTTTAGTCAATTAACTATAACATACCTCTCCATCATACACTCTTTCGGAACTATTTCCATTAATGCAGAACCATCTATGGAACAAATACATTGAGATTACCATGCTTCGTGTAAGATTATTTAAAAAAACACAACACAAGGCTAATTCTTGAATATTTAACAGGTTTTGCATCGACTGACATGGTGAACTTTGTCAATTACAGTGTTTCTCTTACTAAAACATGTATGACACACCTGTGCTTTACTAGGTGACTTTCGGTGATACGTCTCCAATGTGAAAAGTCTGGTGACTCAGTGAAGTAATGCATTTGCCGTGGTCGGAACCTGTGTGGGCTTAATGAGAAGCTGCGGAGACTCGTCCCTCTCCTCTCATCTGCCATATTACAGATGGTCGTGTCTGCAATGTTTGTGTCTAGACTGGATTATGGTACTGCAGTATACATTGGTCTCTTCGAGAAACTTATCAGTAAGCCGCAGGTGACCATGAACGATGCAGCTAGTTTGATCTTCAGGTTTCCCAGAAGGGCTCACGCTACCCCCTTGCTGCAACAGCTGCACTGGCTCCCCATTAAACAGAGAGCAAAGTTCAAAGGTCTCTGCATCGCCCATAAAGCCATTCATGGCCAGGCCCCAGTATATATCAAGGAGCGCCTAGGGAACCATGTGCCAGGACACACACTTCAGTTGTCTGAGGCAGACCTTTTGGCCTATCCACTGTTCAAATCTACATCGAAAGGCGGCAGAGCCTTTTCTGTTTTAATTCCTCAACTAAGGAATCGGCTGCCTGAGAATCTATGCAAGGAACCTGCACTCCTCTCTTTCAGGAAACAACTCAAGACTCTTCTGCTTAGGGAGGCTCTGGATACAGCCTAAAGCCCCTCCAAGTGTTGTATTTGCAACTGCTGGTGGGTTTTGGCCACTCTCTCGAAGCGCTAAGAGACCTGCCGCTGATTATGCGCTCTACAAATCCCAGTTAACATAACATCCGGTGTGGGAATTTGTGTTTGACCTCATTGTCTCACAGGTCAAATCCAGGAGGTTCCTCTCATCCTTCGGACATTGATAAAATGAGTACTATTGAGTTAGGTACCAAAAAGCATCTGTTATATCAGTGGTAAGACACCCTTCAGAGTGGATGTGACCTTTGAAAACACACATTATCTTTATTAGGTTGTCTACCATAAATAATAGATGAAACCACATGTAATTTGTGTAACAAATATGCATTATATTTAAAAATGCAGTTCTCCAATCAACATGAAAACTATTTACAGGGGTATAATTAACGTATAAAAAATGTGTTTGAAATACAAGAGGCAAACTGGTTGGCGTACGTAACATAGGGCTTTATTTGTGAAAAGAATATAAGTACCAGGTCCCAAAACAATTTTCAGGAAGCCACCATGGCTGGCACTACCCTCTGAGCAAGCCAGCACTGGCTAAAAGCCACTGTCAGCGCTATCTACTTCCCTCCCCATTCGTACATCCGGGACATTTTGAACTATTCCATGTCATCTGATGCTGTAATGGAATGAACTTGCTGGCTTTATTATTATTATTTCAAGTATATTAAATTGTTAAATGCTTTGCAGATTTGTTCTCCAAAAACAGACAAGAAACAAAACCATGTGGTGGACTGTAATAAGTAAGTGCCAGTGTAAAGTCCCAGCAAACACCAGAACAAATTAAGTACAAGGCCCAAAAGCCTCTCGGCCACAGCTCACATCAGATTTACATTTCCCACCAGATTTTTGGTTCTAGCCTGTATCCCTTGACAGCTTAACAGCTTGAGGAGAAGAATTATTCATAGTTCAAACGTATTCGCTATCACAACCAGCACTCCCACTTATCTGCTAAGATCTTGCTCTGTACATCCCTGGTGGATCTTGGCATAGTCAAAACACCATCAGATAGACTTAGAAGTGTGGGGGGGGGGGACATCCATTAAGTAGCACCCTCTTCTCTTAGTTATACTTGTCTTTAACACTGTACTGCGCTCGCTGCCTTTTGGCTAGGTTGGCGCTAAAGAAATGCCATATGCAGACATGCATGTGCAACCCAAAAAAGGCAATTCTGCCAGATTACAATGGCCTAATAAAATGTTTGCTCGGAATAACCATGCAGGAGGCACAGGAAAAACGCAGTGATTGCTGGGCAATATTTCACACATGTTTGTGGTCAGTATTCCATTAGCATATATCACACTAAATGTAAAATTTCCTTTGGTGTTTTTCCACTCTGCCTAAAGAAAGGAACACAGTAATAAAAATCATTTTATAATTGACATATTTTCAATGCAAGGAAATATGTGTCAGATGTGTGGCGCTAAAACAAGTATGGAAGGACAAGTGCTTGATCATTTCTGATTCTGACTTGTAATTCATAAATGTAAAGAACAAAGGGAGAGCTAGGGAAAACTGGGGGGGTTGTGTCCGTATCCCCTGGATTTAGATAAGCTTTGTCAAAGGTGGACAGACCCAATGTAGTGTGGTACGGTCAAAATGAAGCAATGTTTGGGAACCCACCAAGTGGGTTAAAAGACCCCTCACACACCAACCTGGTTGGTGTCATGCTTCATCATTGGGGCCCCAACCGGGTGGCCGAATGCCTCCCGGTTGTGCTGCGACGCCTGACTACAGCGGAGCTGGTGTAGTGCAAAAATGTGATGTGGTGATAATTAAAAAATACCGCTGAGAATCCTTGCCATTAGAAGATTTATTATTGGCGGCTCAGGGTATTGATTAAAAAGATATGTGATGCAACTAAATGGAGAAATAATTATCTGTTAGTTGGCTATGTGGTGGGCCTACATGTTTCAGCTCACGAATAAAAGTAGTAAGGAGCTTTCGTCAGGACCAGTGTGAAGTGAGTGGCAAAAGGTGATGTGCCACGTGGTGAAAAAAATTAAAAATATAAGTTACCTACACACTCGCTAAGGTGTGTGGAACGCGGGACTTCGGGAGGCCACAGTAGGTGCAAGGCGATGGTAGCTTCACAACCAAATCTGTTGTAAGAAGCGCCCCCCTCCCGCTTCCTGCATAGCGCCTTCACTCAGCCATAGTGTTTGCGCCGCAGTGTCCGCTATTGTGTTGACACCGCGTTCCACACACCTTAGCGAGTGTGTAGGTAACTTATATTTTTAATTTTTTTCACCACGTGGCAGATCACGTTTTGCCACTCACTTCACACTGGTCCTGACGAAAGCTCCTTACTACTTTTATTCGTGAGCTGAAACATGTAGGCCCACCACATAGCCAACTAACAGATAATTATTTCTCCATTTAGTTGCATCACATATCTTTTTAATCAATACCCTGAGCCGCCAATAATAAATCTTCTAATGGCAAGGATTCTCAGCGGTATTTTTTAATTATCACCACATCACATTTTTGCACTACACCAGCTCCGCTGTAGTCAGGCGTCGCAGCACAACCGGGAGGCATTCGGCCACCCGGTTGGGGCCCCAATGATGAAGCATGACACCAACCAGGTTGGTGTGTGAGGGGTCTTTTAACCCACTTGGTGGGTTCCCAAACATTGCTTCATTTTGACCGTACCACACTACATTGGGTCTGTCCACCTTTGACAAAGCTTTGTAATTCATAAACTCAATGCCTGCTGCTAATTAATTTGCCACTCATATTAGATTGCCATGTCGAACTGATCCATCGAATCCGCCTTCCATCTGTGACAACATCAGAACTGCATAATTTGTTGCAGTACTGGGAAGAAAGTATCTAAATACATGTTTGGCAATTTTAAGACAAATGTAAGCGTTTGGACAAGGTATAATACGGGCGTTCAAAATATTGTGTGGGGGAGATTTCATTTTGGGGCACCCAAGGCATTGTTATTAAGGCACGTGTGTGCAAATGTCCTCTCTGACTGAAGGTAGGCTCGCGTCACATTCATTCATAAAAAAAGGGAACAGTTCATCAAACACATTTTAATTGTTCTGAGTAAATGACTGGCATGAGGGCTTCCCTAGAAAGCATTTGATTTGTTCCACAGCACGATGCTTAATATATATTTTTGATTGTTCAGTGTGGCTTTATAAGCATCATTTGTGTAATGCAAAATTGTGCAGCGCCCACCGAAAATCTTCCTAACCATACCTCAGAAAGCAGGGTTCCACACCAATATTAGAAATGCCCTCTTTGTGGCTACCAGAAACAAGTTGTGGTATTGTAGCATGTTTGTAGATTGGATGATAAGGAGTCAGGCTTCCTGTATCCAAAACCCTACATCTGAGCTTGACATTTTGACAGAACCGTATTATCTGATATGGAGGGTAAGACAGTTGTTCCCCGTGCAGGGTGTGGCTGGCTCATAGGGCAATCTATGAGTGCCCAAGGTCTGGTCTAGCAGATTAGTTTTTTGGCCGTTTCTTGACCTGTTCTATGACCTGGTGGGACAGTTTCTACTGTTGGTTTCCATGATATTAACACAGACTTTCCTGCACCAAGCACAAACGCATACAGTCTCCCATATTTGTATTTTTTATTGAATTTGTAACGCGCCAGAATCACCCCTGAAGGGGTATCTCCGCGCTACAGAAGAGTAGTATGCCAGGTCAGAGCAACCTTGTGACACACTTCTACAGCGTGTCTGTACAAGTTCAAAACTGCCAGTTGGCTAAATAGTCCCCACTTTTTTAGCTATATTATTCGAGGCTGGGGGCGACAACTATTGTGGTGCCTGGCCTATTTTCTATGCCTGCTCGACCCATACTCATGCATGCTAGGCTATGGTGCATGGGGCAGAAACTTTTACTGCGTCAACTTTTGACTTCTGATCTTTGCAAAACACGTCAGTTGGAATCAGTTCCAAAGTCATCATTTTAGCATGGTGCAAATCAACGTAGCAGCATTCTGATCACACTCTCTAGCTCTGTGTTGGGGTTACCTTTATGATTTAAACTGAGGTCCTGACTTCAGGGAGATTAACTCACTTACAGTTCTTGATAATTTATAAGAAATGAATCAATAAGACACCAGCCTGTGCAATGGGCCTTGCAGTCCTCATGAGTGGTGGCAGTGGCGTAGCATTCACCCCCGCAGCCTTCACGGTGGGGGATCGGGGGGGGGGCAGCTCCAGGGGGCCTCCTCAGGCACTGCGCACAGGCGGCAGGCCCCAGGCTTCGGAGGTCTTGCGTCTGTTTGGAGCGAGAGGGTGCCCCCGCAATGTACTTTGCAGAGGGGCCCCCTCAGGTTTTGTTACACCAGTGAGTGGTGGTTATATTTTAACATTTGCACTTTAAACAAAGTACTTGTGATTTATAGTTCATCACATAGGACAATCACTAGACAAGGACATAAAAGAGTAAGTGCCTTTAACATATCCACTCACACTCTTGCCTTGTATTGATTGTGCTGATCACCGTATATATATATTTTTTTCACTTCATTATATACTAGCAAACTGAGTGCTTCTGTGGTTCTAGAAAAGAGAAACTCGCTATTAAGAGCTTTACATATTGTCCCTTCAAGGACGACCCCATCTTTGAGGTTTCCACAGACGTGACACCTTTCCTTTTTCTGAGACTATAGAGCATTTGATAGCACTGAGAAGAAATCCTAAAGTCAGACCCTTTCCCACAGTATGACATTGTTCTCCAGCGATTAGGAAGTCCTCCTTGACTACCCACGGTTCTTTTGCCTTACCTTTGCCTTGTGGTCTACAGAGTACATCAACTAGGAATTCAATGCACTGAGGATTTTGTTAAGTTTGGGAGGACGATAGTGGGGTCCCTCATTCCAGCGGCCTAGCACAAAGCCATGGGGGCCCACCACCTTGCAGATTGTGAAGAGGGGCCCCCGAGCCTCCCATATACCACAGAAATGCATTGACCTTGGGCTGAATAGGGGCACCCTGAAGGATTTGGGGCCACTGAAAGGTTGAGACACGCCTCCCATGCCACAGTGGCTTGTGTTACGCTCATGCACCACTCACTTTAGACAGAGGTATTGCAGGATTACCATCAGAACAGTCTCGCGTGCCTTACTGGTGGAATCCCTTGAGCTGCGAGCGTTCTGTCTACCACTATGCAGCCATCTAACAGTGATGGGTTACCTGCTCTTAGTAGATTGGGATGACCATCACTTGTTTGCACTGTTCTGGTCTGCCGTGCTAGGCTTGGCAACAAGGGCAGGGATTAGGACAACAATTAATTTTTCAGAACAAATCCAAACTTTAAGGCTTTGTTTTTCTTAAAGAAATATCGAGCAGGTTGGGAAAAAACATGGCTGACAGTTTGGCATCAGTAGTGACAAAGTGCATCACAGAGCTCTCCGACAAGCAAGCAGGGCCCTTGGGCCATGAGCCAAAGCACATATGATCCCTTTGTATGCATTTCAAAATAATAATAACAAAGTTCTCAACAAGGCATCAGCCTAGCATTAAACAATCGAGATCACTGCTCTGAAGTTAGAGCTGCTGAATCCGTCCCCAGGTGTCCAGTTCAGGGCGGCTACTCCAGTGGATGCGGAGTTACTCATGTGAATGAACACAGAAAAATTTTAAAGTTCCAAGTTATCTCTACGGTGCTTGGTAGAGTGAGGAAGGTGCTCTGCTGTCTCACAAGCACTGAATGTAAGATTCTCAAAATAGAAACATTCAGATCTCCCTTAAATGGAGACATTCGTTTTTATCTGAGTTCTGAAAACATGTGAAGATCACGTGTACGTCTTTTGTTTGTTTTGAGTGTTGTCGAATTAAAACCTAATAGTCAATGCATTGAGTGGCCACAGGTCATTTCGCCAAGTATCCCTAATCGTGCCTACAATTCCACAATTTTCTCAATGGAAGGAAAACTCTGTGCTCATACTTGGGGTGTTGTACAGAATCAAGAAATGTGGTCTCTCTACTCTCTTCCAGTGTTGTCTCAAGATTTCCACCACAAATTATGGCATTACCCCTAATCTTTACCCTGAAATTATTTTACACAACCAACAGGAACTGCTGACACAATAGACCCTGACAGAAGACTGGCTTAAAATAACGATTTATCAAAGGATTTTTTACTGGTTTTAGAAGAATCTTATGTCAGTCCGAAGATCGACTTGAAGCAGTTTTGAGACTACAGGTATCATATAGTGCATCAGGCCTCATTCCTTCCAATAAGGCCCTATTCCAGCCCTATACTTGAATAAAGTAGGCAGTTACTTTATATTCTCAATATACCTTGAAGTATAGCTCCTATAATAATATATGCGCCTTAAACATTTGACTTGTGTTCAAAACAAATGTCCAGAGTTGAAATGTAATCGTGACAAAAATACAATACATATAATGATACACACGTATGTGTGAGTGCGTGTGCCTAGGCATATGTGTGTTATTTGCGCTAGAATAAATATCCGTGCAGAAAAAGCAAACCTTTTTCCGGTAAACAAGTTAGTAGCAACCCTTGAGCTGGCCTGCAAATATCTCATGGAGGCGCCCCAGAACCTCCGAGATTCTAAGCCAATTTAACTTTGTTGTAAAAGCTGTCAGTCAACAGATGGTAACATTTGTTAAAAATATGAAATGTCATTAGCACCAAAACACCAGCCTCCTCTTCAGAATATGATAAATAGTCCCTGCCAAGAATCTAATTCATTGCGAGGATGCAACATTTGCTACAATCATACCAGCCACTCAGTGAATGCCAAATCAATTTGGTCTTTTGCAGGGAATACATTGAATATATGACACACATTTTCCTACCAATCAAGTTCTTGATAATGAACAGCACTTGTCTGCAGTGGTTCTTACAGACGATGTGGCGTGTGCAGCCTTAACTTCCGGATTCATTGCTTGCCAGGGATCATAACTAGTTTGGTCTCACTGTGTCTCGGTTGTCCTTTGCTTGAACTACGAGCCCTTCCAGGAGATGGCCTTATTATATCTGCCTTTAAAATGGCACGTGGGACTGTAGTTAACCCTCTGGTAAAATGTTTGTTTTCCTTCCTATTATCTTGCCTTTGGCTCGTATCCATCTTGCATGTAAGGTAATGTATGCTAAATAGGTTCACGCATCGCCCTAAAAAACATAGTGTCAGGAGACATTCAGCAGTCACTAATGTACGGTGGTGATTTTTCATCATTTATATAGTAATTACAAGAAAACAATGTTGTGAAACTCGTATTGTAGAGGTGTATTCCTATATGGTTGCTAAATATCATAGATTATTTCAATCTGTTTGTTACCGTGTGTTATAAACAGATGCAGGCAGCAGATGAAAAGATTCTGGGTGAATCCTTCTTCCACATGTCTTTTAGCATTACTCAAAATCATGTTTAGGTATCAGGATTATCCAGAGTTGCCAGGCGCCTAGATACCACGGATGTAGTGTGCTACATCAGTGCATACAACCAGTCTCTTAAGAGGCCATCAAATGAATGATTTAAAATGAGAAATTACAAGGCTAACTTTTTTTTCTATACAGTGGATGCCCCTTTAATGCATTTCGATGCAAAACACAAGTTGTGTTTTTAAGGGAATATTTTGCATCAGTTTTTATAGGTAACCAATAGTCTCTAACTGGCATGGTAGAATCAAGCCGGTCCACGTAGCCTTTATGCATACTATGCATTCTTGTACAATTCCTACAAGTACTGCAATGATACTGTTAGACCTGGCACCTTGGCGTGAGTCTCCCTTCCTCTTTTTGTCGCTGTGCCTCATGTGTTTTTATGGTGTTGGCCGCTCAGCGTGCTGTGCCACTGCCAACCAGTGTTGCGGTGCGAATGCTCCCTTGTAAATTAGATATGTTGGTTGGATTCCATGATTGGATTGTTTGATTTACTGTCAGACCCCAGTAAAGTGCGCCAGGAGCGCCAGGGCATGTAAAGGCAAACACCGCTGGTGGGCTTGCAGCACTGGTTGTGCCACCCACAGAAGCGGCCGGTAAAATATGTCTAAGGTCTGCCATCGCAGAACCTGCGTGCAGTCTGATACTGACATGCTGACTGGCATGTGCCCACACTTGCCGGTCCCTGAAACCTTCCCTTAGCCGCATGTTAGTCACCCCTCTGGTAGGCCCACGGGCAGGGTGCGTTGTGAGCCTAAGGTAGGACAAGCCTGGATGCGTGGCATGTCCTGGTAGTGAATGACCGCCATTTTGTTGTTCACTACTGCAAGGCTACCCTGTTCTCATAGGCCAGTATGGGCGGCCTGGATTGTTACACCCTACGATCCTAACCGACCCAGGGAACATGGTAGAAGATCGAGTTTAGTATGCCTGAACTCGGAATAATAAGGTACATCTTTTCGCAAGGTTTATTTTAATATTCCGGGTTTGCAATTGCAAATGTCGCTTTTAGAAAGTTGGCCTTTGCTTGCCTAAGCATTTCAGCCGCCTCTGCGTGATGTGTATCTGATGTCTGGCTGGTGTGAGTGACAGGGCTGGGGGAACCCAGATGGGCAGGGCTAGGTGGCCTGGGGGTGAATAGGACGATCAACCGGTAGATGGGTGGGAGGAGTGCTCCTAGGCTCTGAATAGGACAGTGCTCTGCTACCTCAATGCCGGCTCCGCCCCCTGTGGAGCGTCTGAGGACTCTGCCCTGCACTCTGAAAGAAGAAGCCTGCATCGCGTAAACAAAGTGCTCAGAAACCGGACTGAACTAGGCAAGGGCCCCCCTGGCCTGGGAGAACAAAAGATTTGCTGTATAAATGTAGGAGCCCTGCTCCTGAGAAACTAGATCCGCTTTTGACCAAGAAGAATCTCTGCCTGAGGAGGAGGCACCGGGAAAGCTGTAGGAGGAAGACTGTCCCTATCCTGGGGGATTGGCCTGCAGTGGTGACCTTGCTGCCAAAGGGGAGAAGAGAAACTGTTGCTGAAGACTTTGCTTTATTTTTACTTTCAAGACTTGTGCTTTTCCAAAACGATCTCCAAGGGCTTGGAACTGAGCTTGCCCCCTGAACTGAGCCCCAGGACCATTGGGCTCTACCTGATCTTCACTCGCCTGCTGCTGGACTGTGGTGTCCTTTCCCTCGCCGGAGCTGTGACCCTCGTGCCGCAGTCCCTCCCTGAGCCGTGACCAGGACTGCTTAGCCGCCCCCGCCTTGGAACGAGCCTCGCTCGATCGGAGCCGCTCCCCCTACGCTGTGCTGGATTGCCCCTGTCACCTCGCTCGCCGGAGGCTCGCTGCGCACCTTCACCCTCCCGCCGGAATCGGCGTTGTGAGCATCTCCAAGCCTCGGACGGCCCGGACGTATCTGCGTGCCCGGCTGCCCCGCTTTGTTCACCCGCCACCTGCAACACCCCGCTCTTGTCGTGAGCCTGAAGATCAGACCCCCATCGTGAAGTGTGGGAGCCCCGGACGCCGCCTCGCCCTTCTGTCGAAGAGCCGCTGAAATCCCGCACCCACCTTCGCGTCAAGAAACAAGGTACTGTACTTACGACCTCGACCGCGAGCTCGCATCGGATCCAGGGTCCGCAACGTTCTGATTTCCCTGTCATCTGCCGTGTGCTTCCCGGTCGCCGCTTCAGCACGGAGTGCGCTGAGGCCTACAGTCACCTTGTACCCGCCTAAAGAACTTTCCGTAACAAAGAGAACTTTACCGTATTCCTAAGAATTGTGGCCCCATCAGTTCAACGTTACTGGGCCTTGTATTTGACGCTGCTGAAACTACATAAAAGCTTATTTTTATATACTACCTGATTGGTGTCCATTTGTGGTGCATGCAAGGGGTTTACTGTATGTGTAATTGCATTTGCTTAACCGTGTACGCCTGAGACTTAGCCTAGACTGCTCGCGCCACGCACCTAGAGGGTGAGCAGGGGTTATTCTGGGGAGTCATCCTTCGCCCTGACAAGAAGTAAAGGGTCCCTGCTTGTTGTGGGTTCACACCTGCGCCAACCAGAGCCCCCTCATTTCTAACATTGGTGGCAGCGGTGGGATTTACGGATTTGCATTTGTGGTTTGCGTATAGGGAATCACTGATCACCACGTAGTGAGAGCAGACCAGTAACACAGCCACAAGACGAGCAATTGTTTTTGTTTTGCCAAGAATCTCCGTTGTTAAAGCCATGCCTGGTTCACTTTCCGCCGGAAGGGCATCTTCTATAATCTCTGGATTTGAGGACGTAGATTGGGAAGAAGACGCACTTCTGAATCGTACCAATGAAGAATTGAAAGGTCTTTGCTCCAAGTTCAGGATTGCTCAAACTGGATTAAAAAACAAGGCCCAATTCGTGAAGGCGCTGAGGGCCTGGTATGAGTCAAAGGCACCAGAGAATCAGGTGGAAGTGGTTCCACCAGAAAGTGTCCATGAGTTTGGCAGATGCCTGTCGCCAGAAGAGTTGGCAGACAGGGCAGCAACCCGGGCACACGAGGTGGAGATGGTAAAACTTCATGGGCAGATGGATATGGAAAAACAAAGATTAGCCATGGAAGAAAAGAAACTACAATTAGAGCATGACATGAAGCTGAGGGAGCTGGAGCTAAAAGCAAAACGTTTGGAGCTTAATCCCTCTGGTGGCAGCACACCGCCAGTACAGGCGGAACCACGAGTTTATATTCCCAAGGATGTAGTGAAGGAGTTCTTCAAGAATGACGACATCGGGCAGTGGTTCAGAGCCTACGAGGTAGCCATGTCTTCCCACCGGGTCCCTGAGAAAGATTGGGGAGCGGGGTTGTGGGGACGGTTCCTGAGTGAAGGGCGGGACACACTGTTAGATTTACCTGCTGATGTTCATAATTCTTATGCCCATATGAAGGAAGCATTGATGGCTAGGTATGGGTTGACCCCTGAGTTATATAGACAGAGGTTCAGGGGTTGCACTAAGATTCCCAATAGTACGTATGTGGAGTATGTGACTTTCTTTTGCAGAGCGCTGGATGGTTGGGTAAAGGGTAGTAAGGTAAATGATTATCAAGGGCTTCTTGATTTAATGGCATGGGAGCACTTGTCCAGTAATTGTTTTCCTGAGCTACGCCAGCACCTGATAGATAGTAGGCTTACTAACCCGAGAAAGCTTGCTGAGGAGGCGGACCGCTGGGTCAGTACCAGGGTCCACAAGGGTACCGTGGGAGATTCCGCCAAAGGTGGGCAGGGTCCCCAGCAGAAGAGTGGGGGGGACAGGGGTAAACAGAAGCAGTTCCAAAAAGGGCCCCAAAATAGTCCCCAAGGGAACCAAGGGAAGGGTTCTCAGCCTCCCCCACCCCAGAAACCGACCGGGGCCCCGACAGGTCCTCCTGTCCAGAAGGGGCCCGTAAGATGTTACAGGTGTAACAATTTGGGGCATTTTGCCTCCGATGTGAAGTGTCCGTTGTTTGGTAAGCCAGCACCCACTGGTGCTCCACCCCGGCAGGTGACTAGTGTAGCCTTGGGGTAGGAGAGGGATGTCCAAGGTGGGTGGGGTCCCGCAGAGATGTCCCTGGTCTCGCTAGGAGACCGTGAAGTGGTCCCTCCAACCCAGCTGCCTGAGAACACTAAGAAGTACAGGCAGTGGGTGACCATAAATGGCCATAGGGTGGAAGCTCTTAGAGATACAGGAGCCAGTGCTGTCAGGTGTCACCTGGTGTCTCAGGAGCAGGTGGTCCCCAATGCATTCTATCCCGTTGTTGCCGCTGACAACACAGAGAGGCACTGCAAGGTGGCTCAGGTTCCCTTCGAGTGGGGGGGGTCTCTGGTACTCTTCAGGTAGCTGTGAGGCCCGCCATGCCTGTAGACTGTTTGTTAGGGAACGATTTGGAGAGCTCACCTTGGGCTAAGGTGGAGCGGAGTGCTCACCTGGAGATGTTGGGTATGCCGGATTGGGCGTGTGTCACCACACGGTCCATGGCAGCCAGTAGAGGTACTCAAGAGGTCCTGGAGCCTGAGAGGGAGCCCCAGGAACCGGCCTCAGAGAGAAGGAGCAAGGGGCGCGGGAAGCCGGCCCCTGAAGTTCCCACGGTCCAGGAGGAAGCAGACCTTGAGGGGGATGCCCTGGAGCCTACAGGGGAACAAATAGCTGAACTGGGAGACCTGCCGGAGCTGACCCATTGGCAGCAGGAAGGGGGTCCCACCAGGGAGGACTTTTGTAAGGCACAGAAGGAGTGCCCTTCTCTCGTGGGTATGCGGCAGCAGGCTGCAGACCAGGCCGCAGGTGATCAGTCAGGATCACATTTCGTTTACTGGGAGAACGACCTCCTATATACAGAGCCTAAGGTTGCTGAGCCTGGGTCAGCCCGTGCGCTGGTGGTACCCCGGGACTTCAGAGCCTTCCTACTGTGGCTGGCTCACGATGTGCCATTGGCAGGGCATTTGGGGCAGGACAAGACCTTTGAAAGGCTTGTCACCCACTTTTATTGGCCTCAAATGTGCAGGAGTTCAGATACTCACTGCAGGACATGCCAGACTTGCCAGGCAAGTGGAAAGAGTGGAAGGAAGCAGAAGGCTCCACTCCAGCCATTCCCTGTGGTCGGTACTCCATTCCAGCGAGCGGGGCTTGACATTGTAGGGCCACTGGACCCCAGGACAGCGATGGGCAATAGGTTCATCCTGGTCCTGGTGGACCATGCCACCCGGTACCCGGAAGCCATTCCTCTAAGGACAGTGACGGCTCCCGTGGTGGGACGTGCACTAATGGGCATTTTCTCCCGAGTGGGATTCCCTCTAGAGGTGGTGTCTGACCGAGGTACCAATTTCATGTCCAAGTACATGAAATCTCTTTGGCAAGAGTGTGGTGTAACCTACAAGTTCACCACACCTTACCACCCCCAAGGAAACGGGTTGGTTGAGAGATTCAACCGAACCCTCAAAGGCATGATAATGGGCCTAGAAGGACCCATGAGGCGCAAGTGGGACATCCTCTTACCATGCCTTCTCTTCGCTTACCATGAGGTGCCACAGAAGTCTCTGGGGTTCAGTCCCTTTGAGCTTCTGTATGGTCACCCAGTCAGAGGACCTCTAAGTCTGGTCAAGGAAGGCTGGGAGCAATCTCCCAGGAAACCTCCCCAGAATGTATATAGCTACATGCTGGCCTTCAGGAATCAGACTAGGCGTTTCAGGCAACTTGCTGAGGCAAATCTGGAAGCCAGCCAGGAGGAGATGAAGCGGTGGTACGACCAGAATGCCACTCTGGTAGAGCTTCAGCCTGGGCAGAAAGTATGGGTCTTGGCCCCCGTGGAGCCGTGTGCGCTCCAGGATAAGTGGACCGGTGCCTTTGAGGTGGTGGAGCGCAAGAGTCCTGTTACCTACGTGGTGGACCTGAAGTCTCCTAGGAACCCCTTACGGGTCCTACATGTCAACCGCCTCAAGCCCCACTTGGAGAGGTCCCAAGTGGGCATGCTCTTGGCAACAGATGCTGGGATGGAAGAGGAGACAGAACCTCTTCCTGACCTCCTGTCGGCCAAGGAGCAAGATGGGTCAGTGGATGGTGTCATCCTCTCGTCCACCCTGACCCCTGAGCAACAGAATGGTTGTCGCCAGTTGCTGGGACAATTTTCTGATCTGTTTTCCCTGGTCCCTGGTGTCACTGATTGGTGCGTCCATGATGTTGACACTGGGGATAGTCCACCTGTGCGGCACAAGGCCTACAGGGTGACTGACAGGGTGAGGACATGCATCAAGGAGGAGGTCTCCAAGATGTTTGCACTCGGGGTAATTGAGTCTTCTAGCAGTCCTTGGGCCAGCCCCGTGGTCTTGGTCCCAAAGGCTGCAGCGCCGGGAGCCACACCCGAACTCCGGTTCTGTGTGGACTACAGAGGACTCAATTCAGTCACTAGGACTGACGCACACCCCATCCCCAGAGCTGATGAGCTCATCGATCGGCTAGGGGCTGCCAACTACCTCAGCACGTTTGATTTAACGTCTGGGTATTGGCAGATCGCCTTGACCGAGGGGGCCAAAGGGAGGTCAGCATTTTCCACCCCAGATGGGCACTACCAGTTCCGGGTTATGCCATTTGGGATGAAGAATGCCCCTGCCACCTTCCAGAGATTGGTCAACCAGGTGTTGGCTGGGCTGGACTCGTTCAGTGCAGCCTACCTGGATGACATCGCAGTGTTCAGCTCCACTTGGGAAGAACACCTGCGACACCTCTGGGAAGTGTTGATGGCGCTGCGCAAGGCAGGCCTCACGATCAAGGCGAGTAAGTGCCAGATCGGGCAGGGTTCCGTGGTGTACTTGGGACACCAAGTCGGGAGTGGCCAGGTGGCACCCCTTCAGCCCAAGATAGAAACCATCCTGAATTGGGAGGCGCCCAAAACCCAGACAGAGGTGAGAGCCTTCCTAGGTCTCACCGGGTACTACAGGAGGTTTGTCAAGGGGTATGGCAACATGGTTGCCCCCTTGACAGCGCTGACTTCGAAGAAGCAGCCCAGGAAGGTGATCTGGACTGACACCTGTCAGAAAGCTTTTGAGGCCTTGAAAACTGCTATGTGCACGGCGCCCGTGCTCTTGGCTCCCAACTTCTCCAAAGAGTTTATCGTTCAGACAGACGCTTCAGAGCATGGTGTGGGGGCTGTTCTTTCACAGATTAATGAGGAGGGCCAAGATCAACCCGTAGCCTTTCTTAGCAGGAGGTTACTTCCACGGGAACAGAGGTGGAGTGCTATTGAGCGTGAGGCATTTGCTGTGGTCTGGGCACTGAAGAAGCTAAGACCCTACTTGTTTGGGTCTCACTTCCGGGTTCAGACGGACCACAGGCCCCTCAGATGGTTGATGCATATGAGGGGTGAGAATCCAAAGCTGTTGAGGTGGTCCATTTCCCTACAGGGTATGGATTTCACGGTGGAACATCGCCCTGGTACAGATCACGCCAATGCTGACGGTCTGTCCAGATTTTTCCGCCTTAGTGATGAGGAACTCCCTGGGGTAGGGTAGTTCTCCCCACTTTTCAGCTGGAGGGGACACGTGTTAGACCTGGCACCTTGGCGTGAGTCTCCCTTCCTCTTTTTGTCGCTGTGCCTCATGTGTTTTTATGGTGTTGGCCGCTCAGCGTGCTGTGCCACTGCCAACCAGTGTCGCGGTGCGAGTGCTCCCTTGTAAATTAGATATGTTGGTTGGATTCCATGATTGGATTGTTTGATTTACTGTCAGACCCCAGTAAAGTGCGCCAGGAGCGCCAGGGCATGTAAAGGCAAACACCGCTGGTGGGCTTGCAGCACTGGTTGTGCCACCCACAGAAGCGGCCGGTAAAATATGTCTAAGGTCTGCCATCGCAGAACCTGCGTGCAGTCTGGTACTGACATGCTGACTGGCAAGTGCCCACACTTGCCGGTCCCTGAAACCTTCCCTTAGCCGCATGTTAGTCACCCCTCTGGTAGGCCCACGGGCAGGGTGCGTTGTGAGCCTAAGGTAGGACAAGCCTGGATGCGTGGCATGTCCTGGTAGTGAATGACCGCCATTTTGTTGTTCACTACTGCAAGGCTACCCTGTTCTCATAGGCCAGTATGGGCGGCCTGGATTGTTACACCCTACGATCCTAACCGACCCAGGGAACATGGTAGAAGATCGAGTTTAGTATGCCTGAACTCGGAATAATAAGGTACATCTTTTCGCAAGGTTTATTTTAATATTCCGGGTTTGCAAATGTCGCTTTTAGAAAGTTGGCCTTTGCTTGCCTAAGCATTTCAGCCGCCTCTGCGTGATGTGTATCTGATGTCTGGCTGGTGTGAGTGACAGGGCTGGGGGAACCCAGATGGGCAGGGCTAGGTGGCCTGGGGGTGAATAGGACGATCAACCGGTAGATGGGTGGGAGGAGTGCTCCTAGGCTCTGAATAGGACAGTGCTCTGCTACCTCAATGCCGGCTCCGCCCCCTGTGGAGCGTCTGAGGACTCTGCCCTGCACTCTGAAAGAAGAAGCCTGCATCGCGTAAACAAAGTGCTCAGAAACCGGACTGAACTAGGCAAGGGCCCCCCTGGCCTGGGAGAACAAAAGATTTGCTGTATAAATGTAGGAGCCCTGCTCCTGAGAAACTAGATCCGCTTTTGACCAAGAAGAATCTCTGCCTGAGGATGAGGCACCGGGAAAGCTGTAGGAGGAAGACTGTCCCTATCCTGGGGGATTGGCCTGCCGTGGTGACCTTGCTGCCAAAGGGGAGAAGAGAAACTGTTGCTGAAGACTTTGCTTTATTTTTACTTTCAAGACTTGTGCTTTTCCAAAACGATCTCCAAGGGCTTGGAACTGAGCTTGCCCCCTGAACTGAGCCCCAGGACCATTGGGCTCTACCTGATCTTCACTCGCCTGCTGCTGGACTGTGGTGTCCTTTCCCTCGCCCGAGCTGTGACCCTCGTGCCGCAGTCCCTCCCTGAGCCGTGACCAGGACTGCTTAGCCGCCCCCGCCTTGGGACGAGCCTCGCTCGATCGGAGCCGCTCCCCCTACGCTGTGCTGGGTTGCCCCTGTCACCTCGCTCGCCGGAGGCTCGCTGCGCACCTTCACCCTCCCGCCGGAATCGGCGTTGTGAGCATCTCCAAGCCTCGGACGGCCCGGACGTATCTGCGTGCCCGGCTGCCCCGCTTTGTTCACCCGCCACCTGCAACACCCCGCTCTTGTCGTGAGCCTGAAGATCAGACCCCCATCGTGAAGTGTGGGAGCCCTGGACGCCGCCTCGCCCTTCTGTCGAAGAGCCGCTGAAATCCCGCACCCACCTTCGCGTCAAGAAACAAGGTACTGTACTTACGACCTCGACCTCGACCGCGAGCTCGCATCGGATCCAGGGTCCGCAACGTTCTGATTTCCCTGTCATCTGCCGTGTGCTTCCCGGTCGCCGCTTCAGCACGGAGTGCGCTGAGGCCTACAGTCACCTTGTGCCCGCCTAAAGAACTTTCCGTAACAAAGAGAACTTTACCGTATTCCTAAGAATTGTGGCCCCATCAGTTCAACGTTACTGGGCCTTGTATTTGACGCTGCTGAAACTACATAAAAGCTTATTTTTATATACTACCTGATTGGTGTCCGTTTGTGGTGCATGCAAGGGGTTTACTGTATGTGTAATTGCATTTGCTTAACCGTGTACGCCTGAGACTTAGCCTAGACTGCTCGCGCCACTCACCTAGAGGGTGAGCAGGGGTTATTCTGGGGAGTCATCCTTCGCCCTGACAAGAAGTAAAGGGTCCCTGCTTGTTGTGGGTTCACACCTGCGCCAACCAGAGCCCCCTCATTTCTAACAGATACATTTTAATAAAAATTTTTCTCATATAATGTGATTTGATTTCTCTTTTTCCCTATCCAAATAGCCAACCAATTCTTTTCAATTCAAAATGGACCTGCAAGTGCTTAATTTGTGTAGGTGTTTACACCATCACCCATTTTGGAGATTATTTTTTATGATCAGACTTTGACTCTGGGCAAGAGAAAAAAAATGCACAAGAGGAAGGAAAAAGAAATAACAAGATAATAAAACAGAAAAAAACTCAGAAAGCATAAGAAAAAAAAGAACTTGCCAATGTGTGTTAAGGAGATAGAGCGTGTCTGGTGGTAGGGAAAAACAAGCATTTGCAATGCAAATCGGTCTCGCTTTTAGGACCTTATAAGCATTTAGCCATGTCCCTTGTTCTTTGGTATAGAGTTCCTTACTGCCCCACACCTGGGCTGCCTAATGCTTTTATTGTAGAGTCCATTTCACAATTTCCACAGTTGATCACACTGAGACACTTAAAAACACAGTTTTTATGAGACACCCATAAACACACATACATATGTAAATATAGAGGAATCTTCTGATTTAATTACACTATGATCAAGGAGCAGCGATCAGATTGCTAATCAGAGGAATTAATGCTAATATTATGTGCATCACTTTTGTGCTGCATGATGCACGCAGATATGAGTGAAAGAGTGATGGAGTGGGCTGCTACCAAGAGGAATTTGGTTAATATCGGATTTAAAAAAACATGCAGAATGCTGATACTAACTAAAGTTGTTTGGTTACATTCTACAATCCGTGGCATGGAAATAAACCAGTCTAGTGTTTTGAAAAAAAAAAAAATGTTACCAGTTGTTTATTAGATTAAGGACGTGGGTGCTAACAGCCTTCTTGGCCACATATGTTCAGGTGTTAACTGCTGTTAATTGCATTTCGTGTCATACACCTGAACCTCACACCTGTATTTGTGGAGTGAGCAATTGAGATCAGTTAGGCCCCTCCGAAGATGACGTTAAATGCTGTCAATTGCTCATGCCACATTTCTGCTCAGATAACTATTAATGCCCGAGGAGATGGCAATAATACCTGTATATTTCGCACAATCCGTCCGTTTTTGCTGTCGAATTGCTTCCTTTGAGATGACAAAATTACACAGTTCAGACATGCCAATATAAAATAAAATCAGACACCCATTTCTTGTTAATTTTTAGCATTAGGTCATTTTATTTGCCAGTTTTACAAAGTTATTTGCATTTTTTTGCCTGTATGCCGTGTTTGATACTTCAGTTTCATTAAAAATAAATTCAACTTTACCTGACTACTTGACCCACTTGCTCTTTGGGCCTAGGGGTAAGAGAAGCCCCTCTGCCCCTCCGAGGAGTTCTTGCAGTAAGCTGATAACCAGCCTGTCAGCACTAAGCCCAAATGCTACTGCTGAGGAGAAGCTACCAGAGGTAATGTGCCCTCCAAAAACATGTCTCCGAAGGAAGAAAAAACTGTTTATAATGAGTCCCACAAATGCACAGATTACCACAGCTGTCAGTGGCGGAAGCCGAGAGCACCCAGAACAGAGCAGTTATCGGCGGGTTCTTGTAAGGGCAGCAAGTAATACTTTTAGAAACTACAGGCACTTCTGCATTCACGAAATTACCAGCGTGGGACAGTAACATGACCCTGCCACAATTCGAGAGAACTACAAGCAAGTCACTGCCTCCTCAGGCTGAACGCGCTATACAAGATAGAAGTAAATAGCGTAAAATACAATATATGTTTTAATGAGGCAGACGTTCCACTTCACAAAAGGCTGCATCTATTACGAGGCAGTACAAAGTACAGTCTCCTACGTTTCCATTCTGAGAACTTGATAAACATGATGCAGAAAACAGGTATCACTGGAAGGTCTGCGTACACCCATCAGAAGGCAGCTAAGCATTATGGTACGAGAATGGAGTACAGCCCCTCACACCTCCTACACTGACCTCGAGCTCCTTCCACCATGAACGGCGTGTGCTGCCAGTGCCAATTAACTTCCAGTCTGAAGTTAAACAAAACAAGAGGGAGAGGCAGACTTTTAGTGCACATGCTTACGATGTAAAGCATCGCGCACATGCGAGAGTCTGGACAGGTCAGGCAAAATAGAATGCGAATGCAGCCAGCCAATCATAGGGAAAAACAAGCATTTACAAATGCAATAAGACTCGTATGTACGCGAGACCTATTGCATTGTAAACAAAAATGCAGGGGTCCAAGAAGGCAGGAACGGGAGTGGGTGGGGGGGTGGTGGTGGGCAGAGACGTGACATACTGCGGGAGGGAACATGGGGACAAGGGAACAAAAGAGTTTTAAAAGTAAAGGGGCCGATAGCCATGGAAGGAGAAATATTATGACATGGCCGTCAGGAGGAGGGACTAACAATCCGAAAACTAATCAAAATGCAGCATTTATGATTGAAGCCAATCAAAAATATGTCCGGAAAGTGGGCGGAGCTTCCCCCCACTATAGTGTATTAACCCTGGACGTAGGACTACGCTACGCTTGCGTAGTTTGCGTAGTTTGCGCAACTACGCACTACGCGAATTGCAGGTAGCACAGTGCAAAAACATGTAACGTAGCGTAGTGGGCATTTTTTGCTTGCTCGCGACCCTCAACGTCAAGTTTGCGACTGCGAGCGACCAAAATAACATCCCGGTGTGACTTTGTCCTCGTTCGCGATCAGCAGCTTCAAGTTGCCAATCGCAAGCGTGGAAAATAAACCTCCCGGCGAGATTCTCAATGCGGGGAGGTCAGGTTTCTCATTGCGAGTGGTCACGTATGCTCACGACCACTCGCGATGAGAAACTACCAGTCCGCGTTGAAAAAGCTGCTGCTCGAGTACAAATGTACTCGAGCGGCAGAAAACGACCGTTTGCACTGTGCAAGATGCTGTTTGCAATGATTGCACAGTGCGGACAAGCATCCTGCACTGTGCAATCAGTGCGAACAGCATTTTGCACAGTGCACTACACAGTTCGCGCAGCTACGCGTAGCTTGCATAGTGCGAAGAGCACTTCGCGTATCGCTACTAAGCGAACTACGCCCAGGGTTATAGTGTATACTGCATGTCTCGCAAAGCGTGCAGCGCATGCGCTGCACCGCTAGACAAGACCTAAAACGGCTTGAAGCAGAATGAAGCCTTGCCAGCCTTGATTTTCAGCAGCATTGGCAATAGGCTTCTAAGAAAAACGATTAAGGATCACCCAATCTTTGGGTTTCATTTCAGTAGTTCATTCCTCAAGGAATGGGAGTATATGTCCCCTACTATAGGAGGCTGCAATTTTTAGGCCAGTCCCCTTGATTGATATACGTACGTAAAAAAAATGTTATCCAGAGATTTTCATTTTTTATTTGTGTTTTTGTATCATTAGAGAAGTAATTTAGCTTGAGTAGACATTGCTAATCTGGGCAGAATGTTTCTGGATGACATTTTTTTTATATGGCGGATGTGTTGCAGTGATGACTTCATATTTCAGGAACCATGAAGCCTATATACTTCATTTTGGTGTCAAAACTTAGGGTTTGGGTGACAAAAAGTCTTATAGAGACAGAAAATAGTTCCTCAGAGCAAACCCTTCTGCCATTTTCCCAAATGGTTGCTCTACAATGATGTGTTTTAGCCATTATATTGGTAATTTATTTTAATATTGTTTTTATTTCAGATTTTCCGTTGATTCAAATTCGTATGCACAAGCGAAGCAGGTGATAGCAAAGGATCTTTATCTCCTGACAGACTGTTGCTGACTACAAAATCTGAGGACTCCTTCAACAAAGAAAAATGCGTCATATGGCAAAGTAATCTAAAAGAAAAGCTAACATCACCTGCGGCTAGACAGAAGAGAGTTTGGGGTACTTCAGAAATACAGCAAGACTAAGTTCACAAAAGACTGAAATTGATGGGTGAACAGGATCAAATATTTTATCATTCTAACACCAAGCGCTACAAGTCGTATACAATGGAAAAAGCCTGGAAACAATTAGTCAAAACATAGCAGAAACCAGGGAATCACAAGAAGAATCCAAGTCTTCCGAGAAAGTGACAACAACCAAATCCAATACCCATCCACTTAGAGGATCAATGGCTACCCCTTGTCCACCTCCAACAATTGATCAGAAATCAGAAGATGTTTAATTTGTTATCTGTGGTTTAGCCAGAACATTGGGCCAAACAGATTGACGAAAGAACAAAGTAAGGAGTATGTGAGTCTGAAAGGGCAAACATGTTTTTATCTGCAGCTAGTTTCTTCCAAGATGAAGTTTTGAGCTGAGTAGCTGATCTAAATAGCGAGGTGAATGTATTTGCAGCGGATTTGTATACCCACCCGAGCGGCATGCATGCGTATATTACAAAATATGAATGTACAATGTGCTCCTAGCAGCAATGTAACCTGTAACCGCTAGCCATCATTTGCTTTTTCAAAGAGTGCAAACTTAACTGAAATTTTAAAGCCATTCTTGAGTGCTGGCTACGGGTTCACACTCAGTGAAATCAGATAAATAATGGTCAACATCTATGAAACTGTATTGATCCAAAATAATGAAATGAAGATTTTTCTGGAGACAATGTACAATGACAGAATTCATTTTTTGTTAGTCTTACAAAAAGAATGAGACACTTATGGTGTTCTCTGCTGATTTGACTTCTGAAGTCCATGGTGCCAAAATAGGATCAGACGATGATCAGCAAGAACCATTTTAAGAAACGTCCTGAAAGATTTAGATTTTGGATTTAATTTCAAATTGTGTGATGCCCCAGAGCTCAACAAATCATGGGAGTGAACAAGAATGCCTAATGTTGTCTTGCCATTTTTTACATAATTGTTTAATATCAGAAAACCAAAAAGGTTACATACTAAAGTTCATGAGCTTGGAACAGAATCCAGCAACATTGATGATGGCTTTGAAGATATAAGCGAAGAAGTGGAAGACAATTCCATGAACTGACAAGCTTATGCTGTGCAAATGTACTGTCTTTTTTTCAAGACTGTACCAATGAGGTAGCTGTTGAAAAACAAACTGCAAGCATAAACAAACGAAGCTACAAACATACAACCCAACTGTCTTCCCAACTATTGCAAAATCACTACAAGCCATCAACACGTCCCAGTCTACCAGAAAGTTTAAAAATGGCTGAGGATATTATTTCTCTACCTCATGATGCAGTACACAAAGCTGATTTAACTGAATTTATTATACTGTTTATTCGGTGCGGACTGCCCTTTATTGCAAAAGTCCCGTTCTGCTGCTGCCTGGGGACTCCATTCCCCATTCTGCCTAGCTGCTGGAGGCGCCAACGTCGTCGCCGGTCTGCACCAGGAGGCGCACATAATCGTCTCTGGGCTCCCGCAGCGAGGGAGCCCGTCATTGCACAAGTCTGGTGTTGCTGCTGCCCAGGGACTCCATTCCCCATACTGTCAAGCGGCTGGAGCGGCCAACATAGTCGGTCTGTGCCAGGAGGCGCACATAAGTGGCTCTGGGTTCCCACAGCGCGGGAGTCCTTCATTGCACAAGTCCAGTGTTGCTGCTGCCCGGGGACCTCATTCCCCATACTGCCTAGAAGCTGGAGCTGCCAACACCGTCAGGCCATGCCAGGAGGTGCACATAAGCAGCTCGGGGCACCCGCAGTGCTTAACGTGCGCTGACGCGCCGGGAAAAGCCCAGGCCAAAGGCGGGCTCGTCTGCACCCGTCAGAGCCCGGAGGAGGCTGGGCTGGGCCACCCCTCTGAAACTCACAACTGAAGGCATACGGTCTACAGATTGCCCCTCATACTAAGGTACTGTGGCTGATTATGACTCCCAACAAAGCTATAAACAGATCCCCTAATAGTGACCAGCTAGCTCTTTCTCTTTTTTTCCCCCTCACCTCGCTGCATTCCTGCTTAACTATGGGAAAAAGGAAAGTTATTGAGGGAGGGTCGGCAGGTGCCCTGTGGAAAAAGACTAAGAAACAGACTCTGAATACTGTCCCTGGGCTTGGGGGGGGGGGGGGGGGGGTGAATGTGTGAGGGACCGAATAGATACCACACTATCTGATTGCAACGGCTTGCTTACGACATCTGTACCATCTACTATCAAATCTGCTCCCTCCGCCAAGGCTCCCCAAACCTCGAACCTCCTCCACGCTGTATTTGCCAACTCAGGCCCTGGCAGCATACCAAGCCTATTCAAAAAGGTAGCTAGCAAGAAACGGCCAGGGAAAGTCCCTGAAGATATTGAAGTGCTCCCTAAAAGCTCAGAGAGCAATTATAGCAAAGTGCAAGGCGGGATTTTAGCAGACCTACCCTTGAGCAATAGATTTGCACCCCTTGCAGAACAACCAGTTATGTCCGACACACTCACTCACAAGGAGAGCCTAGGGACCTATGGGTATAGCACCTAGCGGGATGGACATGACTCCTTACCACGGTGGCTGCAGGGTGGCAGGTACCAAAACAACACCAACTAATCTAGAACTTCAGAGGGAAATCCTAGCCCTAAAAGGAAAAATAGGGGCTTTGACCGCCCTCATTTCTTAATTATATCTCAATAATAGAAGATCGCAGCAGCGTCGAGACATTACCACCCACGCGCCCCCGAGTACAACCACGATCTTGAAATCAAATCATCTCATTACCCATAGTACACAAATACCACGCAATACCCCAATCACCAATCCTGCACCCTTGGCCGAAAACCCAGACTACCGCAAAGGAGATCCTCGCAACATGCCATCCATGCATGACAAATACTAAGAGGGCCCCAGAGGAAACACTTAGGGAAAGATCGGGCCCACAGTGAAAGAACCATTCTATCTAGGGGCCTCCACTTCTTAGGCCTCACCCAATCCCTCATAATGCTCCCCAGTGTACCATCTACATGATCAATGTACCTAAGGCTGATTGTAACAACAAACACGGGTATGGTGAGGCCCTAATGAACAAAGCCATTCACTGGATCAGGCATGTAAGGGGCTGCCGATTGGGGATTAGGGATGATAGCTTCAGGGCAAGAAGATGCACCCTAAATAATAGCTCTGTTGACAAAGTAGAACTTACCCTCATGAGCAAAAACCTAGTGCACAACCTAGTCGTTCTGGAAGCTAGAACCTGTCCTCCACGTACCACCAACATTCAATTGAAATTGAACATCCCTTCCTTCACGGCAACTCCCAAAATTGCAATTATGCCCCTAAGGGACCCATGATTCTCACCTCTATGACAGAATGACTGACTATCCCCAGAGTCTCCACAGGAACATGCATGCCTTTCTAACACTGACCCCCAACTCTAATCAAACTCTGATGCACATGGGTCTAGAGGGTCATTCCTCTGAATATGAGCCAGGGACATTCAGCACCTATCCTCCCTTGCATGCTGAATCTGCCTTGCAAACGGCAGGTGACGTCCAGGCTAGTAATAAAACTCCACGCATCCACTCAACCACCTACATGGACGAACTTGCTCTGCCACCTGCCACCCTCAACCCACCACACCACTTATATATAAGGAAACTCAAAATAGCTTCGTGGAATGTGGCAGGCATAAGGGAAAATTAGGTCTCCCACACTGGCTTGAGCTTATTAATCAGCACAAGATCTATATTCTGCAGGAAACCTGGAGCTTGACTCCTACTTTTATCCCAGGGTTCATAACATTTTACGGACCGGCTATTCCTTCTAAACATGGCGGCCACTTCGGAGGGCTACTCATCCTGATTAAAATCATATTAAACTGTATCACAGAGGAGCTTCCCACTAACAACCATGATATTCATTGGGTTAGACTTAAAGGTCAATTGGGCAAGTGCATAGACATTCTCAATATCTAAGCAAGTAGTTCAAGAGCAGGTAGATCACCAACCCTGCGGGCCCTAGATGAAGTATTGGATGCAAAGCAGGCTGCCCACCCCGTAATTGTGGGTGGCAACTTTAATATAACTTTC
Organism: Triturus cristatus; assembly: GCF_964204655.1. Taxonomy (NCBI): domain Eukaryota; kingdom Metazoa; phylum Chordata; class Amphibia; order Caudata; family Salamandridae; genus Triturus; species Triturus cristatus. Next base: position 344,757,359 of record NC_140595.1, on the reverse strand, counting down.
GAGCCCCTCGATTGGGAACATGTTTTAGCGGCCAATGAAGAGGATAACATGTGGTCGGTTCCATCACTGGTGCTCCCTTCAATAAAGAAGTGGTCCCAAGCAGCTCTTCAGTTGAACTCTCTAACCCTTGCACACAGGCTACGGGCCGCAAATGGAAGGATCATTTCCGATAAAAGCGGGGAGTGACTTTTGTTGGGCCAAACGGGTCCAGCCGGATAGACTATGTACTCGTGGACCTTATCCTATGGCCACTTGTAGTAGATATGCCCATAACCCAGACCTGTGAAAGCGACCACAACCTCCTTAGCCTTACAATTGAGCATCCGTGCAGTGAAAAGGTGAGGACAGCTCTCGTTCTCATCGCCACAAGGGAGGTGACTCCCTCAAATTATACACGCCGGCTCAAATGGCCCACAATCTTGGCCGACGAACTATAGCTTAGCACCTTAAAACGTGATCTCGAAAACCTCCTGGGGGTGTTGCTGTCCTGGTCAAGAGACCCGACCACACCAGCAAGCTGCAGTGCTCTAAATTCCAAGTTTTATAACCTTTTGGCAAGAACCTTAATCGCTCACTTACACAAGGCCAGGTCTAACCAGGCAAAACCAACTAAAACGACCTCCTGGTTCTCAAAGGAGTGTAGATCCCTAAAAAGACGGCTGTCCCTAGCTCTAAGGCAAAGGGACATCCCGTAATTCGGGAATTGAGCAGGCAATACAAACTGGCCCAACTAAAGGCCAAGAGGGAATGGGATGAAAGGAGGTGGAAAGAACACGGGGAGTCCATTTCAGATCCAGATGCAAGGATGTTTTGGGTACTCGTCAGCAAGGGTAACCACGAAAGGCCAATGCGTGGCAACACCACTTTGTAGCCATGTACTCAACCCTAGCTATGACAAGCTGTGACAAGGAACCAGCAGTGCCTGACCTACTCCAACCACCATATAATCTCTCATTTACCAGTGAGGAAATACTAGTCTCTCTGGATGCAATTGTACCTGCCAAAGCCCCCAGCCTGGATGGAATATCAGGAGATCTCTTTCGATCTGACAGGGAAAGCTGGGCAACCTACATATTGACACTCTCTAATGACATCTCGGGTCGATGGAGGATCCCAGAATCATGGAAGGGGGCTGAAGTGATTCCCATCTTTAAAAAGGGCGACAGGTCTAGCCCTTCCAACTATTGACCAATTAGTCTGATCGATTGGGTCCAGAAAGTCTTTTGCCATTCGCTCCTAGCTAAAATCTTGGACTGGATGGAAGAGAATGATATCCTCTCTCCCCTCCAAGCGGGGACGGAAAATCAGCACAATCGACCAGGTCTTTTGCCTCCTCATGCTGTACCGGAAGGTGGTCTTGCTGGGCAAAGGGAGCTTATATATTGCATTCATAGATTTAAAATCTGCATTTGATCCCAAAGACAAATTATGGCGGGTGCTTAGGGAGATGGGTATGCCACTGGATATCCTTGCATTTATAATCAGGCTACATGAAGAGAACTTTGCCAGGGTTAGATGGGGTAGCCATGGTCAGGCCACCGATCCCATCAAAGTACAGAGGGGGTTCGTCAAGGCTGTGTCCTGGCTCCAACCTTGTTCTCACTTTACATCAGTCATGTTGCTGAGCTCTTATCTGCCATCCCTGCGAACGCCCCCTCTTTAACTAAGCAAAGAATCGCCACTCGCCTATCTGCAGATGATACCCTCCTTGTCTCTAAGACTCCAATGGGCTTGCAAAAATTATTAAATCAATTCAAGCTCTTCTGCGATGGGAGGGGGCTTGAAATAAAAACATCCAAAACCAAGCTTATGCTATTAAATCCCCACAAGTTCTTCAAGGAAAACTGCTCTTAGACAACATCCCACTATTTTTTTGCTTTGTCGACCGCTCATATAGTATCTAATGTATTTGCACTTTACATAAGGGACTTTGCTAAATTTGCACATCAATTTCTCTTTGTTGATTAGAACCTGCAATGAAAATCCCGAATTGTAAGATGTCTGTTGTTTTTAAACTCTTTACCGTCTGCCATTATAACTTTTCTATGGATTGCCATCTTTTAACTATACTGTTTAAATTAATCATGTGTTTTGTCTATCGCTACACTGGCATGTATGAAGTCTATCTCGAATCTTTGTTTCTTTTATGGTATTTTACCAACATAAAGAGTTTGGCTGATGGTGCGGACTGAAAGATGAAGAAAAGCCAGTTCTTCCATGGGCTGGACTTCATGCTCTGATCTCCCAGAACACCATCCCACTGAAGAGGGTTGGGGTTTTACCAGTGATACCATCTCCAATTACAAACTATGCAACAGTATACACAGTTCTAAAAGATTTCCAAAATGTGCGTGCTCAGCTTGAAGACCAGCCTGTCCTGCCAATTTTCTGCGATGAAGGTATTTTCCATATTGTGGGTGACATTTTTATGAGCAATCCAGTAGAATATGATGATTTGTATCCAATGATGGGTGTTTTCCACATGACAGAAGTTGTGTTGCAATATGTAGGAAGTTATGTCAGTGGATGTGGCATAGACGATGCTCTTATTGAGGCTGAATGCTTGGAAGGCAATACTGTCTAGTCAATATTAAGGGGAACTCATTATGTTAGTTTGTTACAAGGTACATAGTATCGAGGCTATAGATTGTGTTGGAATGCTTTCTGAAACAAGAATGACATATTCGGTTTTTCATATCTTATCTCAGAAGTGAACAAGGCATAGGGTTCACTTCTTTCAAAAGACATAATGCAGAGCCAGACAATGTTCAATACACAGTTCAAAATCAGAAAACTAAGTTCGTAGAGCTTGTTAAAGAATGTGAAGAAAAATCAGAACTTTGCAACTACTGGGGAAATGTTTTACACACAATAGCTCTAGTGAAACCTTGGTACATCCTGATGGAGAAGGTGAGTGGAAACTGCACGTGAGGACTCTGGAGTCACTGATTACTGTGTTTCACAAATTTGATGGCATAAACTACCTGAGATATGGGTCCTGGTATTTGGCAAGAGTGAATAAGCTAGAGGTGGAAAAACCATACCTCTACAGAAAATTAATCCAAAAACATTTTGTGGTGAAAAACAGAGAGGGGAAGTTCAATGCTGTGACTAGAACAGATGATCCCGAGATCACAGAAAATCTCTGAGGGAAAAGTTGTCCAGACACAAAGTGAATTTTTCTCAATGGCAGCTAGTTTACCATGAAGTCCTTTCTATTTGCAATGTTTTCAGAGAGATGACAAATTCAAATTTAATGGACCACCGTGAAACTGTTCCTCACCACAAACTTGTGGGAAAGAGAGGGGAACGTTTTAGTAAACATGTTGACAGCCTTCTTCATTTCATGCAGCAGCAAGGAAACCCCTTTTAAATCACTGAGCCTGTGAGATTACACAACTTTGTGACCAAACGATATGTGGATAACAATATAAAGATACGTCTACTGGATGTCCTGGAACATGGATTGAAACTATATGCAGAACTGAAGCAAGAGACATTTGTGTTGAAAGTGAAAAAGCGGTTTCATCCAACCAGACACTACCAAACAGGTTACAAA